>NC_137024.1:19356569-19979069 GCF_032717465.1 Coenobita brevimanus | reverse complement strand
ACAATGGCCCACCCCATTTTTTGTTTTGCTTTACTCTTGTTACCATTTATATTCAGCTTAAGATTGGTTTTGTTAAGCAGAAGCTGGTACTTGCCTCCATTAATACCCTCACTACGAGAAGTCTCCACAAAGTTAAATAGTCGCCTGTGGGTAGCAACAACAAAGAAATAAAAAGGTGGCCCTCGTTAAAAGTAGGTTTATTAATAAATCCTTTCCCTCTAAGCATAATTCCTTAAACGTTGCGTTTTCCCCTTAACCTTCCACCTCGACTGGTGTTTCCCATGATAAACTAATCTGGGGACAGCAACAATTGTACTTATATGACCTGTCTTCTTAATGAACAGGTTAAGATTAAAGTTGCCAGCCCTTACGTTTTTACCTTAACTGTTTTCTATACTCTTAGTTTCCATCATCCCAGTCTGTCTGTCTGTCTGTCTGTCTGTCTGTCTGTCTGTCTCTCTCTCTTTCTCTCTCTCTCTCTCTCTCTCGGGTCTCTTCCCTCTTCTTTACCTTCTAAATCTTTCTCGTCTATATTCATTCCATTTGCCTCCTCTCTCCCTCCTTTTGACTTCTAACCCTGATTCCTGCACTTTCACCTTTCTAATACTTTCTAATCTTTGCTCTCTTTTCTCCGTTTCCTCTCATCTCCACTCACTTACCCTTTTTATTGTTTTCTTTCTAGTCCGCTCGCTAAGGTTTTTAATCTTTTTAATTTCATTCCTCCTCCTTTTCCTTTTTCATTCCAGTCCCTTCCTTCTTCCCATTCCTCACCTCGTATTGGTAGCTGCCTTATCCTCACCTTTATGTCATTTATTGTTTTTCTATTATTCCATATGATATATTTATGCTTCCTTTCCCTTGAACTCTATTTCTTCTCGAATTATTCCCTCCCTTGCTTCCCTCGATCCTCCTTCCCTTCTACTTCTATCCAAAAATTTTATTCTTTTTCTCACCTCTCTTTCTAATCTCTATGACTTTGCCTACATTGCTTTTATTTGTTTATCCTTTTCAACTCTTTTGTCGACTTTCAATATGCATGTTTTTTTTTCAGGCCCGCATTTTCGTTCCTACTCTCAATCTTTTTTCACATCCTTCTCCTATCCTCTATTTCCTCTTTTTTTCTTTCTCCCTTTCCTGTTTTTGTTCCCCTTGATCTTGCTCTTCTTTTATTTTCCCTTCCCTCCCCATGTCTTTCCCAACCCTTCCGTTCGCCCCTTCTTTAATCCACACTGCGAACTGCCGTCCTTCCTTCTCCCCTTTTAACACGCCTCCATCACTCATCCTATCTAACCTCCCTCTTTCCACCTCTCAGCCTTTTCTTCGGCCTCCTTTAATTCTCTCCTTCGTTCTCTCCTTTCCTCCGTCTTTTACCTTCACTGGACCTCTGTTGTGATATGACACCCGCAAGTTTAAAACACACACACACACACACACACACACATACACACACACACACACACACACACAGCAACTAATTTCAGCCGCAAGACACATGCCAGTTGAAAGAAAACGGGGGAACTAAAACACAACAACGCACTTAGGAAATAACCCAGAAGCTGAAACACTGCATTTACATTAAGGGTGTTGGGTGTAGAGTTCATGTTGGTATGTAGGAAATACAAACAGAGGAAGCGGATCCAGAGTGGACCTGTTGCATACAATCATGAAGGACTGGGAGTAACAGTTAACTCTTGCATTAGAGAGTTGGACAGAAAATGGATGACAGTTTGGTGGTGGTGGAGGGATGCAAGAAGACAGTTCAGAGGAGGAGTGACGATTACTGTTGCGATAGAAAAGAGATAAAAAGGCAACAGTGCGGCGAAGAGACAGAGGTTGAATAGGGCCAGGAAGAGGAGAAGAGGTAATGAGACAAAAATCCTTTGACTCAACACTGCTGAGTAGAGCTGTATGTGGGGAGCCTATGCACATATGAGAGTTGTGCTCTACACAGTGGTGAATAAGACCCCTCTGTAGGACATAGTCAACCACTGTGTAGGCGTAAAGAAGACACGGAGTCGGCTCAGCGTACCTAATCTCTAAGAAGCAGATTTTACAAGAGAGGGTATATAATTTTTCCAATATAAATGCCGAGAGAATGAAACCCCAGGTATGTTCACAGATGATGCAGGACTGAACAGGATATTGTTAAAAATTAGAGGATACACCTGCAAAGTTTTTTATGCATTAGAAACAAAAAGATTACTTTTAACAAAATCAGATATATATGCCAAGTCACATAACAGGTGTGCCATAGCTTAGTCCCATGTTTGTTGAAGTAGTTACTGACATGGACGCTGCAAGAGGGGAATGGAAAGGTGAAGGGTGGTGTCATCGATCTAGGAGTGGATAGGGTTAGATGTACAGCTTAGGTCACTGATAAATATAAGGAAAAGAGTCGGTGATGGGACAGCGCTCCGAGGAACATGAACATTGATAGCTCTAGAAGAACTGTGGCCATCTACAAGAGAAGCTATAAATCGACCAAAAGGGAAGTTAGAGCTGAAGGCACAGATAGAAAGAAAGAAACTGTCAACGAGACGTTTGGAAATTAAAGATGTATGCCAGAATCGATTGAAGGCTTTTGAGATGTCAAATGCAATGGCAAAACTTCGGCCAAAGTCCTGAAAGGAGGACGACCATGGGTCTGAAAGAAGGTAAGATCACCATTGGAGCATCCCTGGCGGAACCCATATTTTGGATCAGAATGACGGTTGTGAGAGGAAAGATGCTTTACTATTCTTTTTGTTAATATACTCAAAAACTTTAGAAATACAATGAGTTAAAGCAATTGGACGATAGTTAGAAGGATGGGAATGGTCACCCATCTTTGGAACAGGCTGATTGAGAGCAAACTTCCAGCAAGAAGGAAAGGTACAAGTTGTAAGACAAAGGCAAAAGAGTTTACCTAGGCAGCAGCAGAGAAGCACAGTTCTTAAGGACAGCTGGAAGGACCCCATCAGGCCCTTTATGCATTGTTAATGTTGAGACCAGAGACGGCAGTATACAGTATATATCAATTGTAGAGGGGGGTGAAAAAACTCAGGTTCAAAATTTGAAGACGTCCACTTGGGAAATGATTAACACTATTAATATAGAAATTTTGATGCTAAAACTAACATCATACCTTTAAAAAAAAAAAACCTCCACCCCTTGAAATTCAAAATTAATACAAAAATTGTCTTTTCTGCCCATTCTGTTGTTTGTATGTCCTGACTTGTCCTATTGTCTGCTAGTACAAGGCTTGAAATACTTTTCTCAAAATTAATTAGCAGTACATATTGATCCTAAAAATAATTTCTTTAGCATTTACATAAATTAAAAAATGGTTATTGGATCGCAAAACGTGTATTTTCAAACTCAAACTGAGATGCATTACTGCTTAATTCAAGAATTGTAGGAAAAGTGATTAAGGACTGTTTTAGAATACTTAACATTTTTATTTCAAATTTAAAATAGTTAAGTGGCATGGAAAGAACTGTCTTATGAAGATGCCAGTTTGTCGAGGCCTTGCTGGAATTTCTCATATTCTAGCGTGGTTTGGTAGCTCCTCCAGCCCAGGTACGACAGTAAGGCCTCTCCAAAATCCTGTGCAGTTTTCATCCTTCTCTTCCCACTGGGCAGTGTCACCTGGACTCGGAAGATAGGATCGACTTTAGGCAGAAGTGTAGTACACTCTCTGGTGAACTGAAGTTCTAGCTTCATCCTCTGCTGCTTGTCCCTGTGGCTCAGAGTTGGATCCGCAAGGAATTGCTCAACTTCCTCACTGTCAGTAAAGGGGCCACCATTAGATTTTAGTTTTTCTAGCATGTCCAGTCGTTTCCTCTCATTTCTCTGACCCATTTCCTGGTTTTGCTCTGCTCTCTTCTCAAATTTCTCCTTCGTGTATATACTCCAGTTGAGTTCGACCTCCCTTTTAGCTTGGGCTGCTGCCTTGAAACCTCTGTAGGAAAGAATCTGTCCAGTCCTTTGTTTCTGGCTCTTCTGCATGATAATTGACCTGCTGACTGCATTCAGTGTGCCTAACTTTCTCAGTCTGTAGTCCACTTTGCCACATTATTTCTCTATGCCAATGTTGTGCACAGGGGTTTCATCGATGTCACTTGCCTGGTCACTCGCAGGATAGTCCATTGGGAAGACCTCCTCATCTATACCATTGTCCGTCCTCTGCCTGGCTAGGACTGTCTGCAGGTGGGGCAGCATTAGGTTGGTTAGCTTTTTCACCTCCTCTAGGTTCTCCTCAGCTAAGTCAGACACCGAGTTCAGGACATCGTCCTTGTAGTTCTTTTTCACACCAGTGAAGAGATCGTCAGACACCCCAGGGTATTCAGGATTTGTAAATCTTGCAAAGTCATCACTGATGGGTTGACCGAAGGCTGTGTGCAGTCCTTTATAGAACTCTCTGAAATGAGTATGGATAGTATCTTTTTCTACTGTCCTGGCATAGAAGGGTTCCACCAAATGCACACCCAGGCAGGCAAATACCACGAGGACGACTTTAAGGTAGTGGAGTTCCAATACTTCTCTGACCAGGCAGGCTACGCAGTTGTTGATATGAGGATTCTGCCTCAGAAACTCTCCCAGGTGGTCATAATTGTATATTAAGACTGCTGCTGCCCTAGAGAGGCACCCAAACTTGCTATTTTTGTAGGCAAACAGGACATTGGATACACGCCTTTGCTCTAGGAAGACAAGGAATTCCTTGTAGTGGTTCCAAGGCTTGTGTGAAAATTCAGGAGCCACCAGCTTGAGGCACATGTCCAGTGCTTGCCCAATCAGACTGGTATTTTTGCTGTCTACCTCCAGATCGACCATGAAACCTCAGAACCTGCTCCATGTTCATATGTGCCTCCACCAGCCTCATGACCTTATTCATGGCACTGCTGAACCCCAGTGTAGTATGAGGGACACAAAATAACTGTCCTGCTGGTGTTTCCAGGTCGTACGTCTCCACCAGCAGCATTTAAAAGCCCTTGTTGTGCTCTGTGCTGTCACATGGGCATCTACAAGCTTATACATGTCTTCTGCACTGACTCCTCTGACAGATGCCAGTATCTCAAACCCCATATCCACCTACATTGCAATGTCCTCAGTTGTCTCTCCATGGATTGACAGGACAGGCAGAGGAAATGGGCTGTCTTGACCTAGGTGCAGCCCTTGCACCATAAACTGACCTACACCTTTGTGGTACTGTCTGGTGCATGAGTAATCATCTTACCCTTCTGTTTCTCCTCCTCAAGCTTGCCCACAACCAGCGACAAACTCTGGGCCTCAATTTGCTGCAGAGCTGTCCTTATATTCCTCTTGGTTGGCACTGTATCTAAGTCAAAGATCTCATCACATTCTCGAGGGCTTTTCCATCTGCATCCAAACAGTATGTTGGCAACCTCAATGACAGCTTCACTCGATTCACTAACAGAAAGTCCCTTTCCTGAGAGATTGGCCACAGTTTGGTAAAACTCACCGCATACTTTTCCCTCTGAGACTCAGATGTGCTGAAATTCGTGCAGTACTGGATCATCTGTGTCTCTGCCTCAGCAACATCCTTGAAGAGCTTTCTCTTCCTTAGCTTGGGGTCAGCTGGAACCTCAATCTTCTTGTCCTCGTTATCTTTTGTGTCAGTCCCACAGATCTTCTGTCGTTTTTGGACTCGGTTCTCTTGTTCTTCATCACTGCTGCTGGTAGGAATCTCACCAGCTTCAATGAGAATATCAGTGATCTGGCCAAGGGTCTTGTAGTGGAACCGTTGGCCTCTCTTCTTCCTGTATTCATCCTGTCGCTCTCTCAGCCTTTGGGCTCTCATTGTACTTTGGTGCCACACAGGGTCCACACCTTTGTGACAAAACATCTTCAGCTCCGTCTTCTGGGCTTCATGGAAATTATAATCCATATCACTCATGTTCACCCCCAACTCCTGCTCAAGATCTTGCCGCCGCACAGGGTCCTCTGTATATATGTCAAAGAGTTCACACTTTCTATTAAATAACTCTTTATATTGCCTGACAGCTTTTGAGACTTCCTTCCCTTTCTGTCCTTATCTCTTTCTGCCTTCACTAAACTGTTTCCTGAGGTTCTCTACCCTCCTCTGGATGGTGCTCAAGGACACACGGAACAAGGTATCATGGTACTACTTAGTGCAGATCTGCTTCGCTACCTCCCGTACCGCCATGTCAACAGTCACCTTGCCAATGCCCACTACCTCCAACTGGTACCTATGCATAGCTATTACAGTCTGCACTGAGCGCAGTTTTGTTGGTGGACGAAAATATTTGGATGGAGGAAAGTCCTTATCAGCATCATATTCTGTAGCATCAGATATAGTTCTTGGCTTGAATCGGGGTTTACTAATGCTTGCCATGCTGTAACTTAACATTATAGTTTTATGCTTGTTTTATCACCATCAAACTCGGTTGATTTCTCTAAAATATATAAACAGAAAATATTTTCAGTCAAAGTAAACTTCATGTCTTTTTTTACTTCTCAGATCAGTTTTGTGCAATAACTTACAGATTTTATACTTGTTTACAAATACAGTACGAGTATTTCCGTACCAACGACCACCTTTTTTTTTTTTTTTTTTTTTTTTTTTTGTGTCCGACTCAGGGCATAGGCTTCACAGCCTGCTATCAAGGCCCAGTAGTCCTCCTACATACCATACACCTCTACATGTCACCACTTCGGCGCTAACACCCACCGTCCACATTGAATACATGCTAGGGGCTGTCTCATGCAGGACTGGTGTATTGGTATTAAAGGAGGTATTTTTACGACATGTCGGCGGGTCTTCTGGTAGATCAGTAAAGCCTGATTTAATGAAATTCAAATAATTAAACTGGTCCCTGCCCCAGCCGGGATTCGAACCTGGGTCCGTCAGGACTGCAGGCCACCTCTCTACCGATTGAGCGCGATATTTAGTGACATTAGTCCATAAATAATAGTCTTAAATATAATGAAATTGTCAGTTATGTGCTTATGTATGAAAGTACTACACTTCAATGGTGTGATCAATATATAATGTACCAAATTGATCCAAATAGGCAATTTATCACTTTCATACCAACCATCCGACAGTGTGTAAAATGCCGATTCTGTTTTTTGGGTGAGGTGGAGGGTTTTTCCATGCTAGCTACCCACTTCCTATGCAAATACCTATAAAGCGACCTAATGCATCATCTCTCAAGCGGACATTATCATATTTCAAAATTTTTGTTTTCAGCCCAATTATCAACACAAACTATAACTGAAAAAATTTTAATGTCAGCCATGAGGAAATCAGAGGGGAGGGAAGTGATGGAGGGATGGCACCAGAATCGATTAAGGTGAAATCTTAGGAGACAGTATAAGCAAGGAGTTCTCTTTTATCAGCAGAAGATACAGCTACAGAACCATCAGAGAGGAAAACAGGACCGGAGGGTAATGAAGTAAAGTTACAGTATTGGAAATGTATCTGGCAAGGTGCCAGAAGGAGAGGGAAGAATTTGGACTGGAGAGTTTAGAGCATTTCAATCAATCATTCATTTCCTGTGGCACCCTCGGGGATGCATAGGGCCTCAATGAACTCACACCACCACATCCTATCTTGTGCTAACTCCTCAAGATCTCCCCAACATTCATCTCCAGCTTCCCGTCTCATTGTCCTCACCCACGTCTCTTTTGGCCTTCCTCTACCTCTCCTACCAAGTGCCACCCACCCTGGTGTACCTCGTACTATTCCCTGTCTCCTATACACATGTCCAAGCCACTTCCATCGTGAGAATCTAACATATTCATCGACCGGCTGCACTCCCGTTATTTCTCTAATTCTACTATTTGGTATCCTTTCCCACCACTTAACTCCTAATATTCTTCTAAGTGCTTTATTTTCAAACACCAAGAATTTCTTTTCCATAGTCACTGTGCTGTACCAAGACTCGTGTCCATAAATTAAGATACTCCTAACCATTACCTTATAAAGTTTGATTTTTGTATGCACAGAGAAATTGTTATTATTCCAAATATTTTTAAGCATTCCCATTGCCTGATTAGACTTCTTTAACCTTTCCTCGAATTCAAAGTTCAAAGAACCATCCTTGGCTAAATAAGTACCTAAATATTTAAACCTATCAACTTGCTTTACAACCATACCTCCAATTACACATTCCTGCGCATTTTCCATATTCATATTGATTATTTCAGTTTTTCCACAATTAATAACCAAACCCACCTTGCGACCTTCACTCACCAAACAGTCCAACACTCTCTGCATCTCTTCTGGGCCATCACAAATCAAAACTATATCATCTGCATAATCTAAATCCAAAAGTTTCCTGTTCTCTCCCCAAAGTATACCTGCACCGGTTTCTGTTCCAACGCGTTTCATAATGTAATCAATGACCAATATAAATAGTAAAGGCGATAGAACACCACCTTGAATTACTCCGGACTTGACTTCAAACGAATCACTCAGACAACCATCAACCATCACTTTACAAAATGTGTCCTCATGCATGTTCATAATGACCCTCACAAACTCCTCTGGTATTCCATAATGTCTCATAATCTTCCCCATAGTCCCTCTCGAAACACTATCAAAAGCCTTTTCAAAATCAACAAAACAAAGACTTAACGGTACTCTCATTTCATTTACTTGCTGCATCAAATGCCTAACTATAAAGATCCGATCATTGCAACCACGTCCCTTTCTAAAACCAGCCTGTTCATCCCTCAGAATACCCTCAACCACTGGCTCCAACCTATTTAACAACACTGTACTGAAAACTTTCAAAGCTATCGGTGACAAAGAGATTCCCCTCCATTCACTCAGGTCTCCCTTCTTCGGAACTTTAACAATCACACCATTCTTCCAAACTGATGGTAGTAACCCCGTCACCCATATCTTATTGAATAGCTTGGTCAAGATCATTATTAATCTATCCCCCTCCACTTTAAACATTTCCGGAAATAAACCATCCTCCCCTGGTGTCTTATTATTCTTTAACTGTTTTACTGCTTTCTCCACTTCTGCAAGTCTCAACTCTCCTGTTTCTATATTTAAATCTTCCTGAGCAGACGGTATATCCTCTTCTGGTGGTATTGGTCTATTAAGAACTGTCTCAAAATGCTCTTTCCATCTATTTTTAATATCTCCATCTTTGGTCAATAAATTTCCTTCCGTCTCTAACTGGTATTTCCTTGCGTTTACCTGCATTACCACTCAGTTCTCTAATCGATTCATATGCTATTCTTTGACTCTGTCCATCATTTTTGTTTATTAAGATTTCAGTCTCTGCAACCTTTTCATCCACACATCTTCTTTTATCTCTCCTAGCTAACCTTCTTACTTCTGAATTCAAACTCCAGTACGCAGCTCTTGCTAATTCAATCTCTTGTTCATCAACGCATTGCATCTCACTCCTCAATTTAGCCTCACCTCTCTTTTTTATCATATCCCACGTTTCCTCTGATATCCATTTCTTTCTCCTGAAGCTATGTCTCCTTCCAATCGTACATTCAGCAGTCTCATGCAAAACTTTGTTCACATCCTCCCACATCTCATCTACACTTCTCTCCCCTTCTTCCAACGTTTCCAACACCAAAAACCTATTTCTGCATTCTAATCTGAATTCCTCCTTTTCTCTCCTTCCCTTCTAAAGCTTAACAATATCGTATCTACCAACACCAGATTTTTCCTTCTTCTGATTTTTAAGTTTAAACCTTATTTTTGCAATGTTGAGTTGATGGTCACTACCAATATCCGCTCCCCGTTTAACATGAACATCTAGCAGAGAACTTCTATGCCTCCTACTGATAGCGATGTGATCAATCTGATTTTTGTATTTTCCACACGGCGACACCCATGTTGTCTTGTGTATATTGCAATGCTGAAAGAGTGTGCCCCCGATGACTAAGTCATTTGCTAGACAGAAGCTTCCAAACCTCACTCCGTTTTCACTCATCCTACTACCAACTCCCATCTTACCCATACATGCCTCAAATCCCTCATTTGAACAGCCCATTACTGCATTAAAGTCTCCAACGCAGATCAAAACATCATGTCTAGGTACCCTTCCCACTCCTTCTTGCAACTTTTCATAAAATGTGTCTTTCCTTTCATCGAGTGCATCATTAGTAGGTGCATAACACACAAACAGACTGATGTTGCCATGATTTGATTTAAACCGTGCGTATAACAATTGCTCATCTATAGGATCCCACTCACATAAAGCCTTATTTGCCTTACAACCCAGCAACAATCCTACTCCCTGATAATGCATTCCGTCCTGTCGACCAGATATCAATAAACGTATACCATCCTCCAAATCCAACTTATCGACTCCAGTTAATCTAGTTTCTGTCAGAGCACAAATATCAAGTCCGTAATTTTGAAAAACCTTCACTAACTCATCGATTTTACCGTCATGATTTAGCGGTCTCACATTCCAGTTACCAATTTTAATTGTATTTTTTGCATTGACAAAGGAATTAGATTGTAATTGAGGCAACCGTGAGATTCTTAGCACCCCCTGCCCATTTAAGGGCTGCACGGGACTGGGAGCCATTATTGTTCTTTCAGAGTCCATCAAGGTTTCTTTGGCTAACTTCCTGAACACCTCGCCATTGTGTTGCAGTCGCAGTAGGCAGCTAACTTGCCTGATTGCCCACACCCGAAAGACCCAGCTATGCTGTAGCCAGTCACGTGCCGGCATGCTTCCCAGCCATTTCACTCTCAAGGAGTTCCTCTGCCTGAGAAAGCAACCACCCCCCTGCTCCCGAGGGCTTTTGATCTGTGTAATATGATCTGTGTAGTATGAGTGAAATTGTTCTTAGCAGGGTGAAGAACAGACTTTGCATGATTCTGGGTAGAAATAGGAAAGAGATGAGATTCAGGGGTGGGTTGGCACTGGTACCTTTTGAAGGCTCTCTCCTTTTGGGGGACAGGATTAGAACAAGTGTGCTTAAACCAATTTTTATTATTTTGTTGTTTTTGCCTTATTCATGGGATAAGACAAAGGAAGTTATGGTTCCATGCCCTAGAGAATAACCTCTGTAAGGCACATGACACACTCAGATGGCTGTTGGCCATAGAAACAATAATCATTCCAGGGATAATAAAAGACGTACCGCTTGAGAGCCTCCCAATCGGCAACTCCAAAATGTCACACCAGCACTTCTTGGTAGGGTCCACAGGCCTTACTAGAGAAATAGCACAGGCTAAGGTGATGAGGTTATGGTCAGAGGAGCCCAACAGAGAGAAAAGATTTACAACGTAAGAGAGGATTGGTTGCAAGGACGAGGTTGAGTATGTTGGAACTCTTTCTAAGGTGGTCAGGAATATGGATAGGTTGCTGTACAACCTGCTCTAGGTCATTATGGACAGAAAAGATGTAGGCGTGTTCACAAAGTGGATCAATGAAAAGCGAGCCAAAGGTTATGGTGAACACTGAAATCACCTAGAATGGACATTTCAGAGAAAGAAGAAACTGATTGGATATGTTCCATATTAGAAGCAAGATAGCTGTAGAATTTGTCATAGTCAGTAGAATTAGGAAATACTGTATGTACATGACACAGATACGCATAGTTTAAGAATGAAAGGATAGACGAAGCCAGAGAGTGAAGAATTCAGAAGATTCAAGTTCGTGCACAGGAGAGCAAGATATGTTGTTGCATACAAAAACACACAACAGACACCTTTGGTATGAAGCAAATATAGAGAAAGTAGAAGGTTACAGAGAAGGATTATCTATCAGTCACCTCAAACAGTTGAGTCTCAATGAGGAAGAGATGGTGAAGTTTAGAAGAAGAAAGGTGGTGTTCAACAGAGAACAAATTAGAGGAGAGGCCACGAAGGTTGCAAAAATTAATATGAAGTGATTCAAACAGTGGTTCCATACGTCTCGCTTTGTTGTCACTGGGAAAGGGGTGGATAGTGGGGGATTTTATGGCCCCCCCCCCAAGGACTCCGATGCTAGGTTATGAGATGCCATTTTTCTGATATTTTAAAGAGGAAGTGTGGTGTGTAATGTGCATGTAGTTTGGTGTTGACTGTTAGAGAGCATGTTGGCCTATTTTCTGTTACTGAAACACTGAAAAAGATCAGGAATGGGGGATGGTCAGAAGCAAGTCCCGAGGGCTGATGAAAGGGGAGCTCCAGCTCTCCCTGTTATCAGCTTTCCATCCACCTTGGGGGTGCCTCCCTGTTTGGATGGTGTTTCAGTCTACTCACTGTAGGGGTTTGTTCATTAAAGTTTCAAGGTATTTTTCTTCTCCAGCTCCTGGAATTCCTGTCTTTAGCCCCCCATCCTTTCTGTATACTCTCTTCTTTTCCTCGTCCATATATCTCTAGTTTTTTCCCCTTTATTCCTCCTGTTACATCTGTCATCAGTCTCTTTGCTTACTATTCCTTTCCAGTTATTTGTCCTCCATTTTTATTATTATCGCCCTTCTTTTAGCAAGGCGGAAAGGTATTGTTTTTGCCTGCCTCTTTGTGTGTGTGTGTGTGTGTGTGTGTGTGTGTGTGTGTGTGTGTGTGTGTGTTCCCATTAAGGTATGTCTCATGAACAGCTTGAGCTATCAACATGAAACCGTCAGGGTATCAAGATATTGCCAAAATCTTGGACGAGTTAAAAAATGGGCACTCGGGGGTCAAGGTTAAGGTCACCAAAATGGCTGCCAAAGGCCAACTAGCTTTTATTGCCCATCTCTAGCACCATTATATTTCATGAACGGTTTCAGCTTTCAAAATAAAACCTTCAAAGTATCAAGATATGGCCAAAATCTTGGACGAGTTCGAAAATGGGCACTCGTGGTCAAGGTTAAGGTCATCAAAATGGCTGCCAAAGGTCAACTAGTTTTTATTGCCCACTTTTAGCACATTATATCTCATGAATGGCTTGAGCTATCAACATGAAACCTTCAGGGAATCAAGATATGGCCAAAATCTTGGACGCGTTCGAAAATGGGCACACGGGGTCAAGGTTAAGGTCATCAAAAGGGCTGCCAAAGATTCCCGCAATGTCCATCTCAGCAGTTACTTCAACAAACAAGGGATGAGGCTATGGCACACCTAATGTCTGATTTGGCTCGTATCTCTGACTGGGGTAAAAATAATCTTGTTGTTTTTAATACATCAAAGACTCAGTTCTTACACCTATCACCCCGACAAAATCTTCCACAGGAGTACCCACTAATGTTTTATTATATCCAGCTCAACCCTGTATCATCCTTAAACATACATGGGTTTCATTCTCTCGGCATTTATCGAGGAAAGATCATATTACATCTCTTGTAACATCTGCATCCAAGAGATTAGGTGTGCTAGGCAGACTCCATACCTTCTTTACTCCTGCACAGTTGTTGACTTTATACATGGGTTTTATTCACCCCTGTGTAGAGTACAACTCCCATGTGCAGGGAGGCTCCCAACATACAGCTCTTCTCAACAGGGTGAAGTCAATGGTTTTCATCTCATTAACTCTCCTCCTCTTACTGGCTCCCTTCAACCTCTTTTTCTTCACTGCTATGTTGCATCTTTATCTCTTTTCTATTGCTACTTCAATGGTCACTGCTCCTCTGAACTGTCTGCTTGCATCCCTCCACCTCTACGATGAGCATGTAGCACCCGTCTGGCAACAAACTCTCATCCCTTTTCTGTCCAACTCTCTAATGCAAGAGTTAACCGTTACTCCCAGTCCTTCATTTATGCAACAGGTCAGCTATGGAACTGTCTCCCTCTGTCTGTATTTCCTATTTACTATGATCTCCAGTCTTTCAAAAGCAGTGTGTCCAGGCATCTGAAATGAAAGGATCTTGAATCTGGCTCCCTGTTGTATTGTTTTTGTTTTTTTCTTGGAAAGAACGGTTTGTGGGCTCCTGGCCTTTGATTCCTTCTTCCTTGGATTAAAAGAAAATATAGCTTTCATCGCCCACCTTTAGAACCATGATATCTCCTGAACGGCTTCAGCTATCAACCTGAAACCTTCAGGGTATCAAGATATGACCAAAATCTTGAACTTGGCCAACAGCCTATTGTGGAGGGCGATCAGCATTCGGCTCCCGAATGCTTTTCCTTCATTCCTCAAAATTTCCCTGTATTTCTTCTTCTTCGTCGTGTCGTCGTCGTCGTCGTCGTCGTCGTCCTCCTCCTCCTCCTCCTCCTCCTCCCCCTCCTCCTCCTCCTCCTCCTCCTGCATTCTCACTTAAGCCTGTCATTTTCCTCTATTACCCTTTCTCCTCCCCCTCGCTCCTAAAATTCCTCTCCCCTCTTTGGAATTTTTTTTACATAATCTCTAACTTCTTTTCATTTTATATCTTTCTCTGCTTCATCTCTCCCAGTCTTTCCTTCTTCCTCCACCTTCTTTTTCCACACCCAAAGTATTCCCCCTCTCCCTCCATCTCATTTAGCTTTCTCCTGTGTATGATTTTATCCTTTCCCTCTCTTCTCTTCCTCCTCCTCTTCCCAGAGAGAGAGAGAGTAATAAGGACTAGCACCAAGCCCAAGAGGACTATATGGCACTAAAACCGCTGCATAAAAAAAGACGGGTATGCTATGGTGGAATAAAAGTAGAGGGGAAGTAGGGGAGGACACTAAATGTGAGGCAAAGTACGGGTTTGAGATAGGAAGCGCATGAGGTGTGTAATGAAAAACACAGGGGATTCACCAAGAAGATCGGCTACGATAGGGGGACGTCCAAGGGAGTAAAGGAACGGGAGAATCCGTCTGGGCACGGCGTGGAACCGAGGGCAATCACGCAAAAGATGGTGGACCGAAATTGGAACCTGGCAACATTGACAGATCCGAGGAGTGCCTCCTGACATTAGAAAGCCATGTGTGATCCATGTGTAGCCAATAAAATAAATTTACATTACATGAATCTCAAAATGAATTCAAAAGGGGAATTCACGGTCACAGAGGGACTCATGAATTCAGATAACAAAGGAAATACACTCACCCGCTCATTCAAAAGCTAATCAGACATAAGCCTAGAAAAATGAATGGAAATACTGGTTAGTGGAGGGAACGAAGCTGAAGCTACGAACAACTGGGCATCTGTGTGTTGAACACCAAGCACTGCTAATTGCTGCTAAGCTCACTTTGCTGATCACCGTCTAGGTGGAGATCCAGGAATTCACTATACAACGGAGACACTGCACTCTACGCTGGGCACAAACGATCCTACTCTCGAGACAGCCCAAAACTGACTAAGTTCAAGCTGGCAACAGGGGTAAGAGATGGCCGTGTTCACTGGAAGTAGGCGTGGCCTAACTTCAACGGTCAATGGAAAGAGGGCGAATGAAGTACACACACAATAAAATCATTCGGTGAAGGCACTAATGTCGTGCATAAGAATGGTCACTTATGAAACAGTGATGAATGTTCTGAAAAACCATCACAATCAAAGTGCATAGAAGGACGGTTGAACTGAGTGATACCCAGTGGGAATTCCACTAGAGTTCGTGGTTTTCTCACCAAAGTACAATGTCACTAATTTGTATAAATACACAGTTGCTCGAATTCGTGACATTACGCCCCATCAAAATAAAATTTTTCTTCTGAAAAATTTTACGATATATACATACATATAAATCCTAACTCAGTCACACAAGATTCACACTGCGGTGTGTGTGTTATCCTGCTACAGGAGAAAATCACTGTCGCCAATGAGCGTAAAAACCGCATATTTATGTTGATAGAAGCAAGCTTGAGGAAAAAACTCCGTGATAATGGTGAAAAATCTTGTACTCAGGTCGAACTGAGTGAAAAGTTCACTACATTTACAGTAACAACTAACTGTTATGTAGCATGGTGTATGTAATACATGATGTAGTTGTGACAGTTGTAGCATAACTGTACCTATGTGTAAAATGGTATGAAACAAATTTATAGTAAATGGAGATGACGAGGCAGAAGAGAAGAGGCGGCAGCATGCAGCAGAGGTAATCAGCTGATCTGCACGACAAAACTGCTACACCCGCCAGCTGTACCTGCGAAATCAATCTAGGTTGAGCATCGAAAGTGTCAGTGTGACAAACAATTTTTATTAAATTACAATCTCTCTCTCTGCCTAGTAGTCAGTACATATGCTTCAAAAATACACTATTATTTTCTTAATGGATATATTATTAACCAGGAAATGTAGTCCTTGGATTGCATAAATCTCTGAGGACCCCTGTATTTTACTGGTTAAACCTAACTCTACCCTTACGATTAATATCGGCAAGCTGAGAATCCCTACGCAATCTCGGGCAGGTCACATTTAAACACCCAGCGTGGGTGTGAACACTCATGTGGATAATGCGCATATTCTCTGGAAATCCTCAGAAAGGCACACAGCTCAAGATGCTCAACAAGGTAATTAGACACAGCCTCAGATTGCCTCTGTAGGGGTCTCAAACTTCCCCTTTAGCCTACGGTACATATGTATTTACAGGCCCTGGACATAATGTGTCCTGTGGGACCAATGGGCGAGACGTCAGGTCTGCACCCACATCACCACTGCCCTCTTCCTCAACTGATTCAGAGATTATGGGTGTGGATTCAACGGCACAGGAAGGACATGTCCCTAATTTGTGGTACATTGACACACATTGCAGGAATGCAGGAATCTATTTCCTGTCCCATCCCTGGCCAGAAAAAGTCAGCATGGATACGGCCCTCGGTTTTCCTTTTGCCCATGTGACCTCCTGTGGCTGAACAATGACCCCATTCTAACACTGCTTGGTGGTACTTAGTGGGAATGATGAACTGTAGTCGAACCTTGCCCTGGGGTGTTTGTGACTCACGGCAGAGCAATCCTTGTTTACGAAGGAACACGTCTTGACCTCCTCGTGAATACTTAATCACTTTACCCTTTTGCTTCTTCTGCACAGCAGCAAGTGTTGGGTCAGAGTGTTGTTCTTGGACAACACCTTGACTACAAATCAGATCTTGTTGTGAAGCAATGGTCACCGGGGTGACACAGTTTGGAATCTATGCCATGGCTTGTGTTACTGCAGCCGAAGTCTGAGTAGCATCATCTATGGTGCAACTATACTTGGCACCTGGTATGTTGCCCATTATTAGGTCAAACACAGGTTCTGGCATGACAAATGCAACTGTCGTACCAGTGTCAAATGGAGATACCACCTGGATACGTGCCTCAGGGAACAATTTCACTGATTCTTCAACAAGCTGAGCTTGGATCTGTCGACCTGTGTACTCCTCAGGCCAAATTAGACTCTGCCTGACAGAGTAACCTGAGGAACCACTGTCTCTCAGGACCTTTACAGGAACTCCTCCCACAAACCCTGGCTGAACAAGGAAGGCACTGTTACCTGTGGAGGAAGCAGCCAGCCATTGATAAGGCTGCTGAATGAACTTTGTGGCAAACATGGTGCCCTGAGAATTAGATACCTGAGGGATCATACTCACCGTCTGGGGAGATGGAGCATTGACCACCTTTGGAGGAGGGTTCACTGTCACAGGGGGTCTAGTGAACTGTGGGGAAGTACCTGTGCTGCTAGGGACGACACCACTGTACTGCTGTCGAGGAATGAAGGCTGCATTTGTCTTCTGCCTCCGGTACACTGGGGCTGGTGCTGAAAAGGATTGTCCCAACTGTCATTCGCATGGCTGATAATGCTGCTGGTTAGGGTACTTGTTGTACCACTTCCAAGCAGGTTTCTGCGTATTCTGCCCCTGGTCCTTGTTCTGCGGTTTGTTTGGACCTTGACCATTATTCTGAGAATAGTCTTGATGCTGGGATTCAGTCTGAGATGGTTTCCCAGACTTGTCAGCTTTCCTGTTCCAGGTCTGTTGCTTATGAGTTTGGTACCCGTACGCAGTGAAGAATGCATCAGCCTTCTCCAACATTTGGCTGGCATCCCTTACCTGGCAGATCTTAAGCTGAGCCATAAGCTCGGCAGGCCATGACTTTTCTAGCTGCATGCACAGCATAAGGACAATTATCCCCTCTCATGTGCAAGGGGTTTCATCTTTCTCCATCCACTCATCTAAGTAAGCATTAAGTCGATCGAGGAACTGAACAGCAGTCTCCTTTTCTTGTAGACACGCCCTCATAAACTGACTCCTGGCGTCGTCACTTGTGAGACCGTACGCTTTGATGAGTGCAGCCTTCATCATCTCATGTGAGATAGTCCCCACGAATTCTGTGGAGATTATCAAGGGCTGGGCCCTCAAGCAAGGTAAGAAACTGGAGCCGCTTAGCTGCCTCATCCAGCTGGTCCAGCTGTACCATGTCTTCAAAACGAGCTATGAATGGCTCGATTCGCTCACCTTCCTTATATGAAGGAAGCTAGTGGCATAGGGTTGCCAGAACATGTGCAGGAAGAGCGCTCGTGACGCTCGCGTTGGCTGCACCAGATGTGCCTGAAGCCAAAGAGTCTCGCTTGAGCTTCAACATCTCAATTTCATGTTTCTCACATGCCTCATGCTTGACACACTCATGTTCATGTTCTCGCTCGTGTTCGCGTTGTTCTCGCTCGTGTTCAAGTTCTCTCTCGCGTTGTCCTTGCTTATATTCGCACTCTCTCTCGCGTTCCTCGTGCTGCTCTCGCTCATGTACGCGTTGAATTTTATGCTCTTCATGAGCATCGCTCTCACGCTGCTGTTCAAGAGCGTACCATGAGAGCACATACAGTACTCTTTAATTTCCTGGGGATTGGTAAGCCCCATATCCTTCGCTTCCTGTAACTATATTTTAGTAGCCATGATGCAAACTCAACTAAGACTGACTGTAAAGACTGGATACTGACTACTGCTTCACAGAGAAATACAAATAATCAAAAGTAAAGAATATAGGCAATGGCTGGTGGTGACCAGATTTATCTAGTTCAACTGGTAAACAAAAAATAATAATTAAAAAAAAAATGCAACTGACTGGAGAACTATTACGTAAAATTAATAGAATTGAATCAATAACCACCAGTAAGATAGTACCTATAGACTTTAATGAAAACAAATATCTAACTGTGGGTGAGTATTATCTCGTTAATAACTTTTGAGCCAGAAGTTAATATCCTGGAATGAGGTCGCCAGATGTCATGGGGGGATGTGAATTTAAGAATTAATAAATGCTTGATATTGCTCGAAAGTACAGACAAGGAATTGACTTGTGAAAATCAAGTTGTAAGTGTTACCTTATGCCAGCTTACTTCGCCGATTCTCTAAGGACGAGAATTTTATAAACTTTCTCAACAGTACACAGCAGAGACTAATCGTTCACAAGTGCTGGTTACTAGTACTGTTAGCCTCTTGAGAGAGTGACTCCACCCGTGACAATCAATAACCAATAATAATGGACAGGTTCTTGCCGGTGCTTAACTCCTGGCTGGCACAACGGATTTAAGTTTAAATATGGAAGAACTGCCTTAAATACCAGTTGTGAATAATGTAAAGAATTTGTGCAAAGTAGGAGCGGCAAACTAAAGTAAGCTTACTGAGGAGAAATAAAACACGAGTTTAAATTACATTAAGCCCAAAGAAAAGAACTGTAAACTTATTAATTACAATAAAATAAATTTACGTTACATGATTCTCAAAATGAATTAAAAAAGGGAATACACGTTCGCAGAAGGACTCATGAATTCAAATAACAAAGGAAATACACTCATTCGCTCATTCAAAAGCTAATCAGACTTAAGCCTAGAAAAACGAACAGAAATACTGGTCAGTGGAGGGAACAAAGCTGAAGCTATGAAAGATTGGGCATCTATGTGTTGAACACCAAGCAGTGCCAATCGCTGCTAAGCTCACTTCACCAATCGCCATCTAGGTGGAGATCCAGGAAACCACTGTAAAACGGAGACGCTGCTCTCTACGCTGGGCATAAACGATCCTACTCTCGAGGCAGTCCAAAACTGACTAAGTTCAAGCTGGGAAGGGGGGCAAGACATGGACGTGTTCGCCGGAAGTAGGCGTGGCCTAACTTCAAAGATCGACAAAAAGAGGGTGAACGATATACACACGCAATAAAATCACTCAATGAAGGCACTAATTTCATGCATAAGAATGGTCACTTATGAAACAGTGACGAATGTTCTGAAAAACCATCCTGATCGAAGTGCATACGAGGACGGTTGAACTGAGTGATACCAAGTGGGAATTCCACTAGAGTTCGTAGTTTTCTCACCAAAGCACAATGTCACGAATTTGTATAAAAACACAATAGCACGAATTCGTGACAGTTATCAGTCTATATATATATATATATATATATATATATATATATACCAGTTAAGACATCTGCAGATCTTGGACATCGCAGCTTTGAAAGCAGTAGTAAAATGAACATGGTTAATACTCTTGTAAGCATATATATATATATATATATATATATATATATATATATATATATATATATATATATATATATATATATACAGTATATATATATATATATATATATATATATATATCTATATATATATATATATATATATATATATATCAATCATTTCCTGTGGCACCCTCGGGGATGCATAGGGCCTCGATGAACTCACACCACCACATCCTATCTTGTGCTACCTCCTCAAGATCTCCCCAACACTCATCTCCAGCTTCCCGTCTCATTGTCCTCACCCACGTCTCTTTTGGCCTTCCTCTACCTCTCCTACCAGGTGCCACCCACCCTGGTGTACCTCGTACTATTCCCTGTCTCCTATACACATGTCCTAGCCACTTCCATCGTGAGAATCTAACATATTCATCGATCGGCTGCACTCCTGTTATTTCTCTAATTCTACTATTTGGTATCCTTTCCCACCACTTAACTCCTAATATTCTTCTAAGTGCTTTATTTTCAAACACCAAGAATTTATTTTCCATAGTCACTGTGCTGTACCAAGACTCATGTCCATAAATTAAGATACTCCTAACCATTACCTTATAAAGTTTGATTTTTGTATGCACAGAGAAATTGTTATTATTCCAAATATTTTTAAGCATTCCATTGCCTGATTAGCCTTCTTTAACCTTTCCTCGAATTCAAAGTTCAAAGAACCATCCTTGGATAAATAAGTACCTAAATATTTAAACCTATCAACTTGCTTTACAACCATACCTCCAATTACACATTCCTGCGCATTTTCCATATTCAATTGATTATTTCAGTTTTTCCACAATTAATAACCAAACCCACCTTGCGACCTTCACTCACCAAACAGTCCAACACTCTCTGCATCTCTTCTGGCCCATCACAAATCAAAACTATATCATCTGCATAATCTAAATCCAAAAGTTTCCTGTTCTCTCCCCAAAGTATACCTGCACCGGTTTCTGTTCCAACACGTTTCATAATATAATCAATGACCAATATAAATAGTAAAGGCGATAGAACACCACCTTGAATTACTCCGGACTTGACTTCAAACGAATCACTCAGACAACCATCAACCATCACTTTACAAAATGTGTCCTCATGCATGTTCATAATGACCCTCACAAACTCCTCTGGTATTCCATAATGTCTCATGATCTTCCCCATAGCCTCTCTCGAAACACTATCAAAACCCTTTTCAAAATCAACAAAACAAAGACTTAACGGTACTCTCATTTCATTAACTTGCTGCATCAAATGCCTAACTATAAAGATCTGATCATTGCAACCACGTCCCTTTCTAAAACCAGCCTGTTCATCCCTCAGAATACCCTCAACCACCGGCTCCAACCTATTTAACAACACTCTACTGAAAACTTTCAAAGCTATCGGTGACAAAGAGATTCCCCTCCAATTACCACATTCACTCAGGTCTCCCTTCTTCGGAACTTTAACAGTTACACCATTCTTCCAAACTGATGGTAGTAACCCCGTCACCCATATCTTATTGAATAGCTTGGTCAAGATCATTATTAATCTATCCCCCTCCACTTTAAACATTTCCGGAAATAAACCATCCTCCCCTGGTGCCTTATTATTCTTTAACTGTTTTACTGCTTTCTCCACTTCTGCAAGCCTCAACTCTCCTGTTTCTATATTTAAATCTTCCTGAGCAGACGGTATATCCTCTTCTGGTGGTATTGGTCTATTAAGAACTGTCTCAAAATGCTCTTTCCATCTATTTTTAATATCTCCATCTTTGGTCAATAAATTTCCTTCCCTGTCTCTAATTGGTATTTCCTTGCGTTTACCTGCATTACCACTCAGTTCTCTAATCGATTCATATGCTATTCTTTGACTCTGTCCATCATTTTTGTTTATTAGGATTTCAGTCTCTGCAACCTTTTCATCCACACATCTTCTTTTATCTCTCCTAGCTAACCTTCTTACTTCTGAATTCAAACTCCAGTACGCAGCTCTTGCTAATTCAATCTCTCGTTCATCAACGCATTGCATCTCACTCCTCATTTTAGCCTCACCTCTCTTTTTTATCATATCCCACGTTTCCTCTGATATCCATTTCTTTCTCCTGAATCTATGTCTCCTTCCAATCGTACATTCAGCAGTCTCATGCAAAACTTTGTTCACATCCTCCCACATCTCATCTACACTTCTCTCCCCCTCTTCCAACGTTTCCAACACCAAAAACCTATTTCTGCATTCTAATCTGAATTCCTCCTTTTCTTCTCCTTCCCTTCTAAGCTTAACAATATCGTATCTACCAACACCAGATTTTTCCTTCTTCTGATTTTTAAGTTTAAACCTTATTTTTGCAATGCTGAGTTGATGGTCACTACCAATATCCGCTCCCCGTTTAACATGAACATCTAGCAGAGAACTTCTATGCCTCCTACTGATAGCGATGTGATCAATCTGATTTTTATATTTTCCACACGGCGACACCCAAGTTGTCTTGTGTATATTGCAATGCTGAAAGAGTGTGCCCCCGATGACTAAGTCATTTGCTAGACAGAAGCTTCCAAACCTCACTCCGTTTTCACTCATCCTACTACCAAGTCCCATCTTACCCATACATGCCTCAAATCCCTCATTTGAACAGCCCATTACTGCATTAAAGTCTCCAACGCAGATCAAAACATCATGTCTAGGTACCCTTCCTACTCCTTCTTGCAACTTTTCATAAAATGTCTTTCCTTTCATCGAGTGCATCATTAGTAGGTGCATAACACACAAACAGACTGATGTTGCCATGATTTGATTTAAACCGTGCGTATAGCAATCGCTCATCTATAGGATCCCACTCACATAAAGCCTTATTTGCCTTACAACCCAGCAACAATCCTACTCCCTGATAATGCATTCCGTCCTGTCGACCAGATATCAATAAACGTATACCATCCTCCAAATCCAACTTATCGACTCCAGTTAATCTAGTTTCTGTCAGAGCACAAATATCAAGTCCGTAATTTTGAAAAACCTTCACTAACTCATCGATTTTACCGTCATGATTTAGCGTTCTCACATTCCAGTTACCAATTTTAATTGTATTTTTTGCATTGACAAAGGAATTAGATTGTAATTGAGGCAACCGTGAGATTCTTAGCACCCCCTGCCCATTTAAGGGCTGCACGGGACTGGGGGCCATTACTGTTCTTTCAGAGTCCATCAAGGTTTCTTTGGCTAACTTCCTGAACACCTCGCCATTGTGTTGCAGTCGCAGTAGGCAGCTAACTTGCCTGATTGCCCACACCCGAAAGACCCAGCTATGCTGTAGCCAGTCACGTGCCGGCATGCTTCCCAGCCATTTCACTCTCAAGGAGTTCCTCTGCCTGAGAAAGCAACCACCCCCCTGCTCCCGAGGGCTTTTGATCTGTGTAGGTAGAGGGCGATCACTCCCTCACTAGCCATATACAGTGTATATACAGTGTATAGGCTACACTCACCAAATATATATATATATATATATATATATATATACTCACACACACATATCTATAGTGGTAGGTGGGTGCGCTCGCCATCTACTTAGTCAATGTAATACTACTTTGGGTGTATGCCCTTTCCATTCTTCTTTCCTTCGTCTTCTCTCTTTCTTTCCCATGTTCTTTCCTCTTCCTACTGCCTACGAGTGACTTTACAGTCCCTCCGCTGTCTTTCTTTCCTTCAGTCTTTCTTGCTTCTTCTGCCTTTAGGTGCCTACACTGAGTGACAAGCCATATGGCTTCCTGTGCATCAGGAAACCATTCACTTCGCTGTGTGGTAACCATATAACCAAATTATGGTGCCTGGTTGTTTAGTGGGTAATTAAGGCACTCCAATAGGATTGAGCTTGTGTAGGTTTATATCCAAGGGGTGGTTGGGATTTGTTGCTCACATAATGCCACTCAGGGATGAATGATGCTGGTCACTCGGATCATAAATGTCAGGACCAATTTGCTTATTCCCGGGCTCTTGCTTTCATCATGGGGCGACATAGGATTGGATGATATATATATATATATATATATATATATATATATATATATATATGTGTGTGTGTGTGTGTGTGTGTGTGTGCTATAAGTCCGTGGTTGATATATATATATATATATATATATATATATATATATATATATATATATTGTTACATAGCCTATGATTTCATCATCCTTTGTATAATTCTAACGTACAGTATGCTTCATGTTTGATCACGATTCGCCTCGTGGCTTCCATAGTGACCAGGCTTTCGTGTTCTACCTCACTCCCCCCTTCTCCCCCTTATAGTAGAGTAAGTCGTTCTTTCTCTTGTTCAGAGCAGGACTGTCAAAATTCCTCCCCTGTGCCTTCATTTCCGCGTCCTTCTTGCAAGTTGAATCAAGCTCTGCCGGCCCCTATATAATGAGCTCAGTCTCTGCATTATTGCCACTTAGATCTACTCCTCATTTTGTTCACATCTCTGTCCTCCACTGTATAGTGTATTATTATTTTTGTGACTGCTCAGGAAGTCTCCAACCACCTAGCTGCTGTATAATTTAAGTATAAGTGTTGTTACCATTTTTCTTGTACTGTGTGGCCTGAGGCGTTGATTCGTGGGCCTGGTAAGGTTTTTTGTGATTCATGTAGAGTTTTTAATGTCAGCCATTATTAATAATATTTTGTATCTGTAATAATATATCTTGCTTTAACTGAACATTATACGGTTTTCTCATTTATCAGGGCTGACTTAGATAAATTTGCTCTTGCTAAATTCATGTTAATAGAGGCTATTGCAGTTAACCATATATGTAACCTGTTTTGACATTACATTATCCTTATGAGTCCTGAATGTTTAGTTGTTAGTTTGAGCATTAAACTTTAACTTGTAATTTTACCTAACTCTTTTGTTTTGAACCTGGAACTTTGCGGGACAGTAGTGATTTTAGTATTCTCACTCGAAGTGTTCATTATCTATCTCTGTTCCGTAACATAAATTTGGCGACCTCTTATCAGGATATTCAGGATATTATCATAAGGATATTGCTTGATATTTTGTGACTGTGATTTATTCATGATATCTACTATTACTACTCTTGATGAAGCCAAAGATTTTTTGTCAAATGTGCAAACAGTGTGTGATGTAGAAAACAGAACAAAGAATGAACTTAAGCTTGTTGCTCAGCAATTGGGAATTGCTGTTCGCTCTCGTGAGTCTAAAGATCAAATTGTTGACATGATTAATAAAAGCTTGTTTAATGTAACTCCTCCAGATGAGCAAACGCAGATTGAAATAGCTAAGTTACAGCTAGCCCTGCAGGAGGCTCGTGCTAAGGAGGCTGAGTCTCAGGCTCGTATTCAGGAGGCACAGGAACAAATTGAAATTGCTAGGACTCAGGCAGACCATGAGTATCGCATGAAACAAAGTGGAACTGGATCATCTAGCTCTGATGATTTTGATGTGGCTAATAATGTTAAACTTGTCCCTCCTTTTAATGAATCTGATTTAACAAAGTATTTTCGGTTGTTTGAGAGGGTAGCTACAGGTTTTAATTGGCCCAAAAAGTATTGGCCAGTACTCCTTCAGTGTGTTCTCACCGGTAAAGCTCAAGTAACTTATGCACCTTTGCCTCAGGATCAATCTGATAATTATGATGTAGTTAAGAGCTTGATTCTTAAGGCCTATGAGCTTGTTCCTGAAGCCTTTAGAGTAAAATTTAGGACAACTTATAAGCAAGATAAGCAATCCCATGTTGAGTATGCAAAAATCAAAGAAGATCTGTTGGAGCAGTGGTTAAATTCTAAGAATGTAAATTCTGATTTTGATAAATTTAAGCAGATGATTATGCTGGAGGACTTCAAAAGGTGTATTAATAATGATGTAAGCCTATATCTTGATGAGAAAAGAATAGATAATTTGTCTGATGCTGCAGTTTTAGCTGATGAATATGTTCTCACTCACAAGAGATATTCTAAAGAAAAAAGGAAAGCTGAGAGTAAGTATGTTGCCTCTACTCAGAGTACAGGTAACAGGAAAGAGAATAAAGATGATGTTTCTCAGGAAGTAAATACCAGCTCCACCTCTAGATTTCAGAAAAGTAAATGTACTTATTGTAGTACGCTTGGTCATACTACGGAGAAATGTTTCAGGAGACAGCGTGATGTGAACAAAAAGGAGTCTTTAAATACTCAGTCAATTGGTCTAGTGTCCACCCTTGAGAGTTTCCAGAATTCTTTAACCGAGTTAACTGAACCTGCTTTGAGGGGTAAATTAAATTCTCATGATGAAGCTCCTCTTTTGAGCAGTAACGTGGGTGACACTCTCAAGAGTTCATGTGCTAATTTCCTGTCTGATGGTTTTGTCAGTCCTCTGGACAGTAATGACAGGAAATCAGTTCAAATATATCGTGATACAGATGCTTGCCAATCCCTTATGCTGACCAGTGTTCTAGGCTCTAATGTTAATTCCTCTGATGAAACTGTAATCTTACAAGGTGTAGGGAATAATTACTTCTCTGTCCCTCTGTGCAGAGTGAATTTAGAGTCTGGTTTTGTTAATGGTTCCATTATGGTTGGGTTGGTTGAGACACTCCCAATGTCAGGTGTAACTTTCTTACTTGGAAACGATATTGGTGGAAGTCAAGCGTGTCCAGCTCCTCATTTGTCTAGTGAACCAGAGACTGCGACCCAGGATTGTGATATCCCTGATGTGTTCTCTGCATGTGCTGTCACTAGGGCTAAGTCTAAGGTAACTGGTGACTTAGAGGATAATGATGATCATGATGTTATCCTAGCTGACACTTTTCTTGCTAATTTGGACCACTCACCAGATGAGGCAGTACCCCGTAGTGTTGATAATTTGTCTCGTCAAGAGTTGGTTGAGTTGCAGGTTGCTGACCCTGAGTTGAAAGGTCTAGCTAACTCTGCTTGCAGTGAGGAAGAGTCAGGTAGTGCTTCTACTTGTTATTATATAAAGTCAGGAGTACTTATGAGAAAGTGGAGACCCCCAACAGCATCAGCCGACTGTGAATGGGAGGTTGTACATCAAGTTGTCATCCCTCGTGTTTGTAGGAAGGATATCATTACAGTGGCTCATGATTCCAGTTTGGCAGGACACCTTGGAGTGAGGAAGACTGTGGCATGCATTTTGAAACACTTCTACTGGCCAGGTATCTTTGATGTTTCCTGGTATTGTAAGTCTTGTCACACCTGTCAAGTTGTGGGGAAGTGTAATCAGACCGAAAAAGTTGCATCTCTAGTTCCCATTCCTCCTTTTGAGGTGCCATTCACCCGTGTGTTGGTGGATATTGTGGGCCCTCTTCCTAAGACTTCTTCAGGATTTTCTTATGTGTTGACCCTGATTGATATGGCTACTCGTTATCCTGAAGCCATTCCACTTAGAAATATCTCAGCAAAGAACGTGGTTAAGGAAATGCTGGGGTTCTTCATCAAGTTTGGTCCGCCCAAGGAGGTACAGTCAGACCGGGGAAGTAATTTCATGTCAAATGTTTTCAAGCAGTCTCTGAAAGAGTTGGGTATCACCCGGATCACGCCTTCAGCTTACCATCCCCAGACCCAAGGAGCGTTGGAGAGATATCATCAAACACTCAAATCGATGCTCAGGAAATACTGTTTGGAACATCGGTAAGACTGGGATAAAGGTCTTCCATTCGTTGTATTTGCCGCAAGAGAATCTCCAAATGAATCACTGGGCTTCTCACCCTTTGAACTACTGTTTGGCCATGAAGTAAGAGGACCCCTTAAGCTACTCAAGGAATGCTGGCTGTCGGAGGAAGATGACATCAACCTGCTGGAGTATGTGATGAAGTTCAAAGAACGGCTGTCCACTGCTTTACAGCTGGCGAGAAAGAATTTAGGAGCTGCTCAGAAGATGAAGACTTGGTATGATAAGAAGTCCAGGTTATGCCACTTTCAGCCAGGAGATCATGTTTTGATTCTCCTACCAGTGCATGGGCAACCTCTTCAAGCCAAGTTTAGTGGTCCTTATTTCGTGGAGAAGAAACTCAGTGATGTCAACTATGTCATCGCCACACCAGATCGTAGAAAGAACAAGCAACTTTGTCACATCAACATGCTAAAGTTATATCACAGGCGGGAAGAAAATAACCCAGTCTGCACTGTAGCTGTTCCACCCGAGTCTGCAAGTGAAGTTCTTCCATGCAGTATGAGCCTGAGTGATAGTTTGGGGAAGAATCCTGATATCATGAATGATCTCCAGACTAAGCTTTCTCATCTACCTCCCGAGGAAAGGCAGGAGTTTTCGGCATTACTGCAGGAGTACCCGCAAGTGTTCCGTGCCACTCCAGGAAGAACCACTGTGTTGATGCATGATGTCGATGTTGGAGACGCAAAGCCAATTAAATTGCCTCCTTACCGTGTGAACCCAGTGAAAGTTCCTCTCATCCAGAAGGAGCTACCTGTTGGACCACAAGATAATTGAGTCCTGTCAGAGTGAGTGGAGTTCTCCTGTCACTCTAGTCCCTAAGCCAGGTGGGTCACAGCGGCTTTGCATCGACTACAGACGTGTTAATCAGATAACCAAAACAGACACTTACCCTCTCTCTCGCGTGGAAGATTGCATAGACAAGATCGGAAAGGCTAGGTACATAAGTAAGTTTGATTTGTTAAAGGGATACTGGCAAGTACCTATGACTGAACGTGCTAGAGAGATCTCATGTTTTGTAACACTAGGAAAGACTTTTGCATGTTCTGTAATGCCATATGGTATGAAGAATGCACCAGTCACTTTTCAGAAGCTCATGAATGTTGTGACAGAGGGTTTGGCAGGGTGTGTTGTTTATATTGATGATGTATTAATCTTCAGTGACAACTGGAAAGATCACCTATGCCATGTCAGTAAAATTCTTGAGCGTTTGGTTCAGGCTAATCTTGTAGCTAATTTATCAAAGTGTGAGTTTGGTCAAGCTAAAGTTCGGTACCTTGGGTATGTAATTGGTGATGGACACGTTGCACCACCAAGAGCTAAGGTTCAGGTTATAAGTGATCTTCCCAGACCGAAAAGTAGGAATGAGCTACAAAGATTTTTGGGAATGGTAGGTTATTACAGGAGATTTGTTCTTAACTTTTCGGTTCTTGTATCACCACTTACAGACCTACTGAAACAGGGAGTTAAATTTGTCTGGACCGATAACTGTGAATCCTCTTTCAGCAAACTTAAAGCTATCCTATTAAGTCAGCCAGTATATATATATATATATATATATATATATATATATATATATATATATATATATATATATTGTTACGGAACAGAGATAGATAATGAACACTTCAAGTGAGAATACTAAAAATCACTACTGTCCCGCAAAGTTCCAGGTTCAAAACAAAAGACTTAGGTAAAATTACAAGTTAAAGTTTCATGCTCAAACTAACAACTTCACATTCAGGACTCATAAGGATAATGTAATGGCAAAAAACAGGTTAAATATATGGTTAACTGGAATAGCCTCTATTAACACGAAATTAGCAAGAGTAAATTTATCTAAGTCAGCCCTGATAAAATGAGAAAACCAGATAATGATCATTTAATGCAAGATATATTATTACAGATACAAAATATTATTACTACTGGCTGACAGTAAAAACTTTACATTAATCACAAAAACCTCACTAGGCCTACGAATTAACACCTTATGCTATACAGTACAAGAAATAAATGTAATAACACTTATACTCAAACTACACAGCGGCTAGATGGTTGGAGACTTCCTGAGCGCTCACAAAAATAATAACAACTGTACAGGGGAGGACAGAGATGTGAACAAAATGAGGAGTAGATCTAAGTGGCAATTAATGTAGTTGTTGTTGTTGTTGTTGATTCTCTCCTCAGTCGAGGAGACTGGGCCTTACTGTAGCCCGGTTGGTGGTGGTTGTCTTGAGTAAGGTAAGGGGGAAGACAGGGCCTGGGGAATGCCCAGCACACACGCCCTGTCTCCTGGCTGAGTTGCGGTGTGTGTGTGATTAATGTAGAAACTGAGCTCATTATATAGGGGCCGGCAGAGCTTGATACAACTTGTAAGAAGGACGCGCAAATGAAGCCATAGGGGACAAAGAGTTGACACTCCTGCTCTGAACAACAGAAAGAACGACTTACTCTACTATAAGGGAGAGAAGGGGGGAGTGAGGTAGATCACAGAAGCTTGGTCACTATGGAAGCCACGAGGCGAATCGTGATCAAACATGCAGCAACTGTACGTTAGAATTATACAAAGGATGAAATCATAGGCTATGTAACAATATATATATATATATATATATATATATATATATATTATCTATATCTATCTATCTATCTATATATGTGTGTGTGTGTGTGTGTGTGTGTGTGTGTGTGTGTGTGTGTGTGTGTGTGTGTGTTTTACAGGGAATTTGTGAACCAATAAGTTCATGAAATCTGTAGGACATTCGCTGAATTAGTTTAGTTTAGAATGGGTTAATTAAGGTTCGTTTATTTTAGGCTAAGGTTAGGTTTGGCTGGGATAATTTAGGTTAAGTTTAAGTTAGGATAAGCTAGGTTAATTTGGCTAGGTTAGGTTGGGTTAGGTTTGATATATGCTATGTTAATTGTTCATATAAATTAACCTAACCTAACCTAACTAACCTAGCCTAGCCTCACCTAAGCTTAACCTAGACTATCCCAGCCTAACATATTCGCAGGCTAAATTAACCTAACCTTAACTCATCCTAATTTAAACTCATTTCACGAATTCCCTAGGAATTTCACGAAATCACTGGTTACACAAGCTTCCTGGAACTTACATATGAATATAGATAGGTAGGTACGTAAGGGTTGACACGTGCTACTGCCGCATGAGACGTTGTTGTTGTTGTTGTTGTTGTTTTTGGTGATAGTGGTGGTGGTGGTGGCGGTGTGTCGTTTTGTTAATCAGCCATCACAGTGAAGGAGTCAATTTACCAGTACGTCCCTCTCCCAGCCACAGGTGAGTCGCACTAGTTAACTTCACCTGCCTCCCTCAGCCACAGGTGAACCATACCCCTGCATCCGACCCTCAAGCCTCCACCCAAGAAACCACAGATCAAACAAGCTTTTATACTCGCAGCAGCAGTGGTCATGGCACACTAAAACTCAAGGGGACTTGGATGCAACCAGGCTGAATGGCGCAGTTACAGTCAAGATGGCGCAGTAATAGTCAAGATGGGGAAGTTACAGTCAGGTTACAGAGAGGGAAGGACAGGAAAGGCGAGGGGAAAAAACACATTAACCCAGGAATAAGGTCACCACCACCAATTGTACACCACAAGAGACAGGAATCTCGTTGGTAGGTGCGCCAGCACAACTTCCTACCACTTAATTCTCCAAAAGGCAATTAACTACTATCACATGTGTTATTTATGCAATGCAGGTCAGAATAAATAACAGAGGCCATAATCTCGTGTAGTCTACATTATTTAGGTAGTCTATTGTATGTCGATATCACTGTCATCATCCCTGCATATAAAACCACATAATCAATATACAATGGAGTACTAAAGTGTACCAGTTGTAAAATAAATCGTTAAGGAAGAGGTGCTATAAATCCTCCTCCTCGTACGAAAACACGGCCTAACCAAAGCTTAGGAGGCTTTCCAGCAAGGCTTCCTTACCAGTTTCGTTTTGCAAATGCCACCTTGTGTGACCCAGATTGGAGAGGATGATGTGGACTGCAGATAGGGGTAAGGGGGACAAGGGCGGTAGGGGTGTTTCTAAGTATGTTTAATCCCACTGTGTCATTCATTCAGCCACCAAACGATTTTATTCAGATCAGTAGTGAAGTGGGAGTTACAACGTATCCTTAATCCCTTCATTGCGACGAAAGTTTTGTAAGTTGTTATGGCTACCACCAGGCCATTTTTTTCTTCTTCTTTATATAAATGAATCAGGACCGGAACTAGAACTCTGGATAAGGCGGGAGTGGGGCCGTGATTGCAAGTGGAATAAAACTTTTGAATAGATGACAACTCATTACCAAATTCTTCAAATTTTATCGTCATATCCCTCTTTTCATTTGAATGGTAATACGATAACATTCACGGGTGATACTCATAGCACATGTTTTGGAAAACAGAACTGTTCTTCCATTATAACCATTGGTATGCACCCCCCCCTCAAGAAAAAAAAGGAGGCTACGCCTCCAGAAAACTCCTCCATCAGTATTTGTAAATGAAAATGAAAAGGTGAATGAATGCTATATCTAACCCCACCAGTTCGAACAGTCTCTGCTGAAGCAAGCAGTATACTGTAGTACAATGACGCTTTTCTCTTGTTACAGTCGCCAGGTGATTTTGTTGGGTAAAATAATTTTTATATAACTACTTCATTACAATTACTTTAATAGTTCTTTGGTTCTCTGTACACAAAAAGATCAGTCTTGTTCTTACTTCCGCCAACGAAGTTGGAGGAGGTTATATATTCACCTGTTTATCTGTCTGTTTGTCCAGACGATATCTCCAACAGTTCTCAATGAATTTCAATGTGGAAGATGAAGTGATATAATTTTTGGGCGGATCCGAATCCGGAGTATCCCACACAACGTCTCCAAAAGTTATCAATGAATTTCAATGAAATTTTGTGGAAGGGTGGGCCATGGGCCGAGAAAGAACTTATTAAATTTTAGGGCGGATCTGAATCCGGATCCTATCTCCACATTTCCAGGTCCTGATCCTTTGTAATGGTAATGACATTGGCGGAGGCATGCGCTCTTTGAGTACTTTCTAGTCAACTAATGCAGTGACAAATGTCACTTGCACTGTATTCGTGTGGTGTTCTAACGAATTTATTTAGCTATCAGGAAACTTTCTGAAATGAATGGGTTAGACATTAGCTTTCAACCCATGGACTGCGACATACCTCATGTGGTGGTGGTGGTGGTGGTGCGGTCTCATACAGCTGTGACATACCTCTTATGAGCCAAATTTTCAACAACGCACCAAAAAAGTTCTAGAACGATCATCGTGGCACAAAATTTATGGGGTATTGAGGTAACTAATAGCTCTCAATCTCACCGCCTATCTTGAGCCCAGTTGCTAAGTTGCACCAGCATCAATGACCCAAAAGTACACACTTTGTAATGCATTTTCTGCACTACTATCACCCCATGAAAGGCAGTTGTGGGTCAAAATTTAGAATAACAAAATCAAATGTAAGGTTAATACGAGGTAAAGGAACAAAAGTAGGATTGTAAATAATGGGTGTAAGAGAAGCGCCCTTAGCTCATATTGCAGCGTTTGGAGCGAGCTGGAAACCCACCTGGCGAGTGGGGAGACTGGCAAATGCCTGTTTACAGTCTGTCTTGTCTGCCCCAGTACGTATTACACTCTCTCTCTTTCTTTCTCTCTCTCTCAAAACATAGTTTTCATGTTCCTGCCAGAAATGCAATTTCTGACAATTATTTCTCCAAAACTATGCTGATTTCAGTTTTAAAAAATTCCTTGGGTAGCAGCACGATGCAATTTCCTAGCTACTGACATACATTTCATGGAAATCTGTAAGAGTGACCAATATTGCCATTTCACTGCACCATGGGGCTGCATGACCCTTACCGCAGCCCACGGGTTAATAACCTCTTCATCAATAGGAGTCCTACCTTTGCAGAATAAAATCGTTAGATGGCAGCAGCAGGGCACCAGTACTTCTTTGATTTTCCCTGGAATAATTATTGCTTCCATGGCAAAGAACCGTCTGATTGTGCCCTGTGCATTACGGAGGTTATTCTCTCAGGCATGGAAGCATACATTCCTTTCTCATAACGTTTGACTAATGTAAAGAAAAAAAAAAAAAAAAGGTTTAATCACACTTGTTCTTATGCTGTCCACAACAAGGAGAAGGCCTACAAAAGGTACCGGAGTCAACCCACCCCTGAATCTCATCTCTTCTATGTTTCTGCTTGGAATCAAGCTAAGTCTGTTCTTCACTCTGCTAAAAAAAATTTAATTCGTACTAAATGCTCTGAAATCCCCAACTCAAATTCTTCCCACTCTTTCTGGCACCTTGAAATAAAAAAAAAAAAAATTCTAACAACTTTTCATTCATCATCCTTTCCTTCTCTTTTCCATTCTGTTGGCTTTGTAGTTATTTCTTCTGCTGATAAAGCAGAATTCTTTGCTCAGACTTTCTCCTCCAGTTACACCTTAGATGATTCCGGTGCTGTTCCTCAATCACTTCCCTCCTCTGACTTCATCATGGCTGACTTTAAAATCTCTTCAGTTGATATACTTTCTGTCATCACAGGTCTCAATACTAATAAGGCATATGGGTCTGATGGCGTCCCTCCTGTTGTTCTCTAGACAAGACTGTGCTTTTGTGCCTATACCCTGCCTAGGCAAACTCTTTCGCCTTTGTCTATCAGCATGTACCTTTCCTTGCTGGAAGTTTGCTCTCATTCAGCCTGTCCCAAATTAGGGTGGTCATTTCCATCCCTCTATCACCCAATTCCTTTAACATCTTGTATTTCAAGAGTTTTCGATTCTATTCTTAATAAAAATTTTTAAAGCCTCTTTCCTAACAACCTTCTTTCTGAATGTCAGTATGGGTTCCGCCACTGACGCTCAACTGGTGATCTTCTCACCTACCTTTCAGACTCCTGGTTCATCCTCCTTTTGGGACTCTGGAGAAAGCTTTGCCATTGCACTTGATACTCAAAGGTTTTCGATCGAGTCTGGCATAAATCTTTAAATTCCAAACTGCCGTCTTGCGGTTTATATCCTTCTATCTGTGCCTTTATCTCTAGCTTCTTTTCTGACTGTTCTATAGCTGCTGTTGAGGATAGGCACCATTCTTTTCCTACAGCTATCAATAATGGTGTTTCTCAGGGGTCTGTCCTAACATCAGCTCTTATCCATTTATTCAACAATGACCTTCTTAACTGTACATCTAACCCTATCCAATCAAACACTGATGACATACCTTTACCTTTCCATTTGGTTCCCGCAGCGTCCATCACAGCAGTTATTTCAACAAACAAGGGATGAGGTTTTGGCACACTTAATGTCTGACTTGGCTCATATCTCTGATTGGATCAAAAACTCAGTTCTTACATCTATCAACCCTTCATAATCTTCCACCCTCAAATTTTTAATGATATACAGTACAGCTCAATCTTGCATCATCTCTAAACATACCTGGGGTTTCACTCTCTCTGGATTTATCTTGGAAAGAACATAATACCTCTCTTGTAATATCTGCCTCCAAGAGATTAGGTGTATAACACGAACTCCATATCTTCTTTATCCCTGCACGTTGTTCACTTAATACATGGATTTTATTTGCTCCTGTGTAGAGTTCAACTCTCATGTGTGGGGAGGCTCCCCACATACAGTTCTTCTCAACAAGGTGGAATCAAAGGCTTTTCGTCTCATTAACTCAATTCTTCCTCCTGGCTCCCTTGAATCTCTGTCTCTTCGCCGCACTGTTGCATCTTTATCTCTTTTCTATTGCTACTTCAATGGTCACTGCTCTTCTGAAATGTCTGCTTGCATCCGTCCACCACTACCGCGGGCACGTACCACCCATTCAGCAACAAGCTCTCATCGTTTTTCTGTCCAATTCTCTAATGCAAGAGTTAACCGTTACTCCCAGTCCTTCATGTATGGAACTGTCTCGCTCTGTCTGTATTTCCTACTGCATGTGATCCCCTGTCTTTCAAACACAGTGTGTCCAGGTGTCTCGAAATGTACGGATCTTGAATTTGGCTCTCCGTTACCCTGTTTTTGTGTTTTCTTGGAAGTAACAATTTGTGGGCTCCTGGCCTTTGATTCCACCTTCCTTGCATAACAAAAATAATTACGACATCTGATACAAGGGGTTAATCATCATAGTGAAAATGATGAGATAATGATAGTGATGACAAAGAGCTGGCTGTTTGAAAGGATTTTAGAGACCGTGATTACCGTCTTTGTCAAACCTGTGAAACAACAAACACATCTCTGGTACATGCTTTAAAAAAAAAAAAAAAATCAAAATATATTCACGAACCAATTAACACAGACTTAGAGTCACTTCCCTGTTGTAAACCAGTGTTTGTTGTTGCAGGAAGGACAAGGAAGGGAAAGTGGAGAAGCTTTTGCATTAGGGACAAGGTAAGCAGACTGAGGAATGTTCCAATGTCTCTAACTCTTTGGGCAAGACTAAACCATAGTTCTTGAAGGAAGGACAAGGAAATGAGACTGCTGAACCTTCCAGTGTCTTGTTTTTCCTGAGAAAATAAAATTTTCTTCAGAGAGGAAAACTGCGAAAACATGTTTTACCTAAGTGACGAAAGCACCCATAGTTGTTTAGCATATCTTAGTACTCACCTACATTGCCAAAGCCACCCATAGCACTAACAAGCTCCATCTTTCATATGGACCTTCAAACTACGAGTGATGTGGCTGAAACGAGAGCGTGGATAAAGGACATTGTGCTGACGATCCGAATAAGACTAATTCTAATATAGATAAGAATGGACTGCCTATGATACTATGGAAACAGAGCAGCCTCATTATCCTGTTTCACAATGGATATTCTCTTATCATCACCTGGTTGTTACTGAGGCTTGTTGTGTGTTACTTCTTTATTACCATCAGATCTTACCGCGTGATACAGGACGTTATAGTCTACTGGAACAATATTGGTATCGCTGTTGACCACAAGAGTAAAAGCTTCCTGAAGGACAATAGTCGGATTATCCTTAGTACCACCATTACAATAGTGATCCACGATGACGGCGACTACCATCATCATCATCGTCATAACTATTTCTCAGTACAAACAGGGTAAATTTACTGCTTACTAAGGCATAAACCTATGACACTTCCGCGAACAAAAACGTTCAGAGGAATAGTAATGGGATAATCAAGAGAAATGCTGAAAAGTCTTTAATATGCTTCTGTGAGATTGGAGCAGAAAGATAAGAATAAAATTTCCGAAAATCAAAATAATCATTCAGGAATCTAGCGAAAGTTCAAGACGGAATATGAGTACCAGACACAGAGGAACGAGATCCCTTTGTTTCCCGGGACTTACATTGTGCCTTTTTTTTTTTTTTTTTAATTCTTGCTATATATGAACGCTTTAATACAGTTCAAGAAGATAACTCCGAAGGAAGGGATTAAAATGAACCTTAGTTGATCCTGCAATAATAATGATATTATATTTAATCGTTTACTTAAGCAAAAAGTAAGATTCAAAGGCTTGAGCCGGCAAAATCTATCCTTAAAAGAAAAAAATCAATATCCATTCATTTCGAGATGCCTGGTCTCACTGTATTCAAACGACTTTTCATCTGATTCCTAACAATGACCCTGCCTAGTATGGCAGCACTTGATACAGTACAACTCCTCATCCAGTTTCTAACAATGACCCTGCCTATTACGGCGGCCTCTGATATAACTCCTCGTCCGATTCCTAATAATAACCCTGCCTAGTATGGCGACAACTGATACAGTATAACTCCACGATCACTAGGATACCCAAGTCAATTCGTCAAGGCAAGGCAGTATTCCTTCAAAGAGGATTTTTATGATCTTTAGGCCTAATCAGGCTGCCTTTGTTGTATTTAATTCACTGTATGTCACTATAGAGGCATTTAATTTAAGTTAGTTAGTTCAGGTAATATGTGATTAATCAAAAACGATCCTTTAACCCGCCCCGTCCTGTCGACATACGGGTACGTTGCAACGATTTGCATTTGCCAGTCCCGGCGACGTACCGGTACGTCGTGCAATTGCAAAGTGCATAATTTCGACAATTTTCAAATTTCGCACCTGATTTGCGGTACGTATCCTCGCATGACCTTCCCCTACCTGCCACCAGGTGGGGACACTCAGCGACCCCGTGCGACCCGCGCTAACCCGCCACTCATCCACTCACCTGGTAGCAACGGTCCTGCTCAGACATGGCTAAGAGAGGTCTCTCAGAGGGCGAAATTGAAGCCGCCCTGGACGCCTTTACAGGCGACAGTGATTCCCCACTGGATGACGAGGTTGTGGATAAAGATTATGTGCAGCCAGAGGAGGAAGAAACCACCAGCAGTGACGAGGAAGTTCCGTCTCCCAAGAAGTGGCAGTACGTGACTTACCGTGCTGCTAGAGAGGGGCAGCAGGCCAAGAAGCCACGTGCAACATCCTATGCCTATCCCCAACGTGATTTGGAACCAGAATTCGATGACAAGGACGAGGACGAGGACGATGACGGAGCCGTGGGACGTGCTGCCACGTAGTATGGACGTGACGTCATCACTCATTGTGGCCCAGAGCGCACACCACGTCGGACGAGCAGGTATGGGCCTAGCATTTTGTTTGGGGAGTTAGGAAGTGCCGTGGAGGGATTGGGGAGTGAAAGGGAAAGTACAGGGAGGATTAGGGAAAGTGAGTGACGTGAGTGAGTCATTGCTCTCCCTACGTAGTGTGAGGCGGCGTAGTGTATCATGTGGGCGAGTGCGGGTGCGTTCAGTATCACGTGGGGTTGTGAGGGAGGGGGAAGGTGGGGAGGAACCACTCCCAAGCACGTCTTATGCTCCCCAATATCCCCTAACACGTGATCGAGCTAGGGTGTGTGAGAAAGCACGTGGTGTTGTCATGGAGGGGGAAGGTGGGGAGGAACCACTCCCCAGCACGTCTTATGCTCCCCAATATCCCCTAACATGTGGTCGAGCTAGGGTGCGTGAGAAAGCACGTGGTGTTGTCATGGAGGGGGAAGGTGGGGAGGAACCACTCCCCAGCACGTCTTCTGCTCCCCAATATTCCCCTACTTCATCCCCACAGCCCCCTAATGTTCCTCAAGGCCGTAAGGGTAAGGGAAAGGGAAAGGGTAAAGGCAGAGGGAAGAGGAGTGACAGTGGGTAAGCCCTCCGCACTCCTACTCCCCCACCTCCCCAACCAGGATCTCCTCCCCACCCAGACGAAGGCGGTGATGGGGATGATGGGGACGAGGGATTTGTGGCGAGGAATTGGGAGGATGGGAGTGATTTTTCTCCCCTCATTCACCCCTTCACTGAGCATGGGCGCTCTGGCTGCATTGCTCCAGGAATTCACTGTAATTCCACCAGGTTGGATTTTTTCCACCTGTTTTTTAGTGAGGCATTTGTGGAGCAGATTGTATACCAAACCAACCTATTAAGATGAAAGATTGGGAACAAGGAGTAGGCATTCTATCATATATGATTACCCTGTCTCCCTTTCAGAAATGTTCTTATTTTTTGCCCTGGTCCTTTTGATGGGTATTATACGAAAGAACAGAATTCCTGCTTACTGGACTAAGGACCCTGTTATGTTTACCCCAATATTTGATCAAGTGATGAGCCGTAATCGGTTTCAACAAATTCTAAGTCCCCTCCATTTCTATGATGCTCATGATCCTGCAAATGCGAACAACACAGATAAAATGAGGCGAATTAGGTTGGTCTTTGATCACCTGAGGCAAACCTTTCGTTCCTCATTCTATCCCTATAGAGACCTCGTCATAGACGAGAGTCTCGTGTTGTGGAGAGGCAATATTTCATTTAGGCAGTATATACCCAGCAAAAGGCACCGTTTTGGGTTCAAGATCTTTGTTATGTGCGACTGTAGGACTGGATACGTGCAAGACATAGTCTTGTACACCGGTGCACAGACAGACATAATAGAAGATCGAAGTATTGGACTGTCAGGAGCAGTGGTAAAGACGATGATAGAAGACTACTTTCATCGTGGTCACGTCCTCTACCTGGACAATTGGTACACTAGCCCTCTTTTCGCTCGTTATCTTCACACACATGAAACTGGAGTCTGTGGAACCGTGAAGGTGAACTGGCTTCACATGGCCAAGGTTGGGCGGAAACTTGCAAGGAATGAGGTTGTCTTCTTCAAAGCCAACAACATCCTTGCAACTGTGTGGAACCACAATAGAGAGGTAAACCTATTGTCAACGGTTCACCGCCCCTTGATGCACCGTACTGATTCAGTTGATTACCGTAGTGAGAACAGGCGTCATATTTGGAAACCTGAGTGTGTCATGGACTATAATATAAATATGCGCCTCGTGGACCAGTCAGACTCCATGATATCGACGGTAGAGTGTGCCAGGACCACGATGAAGTGGTATAAGAAACTGTTCTTTCACTTGCTAGACATCACTGCTCTGAATTTCCACCACCTTCACGCCATGACAACAGGAGTTCAGGAAACCTTTGAAGGGTTTGTGAGGGAGCTCACAAGAGAAATGTTTGCACGGTATGCTGTAGAAAGGCCCCAACATCGCACCCGCACTGACCCTATTGCACAAACTCCCCTGAGAATATCCGGTCGCCATTTCCCCACTCCTATCCCTCCCCAGCCAAACAGACCTAGGCCCCAACGCAGGTGTCACGTGTGTAGCAATTCCCGGGTGAGACTCACGACACAGAGGAAGGACACCCGCTATGAGTGCGTGGAGTGTGACGTGGGTCTCTGTATTCACCCATGTTTCAGCGAATATCACACGTTGATGCAATTCTGATATGGTGTGAATGCGACAGGACGCTGAAACTATGAAGTAAATGCGACAGACAGACGCTCAGTGAAATTATCAGTCATGTTGATCTCCAAATATTGGTATAAAGTGCATACAGGTATAACATAAGTGCAAAAATTGTATGTAAGTGTATAAATATGCTGTAAGTGGAAACATACATAGCGAGGGTTTTATGATGCGATATTCTGTCGCTCAGTGCAAAAAATACGGCCCGTAATTATATAATTATTATTATTGGAAATGCTTACGGGTATAAGTTCAAATTATTGTAAGTGCTGAAATATATTCTAAGTCAAATATTCATAGCGTGTGTATAGAGATGCGATATCCTGACGCTCAGTTGAATGAATAAGGCACGTAATAGTGAAAATAGAAGTCAACAAGTGGTAAAGTGTGTAATATATGTGAAGAATTAGTATATAAGTGTGTGAGTATTATGTTGGTCGAAACATTCATTGCGAGGGTATTTTCATGCGATATTCTCACGCTCACTTGAATAAATAATGCCAGTAAGTATGTACAGTGCAGTGCAGGGGTGTAAACGTGTGTAATTTCAGTGGGAAATTATAACTGGAGTGAATAAATAAAGTAGAAGATGAAACACGCGTGTTTGAGATCGTGGTTGCTACGTGAATATGCGCTAGCATATCGCTAAATGCCCTCGTAATGAATGAAAATAATTGAAAACATTTACAGTGGTGAAGGAAAGGTTTTATGTAAAGGGAAAAATAATAGGAACGTGATAAAACAATTGGGTATGTTGAAATATGAGTCTGATAGAATACGCTACCTGGCTTGGGGGACCTCACCTGTTCTGACCACTTATAGACCACGGTAAGCCCTTTCTTGGTGATTTTCCTTCGTTTCTCAACCTAAGCGGAAGTTTGAGCCAAAAAAATTTTTTTCCAAAAAGGCTCGGGACTGGGGGATGTTGGAGGGGTGGAAAACCTCAGGACGTGATGGGTTAACATCAAGGGCTAAAGATAAACCTCATCACTATCCAAGTAGTGGCTTCAGAGGCATTAAATTAAAAGACCACATTATTGGAGACATGACTAGGAAGATGAACCTGTAAATACAGGTGTTGTGATAAGCCGGTAAGGTTTATCAGAGATTAATTTAGAAGAAAAATGAGGGTAAACGGTGGAGTAGAGGGAACAGAAATGTGCAAAGTGTTGAGGGACGGGGAGGTTCAAAAAAGGAATGAGCAGACAACCTAACTATAATGATACCCATAACTTGTTATTCCATCACAACATAACACCTCAACACAATACAACACAGAACAGCAAAGCACTTGCCTGAATAGCCTTCGAAACAGAACTCTTACCTGTAAAAGAAATAAATAAAGACACATTAGGAAAAGCTCTCTTGTGTAATGCATGTAGGCGGATAAAAAATGAGCCAGAAAAATGATATAATATTTGTTCTCATATTGACATTTATTACACCCACAGATTTTATGTATTTTCAGATACTAGCTTTATTTGGTAATAAAGTTTATCTTACAAATTGTGTACTACATAGGTATCTTAAACTTTTCTTACTATGCTGGCATTATTGGTACAGATAGTCCAATATTACCCTTTGGGAGATGCGTGAGTGCTTCTGAGGGCCTTAAGCTTGAACACCGTTGTCCCGATCATTCATGTTTAGGTACATCACTTTACATTTCTGTCATTTTAAAGGACAGCAAAGCCTCCACCCACCTCAGTTTGGGCCTGCAGCGTGTTAACGGAAGGCCCATCCCGATAAACTCTACCAATATGCCTTGTCTCACTTTTGAAATGGGTGCTGATAGCACGTCTCTTCATATGCTTGTATATACTCGCACACTTCCGGTTCTTGCCAATGATATGTACAGACTCTTGATACAAACACTGATAACAGAGCCATTATATTTCGATCCTGACATTCACCACATGCACTGTTCTCATTACTGACACCTCGTCTAAATCCGTGCCTGACCAGCATGAAGATGATTTTATTCAGGCTTTCACTTTCCATCCTAGGAAACGGCTGAGTCTTGCATTAAATTTCGTACGGACTGAAACTACAGATACAAATGTGACTGAAAGTGAAGATTAATACATTAATCCCCAACAACTCAGTCTGGACCCCGCACAACCTCAAAATGTGCACATCACCTCCCCACAGTCCCTTGCAATAAGTTTTACCATGCCAGCAAAATCAATTCAGTGCAAGTGTGGCCCGGTTATGCAATAGGCAAGGTTGCCTGGCCCCTCACCTGAGTCTCCCAGAGGACGGCCATAATTATCTTTGTCCCTCTCCTGCTGGACCATCTGCATTTTCTGCAGCTACGGAATCATTACACTTTCATATTCTACGGCTGTAACCTTGTAGCCATAGGAGGCTTCCTTGCAACCTTCCTTCCATAGTAACCACTTTACTATACTGATGACATTCTTATTAAACTCTTGCTATCTCCAAGGGAGTTCAATCACCTTAGGAAAAGCAATTTTCCGGGTAATATTCAACAGCCTCAAAGTGGCGATTTCTTGGTGATCAGGCCTGTGTGTCTAACTACACAAACAGAAATTTCTGTAGGTGTGGGTGGTTTCTATACATTTATGAATTCTGTAAGATACTTCTAGCAAAGTTCCACGCGTAAATTGGGTTCACAGACCTGTTCATGCTCATCTTCCTATTCTTTGTCATGCCCTTGGTGTACCAACAGTCCTCCTTCCCTTGTAACCTTTGTCACATATCATCCTCTAAATTCCCATCCCTACTAATCTCACTGCCTCACTAACTTGATGGCACTCACGTTCTCCGTTTTCTGACCATTCAATCTCATTACGCACTCCGTGGCTTCACTCCTCAAAAAATTATAGCTTTACTCTTTGCTACACAAACTTTCAGATGTAATTTCTTAAACACACATTTCCACGGCTTGGTACGTGGAAAGTGAAGGGAAATGCCGGCCTAATCTGATTTTAGATCATGAACACTTCATTTTTTTTTCTTTGTTTTGAGAGAGAGAGAGAGAGAGAGAGAGAGAGAGAGAGACACACACACACACACACACACACACACACACACACACACACACACACACACACACACACACACACACACACACACACACACACACACTATTTAGCTATCAATGTCTGGGCCTGGCTTGAGCAACAACATTAAGGAGCTTACAGTGCAAATCAGCCTCAAACCGAAACAGACCACAATTATGTCAGTAGCTACATGAAACCAGTCTGCTTTGGGATCACACATGCAGTCCTTGGCCAGGTTGCATCGCTTTCAGAATAATAAGGATATGCAGCAGTTCGTCCCTACAATAATGCTGCCGCCCCCCAACATCACCAAGCCAGTTACCCCTTAGTCCTTTATTGACTCATCAGTTCGACTCGGCAGGCAGCGCTATCTGTGTTCTTACCTAATTACCTAATTGTTCTTACCTAATTGTATCTTTACAGGAATGAGTCAAGCTCGTATTGTCCCGTGTCTTAAACCATATTTATCGTACATATCCTTAAATTTGTGAATTGTTTTGGCACACACTATTTCATTCGGTAGTGCATTCCATTGATCAATTGCTCTGTTTGGGAAACTGAATTTCCTTACGTCTTTATCACCTCTCTTCTTATGCAGTTTTTTGCAGTGTCCTCTTGCTGATGCTTCTCCATATGTTAAGTAATCATTTATGTCTATTTTCTCCTTCCCTGATATGCACTTATATAGCATTATCATGTCACCTCTTTTCCTTCTCTCCTGTAGTGTTGGTGGATTCAGTTTATTTAGTCTTTCTTCGTAGCTTAGGTCCCTTAAGCTTGGTATCCATTTTGTAGCGGCCCTTTGAACTTTTTCAATCTTGTCTATGTGCTTTTTGAGATGAGGACTCCAGACTACTGATGCATATTCCAGGCTTGGTCTAATGAATGATGTTATTATCCTTCTTAGCATGTCTTCATTTATGTATGTGAATGCTATTCTCATATTTGCAAGCAGTGTATACATGTTCCGTACCTTCTCGCTGATGTGGTCAGCCGGAGATAGTCTGTTATTGATAATCACAACTAGGTCTTTCTCTCTTTCTGATGTGTATAGGGTTTTATTTCCTAACTTATAATCCCAATCAGGTCTTTTTCCACTTTTACCAAACTTGATTACATGACACTTATCCACACTGAATTCCATTTGCCATGTACTACTCCATTCATGAAGTTTATTTAATTCTTCTTGTAGCTCTTTACAAGAGTCTGTGTTGGTAATTCTCCTTTGTATTTTTGCATCATCTGCAAACATATTCGGATAGCTCTCATTTCCAGTGTTACTGTTTATATCATTTATATACACTAAAAACGTGATTGGTGCCAGCACTGAAACCTGTGGTACTCCACTAGTCACTTCTTTCCATGATGACTAGTTTCCTCTTAGTACTGTTCTCATTTCTCTTTTTATGAGAAAGTCTTGCATCCAACAAAACAGTTTGCCTCGAATTCCTCCTCGATGGTACAGTTTCCATAATAGTCTTTGGTGTGGTACTGTGTCAAAAGCTTTCTTGAAATATAAATAGATACTGTCCACCCATCCTTCCCTTTCCTGTATTGTGTTTGTTACTCTGTCATACTAGCTCAACAGATTAGTAACACATGATTTTCCTTTTCTGAAACCAAACTGTCTTTCTGTTATCATACTGTGTTCTTCTAGATGATTTACCCAAGCATTTCTTATAAGCTTTTCTAATACCTTGCTTACAACACTGGTCAGTGATACTGGTCGGTAGTTGAGTGGATTTTGTCTATTTCCTTTCTTGAATAAGGGGATAATATTTGCTTTTTTCCAAATATCAGGTAGTTTACCTTGACTCAAGGATTTCTTGAAAATTAAAAATAATGGTTTACTTAACTCCTTTGCACATTCTCGTAGTACCCAACATGAAATTTCATCAGGACCACTTGCTTTTCCTCTGTCTAATCTACTTAACTCCTCCTGTATACTTTTTCTGCTATTTGTATATCTGGTAGTATGTGTGGACATGCATGTTCCACATAGTCCCTCTCAAAATTTTTTTCTTCTGTAAAAACTAATTGGAAATTCTTATTTAGTGCTTCACAAATATCTTTCTCTTGTGTATAAGTGATTCCCTCGTCCGTAATTGATTGTATTATATCTTTTACTTTGGTTTTGCTTCTGATATAGCTGTAAAACAGCTTTGGTTGATCACTACTTTTATTTATTATATCCTCCTCAAACTGTTTTTGGGCTTCCCTCCTTATTCTTGTATAATCGTTTCCTGCCTGTTTGTAATTATTATACGCCCTTTCACTATTATGTCTTCTGTGTCTATTCCACAACAAATCTCTTCTTTCTTTTGATTTTTTACATTCTGTATTGAACCATTTCTGTATTTTCTTATCTGCTTCTTTGTGCTGTGGGATATACATCTGGACTCCTATTTCATAAAATTCACAGAATTTTTTATATACAGCATTTAAATCTTGTCCTCTAAGCTCATTTTCCCAATCAACTTCTAAGAAATACTTCTTTAAGTCTTGATAATTTCCCTTTTTATAGTTTAGGCTATTTTTGTAACTGTCATTGCTGTTTACTATGTCATATGCTATCCTGAAATTATAATTTAGTACTGCATGATCGCTTTTGCCGAGTGGAGGGTGATATATTAAACTGTCAATATCATTTTCTTGGCTAGTAAATATTAGATCTAGCACTGAAGGTACATCAAGTCCTCTTTTTCTGGTGGTTTCCCTCACATGTTGCGTTAGGAAGAACTCTTGCACGAGATCCAGGAGCTTTTGGGCCCAACAGCTTTCTTGGCTAATTATATCTAGAGTATTCCAATTTATATTTGTATTGAAATCCCCAGTTAGTATAATTCTTTCTGATTTCTCTTCCATTTTATGTAGTAATGATCTTAAACTCTGAATTGTACTCTCTGCCAGGTCCTCATATTCATCTCTTTCCCATGTGTTTGATCTGGGTGGCATGTACAAATGGCTACAATTACTTTACCTTCAGATGTGTTGATCTCTACTGCAATCAGTTCTACTTGCGATGGTATATCTAGTTTTATTTCATTGACTTTTAGATTTTTCTTAGTTAATATTATAATTCCTCCTCCTTTTTTTAAATTTCTGTCTCTTCTCCATATATTGTATTCCTCTAAGTTTAGTATGTCATTGGATATCATTGGTGTTAATTTTGTTTCAGTTAGGCATATTATTTGTGGTTCATTTTCTCTGACATAATCGTTCATTTCTAGTAATTTAGATACATTCCATCCACATTTGAGTACATCAACTTTATCATCTTGTTTATATACTTGTCATGACATGGTTCTACTACCTTCCTCCTTTTTATTCCATCCTGTTTGTGTACCACTTTCGTACCTGCAATCCTATTACTTTGTAAAAAAATTTCTTCTTCTCCTCTTCTGATCTTCCCTCATTTTTTTTTTTTTTGCTTCCTCCCTTTTCTCTTTCAGTAATTCCAGTTCCTCTTGTGTTAGGCATCTTTTTATCCATACATTTTTGAACTCCTCTTTTTCCATAAGATTCTTTGCATTTTTTAGTATCTCTTCCACAGTGTTTACACTCTGGAAAGTCACCTTTAGAGGTCTTGTCTTGCTTTTCTCATATTTCCCTAACCTTGTGTGTGTGTGTGTGTGTGTGTGTGTGTGTGTAAGATGTCATCTATTGTCATCGTCATTATCAACATCCCAGAAATTCCCTCTTAAAGGATGGGCTGAGGTATGTATGTATCAATGTATTTATTCTACATCATCATCATCATCATCATCATCATCATCATCAGCAGCAGCAGCAGCAGCAGCAGCAGTCTAACCCTAATTCCCACCTAATCCCCCTCCTCTTCTCCCTTCTCTCCACTTCCATTCTTCTCCTCTCTCCCCACCTTTTATTCCCCTTGCTTCCTTCTTCCTCACTCCACTCTTCCTCCCTCTCTTGCTCCTCCTCCCTACCCAATCCCTCTCCTTTGCTTCCAATTTCTCCTTCTACCCTTCCCCTCCCCCGGAAATCGATGCCTCCCCTCTCCTCCTCCCTTACCAAACCCATTGGTTCCTTTCTTCCCCTCTCCGACCCTTGTTTGTGTTGGCAGGCACTCCCGCACCCACCTGTCCCCTCAACCCTCCTTCACCAGCAATCACTGCCGCCTACCTAATGCCTGCGCCCACTTTGTCCTCTGGCATCCTCACCTCCACCCGCTTACACTCATTTTTATCTTTTTCTCCTACCGAAACCTTCTAACTTCCCCATTCCTTAATTAGTTTTCTGTCTTTTCCCTCACTTTTATCTTTCACTCAAATTCCACCAATATCCCTTACCCATCCACGATTTTTTCCCACCGACTCTCATACTTAGTTTTTCTTCAGTTCACTCTTCTACTTACTTCCCTCACTCTGCAATACAGGTTTTTCTTCTACCCACTCTTTAACCTTTTTTCTCCCACTCACTCTCTCACCTGCATCTCTCACTCTCCTATGTAAATATCTCGCCCTACCACCCACTTTTCCTCACCCATTCTCCTACCTAAACCTCTCACCCTCCCTCCCACTCTCCTACCAGAAACCGTCACCCTCCCACCCACGTTTTTTTCCCCACCCACTGTCACACCTCACTAAACTTTTCGCCCCCCCCCCTTTTTTTTTTTTTCTACCTACCATCTTAGTTACACCGACTGTCAACCTTTTCCTCCCACAAACTCTCCCACCAACATGCCTCACTCACTCTCCCAGGTATTTCCTTTATCTTAATATCTACATCCCTCAATCTCCCTACCAGCTTTATCTCTGATCCACTCTCTCGCCTACACTTCCACCCAGCCTTTTCCCCATACACTTTCCACTTACATTTCCCATCTATTCTCCCTCCTATATTTCCCACCCACTTCCTTGTAAAAAAAGAAAAAATGTTTTAGTATTGGTGATCCGATGCAGTGAAGGCTATTACAATATATTCGTATCGTCCAAGTCTGAACATGGCAGGGGGTAAAGAAAGTGGCGTGAGGAACAAAGATTTGAGTGGAATAAGCTGCAATTGTGTTGGAGAATCAGAGAGGCATGGAGAGTATACCCTGTGAAAATGTGTGCTGTAGTATTAACACGTTGAGTGCAAAGAAAGTTTATTTCATTTTTCTTTTTTGCCGACAAGACAAACTCGCTTTGCTCTCATAAGCCTGGTATCTTGAGACGCAGATAAAAAAGAAAATGGTATGAACGATACAGGAGGTGATTAAAATGCAGAGAATGAGAATGAGAAAGTATGTGGAGGAGAAGAATGGGGAAGAAAAGAGGAATAGGAGGAAAAAAAAAGTGAATGATGGAGAGAACAAGGATATGTGAAAAATAAGAAAAAAGAAGAATTCAGGGGAAGGAAAAAATAAGAGTTATGAGGGGAAAAGAAAAACGAAAAAATGAAGCGGGGAAATAATGAGGAAGTGGAGAACATTGTGGAACAGAATGGAGAACAGACAAATTGCGGAAGAAGATGAGAATGAGGAAGAGGAGAACGAGACAGCCATCATGAGGAGAGAACAGCGAAAAAAGTTAGTAATTTTGTTAGAGAAGTTTGGAAGTGCTGGAGGAGTGAGAAGACGGAGGAGAAGAATATGGAAGAAACGAGGAGACTATAGAGGTAAAGAAGAAGGAAATGAAACAAGGAGAAAGTCAAAAGAATGGGAAGGAAAACAAAGAGGGACAGACAGCAAGAAGGAACAGACAGTAGGAAGGAACAGACAGCAGGGAGGGACAGATAGCAGAAAGGGAGAGACAGCAGAAAGGGACGGGCAGCATGAACGGTTGGGCAACAGGAACGGACGGGCAACAGGAAGGGACGGACGACAGGAGCGGGCAGGCGAAAGGAAGGGACGGGCAACGGGATGTGGCGCACAAGAGGGGACTAACAGTTGGATCTGACAGCAGGAAGGTTGAGGTTAGGATAGGCAGTAGGGACACGCAGCAGAAAGGGATACGTAAGGATACCCATGAAGATAGGACAGGCTTCAGACAGGCAGAGTGAGTCAAGGGAGGTCGAGACGGGCAGGTGTTTATCTTACTTATGTGTCTTGCGATTTATCTCATCATGCATCTTACTAACACACTGCGATTTATCTCGTCATGCACCTTACTAACACAACAGAGTTCAGTCACAAACACACCATCAGTTCCCTCTAGTAAGTTAATGTTGTTCCAGGATGGACAATGAAAGGCGACTGCATAATCTTTCAAGTCTGGACAATGAAAGGCGATTGGATAATTTTTCAAATCTCGTGTGTCTTGAGAAGCAAGCTTTCAATCAATTCCCTGTCTTAACTAAGCGGTCGTCCAATGTTTCTCCTTCCAAAATGCAAACAAAATCAATTCCTTACAGTAACTATAATGTGTCTGTGCAGAGGACAAGAAAGGAAGAGATCATAATCTCTTCATGTTCTTTTTCTTGCAAAACAGACGTGATAAATTCCATTACTTATTATTATTTTTTTTTTAAGGAATGGAGAGAACAGAACCATCCAAAGTTCCTGTTTTTCCTGCAAGTGAAATTTACGATTCTTGTCGTAAATCAGGCGTGTTGCTGCAAGATAAGACAATGGAAAGGCGAATGTAGAATATTTTCATGTACTGCGTTCTTTCAACAAAACCAAATTTGCGATCAATACCCTGTCGTAAAATATAACTGTAGTAGCCCTAGCATGCATTCAACAAGGACGGTGGATATTAGTGCTGAAGCAGTTGCATATACAGCAACTGTAGAACGGCTGGGATTTAAGGAACAAATGGCAAATCAATGTCTCAATTCAAAAACATAGAGTAATGAAAATGAAAAGACAAGGAAGGGAAAGTGTAGATCTTGCTGTTTTTGTTCTTCTTCCTACAAACACAGATTTACAATAAATTCTTTGTCACAAATTAGGCATGTTGTTGCAGCAAGGATACTGAAAGAAGAATGCGGAATCTTTACATGACTTTTGCTCTTCCTGCAGAAAAATAAAAGTAAAGAGTTCAGAACGATTTTTAATTATACTGTTAAGATCCGCCCAGATTTATCCGTCTCTCTCTCTCTCTCTCTCTCTCTCTTTCTCAGAAGACCTTATTCTCTCCAGCCTCGAAGTATACTTTTACAGGGTCGGTAAGTAGAACAACAGCACATTTCGGATGGGGCCGAAAATGGCCAACGTACAAACAGACGACTATTTCCCATTTTGCACGGAAATTACATCTCCACTGAATACTGAAACCTCTTTGTCTTATTTCTCCTGCATTGTAAGGCTTGTAGAGCCTGAGGTAAGTACACGTAGGTCTTTCTCACACTCAGTATTGCCAACTGACCTCCTAACACAGGGCGGTTGGTTCTTGGATTTGAAGGAAGAACACCGGTCAGTCTGCCTCCGCCCGCCCCCCCTCTCTCTTTCTTTCTCTCTCTCTCACACCTATCAGTTCCACCTTCCAAAGGCAAACCTTAATTTTCCCCCCATACTCCCTCCTAGATTCTTTTTCCACTCCTCCTCTTCCTCCTCCTTGCACATTCACTACCTCTTCCTGCTTCATCAGCACTGGCTTAACCCCTTGAATCCGCTCACTTATTTTTTATTATACTCTCACCATTGCCACACAGATTTATTTACCTGACAACAGACTTTTGGAACTGAAGGGGCTAGATATGCTAAAGCCACACTCAACTCTTTCCTTACAAGGGTTCAATATAATCATTAAAGAAAATCGCCTGGAAGTGCTGTGATTAAAATGAAAAAGATGTCCTTGTACGGAAAGAGTTCAAATGAATATGTACAGTACACACCGGAGCGATGAGCAAAGGATGACTTAAATGGCACACTGGAATGGCAACAAGCAAAGGGTGACTTAAATGACACACTGAAGAGGCAACGAGCAAATGGTGACTCAGATGACAAAATGGAATGGGAACCAGCAAAGGATGACTTAAATGACTGACTAGAGGGGCGATGAACAAAAGATGACTTAAATGACACACTGAAAAGGCGACTAGCAAAGGGTGACTTATATTACAGAATAGAGACGGGATGAACAAGGGATGACTTAAATGATACACAGGAGAGTCGAGGAGCAAAGGATGACTTAAATGAGAGGCTTAAAATGATAAAAGAAATAAGTGATATACCAGTGAAGTATTGGTAATGAGTAGCCAGGAATTACATTAATATTACTTTAGCTGAGATCTAGGTGATATAAGTACTAGTTTGGTAGCAGAGTACGGTAGTGAACCAGTGGGTGAGAACTAGGTGGTATAAGTACTAGTCTGGTAATAGAGCATGGTAGTAGGAACAAACTGCCGAACAGCATTGCACCTGTCACCTTTATTCAGAGCTTTGTGAATACACTTTATATGAATCAGTTATCCATTTCCATTTAAATAACTATCTATCTATCTATCTATAGCCCGACGCCCTAATCCCGCAAAGGGTGGCCGCAGACAAAACGCCTCCAAGTCGCTCTGTCACCCACCATTTGACTACCCTCCCCCCAACTCACACCCCCCTCCCTCATATACCTCTCAACTCCTTCCCTCCACCTCATCCTCGGTCTACCTCTCCCTCTCCCTCCCTTCACCTCACCTACATACACCCCCTTAGTCAGTCTTTCATTCTCCATTCTCTTCACATGTCCAAACCACCTCAGTGTATTTCTCCTAATCTTCTCAACCTCATCCACATCCACCCCACAGCGTTCCTTCACTTCTTCATTCGTCAACCTGTCCCTCCACGTCACTCCACATGCTCCTCTCAAGTAACTCATTTCCACTGCTCTCACTCTTGACTTGTTCCCCTCTTGCAAGGTCCATGCCTCGCTTCCATACGTCAGGGTAGGGATCACAATACTATCATGCAGTGACTTCTTAACTTCCATACTCACCTCCCTATTTCTCATCACTGCTTTCAGTGTACCAACAACCTTCCTTCCCTGCTGTACCCTTTCACGCACTTCATCCCCCAAAGTTCCATCCTTACTCATCACACTACCCAAGTACTTGAATGCACTCACATTCTCCATATCCTCACCATCCAACCTCACTGCACACTCTGTGACTTCATTCCTCTCAAACACCATAACTTTACTTTTGTTTACATTAACTTTCAGATTCCTCCTCCTACACACTGTCCCAAATTCATTCACCAAACCTTGCACCTCCCATTCATCTTCACTCAACAGTACTGTATCATCAGCAAACAGCAACACCGGAAGCTTTCAAATCTCACCCTCATTCATTAGAGCCACCCCCACATCCACTGCCCTACCATGCACCTCCTTTACAACCCCATCCATGTATATATTAAACAGCCATGGAGACATCACACAACCCTGTTTCAGTCCCACATTGAGATCAAAGAACTCACTCAGCTCACCATCCACTCGCACCGTAACCCTAGCTCCCTCGTACATACTCTTCACAGCATTCAACAATTTTCCCTCCACTCCATATATTCTTAATACCTTCCACATACCTTGCCTATCTATTCTGTCATAAGCTTTCTCCAAGTCCATGAAGGCAGCATACATTTTCCTTCCCTTCTCTAGATGCTTCTCCACTAAACATCTTAGAACAAATATCTGATCTACACACCCTTTTCCCTTCCTAAATCCCCCTTGTTCTTCTCCAACTAGCTCCTCTGTCATATGCCTAACCCTATCAATGATTATTCTACCATATATTTTACCAGTCACACTAAGTAGGCAATTACCCCTATAGTTACCACATACTTCTCTCTCTCCTTTTCCTTTGTATAAAGGAACAATTATACCTGATTTCCAGTCCTCTGGAACCCTTCCCTCTTCCCAAGCCAATCTACACAACTTCCATATCCACTCCACAACAATCTCACCCCCATACCTAAGCATTTCACCACACACTCCATCAATTCCTGGGGCCTTTCCCAACTTAATATTCTTCATCGCTTCCACTACTTCCGCCCTACTGATCTCTTCCTCCCTCCTCTCATCTTTTCTTTTCCCAGCCATTCCCCCACCACTTATACTCGCACTGCTCTCACCCTCCACATTCAACAAATCCTCAAAGTGCTCCTTCCATCTTCTCAGTTTCTCTCTCTTCTCCACCAACAATCCATTATTCCTATCTTTCACTCCCCTACTATTTCCCCTTTCACACTGCCTTAGTTTCTTTACCTCCTTCCAAAACAATTTCTTACTCTCCCTCCATTTCACACTCAGATTCCTCCCAAACTCCTCATCCACTTTCTTTTTACTCTCCTTCACCAGTCTCTTAACCTCCCTTCTCCTGCTCACATATACCTCTCTCTTCTCTCTCTCATCTTCTCCCCTACCTCTACTCGCTAACCATTCACTATATGCCTTCTTCCTTTGTTCCACAGCTCGTTTCACCTCATCATTCCACCATGCTGTCCCTTGCACACCCTTGCATCTCCTCCTCACTCCACAAACCGCCTCACACGCTGCGCCTATCTCTTCCGTGAATATCTTACATATGTCTTCCACCCCTTCCATCTGCTCTAGCTCATACCTTCCCAGTCTTTCTTCCACTATGCTCTTATACTCTGTCATTTTCTCACTATCTTGTAATTTCTCCACTCTTCTCACAGGAGTTGCTTCCTCCTGTCTTCCCCTTCGTCTCCTCAACCACTTTCTTTGCAGCTCTACCTTGGCCATCACTAAGTGATGGTCCGAGACTCCATTCCCCCACCCTCTCCACACTCTTGCATCCAACACTTGTCTTCTCATTCGCTCATCCACACACACGTAGTCTATCATTGCCTTTCGTTCAACAAGTTCACCATCCATCCTCCTCATTACTCTCCATGTATACCGGTGGATCATCTTATGCCTAAAGTAGGTGTTGCCTACTGCCAACCCCTTACCAGCACAGATGTCCACCAAAGCACTTCCATTCCCATCTACGTCAGCTGGCACACCCCACTGACCAACCACTCCATCCACTCGTACATTCCCAACATTGCCATTCATGTCTCCAATCAACAGCACTCTCTCGCTCCTCTCAAACTTGTCCATACACGCTTCTACACTCGCCCAAAACTCGTCTTTCACTCTTGCCACTCGATCCTCTGTCGGGGCATACACACATACAATCGCCCACGCTTGTATACCTACTTTCATCCTCACCCACACAATCCTTGCACCCACTGTTCCATACTCTCTTATATTCTCCTTCCACTTCTTGCTTATCATCAGACATACTCCCTCTCTTGCCCTCTCATTTTCATTGACTCCCGCACATATACCTAAACCATATTCCCATTCTCTCACCCCTTCACCTTCCCATTTAGTTTCAGTTAATCCACATATATCCACTTTTGCATCCTCAAGCACCTGAACAATCTCTCTCTCTTTCACTTCATCATTCACTCCTCTCACATTCCACGTTCCCACCCTAAGAATGTCCTTCGTCCATTCCTTAGTCGTCAACGTATGGTCCGTCTGGGTCCGAGGCGCTTTGTTAGCTTTTTTAGTTAGTTCTTTTTACGGGGTGGGGCACTAACCCACCACCAACCCTTTTAGTCGCCTCGTACGACAAGCAGGGATACTGGGGGAGTATTCTTGAAACCCCCCTACCCCCAGGGTAAAATAGCTAGCTTGAAAATCTGTGTTATCCATCGTGAAAGAATCGAGTTACTTGGTGCAAGATAGAGGGTCCAGGATAAGCTGAAGATACATAGCCAAAATGAATGAAAAATAAAATGAGTTTAGGATTTACCAAAGTCACGAAATCACTCGAGAAAAAATATTGTTAACTTTTTCTGATTACAGTGAGGTAGTATATAAACTGTATTTCTTCTGTTTTAAATTTCAAAGATATTTGTTATTAACCCTATGGTGTTCCGTCTCACTTTTTCCAACAAACTTCGGGCTGAGGGTCAAGTGAGCCAGTGAACTTCGGGTAGTTTAATAATACCCATAGATAGGAGCTGCCGAGTATGGGCGAACTCACCTGCTGCTGTAGTCCTCTTTTCTATTATTCTTATGTTCCACAATTTCCAATGAACTAAACCCCTACCCTGACCTCCTTCACCTCCTATTCCTTCATCTTCCTTCTTCCTACTATTATTATTATTATTATTTTTTCAACTCCTTCTTTCCTCTATATTCCCTCTTTTCTTTCCCTCCCTGCAACCTCTGCCCACCTTCCCCCTCCCTCTTCCCGTCTGCCTCACACCAATCAGTGGCAGGAAAGAAGGGAGTTTCATCATCACTACAGTATGTCTTGCGGGAGACGGGAATATGGAAAGTGAAGGTGGAAAGACAGGAGTGGAGGGATTTGGAAGACGGATGGAACAGGTTTCGGGATATACCTGAGGAAAGACAGAACTGATTAAGAAGAGACATCAGGTGGGACAGACTTGATAACAACGATACTTAGGTAAAGGAGTGGCGTTAGCCTGGAATGAGAGATTACTGAATAAAATGGAATGGAACGGAGTGGAGTGGAATGAAACAGGGATGGAAGGAATAAATCTGAGGAGAGACTGAACTGTGCAGAAAGAAACTGGAGGAGGAACTGAACTGAATAGGATGAGAGTCTCGAAGAGTTGGCTGAGGTACCGATTGAACACTCTCTAGTAGCAGTAGCAGTAACAGTAGCAGTAGTAGTAGTAGTTGTAGTTGTAGTTCCAGATTAATGTGAGACGAGAACACGGTGGACTGCTGGCTAATATCGTTGAAACCGCCTGAAGCAACCCTCCCTCTTCACCACTATAACAAGTCCCAACAATCCATGTTTTGTACCACAAACTGCTCAACTAAAACCACAGAAAACGTTTCCACACTACCGCATAAATTACAACAATACAATGAAACGCTGCATCACTCCAAACTAAAGCCCAGCTAAAAAAAAAAAAAAAAAAAAAAAAAAAAAATCAACCAACAGTGTCGGCTTCAACAAAAGAAGTCAAAACAAAACAAAGTTCCACTCAGTTCCAAATATTTATACTGGGTAAAAACTATTCTTACGGGTGAAACAACATACACTTAACACTCACCCAATCGTAGCTCTAAAACACAGGTTACTACTTACCACTTCCTCAAGAAAAATAACCACCCACCGCAGTCACCCTACTTGGCGCCAAAAGTAAAGAAACACATGACAGAACAAAGTTTTTCACTCTTAATACACACAGCACAACTTTAGCATACACACTGAATTTTCACATCTTACACTGGAATATTACGTCCAAGACGCCTGTAAACGCAGATGCACTATTTGCACACGGAAAATTCACTCAAATCGTGTAAAAACAATGGTAAGTGAGACCGCCATAGCAGGGAAGAGGGTGAAGAGGGTCAGGGAAGGGAATGGGATGAAGTTGGTCAGGGAAGGGAAGGGGGGTCAAGGAAGGGAAGAGAGTGAAGGGGAGTCAGGGAAGGGAAAGGGGTGAAAGGGGGTCAAGGAAGGGAAGGGATGAAGCGGGTCTCGGAAGGACAGGGGTTGAAAGGAGGTTAAGGAAGGAAAAGGGGTGAATGGGAGTCAGGGAAGGAGATGAAGAAGAGTCAGGAAAGGGAGGGGGTCGAAGGGGTCAGGGAAGGAAAGGGGTGAATAGGGGGTCAGAGATGGGGGGTCCGGGGAGGGAAGAGGAGGCAGGTGAGGGAAGGTTTCAATAAATTTTGTTGTTTATTATCACAACACGATTTTCTCAGTAAAGAACTCTTATTCTAAAGAAAGTAATGAATGCTATCTATATGTAAAAGAGACGTGTTGTTTGTTTGGCTTTCATTCACGCCCAAACCAAGGGCCATAGACCCCCAGACCCATATATATTCAGAATCAGGGTGACCCAAGGCTGGTTTTAGGGGGGTCAAAATTCAAATCTGGGTCATTTGAGGTCATCGGTAAAGTGTTCGCCTTTTTGGCCCAGGCAACGTCGGGTACCCCGGCAGCCTAATTTTTGACATGGAGACTCACATGACATCCCGTTCAGACACAGGCTATTTGAGATTAACCTCCGAGGTCATTTGAGGTCACTGGTTGGGGATCACTTGAGGTCACCGGTAACGCACGCTTCACTGAACGACTGGACTTAGCTGCCCAATTTTTGGCATGGACATTCACATGACCTCCAGTTCAGACATCGGCTGTGAGATTGACCTCCGAGGTCATCTGAGGTCACCGGTCATAGGTCATTTGAGAGCACTGGTAATAGTAAACAAGTGCGCACAACTACTGTGCATAAGTCTGCAAAAGTTCCTGGACCTCTTATTATCCCTCTTCAAAAGCTTAAAAGGAACTTGGTCTTTCTGAAGTAGAAATAAAGAAAGACTGAACTAGAATAAACAGGATTAATGTGTTTGCCTTTTTGTCCCAGGCAACGCCGGGTACCCCTGCTATAATATTATATAATTCCAGTAGTCTGAGAAAGATTTGAGCTGAACGAACCGAATATGACTGTCTTCGTAGTAAAATTGTTCAAAATCTTTGAAGTGTGTTGATGATTTTTGCTTTGTTCTTGCCACTTCCAGATGATTTTTTTCAGCGGCAAAATACCCCGTGTGACTATCCGGACTGGCAAGGAAGGCATGGACTGCAGGGGGAGTGAGGGTGGAGCTGGGGTGATGGGAGGAGGCAGATATCGAGACTCATCTAACCCTGTGGATTTGTTTTTTGTTACTGCCAGCAGCTTTTATCCAGATGTGATGTTTACTAGGGTCGGTGAGGAATGCATGAACTTGGAGGCATAGGGGAGAGACTGAGGGACACAGGGGAGGGGATTTCACCGTATACTTCACCCATCATGCTCTTGCCACCAGCAGGTAGTCTAATTCATCTTCAGGATGAAAAGTGAGTTCCAGTATATTCTTACTCCTCAAGAAAACGAGTTTTTAAATGGTTCTTTGCTATCACCAGACGATTTCTTGGAGAACCATGTGGTACTCTGTGTAATTTCTACAGCAGATAAGTTTTCCTGAAATACTCATAAATATAATCTTAGCTGATAATGCAAATATTATAATAACTTTTTTTTTTTTCCAGACTGTAAGTGCCAGGCCATTTGGGGACTTGCAGGGAGAAGTTTTGTAGGTAACCACTGCACCAGGATGACACTGAAAATTACTTCTGCTTCATGTATTAAAAAGATAAAATTTCATGGTCTTAATTAATTCAACAGAAAAAAAACTTGTATTTTATCCCTGAAATGTCTATTTAACCCTCCCAGGCACATTGACACGAATCACATTCTTTGTGGTTTGGCAGATAAATGCACATTGACGCAAAACTCGTGAAAAAGCAGGAAAAATGCCATATAAAGAAAAGTTTTTGGCCGTTTTGCATCAAATTTGGACGTGTTCTAGCAGGCGCATTCCTCTTCCGAAGTAAAGACTTGGCAACACTGTACAGGCTCCCAGGAGGGCTCCCCGTAGTGAGAAACCTCAGTCGATCACAAGGAGCCAGGCTGTGAGGCTACGTCACGTGTGCTGTCCCATTAACCAGTACCATCCCGGGCATTTTTGAAATTTTATACCCACCCAATCCCAGACTACAAAAATGGAAAAAAAATTTATTGCATAAAACTATCCAAAAGAACATATAAATCAAGGAAAAGCAAAAAAAAAAAGTACTCCTTATAGGAGAAGTAAGAGCAGGATGGCCGTGCGTCGTGTTTTTAGCCCAGTTTCCCAAACCGTGAGCAATGTTTTCCCACCCAGCTGGGCAGGATGAGAGAGAACGAGGGAGGAGAATGGGGGAGTCCCCTTTCTCAGTGTCCTCCACTGGCTCATATTCCTCCCCAGAATAGCCATCCAGGTCTTTCTCATCTGAAGAATCACTAAATGAAGGGACAGAAGGGTCCATGTTACAATTTCAACAACCTCCTCCAGCCCAATGAGGCAGAATTGTTTTTTTTTGAGAGAAAGAAGGAGCCAAAGGCCATGAGCCCACAATAACAGTTCCCTCCAAGAGAAAAACAAATACAATAGAGGGCCAAATTCAAGATCCGATCATTTTGAGATGCCTGGACACACTGCGTTTGAAAGACTGGAGATCATAGGCAGCAGGAAATACAGACAGAGGGAGACATTTCCAGAGTTGACCTATTGCATAAATGAAGGACTGGGAGTAACGGTTAACTCTTGCATTAGATAGTTGGACAGAAAAGGGGTGAGAGTTTGCTGCTAGATGGGTGCTATGCACCCGTCATAGAGGTGGAGGAATGCATGCAGACAGTTCAAAGGAGCAGTGACCATTGAAGCAGCGATAGAAAAGAGATAAAGATGCAACAGTGCGGTGAAGAGACAGAGGTTGAAGGGAGTCAGTAAGAGAAGGAGAGTTAATGAGACAAAAAGCCTTTGACTCCACGCTATTGAGAAGAGTGATATGTGGGGAGCCTCCCCACACATGAGAGTTGTACTCCACACAGGGGTGGATAAAACCCCTGTATAGTCAACAATTGTGCAGGGGTAAGGAAAGAACAGAGTCGGCTTAGCACACCTAACCTCTTGGAAGCAGATTTTACAAGAGATGTAATATGTTCTTTCCAAGATAAGTCCCGAGTAAATGAAACCCCAAGCATGTTCAAGGATGATGCAGGATTAAGCAGAATATTATTAAACATTAGTGGGTATACCTGTGGAAGATTTTTTCGGGTTGATAGGTGTAAGAACTGAGTGTTAGATGCATTAAAAGCAACAAGATTATTTTTACCCCAGTCAGAGATATAAGCCAAGTCAGATATTACGTGTGCCATAGCCTCAACCCTTGTTTGTTGAAGTAACTGCTGAGATGGGTGTTGCAGGAACCAAATGAAAAGGTGAAGGGTGGAGTCATCAGCGTATGAGTGGATAGGGTTAGATGTACAGCTTAAAAGGTCATTGATGAATAAAAGGAAGAGAGTTGGTGATAGGACAGAGCCCTGAGGAACACCACTGTTGATAGATCTAGGAGAAGAACGATGGCTGTCTACAACAGCGGCAATAGAACGACCAGGAGGGAAGCTAGTGATGAAGGCACAGATAGAAGGATAGAAATCGTAAGAGGGCAGTTTGGAAATTAAAGATTTATGCCAGACTCGATCGAAAGCCTTTGAGATGTCAAGTGCAATGGCAAAGCTTTCGCCAAAGTCCCGAAAGGAGGATGACCAGGAGTCTGAAAGGTCGGTGAGAAGATCGCCAGTGGAGCGTCCCTGATGGAACCCGTATTGATGATCAGAAAGAAGGTCGTGATAGGAAAGATGCCTTAAAATTTTTCCATTGAGAATTGACTCGAAAACTTTTGAGATACAGGACGTTAAAGCAATTGGACGATAGTTGGTGGGTTGGGAGTGGTCACCCTTCTTTGGGACTGGCTGAATGAGAGCAAACTTCCAGCAAGAAGGAAAGGTACAAGTTGATAGACAAAGGTGAAAGAGTTTGCCTAGGCAGGGTGTAAGCACAGAAGCACAGTTCTTGAGAACAACAGGAGGGACCCCATCAGGCCCATTTCCCTTGTTAGTATTGAGGCCAGTGATGGCAGAAAATACATCGGCTGAAGAAATTTTACTGTTAGCCATGAGGAAGTCAGAGGGGGAAAGTGATGGAGGAACAGCACCAGAATCATCTAAGGTGGAATTGGAGGAGAAAGTCTGCAAAGAGATCTGCTTTATCAGTAGAAGAAATAGCTACAGAACCATTAGAGTAGAAAAGAGGAGGGAAGGATGATGAGGTAAAGTTGTTAGAAAGGTTTTTGGCAAGGTGCCAAAAGGAGTGGGAAGAATTCGAGTTGGAGAGTTGAGAGCATTTAGTACGGATGAAATTATTATTAGCAGAGCGAAGAACAGACTAAGCACGATTCCACGCAGAAACGTAAAGATGATGTGATTCTGGGATGAGTTGGCTCAGGTACCTTTTGTAGGCCCTCTCCTTGTTGCGGACAGCATTAGAACAAGCGTGATTAAACCAAGGCTTCTTGCATTAGACAAAGGATACGAGAAAGGAATGTATGCTTCCATGCCCGAGAGAATAACTTCCGTAATGCGCAAGGCACACTCAGATGGCTCCCGGCCATGGAGGCATTAATCATTCCAGGGAAAATCAAAGAAGTACTGACTGAGGACCTCCCAATCCGCAGCTCCAAAATGCCACAGAGAACGTTTCCCTGGAGGGTCCACAGGCCGTACCGGAGTGATAGGACAGGTTAAGGTGATATGGTTGTGATCGGAGGAGCCACACAGAGAGAAAAGATTAACAGTGTAAGCAGAAGGATTAGTTGTAAGGAAGAGGTCACGTATGTTGAAGCTCTCTCCAAGGCAGTCTGGGATACGGGTAGGGTGCTATACAAGTTGCTCTAGGTCATTATGGATAGAAACGATGAAGGCTTGTTCACCAGGTGGATCAGTGAAAGGAGAGGAGAGCCAAAGGTGGTGGTGAACATTGAAATCTCCTAAAATGGAGATTTCAGAGAAAGGAGAAATGGATAGAATGTGTTCCATCATAGAAGTAAGATAGTCGAAGAATTTTTGATAGTCAGTAGAATTAGGGGATAAGTAAACAGCACAGATATATTTAGTCAGAGAATGACAGGAAAGCCGAAGCCAGAGTGTAGAGAATTCAGAAGAATCGAGTTCAGCAACATGTAAGCAAGATAAGTCATTGTGTATATATACACAACAGCCACCTTTGGCTTTGAAATGAGTATAGAGAAAGTAGGAGGATACAGAAAAGGGTTGCTGGCGTGATTTTCGCGACATCCTGATGCTCTAACAGACAGTAGCACACTGATCTTACCCACCCATGCAGAACCAAACTCAGTACTACAACTGCTTGGACACAGTGTTGCCAATACATTAAGCTACTCCTTAGCAAAAAATCAGCTAGATTAAAGCAGTTTGAGACGTGCTACAGCACTCCAATTTTGCTGTCGGCACCATCACGTCACCGGGATTAATCGAGACGTTTTGTACTGTTGGCACCATGTCGACGGTGGGATTGTACGGGTTAAATCGCCCTAATTCTCCCCCTTCCCGCCCGAGTCGAAGCCCCAATGGACTGAGGTGATAATACAATATTTCTGAGCATAATTTGAAGTGACTTTGTCGATGGAACATACATATATACCTTGCGAAAAAATGGTGCCCTTTATCAGTCGTTAGGCCTAGGGGCAAGACGTGTGCACTGTAGTGGGGTTTCGCCACTCTGCGTCCCTTGGGCCCTATGCTGTGACTATACATATGTATATAGAAAAGTCAATACCTAAACTGTATAGTGTGTGAAACCTATAGTGGCTTGCTTTGTGATATACTGGAACTAGCAGACCTCTCACCATCCCTGAAGGAAGTGAGTTTTCCAAATTTTGTTGATATGTATATTGACCTATTATCAATACCCTTATATTTTTCACACAAATAAGTATTTTCTCCTACATAATACACATATGACAGAAAGTACAGTTTCATTAGCAGTAACTGGAACAAAGTAGTGTTCATGTCTAGTTGGTTATAACACTAAAAAAAACAACACTGGAGATTTTACAGTCTGTTCATAAAATTGACTCTATACACGGGTTTTATCCACCCCTGTGTGGAGTACAACTCTCATGTGTGGCAAGGTTCCCCACATACAGTTCTTCTCAATACGGTGGAGTCAAAGGCTCTTCATCTCATTAACTCTCCTCCTCTTACTGACTTTCTTCAAGCTCTGTCTCTTAGTCACACTGTTGCATCTTTATCTCTTTTATATCAATTCTTCAATGGTCACTGCTCCTCTGAACTGTGTACATGTATTCCTGCACCTCTACGACGGGCGCATAGCACCCGTCTAGCAGCAAACTCTCATCCCTCTTCTGTCCAACTCTCTAATGCAAAAGTTAACCATTACTCCCAGTCCTTCATTTATGTAACAGGTCATCTCTGGAACTGTCTCCTTCTGTCTGTATTTCCTGCTTCTTATGATCTCCAGTCTTTCAAACGCAGTGTGTCCAGGCATCTTGAAATGATCGGATCTTGAATTTGGCTCTCTCTTGTATTTTGTTTTTCTGTTGGAGGGAACAGTTATTGCGGGCTCGTGGCCTTTGGTTCCTTCTTCCTCACATAAAAAAAAAAGTCTTCAGGCAAAGGGGGGGGGAAAGACAGTGTTTTTTTTTTTTTCGCTTGCGGTAAACCTAGACTGCAATCAGTAGAGTAATCTAGCATTGTCGTCCTATTACTCGAAAACTACTGGGCGTATCAACTTCCTGTAAGAACCATGATAAAGAGCAGCAAGTTCTACGTATGTTCATTATGAAAATATAAGCTTTTGGGAGCATATTTTTTAGGAAAAAGAGGGGGAACGGAGTGTGTTTTATTCTCGCTGGCGGTAATAGTCGAAAACATTCGGCAGAGTAATCTCACTTTGTCGGTCAATTACTCAAAAACTATTGGACGTATTGACTTCCTGCAAGAACCATGATAATGAGCAGTAAATTCTACGTATATACAGGACATAACAATGTAATATCTCTGATAAAAAGCCGTTGTTACGTAGGGGGGAATACAGCGTTTGCTGTGCGCACATGACGAAAGTGACGCACGGCCGTGAGTACCCAGACTTTTTTTGCGATTTACTCGGAAACTATGAGGCGTATTGAAAATCTGTTTTGCCGAGGAGAAAGCTCATGAAATTGTGCACAATATTTTGAAATAAAAACATAAGGTGTGCAAGAAAACTTCTGCAGGAAAGCTCCCTGAACAAAAAAGTTTTTTTTTTTTTTTTATTGCTTTCAGTTTTTGGCTATTTTCTCGAAAACTATCACAACCGGATATTTCTCATTAAAAGCTGATGAAATTCTCTATCAAAACTTCTAATAACATTTTCCTGTATGATGGAAATCGGTAAGGGGATGAGTCTGTTATAATGTGGCAGGGGTAAACCAGCTCTGCTGTCGGGCCCTGCTGTGGATGTCACTGATTGCATTGCGCAGTTGACCCTTGTGCGGTGAGGTGCGGTGAGGATCTGTCCATTTTCCCCTTTGGGGCTAAGATGCGAATGAATCTGTTTGAATGGATGAGTAAATGGGGAGTGTGTTGTCCTGTCTCGGCTGCCTCCCTTTCCTTGGGGGAAGCAGCCTAGGTTTATGGACAGATAGATAGATAGATGGAAAGCATTCGAATGGTGATGTTGGGAAGTGAAATTGACGTTGCAAAATGTTTAATCACGGCTGCCTAATGTTGTTTTATTCATGTTTTCATGTTTTTCTTTGTGCTTATCGGATAAAACAAACATCGACGTATAAGATCATATAGGTTTCATGGCAGTATACTGAGGTTTGGGTGGCGTTAAATCTATCTATATACCTAGGCTGCTTCCCCCAAGGAAAGGGAGGTAGCCGAGACAGGACGACACACTCCCCATTTACTCATCCATTCAAACACATTCATTCGCATCTTAGCCCCAAAGGGGAGAACGGACAGATCCTCACCGCACCTCACCGCACAAGGGTCAACTACGCAATGCAATCAGTGACATCCGCAGCAGGACCCAACAGCAGAGCTGGTTTACCCCTGCCACATTATAACAGACTCATCCCCTTACCCTCACCTGACCTGAAATAGCTGATCAGACCAAAAGTGGGAGAATATCCCCTCAGGGCTGCGTCATCACTTAATCATTCACAATTTCTCTCCATTTATTTCTGTCACGCACAGTCACTCTTCCTTGCTCAACAGACATCCCTCTCGCATCCAGCGCTCTCTTCACACTGTCCATCCATCCTATTCGTGGTCTTCCTCTCAGCCTTACACCTCTCACATCAGATCTAGTTATCTTTTTCATCAATCGCTCATTATCCATTCTCTACATATGCCCAAACCATCGCAACACCCTCTGCTCAACTCTACCAGCGTTAAATAAGGCGAGAATACGTGTTTTCAGCAGCGCACAGGCGGGCTGGGTGGGTGGCCAGTCGAGTAAAATCGTGTGCCGATAAACTTACTAAGACTTATGCGTGCACAAGATGGTTAATTAAGCTAAAAGATGATTCTTCCATTTCAGTGGCATAAGCAACAACTTTTAGTTACCACTCAAACCCCTCTCCCCCTTTTTTCCCATTAAAAAATGTAGGGACTTTGACTAAGTTCCTTAGTCACGACATTTATGACAAGGTTAACCAGCCTCGCTCTACCCTGAGTGGCATTATGTAAGTAAAAAGCACAACCACTCCATGGATGTAATCTCTTATTGACCCAATCCCATAAAGGGCCTTCATTCACTAAACCACCAGGCAACATTTAGTTAAATGTTACACTCCCCAAATGTTTCTTTTAACCGACTACACTCACAGCAAAAAGTATTGGTGCGCACTTGATGCAAAGCAATTTGAGACACGGACAATGGCTACTTGGAACTGAACAATGATTTTTTCCCCATGCTGATAAACTTGTTCTCTCAAAGATGTAATAAATGGCTTGTTTATGAAATTTTCTGGTCCGTATTGCTATCATATGTATAGGAAAGTAGTTACAAATAAATTTTACCAAGAATTCATGAGCTGTACTTTTTGGATATCATCGTGCCATACCTGCGCGATACTTTTTGGTGTGAGTGTACGTCAAGACGCAGATTTACATACAAACTTACGATCAAGTCTTTGTCGTCATAAACATCTGTTCTTGTTGTAGAACGGGCAAATAAAGGAAAGCACAGAAACTTAACTTATTTATTGTTTTTCTTGGAAAAACAAATAATAAACTGACATATGCTTTTGCAGTAAGGAAAAGGAATGAAGGCTAAACAATCTTGAAGTGTCTCTTGTTTCTCTTGCAAGAGAAAACTTTTAGTTAATATTATTTCTTGAAGGAAAGACAACAGTAGGACAGTGCTGAATCTTTTCATGTCTATCTCTTACTGAAAAATATTAATTTATTTGCAGGAGAAAAACTAAAAAAAAAAAGAACAGTTATCTCATCCGTAACCTACAAAGCCAAAGTCATGAAAATCACTAACAAACTCCACACTACTAATGGACTGCAGGCAATGTGGCTGAAACGAGACGTTGCAATGAATACAGTCCTACAAGACTGACTAATACCCTGCTGAAGAAAATAAAGGGAGTCAACTGCGGTGGGGGAAAATATAATAAATTTCCATACTCAGGCAAAAGTTTTCGAGATGTGAACATTTTAACCTGTTTATTGGAATGATGAAGAGGTAGAACTAGGAGGAATGGATGGGATAAGATGGGGTTGTGGTAGTCGGTGGAGGTACTCTCGGTGGACGTACCGGAAGTCCCTTCTCTATATCAGCCACAATATGAACGAAATACATGAGGTGATTCTTGCATACTGTGGGTGTTATGGGGAAAGGACTTCTGTGTACAATAGTGCATGACGATGAAAGTATTCTCTGTAAAGATGGGTGTTTGCGATTGGCCGTTAAGGTTTATTTCAAAGATTACTTCTTAAAGGTCGAAGGAAGGAGAGGGTAAAAACTGGGTGCCTCAGAGTAGAAATGGACAGACAAGTGTGGACAGAAAGAGATACGGAAACATGGTGGTTAAACAACACTTTCATACTGATATCACTGCTGATTTTCCATGTCATATTACAGCACTTACCTCCACCTCCTCTCAGCATATCCACCCCACAACATTTACCCGTAAAAGAGAAAAGGTAGATATGTAAAAATGATTTCTCCTTGGTATTGGAGAGGATGGTTAAAAATGGGTTGCCAAAAATATACATTAAAAAGTTGTTCTCATAATGACCTTTATTTTTTTTTTACAGTTGGTGAAAAGCCTTTCTCTTATTTTTTTTTTTTTTCATATACCAAGTTTTAGCTCATAGGCATCTGTAAGACACTGGTATTCTAAGGTACATATTTATCTAAATATTGACTGTAAAAGCATGAGATGATGTCATATTACCACTTTCTGGCCCAGTACCTGGGAGGGCCTGAAACTAGATTACTGTAGTTAAGATTAATTAAGCCACAGGGAACCTCTCCACGTCTCTGGTAGAATTTCGTGATTCTGGACATCTCTTGGATTTACACCACTGTGTGTTCAAGCCTGGCCTTCTCCGGCCCAAGAATTCCGCCACCTTCTCATGAAGTGAGTGTTGGTGGTGCATTTCTTAATATATTACCGTAGATTCACATGCTATCGGCTCATACTGATGACTTCCACAGACTGTGACACACACACAGCCAATATAGCCACTAGTCACAACAGTTTCACTCTGACATCTACCACATACTTTGTTCTCATTTCATACACCCATTCCTGATTCATAGCTGGCCTGCATGAGGATGATATGAACCTAGCTCTAACTTTTCTTTCAAGCAGAAGGTATGGTTCCTCAATAAATCACACAAGGGGTGACAGAATTACAGATATTATCAGCACAGAAGTGGTACTGTACAGTACATGCAGATTTGCATACAGTGGTCCCTTGCATTTAGCATGTTTCAAGTTAGCGATTTTCGCGTATGGCGATACATTAGAAAAGGTACCAGTCCAGTGCATGTAGTGACTGTCTCACATGTTTACTGATGTGAGGTGTGAAATGCCTTGCCCGTCCACCACCAGACCACCATTGTTATCATTGTTGTGAGCGTCTGGCGACCTTGGGTGCTTTTTTTCCTCTCACAGTGCCGAGCATTTGGCGTTTTTTGCTGGTGAGTAGATGTATAACCATACAGTACTGTATCTGTAAAATGTATTGCTAATACACTGTGTTTCATTTTCAGCACTTAAAGTAAGAAACAGGGAATCTAAAGGGTGACTTGGAGGATGAGCACAAACTAATTGATATTTTTCTCACATACAGTACACTTCACATTTAGCAATGGTTTTACCAGACAAATTAAATCGCTAAGAGCGAGGGGCCGCTGTACATTAAACTCTCACAGTCCTGTGTGCACCCTGTTTGGCCTCTAAATTACTGCGTCCCCTCCGCCATGTCTCTCGCAACAAGTTTTATTGCACAAGCCCAATTAGCTCTGTGCAACTGTGACCCGGTAATGTACTTTGCACAGCTCGTCCCTCACTCTAGCGTCTCCCACTGTGCGGCCATGATTATCTTAGCCTCCCTCCCACCGAATCGGCAAATAAAGAACCATTACATTATTATGTCCAATGGTTGATTTCATGTGGGCATTGAAGGCTCCCTGGCAAATCTTACATTCTTATAGTTGTTAATATGAAAGCACAAAAGACTAAGAGGTTGCACAATTTGTCCCTTAAAAAAAAGTAAAAGAAAGTTATGCTCAGATTCAGTTCATTTCAAAATGCCTGGACATAATGTTCAAAAGACTTGTCATGGGATCGCAGGCAGAATGAAAGACAGTCTGAGGTAAATAGTTTCAGAGTTGGTCAGTTGTGTACGTTAAAATTCTTAACTTTCTCGGTTACCTCTTTCATTAGCCCCCCCTAAGGTAACCTGGAGTATATTGGACCCCACGCTATTTTTCTTAGTGTTTTTCATATATTACTATAAGGACTTGGGATCTGATTTTCCCTCTACCTTCTTGACTAGTTGACTAGAGTAGGGAGGTGTTGGGCTCAGTTCGGGATCTGGCTCTATTTTCGTGCAAAAGGGCCTTTGGGGTCAAGTGGACCCCAGGTTACCTAACCTGTGATTTTTTTTCCCATATACATCTTCCATACCAAAAATTATTTATTATGACATGTGCTTCTCTTTCTTCTTAAAGATACATTGGCCATTGGTCTACAGCAGGCATTGATAGAAAACTGGTGGAATATTTCAGTTTTGGTATGGCAGACACTAATTTCAGTTGGTATAAAATTTGTCAATGTTTTTAATTTTAATTGTCCTTACAATTTTTTGTCGCTTGTGTTTTCATACATTTTGCACCAAATTGAAGGAAAATGGCTACAGAAATTGTGAACAAGTGATTGTCTGAATAAAGATGTTGTCAGTAATTTTGGTGATTTTCTAAAGATTGGGGTTTGGCAGACCCCGGGTTACCTGACATGTTATGGAGGTTGTAGGGTTACCTTACAAGGGTTAGGGAAGTGAACAAAAGAGTGGTGAAATTGCTTAGTTTGACAGGTGATACAAGCCTGCCGTAATGGGAAAGGGATATACTTGATTAGTCCCTTCACTATGAAAGGTTTCTTCTGAGCTGTATAACACTGTCTGGTGGTTGCAAGATCAACATGAAACGGTTGTTATTGTGCTGCAAAGGTTACAGAATACTGTTTCTTAACCCTTCTTTGAGTGTCATCACTCCTGAATAAAATGTATGGTGAAGGTTAAGAATAAAACACATTATAAACTGCCAATCTTAATGGGGTCATTTCTACAAATGTGACGTTAAATCTCTCGTCCACTGAATTTATGCAAACTATGTCTAAGCCATGACTGTATACTGTATGTAACAGAATTATAAGGTGTAATAACCAAAACAGCTACTATATTTTATATATGGTAAGTTAACCCCTCTGTGCATGACGATGTGTTTGTCACCACATGGGTGTGGCTGCGACTATACTCGTTGACACTTTTGGTGTCATTAAAGCATAAAAACTTTCGTCAGAGGAAAAGTTTTTGGCCAATCAACATCACTTTTGGAGGTGACATAGCTTCCCAGCTCCTCATCAAAAGTAATGAGTTGGCAATTGTGGGTCCCGATACAAGAAAGCGGACAGGTTATTCAATACCAAATGAGCTGTGAGTGGGGAAGGTACTACAAAGTTGTCCTTTTAAATTTCCACTCTTACCCCCTTCCAAGCCGAGCAACATATTTCACTATACCAGTAGTGCTTGTGTATAGTGTTTGGGCACTGTTGTGATTAGCTTTGGTGTTTGCAATAGGAAATTTGGTGTCTGTGAAGCAATCCTGGTCATCATCAGCCATTGGCCCAACGAAGATTGTGCTACTGTTTCTAATCAACTACATTGCCTCTACCCTGCACCAAATGCGAGTATTCAGCTATAATAATAGCGACAGTGAATCATGTCAATATTGTGTGCATATCTAGTGTACAAAGAATTGGTGAAATACGTGCAGTAACTTAAAGGAAGGCAGGAAACTGCCCCACGGTCATGACACGGCGTGGGTACACTGTAGTTTTTTTTCATTTTTCTCGAAAACTATGAGGCCTAAGATCACCGTTTTTCGTTCAAATGAAAGCCAATTAAATTCTGCATAGGATAATACAATAAAAACATAAGAGTGGCGAGAAAAGTTTTTCGCTAGCACTCCCCGAAAAAAAAAATCTGTTTTCTGTCGAAAATGGGTCGTACTTTTTAGCTTATTACTCGAACACCATACCTCGTATAAAACTGGGACCTCCGGCATTCGAAAGCTAATAAAATTCCCTTTCCAATGATCATATAACATGTAGGGATTGATTAGTAAACATTCGACTTATAATGTTGGGAAGTAACATGTATGCTCTTGAATGTTTATTCACATGTCCCTAACGTAGGTATAGTGATTTTTTTTTTTTGCTTATCGTGTAGAACAAACATCGACGAATAGGAACATGTGGGTTTTGTGGCAAAATAAATGTTTGGTGGTGAAAATAAGCCGAGAATACACATTTTGGGGGGTCGTGGAAGGTGTATGCAAGATATTCACAGAAGAAATATGTGCAGCATGTGATATGGTGTGTGGGGTGAAGAACAGACGGAAGGGGGTGCAAGGAACAGCATGGTCGAATGAGGAGGTGAGAATGAATGGATGAGAAAAAGGGGCGTGGAAGAAGTTGAGAGGCAGAAGAGAGAGTTATATGTAGAAAGGAAGAGAGAGGTGAAAAGATTAGTAAGAGAGAGTAAGACGAGAGTGGATGAGGAATTTGAGTGTAATGTGGAGGGACTAAGAAAATGTTCTGGACAGACGTGAAGAGACTAACACGGGGTGGCAGTGAAGTTAGTAGGGGAGTGAAAGATAAAAATGGTAGATTACTAGTGGAGAAGGGAGAAAAAGTGAGCAGATGGAAAGAACACTTTAAGGAATTGTTGAACACAGAGAATGAACGTAATGCGAGTATAAGTGGCTGGGGAATGGCTGGGAGAAGGAGGGAGGTGAGAAGACAGGAAGAAATCAGTAGGACAGAAGTTGTGGAAGCAATCAAGAAAGTCAAATTGCAGAAAGCCCCAGGAATTGATGGAGAATGTGGTGAAATAATGAGACATGGGGGAGAGATAGTAGTAGAATGGATGTGGCGGATATGCAGATTGGTCTGGGAGGAAGGTAGAGTCCCGGAGGATTGGAAGTCAGGTATAATTATTCCCTTGTACAAAGGAAAAGGGGAAAAAGAAGTGTGTGGTAATCATAGGGGCATTTGTCTTCTTAGTGTAATAGGAAAAGTGTATGGTAGGATACTTATTGACAGAGTTAGGGAAATAACAGAGGAATTAGTTGGAGAAGAAAAGGGAGGCTTTAGGAAGGGAAGAGGCTGTGTGGATCAAATATTCATTCTTAGATCTTTAGTGGAAAAGTTTCTAGAGAAGGGAAAGAAGTTGTATGCGACCTTCATGGATTTGGAGAAAGCATATGACAGGGTGGATAGACAAGGACTGTAGAAAGTATTAAGAATATATGGAGTAGATGGGAAATTGCTGAATGCTGTGAAAAGTATGTATGATGGTGCTAAGGCTGCAGTGTGTGTGGTGAACTGAGTGAATTTTTCTCTTTGAAGGTTGGGTTGAAACAGGGATGTGTCATGTCTCCATGGCTGTTCAATCTGTACCTGGATGAGGTGATAAAAGAGATACAAGGTAGGGCACTGGATGTTGGAGTGGCCCTAGTGAGAGAGGGTAGTGTTTGGAAACCCCTGTACTCTTGTTTGCAGATGATACTGTGTTGTTAAGTGAAGATGAAGGGGAGCTGCAAGGCTTCGTGGATGAGTTTGGGAGAGTGTGTAAGAAATGGAATCTAAAGATGAATGTAGGGAAGAGTAAAGTGATGGTCGTTGAGAGAGGTGAAGTCAGTGAATGTACAGAGAGGTTGGATGGTGAGGAAATGGAAAATGTGAGTACGTTTAAGTACTTGGGGAGTGTGATTAGTAAGGATGGAAGTATGGAGGGTGAAGTGCTTGAAAGGGTACAACACGGAAGAAAGGTTGCAGGTTCCTTGAAAGCAGCGATAAGAAACAGGGAAGTGAGCATGGAAATGAAAAAGTTGCTACATGACAGTATTGTGATACCAAATCTAACGTATGGAAGTGAAGCTTGGACGCTGTTGAAAGGACACAAGTCAAGAGTGAGAGCAGTGGAAATGACTTATTAAAGAGGAGCCTGTGGAGTCACATGGAGAGACAGGCTGACAAATGAGGATATAAAGGTGCGTTGTGGTTCTTACCTAATTATATCTTTACAGGAATGAGTTAAGCTCGTACTGTCCCGTGTCTTAAACCATATTTATCGTACATATCCTTAAATTTGTGAATTGTTTTGGCACACACTATTTCATTCGGTACTGCATTCCACTGATCAATTGCCCTATTTGGGAAACTAAATTTCCTTACGTCTTTATCACCTCTCTTTTTATGCAATTTTTTGCAGTGTCCTCTTGCTGATGCTTCCCCATACGTTAAGTAATCACTTAAGTCTATTTTCTCCTTCCCTGATATGCGTTTATATAGCATAATCATCTCACCTCTTTTCCTTCTCTCCTGTAGTGTTGGTGGATTCAGTTTATTTAGTCTTTCTTCATAGCTTAGATCCCTTAAGCTTGGTACCCATCTTGTAGCGGCCCTTTGAACGTTTTCAATCTTGTCTATGTGTTTTTTGAGATGAGGACTCCAGACTATTGATGCATACTCCAGGGTTGGTCTGAAGAATGATGTTACTATCTTTCTTAGCATGTCTTCATTTATGTATGTAAACGTTATTCTCATATTGGCAAGCAGTGTATACATGTTCCATACCTTCTCACTGATGTGGTCAGCTGGATATAGTCTGTTATTGACAATCACACCTAGGTCCTTCTCTCTTTCTGATGTGTGTAGGGTTTTATTTCCTAACATATGATCTCAATCAGGTCTTTTTCCACTTTTACCAAACTTGATTACATGACACTTGTCCACATTGAATTCCATTTGCCATGTGTTACTCCATTCATGAAGTTTATTTATTTCTTCTTGTAGCTCTTTACACGAGTCTGTGTTAGTAATTCTCCTTTGTATTTTTGGATCATCTGCAAACATATTTAGATAGCTTTCAATTCCAGTGTTACTGTCTATATCATTTATATACACTAAAAACATGATTGGTGCCAGCACTGAGCCCTGTGGTACTCCACTAGTCACTTCTTTCCATGATGAGTAATTTCCCCTTAGTACTGTTCTCATTTTTCTTTTCATGAGAAAATCTTCCATCCAACAATAGTTTGCCTCGAATTCCTCCTTGATGGTACAGTTTCCATAAAAGTCTTTGGTGTGGTACTGTGTCAAATGCTTTCTTGAAATATAATTAGATACTGTTCATCCATCCTTCTCTTTCCTGTAATGTGTCTGTTACTCTGTCATAGTAGCTCAACAGATTAGTAACACATGATTTTCCTTTTCTTAAACCAAACTGTCATCTGTTGTCATATTGTGTTCTAGATGATTTACCCAAGCTTTTCTTATTAGCTTTTCTAATACCTTGCTTACAACACTGGTTGGTGATACTGGTCGGTAGTTAAGTGGATTTTGTCTATTCCCTTTCTTGAATAAGGGAACAATGTTTGCTTTCTTCCAAATATCAGGTAGTTTACCTTGACTCAAGGATTTCTTGAAAATTAAAAATAATGGTTTACTTAACTCCTTTGCACATTCTTACAGCACCCCACATGAAATTTCATCAGGACCATTTGCTTTTCCTCTGTCTAATTTACTTAACTCCTCCTGTATTACTTTTTCTGATGTTTGTATATCTGCTAGTATGTGTGGGCATGCATGTTCCACATAATCCCTCTCAAAATATTTTTCCTCTGTAAAAACTGATTAGAAATTCTTGTTTAGTGCTTCACAAATATCCTTCTCTTGTGTACAGGTGATTCCATCGTCCGTAATGGATTGTATTTTATCTTTAACTTTGGTTTTGCTTCTGATGTAGCTGTAAAATAGCATTGGTTGATCACTACTTTTATTTATGATATCCTCCTCAAACTGTTTTTGGGCTTCCCTCCTTATTCTTGTATAATCGTTTCTTGCCTGTTTGTAGTTATTATATGCCCTTTCACTATTGTGTCTTCTGTATATATTCCACAACAAATCTCTTTTTTCTTTTGATCTTTTACATTCTGTATTGAACCATTTCTCTATTTTATTTTCTGCTTCTTTGTGCTGTGGGATGTACTTCTGGACTCCTATTTCATAAAGTTCACAGAATTTTTAAAATATAGCATTTAAATCTTGTCCTCTAAACTCCTTTTCCCAATCAATTTCTAAGAAGTACTTCTTTAGGTCATGATACTTTCCCTTTTTATAATTTAGGCTCTTTTTGTAATTTTCATTGCTGTTAACTATGTCATATGCAATCCTGAAGTTGCAATTTGGTACTGCATGGTCGCTTTTGCCGAATGGAGGGTGATATATTAAATTGTCAATATCGTTTTCTTGCCTAGTAAATATGAGATCTAGCACTGAGGGTACATCAAGTCCTCTTTTTCTGGTGCTTTCCCTTACATGTTGCGTTAGGAAAAACTCTTGCACAAGATCCAGGAGATTTTGGTCCCAACAGCTTTCTTGGCTTATTATATCTAGAGTATTCCAATTTATGTTTGTATTATAATCTCCAGTTAGTATAATTCTTTTTGATTTCTCTTCCATTTTATGTAGTAATGCTCTTAAACTCTGAATTGTACTCTCTGCCAGGTCCTCATATTCGTCTCTTTCCCATGTGTTTGATCTGGGTGGCATGTACAAATTAGCAACAATTACTTTCCCTTCAGATGTATTTATCTCTACTGCAATCAGTTCTACTTGTGAGGGTATATCTAATTCTATTTCTTTGACTTTTAGATTTTTCTTAGTTAATATTATAATTCCTCCTCCTTTTAATAAGTTCCTATCTCTTCTCCATATATTATATTCCTCTAAGTTTAGGATGTCATTCGATATCCTTGGTGTTAATTTTGTTTTAGTTAGGCATATTATATGTGGTTCATTTTCTCTGACATAATCATTCATCTCTAAAAATTTAGATTTGAGTACATCAACTTAATCGTCTTGTTTATATACTTGTCATGATTTGGTTCTGCTACCTTCCTCCTTTTTATTCCCTCCTGTTTGTGTACCACTTTTGTACCTGCAATCCAATTACTTTGTAAAAAAAAATGTGTTCTTCTCCTCCTCTGATCTTCCCTCATTTTTTGTTTTTGCTTCCTCCCTCTTCTCTTTCAGTAATTCCAGTTCCTCTTGTGTTAGGCATGTTTTTATCCATACATTTTTTAACTCCTCTTTTTCCATAAGATTCTTTGCATTTTTTAGTATTTCCTCCACAGTGTTTACACTCTGGAAGGTTACCTTTAGAGGTCTTGACTTACTTCTTTCGTATTTCCCTAACCTTTTATGTTCCTCTACGTCTACTACAGATTTCATCTGATACTTCTTTCAATATGCCCATTACATTTGCCATCTCCTTTTTTTCTCTTGAGATCTTGTTTTTTTACTTTTTCCTCTTCTATACCAGTGATTACTATAGATTTGTTAATATCTACTAAATCTCTGACTAACTTAGGATTGTTTTGGATTATTCTTTTCACTTCCTTTTTAATGTGGATGTGGATGTGATAGGAAGCGTTAGGAGGAACACACTGAGGTGGTTTGGTCATGTGGAGAGGAAGGAGGGTGAGAGACTGACGAGGAGAGTGTATGTGAGTGAGGTGGAGGGGGGGAGAGGGAGGGAGAGGCCGAGGATGAGATGGAGGGATGTAATGGAGAGGTCTATGAGAGAGGGGGGTGTGAGTTGGGAGCAGGGCGGTGAAATGGCGAGGGACAGGGCGACGTGAAGGCGATTTGTTTGTGGTCACCCAGTACGAGATTAAGGCGTCTGGCAATAGATAGACAGATAGACACATTTTTCGAGCGCGCAGCGGACGGGGAGGAGGGGAGAAAAGCCGGCACATCATGTCCCACAAAACTTATTAACTTACCCGCACGCGAAAGAGTTAATAATCTAATATGTTATTTGTACAAACTAAACTTATATCAAGAATACGAACACAGACTAATTAAAAAAGAAGGTTTAATATGCAAAAATAAATCTGTCTAAGTGATGAGTCCATGAAACTCTAGAGCCAACAAGCTAACGGCCACGAGCGTAAAAGAGGATAAAGGAAGTAAAACCACAATTTATGAGAAATGGTGCTATATGAGAAAGAAAAAAAACTAACCACAGAAGCGGTGAGGGCTGATAGTGATGAGTAATTAAAGTAGAAGGGATAAAACACGCTCATGAAAGTGCAGAAAGACGGAGCATGAACACGATGGGTGGAACAGAGAGAGAAAGGGGGGGGGGGGAGTGGAGGCAGTCAGTACCTCACAATCTCCTCGGACTCCAACAATGTCTAAAAGTTCGGGTCACTTCTGTGGTACGAGCCTGGACGGATACGAGGGGGGAGAGGAGGGGGAAGCAACTATTTTTAGGTTCCCCACTTTCTGGTATCCATCTTTTAACATGGGCTATTTTTGTAAACTTCTTGAACTCGAGGACATCTTTTATAATTTAGTCATTGTATCTCTAGACGATTTTATTGTTTAGGAGAGATTTTGGTGCCTCTGTTTTAAGTGCGGTAAATAAACTGCACCTAAGGTGAATAAAATCGCCTATTGACAACATGAACACTAGATAATACAGTAGCTTATCACAGTGAAAGTATTAAGGGATATTTTTGTAAGGGGTGGTTTTGTGAATGGGTGTTTTCAAGTGGTGTTTTTTTCAAGGATTTTTGTGTGTTTTTCTTGAGGAAAGTTTTGCTGGTGTTTTTATCGAAGGGTGTTTTTGTCTTTTACAAGGCTTGCTTTTGTTAATGGAATTTCCTTTCAAGAGGTTTTTTAATTGCAGGCAGAGCTACAGATAGAAAGACATAGATGAATGGATGGATGGATGGAAAGATGGACAGAGATTGATTAATAGACTGCTAGATAAAGACAGTTATTAAAACAGACACAGAGATAGATGGATGCAATGATATAGTATTTTTGCAATGTTTTTGTTAGCGTTTTAGACAACTGGTGTATTTTCAACAGGTGTTTTTGTGAAAGGGGTTTTTGTAATGTTTCTGTCAAGGGGTGATTTGCCAACGGGTGTTTGTGTCACGTTTTTGTCAAAGATGTTTGGTTCAAGGTGTGCTCATCATACTTTTTGGTTAATGAGTATTTTGTACTTTCTTAAGTAATACCCTAATAACAGGGAGTATGTCATTTTTTTTTTTAAATAGTTTTTTGTTCTCTCCGACAAGGAGAGTATGTTTTCACCCCTGTTTGCTTGTTTGTTTGTTAGCTTCTTTGTCTGTCAGCAGGATTACTAAAAAACAAATGAGAGGTTTGGACCAAATTTGGTGGGTACATAGCCCGTGTCCCAGTGAACAATCTATAAAATTTGGGGACCAATCCGGAACATATTACAGATTCTGGATCCTGAAAACTCTTTTTGCGAATCACAAATCAGTGAGCAGAAAACCTAACCCATTATGAAGAGTGGTTTGGAAATTACGTTGCCCTTGTCGGAGAGATGCGCTCCACTCAGTGCCTCACTGTGATTTTGTTTTAAAGCAAAGCTACTGTTAACAGATGCTTCTGCCAAGGGATGTTTTTGTCCAGGGGTGTTTTTGCAATGGGTGTTTTAGTCAAATGGTGCGTCCGTCAAGGGGTGTTTTTGTCGATTTTTTTTTTTTTTTTTTATCATCGGGTGTTTACGTTGATGGGTGATTTGTCAAGGGGTATTTGTGTCTTTTTTTTTTTTTTTTTTTGTCAGGGTTATTGTTCAAGGGTGTTTTGTCAAAGTATGTTTTTCCCGGTATGTTCCTGTTCACTAGCTTTTTTGCTCGTCCCCTCCCCGGAGGAGTATTGTTTTCACTCGAATTGTCTGTTAACAGGTTTACATGAAAATTACTACTGCGATTTCAACTAAAATTTCAGGGATGATGGGCTATGACCTAATCACCGGATTAAATTTTGGGTCAAGTTGGGCCAAGGCCGGGGCTCTAGGCCCTAAAAATGTAATATATATATATATATATATATATATATATATATATATATATATATATATATATATCATCCAATCCTACGTTGCCCTATGCGAAGCGTAGGAGCCCGGGGCTAGGCAGTTGGTCCTGACATTTAAGATGAGAGTAACCAACCTCACTCATCCCTGAGTGGCATTACGTGAGCAATAAACCCCAACCACCCCAAGGATATAAACCTTCACCGGCTCAATCCGATTGGAGCACAATAATTATCCACTAAATCACCAGGCACCAAATTTGGTTATATGGTTATCACCCAGCGTAGTAAATGGTTTCCTGGTGTACAGGAAACTATATATATATATATATATATATATATATATATATATATATGTACCGTATATATAATATATTGCTCTCTCTCTCTCTCTATTCGTCATAACTCCTTTCAAATTAGTCATATCGACAAGAAACCAAAATCTAAAGCTGCATCTTTCAAATCTTCATCCTATAACATGCCTCATTACATCAGGGGGATTCCCCCCCCCAATTAGCAGCAGGTGGGCCAATGTCAGGTGGGTCTGGTGGGACGGGCCTCAAATTTCAAATGGGCATATAATCGTCAATTTTCACTCAATTTATCCGAAATTTGATATGTGACATCTTTGACTAGATATCCTGTTGTGTTTATACGTCAGCACTAAAATGACTGCCGGGTAAGAGTTTGCTGTACCTTGGCACCGCTTCTAGTTTAAATTGCATTTTTGTCAGGGGTGTTCAATTGTTCATGTCAAGATTATTTTGTCAAGTTAAGGGGTAGTTTTGCCAAGGAGTATTTTTGTCTATTCGTGTTTTTATTTTTTAAATCTCTACTTAGCATACACCAATACTGTCAGTTTAATTGTATAGCAGCTTCAACACTACGGAACTGTCTGTGACTGGCCATGGGTGAGTGTCTCTCCGTTCGTACACCGTGTATTATTCCGAGTCCATTGTTCCAGTCACCATCACTGTTCCTCGCAGAATGAGCCAATCCAGCTCTTTGTGCTGCGGTGTGTGACACAGTAACAACATAATGTTTCCTGTTTGTCCTATCAATATCTTGCTCTCTCTATTGTCGTTCTGATGTCATCATCTCCACCATACTCACTGTGATCTTGCTGCAGGTCCGCAAAGCCAATGCTGGACCTACCTTTGCTTAAGGTTATGTTCATGTGAGGATTATCTTTGACAAAAATTAAGAAGAAAAAAAAAAAGAAGCGCTTACGTTCTTCCATACGAGTGTCAGACGATCCTATTCAAAACAAGAAACCCTTTAAAAAAGGGCGTCGCATTAGTGTTCAGTCTTTCATTTCTTTCCTTATTTTATGACATAAAAGGACGATTTCGTCTAAATTTAGGAGGTCCTTTCCTAGTGACAGTGTTTAAACAAGTTAGCAAAGATATGATGTCATGTCAATGCTAAAGAAAAAAAAAAATTTGTGTGCAAAGAAGACATACGTCAAAAATATGTGCCACTGTCCTCCAAACCCTCAAATGTAAAGTTGTACTGGTGCACAGTTCAGTGAGGTCAACATCACTACTGCTACAGTGCCTCGAAGCCTGTTTCACTGTATAATTGATACTGTTCCACATAAGGAAACAATTCTTCCCTACAAGACTGTCATCATGCAGTTTTATCTGGCCACTACTCCCATCCCATCCCCTCCCTTAATTTAGACGATTACTCCCATGAACTAGTCCAGACTATTAAGCTTCTCGGCATCACTTTGGAAAGTAAGCTACGCTGGGACCATCACACAGCTTCCGTCATTCAATCCGCCTCCTTAAGGCTCTACACGTCTTTTGGTTTTCCCAAGGTGGAATTCTGCAACATCTACCGCTCTTTAATACTTCCAGAACTGATATATACCTCACTAGCATGGTTACCAAGTCTCACTACAACACAGAAGCCAAGATTAGAGTCCGTCCAGACGCATGCTGCAAGGACAATTCTAGGCCAAGCATATGTCAACAATACCACCGCACTTCCAACTCGTAGCTTAACAACCATCTCCGACACCCATCAAGCATACTGACGCCGGTTTGGTCTCAAATTCCTGAACCACCCTCGTCATACACAATTTGTTCCCTCTCTTCGCCCCAACACCACCTCACGCCATTCCTACCAACAACAGGTTACGACTAATTAGAGCAAGAACTGATCGTTATAAGAGTAGCCTTATTAGTACCATTGTCCAAATGATCAGCGAACACTAGCTAACAACGTATCCACCAATCTCTTTTGCTGTTGTTGTTGCATTTGTTTGTCCTTATTTCTTGAGTAAACCATGTTACTGTCACTTACTATATATACTTGGCTGTTGCATTAACTTTTGAGGCACTAGTCGTCTTTTACAAATTATTAAGCTGGATTTAAAAGAGAATATTTTTTGTTCTTTGGCAGAGTGCTAACATGGTTATTTATTTAAACATGTTGGTGATCTATGTTTCTCTTGAGTTTACTAAAATAATTTATAATTATTGAACAAACTGCACGGTAGGTACTTGGCAGTATGGGGGTTAAGTAGTGGTAAGCGAGGAAGAACCATGAAACTTCTATTGACAACTTTTACTGCCATCCACAACAGTACACAGATTCCCTACATCATATTCTATTTCCTGAGGCTTCTAGAACTGTAGCGACAAAAAGGTGGTCAAGTGGTAGAGGACTGGACTGCCACTAAACTGCACCAAAGTCCATCAACATATCGTAAAAGCATTCCCGCTAATACTAGCACATTAGAACTGGATGAGATGGCCCCCAAACGTTTCAGTATGCATGGTTCATTGTTATCACTCAAGTGATGACCTAAGGTGTGTAAAGTGGTATTTAGAGACGGTGCGAATGCAGGTTTACATGGTGCCTCATTTCATGCGACAAGGGCATAGAATGAGGCGTGTCTCAAATAATACGGATTATCCTGAATGCTGAGTGGCTGAATGTGACAAAAGGCTTACCAAGACATGTGGGAAAGCGTTGCATCAAGGTTGCCCCATCTTGTAAACTGCACAGCATAATGGAGAATAGCCGAACTTCCTGGCTTATCATTCCAAGCTGCCACACCTGACAACTGGCTGACTACTGGTATGTCGTCCACCTCTCTTTCACTGTTATAGCCAACTCTCGTATGAACATGTACTCATGTACATAATGAAATTATTCATTTCAGTTTGGATTTGCCCAGTTGAACGAGTGTATGATTTATTATTTGCTATCTTAGACATAAGTACATCTATAATTTCAAATCAAGTAGGAAATCTTTTCTCACAGACTGGAATTGCATACTGTAATAAGACAAAGCGGATGACAACAGAAAAATATGGCTAATTTCAACATACTGTTTCTGTGTGTTCACTAAGCTCCTGCAAGACTCTGAGACAAGAATTTAGACTACTGGCACATTTATTTCTTTTTAACCATTTCCATTCATCATCTAATCCTGTGTTTTTAATAATGTGTCAAAATCTCCAGGTGCCAGGTATCAACGTCACAGTCAAGCAAATGTGTGAATGTGAGCTTGTCGCATATCTCTATCCTGTTTCAACATTCTGGCCTGGCCATAAAAACCTTAAACAAAAACGGTGGTGGATATTCTCATAAAATAATGGAGAGGCACAGATCCTTCCACCCTCACCCCACTCAGCAGGTGATTGCCGCGGCACACATCACAGACGGCTTGTCTCCAAAATTTCTATGAGTTCTCTGTTTTTCAGTCAGTTTTATAATTATAAGCAGCACAAATGTTACAAACTTATCTACAAACATAGGGAGTCTGAAGAGGTAGTGGTACCAGGCACACAATGTAAACACTTGCCAACTTTGTCTAAATGGTGCATGTCTCCATTATGCAGAGGGATGCAGTATAGCATGGTATAACGCACGTTATGCTGCACAAAGAGGCATTACCCCCCCCCCTCCCTATACGCATAGTTGGATATAACAATAAAACTTCTTTTAAACCTTAGGTTCTTCTACATACGAAATTAATATCCCAGAAAAATATACTTCCATTACCATGTTACAAATACGGTAGGTCTTAGTGGTGAGTGGAAAATTTCACTATACGAACAAGAAATACTGTAATTTTTTAATGAAAATATTTACCATGTTGATTTCAATTTTTCCCCGGGTGGGATTCCATATCCTTCCGAAATTTATAACGTTTTTTTTTTTTTTTTTTTTTTTTTTCAGACTATCCCGGCACGCTGAAGTACATACTCCAGCTGGCGATAAGAACAGCACGTACAGGAAAAACAGCCTGAGTATCACCTCTTGTTCACTCGTGTGTGTGTGTGTGTGTGTGTGTGTGTGTGTGTGTGTGTGTGTGTGTGTGTGTGTGTGTGTGTGTTTCGAGGTGCTACCTACTCACCCATCAGTACCATTACACAGACACCCCCACACACTATCCACATTCAGGTACTAACTACATCCACACATTACCCAAACCACACTATTCACATCTCGGCACAACGCACACTCTCACATTAACCACACCTAGACACTATCCTCATCCACACAAGACCCACACCCTCACAGTACCCACAAGTACATACTAGTCATATGCAGACACTAAGTGCATCCACACATTACTTACACCCTCCTCCTGCCCCCCCCCTCTCTCTCTCTCACACACACACACACACACACACACAAAGAAGAATCAAAGAAAATACTCTCAGCATTTCACATCAACTTTTGCTATCCCTTTCTCCACATTTCTTTTAATCACCGTCCATTACTATCACCACTACCGGTACGTCCCTCTTTTTTCGTTCTTTAGCATCCATTCATCTTTTTCCACCCCGACCCTTGTCAGCCTCTATTTCCACACTCCTTTCCAATGTTATCTTCACCACCTTCCACCTCCACGGCTGTTTCAGTTATGGTGTTTTCCAGTTCTCCTATCACTCTCTCCATCTCCGCTCTGCTTTCCGGTTTCGGATTTGCTCGTATATTTTCCAACTCTCCTTCTCTCTCCTCATGCTTTTCCCACTCTCCATCCCTGTCTTCACTTATCTTCACTCGTTTGACCCTCCACAGCACCTTTCTCTACCCAAGGACAAGTTTCATTTTCCACTCCAACCTGCCAATCCCTCTTCCACCCCCTCTCCTATCCTTATCTTATACAATATTTCACATTCACTCCGGTTCTTCTGCCTTTCTCCACCCCTCCTTCCACTCCTTCAAATCTAACCATAACCAACCTAGTCTTCCACCTTCTTTTCCACTACTTCTTCCATCATATTTTCTTACACTCCAATCTTCTATTCTCTTTATCCTTTCTCACCCATTCTTCCACATCATCCACCCTATCAAACCTAACCTAACCTATCCATGTCAAACACCACCTTCCTCCTCCATGTTCCACCATCCACTCAATCCCCTATCCCACCTCTTCCAACCTTGCACCTCCCCTATTTCACCCTTTCCCTCCCACTCACCTGGCTCCCTACCAAGGACAGCTGGTGTTTGTACAAGGATCGGGACGCGTCTTGTTCAGGGCAGCGCTAAACAAAGACAGTTTATCAACTATAAATACTAACACTCGTAAAAACGTCTACGAACACACGCAGCCCCACTTACAGGCTAAATATAATGACTCAGTATTCTTTCCTCTTTTTTTTTTTTTTTTTTTCCTGTCTTCCTTTTGCTAAACACAGGCCTGTTTGTATACTTTACTAACGCTTCCAAAACACCGACCAAAACAAAAAACACATCTACTAATTAGCTCCTTATGTTTTATTTTTACCTCCGTCAAGGAGGTTATGTTTTTGCCAGCACTGGTTTGTTTATTTGTCTGTTTGTCTGTCAGCAACTTTATTCAAAAAGTTATGAACGAATTTTGATGAAATGTTGTGGGAGGGTGGGTTATGGGCCAAGGAAGAAATTAATAAATTTGGGGGCGGGTTCGGATCCGGTGTATCTTGCACAATATCTCCAAAAATTCTCAATAATTTTCAATGAAATTTTGTGAAAAGGTGGGCCATGGACCAAGAAATAATTTATTAAATTTTGGGGCGGATCCAGATCCTTTTTATTGGCAATGGCACTGGCGGAAGTATGCACTCTCTGAGTGCTTTATAGTTTTCTTAATGAAATGGTTTGGTCACACTAAGACAATGGATTTGAAGAGGTCAATGAAAAAAATCAGCGATATATATTTGCATATGAGTGAGTTTTTAAGGCAGGAGGTGTGGAAGGTCAAGCTGATAAAGATGGATATGATAACTAAATGTGTGATTAAGCAAAGCGTAAGGAGAAGCAAAATTATATATATATATATATATATATATATATATATATATATATATATATATATATATATATATTGTTACGGAACAGAGAAAGATAATGTACACTTTAAGTGAGAATACTAAAAAATCACTAATGTCCCGTAAAGTTCCAGGTTCAAAACAAAGAGTTAGGTGAAATTACAAGTTAAAGTTTAATGCTCAAACTAACAACAAAACATTCAGGACTCATAAGGATAATGTAATGGCAAAAAACAAATTAAATATATGGTTAACTGCAATAGCCTCTATTTACACGAAATTAGCAAGAGTAAATTTATCTAAGTCAGCCCTGATAAAATGACAATACTAGATAATACTCAGTGAATGCAAGATATATTATTACAGATACGAATTATTATTAATGATGGCTGACAATAAGAACCTTACATGAATTACAAAAACCTCACTAGGCCTACAAATTAACACCTTACGCTACACAGTACAAGAAAAAAAAACAATAATAGTTATACTCAAATTACACAGCTGCTAGATGGTTGGAGACTTCCTGAGCACTCACAATAATAACAACTGTACAGGGGAGGACAGAGATGTGAACAAAATGAGATCTAAGTGGCAATAATGCAGAGACTGAGCTCATTATATAGGGGCCGGCAGAGCTTGATACAACTTGTAAGAAGGACGCGCAAATGAAGCCATGGGGACAAAGAGTTGACAATCCTGCTCTGAACAACAGAAAGAACGACTTACTCTACTATGAGGGGGGAGTGAGGTAGAAACGCTCGTGATCAAACATGCAGCATACTGTACGTTAGAATTACACAAAGGATGATGAAATCATAGGCTATGTAACACCTCCCCACAAAGAAAAAGAAATATACAAAGGAAATTTCTTATTGCTCTAAAACAATCTGTCCAAAGTCTAGATAAGCAATCTGCAATAACATTTTCTTTCCCCTTGACATGTTGTATGTCTAATGAATACTCCTGAAGAAGTAGACTCCATCTTGTCAATCTCTGATTTTTATCTTTAAACTTACTAAGGAATTTCAGTGGGTTATGATCGGTATAAATGACTATGGGGTCAAAACCAGAACACAAATAAAATGAAAAATGCTGTAAACCCAAAATCAAGGCCAAAAGCTCTTTCTCAATAGTTGAGTAGTTCTTTTGAGGTGGAGTGAACTTCTTACTGTAATAAGATACAGGGTGTTCAATACCCTGATCATCCTCTTGCAGCAAAACAGCCCCAGCTCCTGTATCACTTGCATCAACAGCCATCTTAAAAGGCTTAGCAAAATTTGGAGTAGCGAGCACTGCCTGACTTAATAGAATAGCTTTAAGTTTGTTGAAAGAGGATTCACAGTTATCGGTCCAGACAAATTTAACTCCCTTTTTCAGTAGGTCTGTAAGTGGTGATACAAGAACCGAAAAGTTAAGAACAAATCTCCTGTAATAACCTACCATTCCCAAAAATCTTTGTAGCTCTTTCCTAGTTTTAGGTCTGGGAATATCACTTATAACCTGAACCTTAGCTGCTGGTGGTGCAACATGTCCATCACCAATTACGTACCCAAGGTACTGAACTTTAGCTTGACCAAACTCACACTTTGATAAATTAGCTACAAGATTAGCATGAACCAAACGCTCAAGAAATTTACTGACATGGCATAGGTGATCTTTCCAGTTGTCACTGAAGATTAATACATCATCAATATAAACAACACATCCTGCCAAACCCTCTGTTACAACATTCATGAGCTTCTGAAATGTGGCTGGTGCATTCTTCATACCATATGGCATTACAGAACATGCAAAAGTCTTTCCTAGTGTTACAAAACATGAGATCTCCCTAGCACGTTCAGTCATAGGTACTTGCCAGTATCCCTTTAACAAATCAAACTTACTCATGTACCTAGCCTTTCTGATCTTGTCTATGCAATCTTCCACGCGAGGGAGAGGGTGTCTGTTTTGGTTATCTGATTAACACGTCTGTAGTCGATGCAAAGCCGCTGTGACCCACCTGGCTTAGGGACTAGAGTGACAGGAGAACTCCACTCGCTCTGACAGGGCTCAATCATCTTGTGGTCCAACAGGTAGCCAAGCTCCTTCTGGATGAGAGGAACTTTCACTGGGTTCACACGGTAAGGAGGCAATTTAATTGGCTTTGCATCTCCAACATCGACATCATGCATCAACACAGTGGTTCTTCCTGGAGTGGCACGGAACACTTGCGGGTACTCCTGCAGTAATGCCGAAAACTCCTGCCTTTCCTCGGGAGGTAGATGAGAAAGCTTAGTCTGGAGATCATTCATGATATCAGGATTCTTCCCCAAACTATCACTCAGGCTCATACTGCATGGGAGAGCTTCACTTGCAGACTCGGGTGGAACAGCTACAGTGCAGACTGGATTATTTTCGTCCCACCTGTGATATAACTTTAGCATGTTGATGTGACATAGTTGCTTATTCTTTCTACGATCTGGTGTGGCGATGACATAGTTGACATCACTGAGTTTCTTCTCCACGAAATAAGGACCACTAAACTTGGCTTGAAGAGGTTGCCCATGCACCGGTAGCAGAATCAAAACCTGATCTCCTGGCTGAAAGTGGCGTAACCTGGACTTCTTATCATACCAAGTCTTCATCTTCTCCTGAGCAGCTCCTAAATTCTCTCTCGCCAGCTGTAAAGCAGTGGACAGCCGTTCTTTGAACTTCATCACATACTCCAGCAGGTTGATGTCATCTTCCTCCGACAGCCAGCATTCCTTGAGTAACTTAAGGGGTCCTCTTACTTCATGGCCAAACAGTAGCTCAAAGGGTGAGAAGCCCAGTGATTCATTTGGAGATTCTCTTGCGGCAAACACAACAAATGAAAGACCTTTGTCCCAGTCTTTCTGATGTTCCAAACAGTATTTCTTGAGCATCGATTTGAGTGTTTGATGATATCTCTCCAACGCTCCTTGGGTCTGGGGATGGTATGCTGAAGACATGATCTGGGTGATGCCCAACTCTTTCAGAGACTACTTGAAAACATTTGACATGAAATTACTTCCCCGGTTGGACTGTACCTCCTTGGGCAGACCAAACTTTGTGAAGAACCCTAGCATTTCCTTAACCACGTTCTTTGCTGAGATATTTCTAAGTGGAATGGCTTCAGGATAACGAGTAGCCATATCAATCAGGGTCAACACATAAGAAAATCCTGAAGAAGTCTTAGGAAGAGGGCCCACAATATCCACCAACACACGTGTGAATGGCACCTCAAAAGGAGGAATGGGAACTAGAGGTGCAACCTTTTCGGTCTGATTACACTTCCCCACAACTTGACAGGTGTGACAAGACTTACAATACCAGGAAACATCCCTGAAGATACCTGGCCAGTAGAAGTGTTTCAAAATGCGTGCCACAGTCTTCCTCACTCCAAGGTGTCCTGCCAAACTGGAATCATGAGCCACTCTAATGATATACTGCCTACAAACACGAGGGATGACAACTTGATGTACAACCTCCCATTCACAGTCGGCTGATGCTGCTGGGGGTCTCCACTTCCTCATAAGTACTCCTGACTTTATATAATAACAAGTAGAAACACCAGCTGACTCTTCCTCACTGCAAGCAGAGTTAGCTAGACCTTTCAACTCAGGGTCAGCAACCTGCAACTCAACCAACTCTTGACAAGACAAATTATCAACACTACGGGGTACTGCCTCATCTGGTGAGTGGTCCAAATTAGCAAGAAAAGTGTCAACTAGGATAACATCATCATCATCTTTATCCTCTAAGGCACCAGTAACTTTAGACTTAGCCCTAGTGACAGCACATGCAAGGAACACGTCAGGGACATCACAATCCTGGGCCGCAGCCACCGGCTCACTAGACAACTGAGGAGCTGGACACACTTGACTTCCACCAATATCATTTCCAAGTAAGAAAGTTACACCTGACATTGGGAGTGTCTCAACCAACCAAACCATAACGGAACCATTAACAAAACCAGACTCTAAATTCACTCTGCACAGAGGGACAGAGAAGTAATTATTCCCTACACCTTGTAAGATTACAGTTTCATCAGAGGAATTAACATTAGAGCCTAGAACACTGGTCAGCATAAGGGATTGGCAAGCATCTGTATCACGATATATTTTAACTGATTTCCTGTTATTACTGTCCAGAGGACTGACAAAACCATCAGACAGGAAATTAGCACATGAACTCTTGAGAGTGTCACCCACGTTACTGCTCAAAAGAGGAGCTTCATCATGAGGATTTAATTTACCCTCAAAGCAGGTTCAGTTAACTCAGTTAAGGAATTCTGGGAACTCTCAAGGGTGGACACTAGACCAATTGACTGAATATTTAAAGACTCCTTTTTGTTCACATCACGCTGTCTCCTGAAACATTTCTCCGTAGTATGACCAAGCTTACTACAATAAGTACATTTACTTTTCTGAAATCTAGAGGTGGAGCTGGTATTTACTTCCTGAGAAACATCATCTTTATTCTCTTTCCTGTTACCTGTACTCTGAGTAGAGGCAACGTACTTACTCTCAGCTTTCCCTTTTTCTTTAGAATATCTCTTGTGAGTGAGAACATATTCATCAGCTAAAACTGCAGCATCAGACAAATTATCTATTCTTTTCTCATCAAGATATAGGCTTACATCTTTATAAATACACCTTTTGAAGTCCTCCAGCAAAATCATCTGCTTAAATTTGTCAAAATCAGAATCCATATTCTTAGAATTTAACCACTGCTCTAACAGATCTTCTTTGATTTTTGCATACTCAACATGGGATTGCTTATCTTGCTTGTAAGTTGTCCTAAATTTTACTCTATAGGCTTCAGGAACAGGCTCATAGGCCTTAAGAATCAAGCTCTTAACTACATCATAATTATCAGATTGATCCTGAGGCAAAGATGCATAAGTTACTTGAGCTTTACCGGTGAGAACAGTTTGAAGGAGTACTGGCCAATACTTTTTGGTCCAATTAAAACCTGTAGCTACCCTCTCAAACAACTGAAAATACTTTGTTAAATCAGATTCATTAAAAGGAGGGACAAGTTTAACATTTTTAGCCACATCAAAATCATCAGAGCTAGATGATCCAGTTCCACCTTGTTTCATGCGATACTCATGGTCTGCCTGAATCCTAGCAAGTTCAACTTGTGCGTGAAACTCAGCCTCCTTAACACGAGCCTCCTGCAGGGCTAGCTGTAACTTAGCTAATTAAGTCTGCGTTTGCTCATTTGGAGGAGTTACATTAAACAAGCTTTCATTAATCATGTCAACAATTTGATCTTTAGAATGATGAGAGCGAACAGCAATTCCCAATTGTTGAGCAACAAGCTTAAGTTCATTCTTTGTTCTGTTTTCTACATCACGCACTGTTTGCACATTTGACAAAAAGTCTTTGGCTTCATCAAGTGTAGTAATAGTAGACATCATGAATAAATCACAGTCGCAAAATATCAAGCAATATCCTTATGATAATATCCTGAATATCCTGGCGAGGTCGCCAAATTTATGTTACGGAACAGAGAAAGATAAGTGAGAATACTAAAAAATCACTACTGTCCCGTAAAGTTCCAGGTTCAAAACAAAGAGTTAGGTAAAATTACAAGTTAAAGTTTAATGCTCAAACTAACAACAAAACATTCAGGACTCATAAGGATAATGTAATGGCAAAAAACAGGTTAAATATATGGTTAACTGCAATAGCCTCTATTAACACGAAATTAGCAAGAGTAAATTTATCTAAGTCAGCCCTGATAAAATGACAATACTAGATAATACTCAGTGAATGCAAGATATATTATTACAGATACAAAATATTATTAATGATGACTGACAATAAGAACCTTACATGAATTACAAAAACCTCACTAGGCCTACAAATTAACACCTTACACTACACAGTACAAGAAAAAATGCGATAACAGTTATACTCAAATTACATAGCTGCTAGATGGTTGGAGACTTCCTGAGCACTCACAATAATAACAACTGTACAGGGGAGGACATAGATGTGAACAAAATGAGGAGTAGATCTAAGTGGCAATAATGCAGACACTGAGCTCATTATATAGGGGCCGGCAGAGCTTGATACAACTTGTAAGAAGGACGCGCAAATGAAGCCATGGGGACAAAGAGTTGAGAATCCTGCTCTCAACAACAGAAAGAACGACTTACTCTACTATAAGGGAGGAGGGGGGAGTAAGGTAGAACACGCTCGTGATCAAACATGCAGCATACTGTACGTTAGAATTACACAAAGGATGATGAAATCATAGGCTATGTAACAATATATATATATATATATATATATATATATATATATATATATATATATATATAACCAGCGGACTGATCTCTATCCCACAACCATTATGAAGCACAACAATTTCTTTGTGAGGAACAGTGGGCCTGGGAGGTGGGGCCGAGATTTTCGAAACCCGATTAAGAAATGGACGGGTGTATGGTTTCTATCTCAGGTCATTCTGTTGGTGTCTTTCCTGGCTACAAGCTCTTCCTGTTTCTGGATCCCTCCCACCCACGTATTAGTGGCAAACAGAGTTAGGAGGACGGATGGATAGTTTGCATATGTAAATAGGATACTGCTTTGTTAACAGAATTCTGTTACAGTTACAGCGACTGAGGGCAGGGAGGCAGGGAGTGAGATGGAAGGATAGACAGGAGTACATGAGGAGGGGTAATTTGGTGTGGCTGGGGCAAGTAATGTGGAAGGATTGGCAGGAGTTCATGGCGGACGGCAGTCTGGAATGGTAGGAGTGAGATGCAAGTATAAAGAGAAGTGCGTGGGGGAGGGCAGTTTAGAATGTCAAGAAAGGGTGAGCTAGAGTGATAAACAGGAGTACCTGGGGGAGGGCAGTTTGGAATGGTAGGGGAAAGCGCGGTGGAAAAATAAACAGGAGGAGTACATGGGGGAAGACAGTTTGGAAGAGCTGTAGAGAGTTGAGGTGGATGATCAAATAGCAGTACACGGAGAAGGGTAGCTTGGAATGGTAGAAGAGGGTGAGGTGGAAGGACACACAGGAATACATGGGGGAGGGCAATTTAGAATGGTAGGAGAGGGTGAGGTGGAAGAATAAATAGGAGTACATGGTGGAGGGCAGTTTGGAATGGTAAGAGCGTGAAGTGGAAGGACAAACGGGAGTACAAGGGGGAGGGCAGTTTGGAATGGTAAGAAAGAGTGAGGTGGAAGGACAAACAGGAGTATATGCGGGAGGGTTGTCTGGAATGGTGGGACAGGTTGAAGTTGAAGGACAAACAGGAGCACATGGAGGACGGCAATTCGTAAGACGGAAAGTGAGTGAAGATGAACTGTGCCGGAGAAGCCTGGAGGCGCACGTATTGCAACCACCCTAAAGGAATTTTGGGACAGAATATGAAACTCGCTTTCTGTTTCTCTCTTCACCACAATTATAACTCTGTGTTGCATTAAACAATGTTGCTCTGAACTCTCTGTATGCATATTGTGCCATCTTTAACCCTTTCATTTCGATGACGTCTTTTGTGTTATATTCTTGCTATTGCCAGGAAGTAATTCAGCAGGAGAACCACTTTTCAACGTGGACTTACGAATCATACCGTGACTTAAATTATTTCATAACAACACGTAAAGCCTTCCTTAATCCTTTGGCTGTGAAGTGCCTACTGCGTATTTTGCTTCGGCTAACGTCACACGATTTTATTATGCTTGAGAAAGACTTACCACCAAAAATATTTAAAAATGTCAAAAAAACATTCTCCCGCAATACTCATCTACTTCGTATTATAATTAATCTTGCCACAAAGAATTATTCACATCATAAGGAATCGCCGCAGTCAAAGGGCTAAGGTGAATCCAATGAACTTGTAGAAGTAAGAAAACAACAAGAAAGTCGTCATCCTAACTGAAAATGTTACATGCAATTTCTCTGTCAGGAAATGAATCTTTGCACTCACTCTGCCTTGTTTGACTTTCCATGTAATTCTCTTAGCTTGATTTTTGCAGGTTTATAGAGTTCGTTCTTTTGTATTTATTCCTTTCACTATTTATTCATTTACTTATTCTTGCTACGTTCAAACAATTTTGTTCAACTAAGGGGAGGCCTTCTCTAGCTAAAGGGTTAATGAAGCTGTACCTAACCCTTCTCGTTTGCAGATTCACTATTAAGCAGTGATATTGGTAAAATGCAAACTTCACAATACTGAAGAGGTTAATCCTTTCACTATAAGAGATCCTGCCTACCTGAAAAGAAAAAAATCGTCTGGAGGTGGCAACAATCTTAATGAAAGAAAAGGCCATCATACTGAAATGACTAATGGAAAATGCGTCACCCCTCCAGCACGAAACTCCTTCCTTGGCTGACTAAAATCGCCATGAAGTATTAGGATAAACTAAAATAGGAACCATGGCAAAATAATGAAAGATCCTTTATCCATTTCTACAACGGATCGAACCCAACACCTATCATCATCCTCTGTGGGTGAGAAAATGAAGGAACAGGAGGAAAGAGAATGGGGAGGAGAAAAATGTCAATACAAATAACGAGAGAGAGAGAGAGAGAGAGAGAGAGAGAGAGAGAGAGAGAGAGAGAATTAGCATCATCGACATCCTACAAATTCCCACCTAAACGATGGGGTGAGGTGTGTATCTATGTACACCACATGCATAACATCATTATCATCTGTCTAACCCTGAATCCCACCTAATCCCCTTCCCCTTCTCCCACTCTCTCCTCTTCCATTTTTCTCCTCTCTCCCCTTCCCAGCTTTGATCCACTCTCCCACCGACACCTTCACCTCATATTTTTTATCCCATCCACTCTCTCACGTACATCCTCCATCCACTCCTCCAACGTATTTCCCACTCATTGTCACTCTTATATCCACCACCCACTTTACTGTGAATTTGGGTGTTGTAGTATTAGCGATCTGATGCAGTGAAAGTTATTTTAAAATATCCTCCAGGACTGAAAGTGTCGAGCGAAGTAAAGAAATAGGCGTGACAGACGAAGAATTGGGTGGAATTAGCTGGCAATATGGTGTAGGGTTAGAAGAGACCATGAGAGTTTACCCTGTGAATATCTGTGCTGTAGGATTAATTGTTTGACTGCGATGAAGAGTTTATTTCAAAGCTCTCTCCGATAAGATACTCATAAGATCACGTTGCTCTCATAAACCTGGCGGAAAGGAAAAAATCAGATGGCAGAAAAAGAAGGAGTGTGGAAGAGCAGAATGGGGAAGGAATGACGACTTAGGAAGAGAAGAAAAAATGGGGAAGAGAACAAAGAATACATGTTAAAGAGAAAGAAATGGGAAGGGAGGCAGACGAATGAGGAAGAGGGGAAGAATGAAGGAGATAGGTAGAGGACGAGAAAAATTAAGAATGAAAAGCATGACGAAGTGGCGAACAAAGAGGAAGAAAAGGAAGAGAAGATTAGGTAAGAGAGAAAAAGAATATAAATTCAAGAAACAGAAGAATAATGACGATGGGATAAGAAAAAGGTATGAGGACAGAAGGAAAGGAATGATGAAGTAGGGAACAATGAGGAAGAGGAAGCGAATGAGGAAGAGATGGATGGGGAAGTGAATTAGAATGAGGAAGAGAAGAATGAAGAGAGAGGCGTAATGGGGAGAGAACTGCGAAAAGTTAGCCATTGTGTGAGTGAAGTCGGTAAGCGCTGCTGGAGTGAGGGGAAGATGGAGGAAAAGAAGGAAGGTGAGATAATGAGAAAGCGAGGGAGGAAGGGGAAAATGATGAAAATGGGAATAAAATGGAAGAAGCAGAAACTGAAGGAGAGCAGAAGAAGGGGTGAATGATGAAGAAAAAGAGGAAGAGCAGGATGAGGAAGAAGTGGAAAGGACATACAAGGAAAAAGAGGAAAATGAGAATGGGGGCAGGGGAGAATGAGAGGATTAAACAACAGAGAAAACAAGAGAAGAAGAATAAGGAGAACAGAAAAGAAGAATGATGAAGATGCACAAAAGAAACAAGAAAAATAATACGGAAAAACATGAGAACAAACACGAAGAGGAGCATATGGGTGTAGGGGACTGTGGACACAGGAGGACGACAGGAATAAAAGCTCAAGAATGAAGAAACGTGGCGAGAAAGATCCATGATGAAGAGAGAACTCTCTAAGTTTGTAACTGGGTAAGAGTGAAGGCGGGCAGTTGTGGGGGAATGAGTGGGAGGGGAGAGTGAGAGAGGAACGAAGAGGAAAATTAGAAAAAAAGGATGAGAGCAGTATAGGGGAACAATAAGATAAACGTGGGAATGAATGATGAGGACAAGGAGTATAAGGAAGAGAGAGAGAAAAAAACAATAGAACAATGGGGAATAAGCAGAGCAACACTGTGAGGCCTCCTCCACTGCAGGAGACCGTATGAAACCTAGAAGCTCACAGCAAACCCGAGGATTTCCATAATAGTTTCATAGTTAACCCGAAAACCCTTTTCTGTGACGTTTCCAGATTCTCGCGGTTGCCAGGCAACAGTTTCTATTAGAACGACCTCCTCTGTCTCCTCCTCCATCTTCTTAATCCGCCTGGAGAGATACCGTGCCTCGCCCAGGCTCCGGCGTGGGAAAAAGATGAGGAAAAATAAATCACTGAAATTAAATGAGGACAAGAAATGAGTATGGCATGAGAAACAAACAAACAAAAATATAATACATTTGAGAAAAATGAAGGAAAAGAAGTAAGGAGAAAAACTAAGAGAAAATGAAAAATGAAGATGAGAGGAAGGGAGGAAAAAGAAAAATGGGGACGGAGAAAGACAGGATATCAATACGCGTAAGTGGAAAGATGAATGAACGAGGAGGGCTCAAGATGGGAAGGACACTCTCTAAGGAGGGAAAAGAGAAGGAAATGAAAGAGGGACAAGACGAAAACAGTAAATGACAGAAAGCTGGAAGGAACAGACAGCAAGATGAAAGACAATAAGAAGGGACAGTCAGCAGCAAGGGACAGACAGCAGAATGAGGAAGACAGTACAAAGCGGCAGGCAGCAGGAGGGAACAGACAGCAGGAAGGGGCAGGCAGCAAGAAGGGACAGGCAGAATGAAGGAACGGACAGCAAGATGGACAGACAGCAGGAAGGGAGAGGCAGTAGAAGAAAGGGACAAACGGTAGAAGGAAGGGACAGACAGCAGCAGGCAAGACCGAAAGCCAAAAGGGACTAACAGCAGAATGGGGCAGAAAGAGGGAAAGGACATTCAACAGGGTGGGATCAACAGCAGAATGGGACAGATTGCAGGATGGGGCAGAAAGCAGGAAAGGACACAGTACGAAAGGACAGACAGAAGGAAGAAAAAAAAAGTAGAAAAGGACTGAAGAGGAGAATGCAGGAAGGGACAAACAGCAGGAAGGGACAAACTGCAGCATGGGACTGGCAACTGAAATGGAGAGTAGTAGCTTGTCGGAATAGTGAGTTACTTACGGTCTTTTAAGGAGGTCTTATGTTTCGCATGTGTAACCTGTAGGGATAGTTGTAAATTACTTATGGCTTCCTCAGGAAGTGCTATGGCTTTTTTTTTTCTGTGTCCGATTCCGGTCATAGACTTGACGGCCAGCTCCCAAGTCCAATTGTCTTCCTACATACCATACACCAAGAAATGACGCCACCTCGGCTATAACACCCACCGTCAATGCAGAATACGTGCTTGGGCTGTCTCATACAGGACTGATGTGCTGGTACAGTACTAGTGTGGGTATTTTTATGACGTGTTGGCAGGTCTTCTGGTAGATTAGTAAAGTCTGCTTTTAGTTATTTCAAATAATTAACACTTCCCTGCCCCAGCCGGGATTCGAACTTAGGTTTCTTAGAATTACTGGCCACCTCTCTACCAATTCAGCCACTGCCTCCCCTACCTCGATGTCAGACTCATATCGTTACGCCTTGGCTGATGCAAGCTGCAACATAAGGACTGGGAACTCTGAACAGTTGAGGAGGACTTACGGCCCGTGCAGGCCACATTTAGCAAGTGCAGTAGCCTGTAGGGATAGTAAGTTACTTATAGCTTCCTCGTGAGGTCTTATGGTCCTTTTTAAACCTTCCAGCTTGAGATGGGTCATGCTCGATCATAGTCATATCATAATACCTATGCTGTTGACAGCTGCGACATATGGACTGGAAACTTCAATAAGTTGAGGATTTTTGGACCTTGCAGGGTATATTTATCGCAAGTGGTACCATGTAGGGATAATGAGTTACCGCCTCCTCGTGAGGTCTAATGGGACTTCTGAAACCCTGCAGCTTCAGACAGGTCATGCCTTGATGATTTGGTAATAACACCATTGCCGTCGCCACCTGCGATGTATGGACCCAGAGGTCTGATAAAGTTGAGGAGGATTTATGGTTCGTGCAGGCTGTTTCGCCAGTTTAGCATGTAAGGACTGCAAATTACTTACGGCCTCCTTATGTGGTCATATGGTTTTTCTGAATCCTTGCAGCTTGAGAAGGGTTCTATCTCGATGACCCAGTCATATTGTAGCACAATTGCCACCTGCGATGTATGAACTGTTAACTCCAACAAATTGAGGAGGGCTTCCGGTCCTTGATGGCTATAGGGTACTTAAACAGTGTAGTACCATGTAAGGATAGTGAGTTACTTTTGGCCTCTTCATGAGGTCTAATGGTCTTATTGAAACCTTGCAGCTTCAGACAAGTACTTCCTCGATGTTGTAGTCATGACACTTTTCCCATCACAAACTGAGATGAATGGACTGGGAACCCAGATAAGTTGAAGAGGACTTATGGCCCCTGCAGTCTACTTTTAACCAATGTAGTAACCTGTAGGGATAGTGAGTTACAGCCTTCTGGTGAGGTCTTTGGATCTTATTGAAACCCTGCAGCTTTAGACAGGCCCTGCCATGACGATTTAGTCATAACACGTTTGCCGTCCCCACATGTGATGTATGGACTTGGACCTCTGATAAGATGATGAGGAATTACAGCCCATGCAGGCTATAGTAAGCATAAGTAGTGGCCTGTAGGGATAGTGAGTTACTTACGGCCTCCTCGGGTAGTCTTTTGGTCCTTCTGAAATCTACCGGTTTCTGATGCGTCAAAAATCAATCGCTAAGTAAGGTTCTTGGGCTCTTATATCTCTTTTGGCCACCACTTGTGGCAAGGGAATGTTGGCCGGTTGTGGAAGACTCACCATTATTCCAGGCCATTTTTTCCAATCAACAGTAGGGATAGAATGTTACAGCCATCTTAAGAAACCTTACAGTCCTTCCAAAACCTCCCAGCTTCTGGTAGGTCATCTTTCGATGACTAAATCAGGTATCTGGTGTCTTCTGTGTTTTTTGGCCACGACCTCTGGGTAGGGAATTGCTGCCAACTTAGGAGAATTGATGGCCCTTCCAGGCTATTTTTCAGTCATGAAACAACTCACAAGGATACTTCGTTACAGACTTCTCAGATCTCGTAGTCCTACAAGAAGCTTATGGCTTCCAGAGGTTCCTGCATCTTTCCATTGTGATGTGTGGACGGGGAACTCCAACGAACTGAGTAGGAAAAACTTATATTTCTAGTAGGCTATGTTTCCTATGTGTATCCTGTAGGGATAGTTGTAAATTACTTATGGGTTCTTCAGGAAGTCTTATGGACTTTAATTATATGTCTAAGTCAGGTCATAGATTTCACTGCCTCTTTCCAAGGCCTGTAGTCCTGCTAGATACCGTACACCTACACATTTCACCACTTCAGCGCTAACACCCACAGTCCATATTGAATATATAATATGGCTGTCTCATTAAGAACTGGCATGCTAGTATTAGTGTGGGTTATTCCTATGACATGTCGGCAGGTCTTCTGGTAGATCAATAATGTCTGCTTTCAGGCATTTCAAATAATGAACTGTTCACTGTCCCAGACGGGATTCGAACCGAGGATCATTAAAAACACTGACCACCTGTCTACCGATTCATCCACCACCTATTTTGTCTCAATGACCAAGTCATATTGTTACACCTTTGCCATCACCAGCTGCAACATAAGAATTGGGAACTCCGATTAGTTAAGGTGGACCTACATCCGTTCCAGGCCATATTTAGCAAGTGTAATAGCCTGTAGGGATTGCGAGTTACTTACAGTTTCCTCGTGATGTCTTATAGTCCTTCTGAAACCCTGCAGCTTTGGACGGATCCTACCTCAATGATTTAGTCACATTATAATACCTATGCTGTTGCCAGCTGCGACCTACGGATTTGAAACTTCAAAAAGTTGAGGAGGAATTACCGGTATGGCCCTTGCAGCCTATATTTAACCAGTGTAGTATCCTGTAGGGATGGTGAGTTGCTTATGGCCTCCTCTTGAGGTCCTATGGTCCTTTTGAGACTTTGCAGCTTAAGACGGGTCCAGCCTCGAAGATTTTGTCACAACACATTTTCCGGCACCAGCTGTGATGTATGGACTGGGAACTCTAATAAGTTAAGAATGACTTATGGCCATTTCAGGCAATACATAACCAGAATAGCACCCTGTAGGGATAGTGAATTACTTATGGCCTCCTTGTGAGGTCTTATGGTCCTTCTGAAACGTTGCAGCTTCAGAGAGGTCTTGAATCGATATTTTACTTTTAATAGCTTTGCCGTTGTCAGGTGCTGGGTATGGACTGGGAACCCTGATAAGGTGAGGTGGACTTATGGCCCTTGAAGGCCATATTTTACCAGTGGAGTATCTTTTAGGGATAGTGGGTTACTTTTGGCCTCCTCGTGAGGTCTTATGGTCCTTCTGAAATCTTGCGGCTTCAGACACGCCCTGTCCCAGTGATTTAGTCATCACAGTACCTTTGCCATTGCTACCTGCATCATATGGACTGAGAACTCCAATAAGTTGGGGAGGCCTTGAAGCCCTGGAAAACTACATTTAACCAGTGTAATACCCTGTACTTAAGGCCTTTTCGAGAGGCTCTATGGTACTTCTGATACCTTGAAGCTTCTAAAGGGTCATGCCTCCACGATTTCCTCATAACAGCTTTGCCTTTGCAAGCTGCGACATATGGACTGGAAACTCCGATAAACTGAGGAGGACTTATGGCCCATGCATCCTATATTTAACCAATGTAGTACCTTCTACAGGGCGGGAGTTACATACAGCCTCCTGTTGAGGTCTTATGATCCTTCTGAAACCTACTGACTCATGGCTGGTTTTGACTCGATCAGTTACTCAGGTTCTTGGTCTGTTTTGTGTCTTCTACCTGTTACTTGCAGACTGGAAATCGAGGTCGGTTATGGAGGACTAACCATTATTCCAGGCTAATTTTCAGGTCAACAGTCGAGACAGAACGTTACTTATAGCCCTCTGAAGAGATCTTACGGTCCTTTCAAAACCTCTCAGTTGCTATCTGGTTGTTCCTCGATAACTAATTCAGGTATTTGGTGTCTTCTTTTTTTTTTCTGGCTATGACTTGTGGGTAGGGAATTGTGACCACAATAACTCTGCTGTAACCAGCTGCGAAACAAGGACTGGGAAATCCAATGAGTTTAGGAGGACTCACGTCTCTTGCAGACTATATTAAACCAGTGTTGTACTCTGTACGAAGAGTGATTTACTTGTGGCCTACTCCTGGGGTTTTATGGTTCTTCTGAGAACTTGCAGCTTCAGGCAATTACTGCCTCGATGATTTAGTCACAACACCTTTGCTGTCACCAGCTTTAATATTATGGACTAAGAACTCTGATATGTTGTAGGTGGGGGCACTCACCATCCACTCACTTGATGTAGTGCTGCTCTTGGGTGTGAGCCCTTTCCTATCCTCCATCCTTCTTTCCACCCATCCTCTTCTGTCTTTCTTTCCTTCATTCTTTCCTCTTTCTTCTACCTGCGGGTGACTTTACACTCCCTCTTCTGTCTTTCTTTCCTTCATTCTTTCCTCTTCCTTCTGCCTGTGGGTGACTACACTGAGTGACAAGCCAAATAGTTTTCTGTACACCAGGAAACCATTTACTACACTAGATGGTAACCACATAAGCAAATTTTGGCTCATGGTGGTTTAGTGGGTAATAAATGTGCTCCAATCGGATTGAGCTGGTGAAGGTTTATATCCAAGGGGTTGTTGGGGTTTATTACTCACGTAATGCCACTCAGGGATGAGTGAGGCTGGTCACTCTCATCTTAAATGCCAGGACCAACTTTCCTAGCCCCGGGCTCCTACGCTCCTCATGGGGAAACGTAGGATTGGATGATGGATGGATAGAACTCTGATAAGCTGAGGAGTACTTACTGCCCTTGAAGACTTTATTTAATCAGTGTAGTATCCTGCAGGGATAGTGAATTATTCACCGCCTCCTCGTGGGGTCCTATGATCCTTCTGAAACCTTGTAGCTTCAGACGTGTCCTGCCTCGATGATTTAGTCATAATATGTTTACTGTTGCCAGGTGCAGGGCATGGACTGGGAACTCCGATAGGATGAGGAGGACTTCCGGCCCATGCATGTTATTTTTAGCCAGTATAGTATCCTGTAGGGATTGTGAGTTCCTTACGGCCTCCTCGTGAGGTCTTTTGGTCCTTCTGAAACCGTTCAACTTCAGAAGGGTCCTGCCTCGATGATATAGTCTTAACACCTTTGTCACTGCCACTTGCGACATATGGACTTGGAGCTTTGATACATTGAGGAGGACTTGAGGCTCTTGCAGGCAATGTCTTGCCAGTGTAGCCTATAAGGATAGCAAATTACTTACGGCCTCCTCTTGAGGTCTTACAGTCGCTCTTAAACCTTATTGCCTGAAACGGGTTTTACCTCGATGACCCAATCTGCAAAGTATTAATTGGGAACTCCAGTAAGGTAAGGAGGACTAGCGTCCCTTGCAGCCTTTATTATTTTAAACCACGTAGTACTCTGTAGGGATTGTGAGTTACTTACGGCCTCCCCGTGATGTCTTATGGTCCTCCTGTAACCTTGCAGCTTCAGACAAGGGCCGCTTTGAATATTTAGTCATATCACGATACCATTGCCGTTGCCATCTGCGATGTATGGACTGGGAAATCTGATAGGTTGAGTAGGACTTACGACAGCTGCAGGCTATATTTAACCAGTGTATTACTCTGTACTTATGGCCTCCCCGTGAAGCCTTATGGTCCTTCTCAAACCTTGCAGCTTCAGACGGATCCTGCCTTGATGATTTGGTCATAACACCTTTGTGTCAGCTGCTGCAGCACATGAAGTGGAATCTCCGATAAGGTGAAGAGGACCTACGGCCCTTGTAGGCTATATTTAATCAGTGTAGTAAGCAGTGGCGATAGTTACGGCCCCCTCGTGAGGTATTATTGTCATTCTGAAACCCTGCAGCTTCAGACATGTCCTGTTTCGATAATTTAAACACAATACCTTTGCGGTCGTCACCTGTGACATTTGGATTTCTAGCTCTGGTAAGCTGAGGAGGACTTTCAGTCTTTGTTCCATTGGTGTGACCTGTACTGATAGCAAAATACCAATGGCTTCGTCTTGAGGTCTTATGGTCCATTGGAATCTTGTGGCTTCAAATAGATCCTTCCTCGAAGACCCACTCATAATGTAACACCAACTCCACCTCTGATGTATGAATTAGGAACTTTGGTAAGTTAAGGAGGACTTATGGTCCTTCAAGACTGTATTTAACTGGTTTACTACACTGTAGGGATGGTGAGTTACTTGCGGCCTCCTCATGAGGTCTTGTGGTCTTTCTGAAACCTCCAGCTTAAGATAGGTCCTGCATCGATGATTTACCCATAACACCTTTGCCATTACCACCTGTGATGTATGGATTCGGAGCTCTGATAATTTTAGGATGACTTATGGCCATTGCAGGTTATGTTTCACCAGTGTAGCCTGTAATGATAGTAAATTATTTACAGCCTCCTGGTGACGTCTTACGATCCTTCTTAAACCTTGCATCTGCAAATGGGTGCTACCTCGATGACCTAGTCACATTGTAACAGCATCGCCACCTGCGATGTATGAAATGGGAACTGAGATAAGTTGAGGAGGACTTGCGGCCCTTGCAGGCTATATTTAACCAGTTTAGTACCCTGTAGGGATAGAGTTACTTATAGCCTCCTTGTAAGGTCTTATGGTCCTTTTGCAACCTTGCAGCTTCAAATAGGGCTTGCCTCAATTACTTACTCATATCATAATAATTTGCCTTTGTCACTTGCGGCATATGGATTGGGAAGTCCGATTAGATGGGGAGGACCTCCGGCCCTTGCAGCCTATATTTAACCAATGTGGCACACTGTACTTACGGCCTCATCGTGAGGTCCTATGGTCCTATGGTCCTTCTGAAACCTTGCAGCTTCAGAGGGATAATGAGTTACTTACAGCCTCCTCGTGACGTCTTATGGTCCTTCTGAAACCTTTGAGCATCAGGCAGGTTCTATATCGATTATTTGGTTATACCATAATCCCTTTGCTGCTGCCAGCTGTGACGCATGGACTGGGAACTCCGATAGGTTGAGGAGGACTTACGGCTTTTGCAGGCTATATTTTAATCAGTGCAGTACCCTGTAAGGATAATGACGTACTTATGGCCTCTTCATGACGTCTTATAGTTCTTCTGAAACCTTGCATCTTCAGACGGGTCTTACCTCGATGATATAATCATAACACCTTTTTAGTCACCAGCTACAACACATGAACTTGGAACTCTGATAAGCTAAGGACTTACGGCCTTTGCAGGCTATATTTAACCAGTGTAGTTCCCTGCAGGGATAGTAAGTTATGGCTTCCCTGTGAGGTCTTATTGTTTTTCTGAGGCCCTGCAGCTGCAGACAGGTACTGTCTTGATGGTTTAGTCATAACACCTGTAACTTGCAATACTTTGGTGATAGAAACTCCGTGTACAAACAGCTAGATAAGGAGTTTATTACAAGCTCACAGTAAAATAGTCTGCCCGTCTCCGCTGTCTGCTATCAACTGATGCAATAACGCCGTCTTCAGGCGTGGGAAAGCGTGCTGACCTAGCAAGATTAGTGGGGGCATGTATGCATTGGGGGGGGGGGACATATATACATCGGGGGTAGACATATTGTGGAGGGGGTACACACCTTTGCCGCCGCCACCTGTGACGTAAGGACTCAGAGCTCTAAGTTGATGAGTACTTGCGACCCTTGCAGGGTATATTTAAGCAATGCAGTACCCAGTAGGAATAGAGAGTTACTTATGGTCTCCTCGGGAAGTCCTATGGTCCTTCCAAAACCTACTGTCTTCTGGCAGGTCGGCTGACAAGGGCTCTTGGGCTGTTCTGTGTCTTCTGGCCACTACTTGCTGCCAGAATCGTGGCCGGTTATGGAGGACTCACCATTATTCCAGGCTCTTTTTTTTTTTTTTTTTTTTTTTTTTTTCAGAACAACAGTAAGGACAGAACTTTACTTACAGTCATCTCAAGAGATCTTACTCTCCTTCCAAAACTTCACCATCTGGCAGGTCGTCCTTAAGTGGCTAAATCAAGTTTTTGATGTGGAAAAGAGATAAAGACAAGGATGGGTAATAGCAAAGACAAATCTAGAAAGGCAATCATGAGAGAGATAGAATGTGGAAGGTAAGGGAAGGAAGAGAAGGAGAACTCAATGGAAATAGATGTAGCCAGATAATGAAAAGTGGACTGGGGAAGAAGGATAAGGAAAGGTAAAATGAGGAAGGCGACTGTGGGAAGAGTATTATGACTGAGGGAGGGACTGAATGTGTAAAGTGTGAGAAGTGGAGGAATCCTAGGACTGAGAGGAAGTGATAAGAATAGAGAAGGGTAAAAAGGAGTGTGTGTATGCGTGCGTGCGAGGGGGGCCCAGGGTGATTGTGGGAAGGAGATTAAGCTGCATGGAAGGACTGAATGCTGAGAATGCAAGGTGAATTATAAGGACTGACAGAGAGAAGAGAGATGGGCTGGAAGAAATGAAACGTCCTATATTGTGATATTAAAGACATAGGAATGGTTTCAAAATGGTATACTCACATATTCTCCTGGCGGCCAACAGAGAGGATGGGGAAGTCACAAGAGAGAGATTGCAAATTAATCTGTAAGAGGATCTGATGGTATGCTTCAGTGCTTCGAAAAGTATGGGATTCTATTGTATGCATCTGCACCTACAAAAAGAGCTGGGAAGCTGTTTCTCAGGCCCAGTGGTCCACCTACGACATACGAAGGACAGGGCGATTTTCTGCAGCAATCATAGGTCACTTGGCACTCCAGAACTAGTACCCACTATTTCCAGTGCGGCATGACAGGATTATCAAAAGCAGATTTGTTGTTACAGAATAGGTGGGGTGTTTTCATGATGCGTAGGTGGGGCCTTGTGGAAGAGCAGTGAGCTCAGTGATGATAGAATTCCTAAAATGTGTTCTCTGCCACCGTCCATAAGCGTAAGGATGCGTCAGCTTGTATCGCTAGACCATCAAGGGAAAAACAGGAGAAATAAGGCAGGATTTTGAAATAACTATGACCATGGTGCAAATACGAACACAAAAAATATGTCTGAAAGCTACCATACATCGTCACGTATGTTGCTTTGTATGTGTATATGCATGTGCATATAAATATGTGTATTTGTCTATATGTGCATTTGTGCTCTAATGTGTATGCATGTGCATGTGTATGTGCCAAACATATCAACATCATCAACATATAGTCATTACCCTACTTCTTCCTAACACTTGGCCCGACAAATGACATTCCCTCTCACCATGATCATCTCAGCCATATTTCCCACAAGCCAATGGCAAAATATCAAGATACCCCTCACCATGTAATATCTACTGCCATGGTGTGGTGTGGTGTCCCCCCCCCCCCACGCCCTCCTTTGCACGTGAGGGCATATTCCGGCCTTCTGGGAACATCAGCCTGGCTGCCACTCTCTTTAAATGGGGTAGCAAGGAAGCCGGGAGAGGAGGAAAGTGAGAGGGTTCCAACATATTCTTAAGAAAACTATTGCGTTATTACCAACGCACGATTTTTACTTGGGGAAGAACTCGTACTCTGATCCGGGTTGGTGAGGAAGGTATGAACGGGACGGAGTGGGTTTCGACACATTTAACCACATGTTATTGCTACTTCAACCATCAGGGGGTTATACTTAGCGTAGAGATGAAATGAGAGTTACAACGTGTTATTTCCCTTCATTGCGATGAAAGCTTTTAATGGTCCTGCCACCACCATACGATTATATCTAGCTTTGAGGAGCTAAATGGGGGACATTGATTTCATACAAAATTACAAGCTTGAATTGATTCTGACTTATTACCAGATTCATAAAAATTCATTGGCATATCCTCCTTTTCATTCAAATGATTCCATGATAGTATTTATGAAAGATATTTACAGCATAATATTTTGGTATAAGAAATGCATAAAATTTTGGTATAAGGAATGAATTGTCTGATAAAAATCTGGCGGGGGCGTACAATCTCCACGTTCCCCTTCCAAAATCTGTGTCTTTAAATGGTAGTAAAGAGGAGAATAAATGTTACATCGAACACTCCTCCCCCCTCCCAGTTCAAACAGCCTCTGCTGACCTGAATAAAATCTCTAGGAAGAAGCAAGAATAGTATAGTGATGCCTTTTTGTTTCATTATTACAGCCGCCAGACGATCTGGTTGCCTGAAATTATAATGTTTGGTACGTAACCACCTCAGTACAATTACTTGAATAATTCTTTTGTTTCATATACAAAAAAAAAAAAAAATCAATCTTGTTATTTACTAATGCAGTGAGAAGACGCCATTTGCACTGAATCTGTGCAGTCTCCTAACGACTTTATTTAGCTACAGGAAACTTTCTGAACTCAGTGGGTTAGATAACCAATACAGTGCACTTTGTGAGCGTGTGACGAGTGAGCATTTCATCTTGGTGTAAAGTTTCAAGATAAGGGCAGTGAATGTTGGCGCGACCCTAATGAGAGAGGGCAGAGTTTGGAAACTGTACTGTTGTTTGGAGATGATACTGTACTGTTAAGTGAAGATGAAAGGGGAACTGCAAGGCTTGGTGAATGAGTTTGGGAGTGTGTGTACGAAACGGGATCTAAAGGTGAATGTAGGGAAGAGTAAAGTTATGGTCTTCGAGAGAAATGAAGTCGTTGGATGTACAGTGAAGTTGGATGATGAGGATGTGGAACACGTGGGTGCATTATAGTTTCCTGGATAGTGTGATGAGTAAGGATGGAAGTTTGGAAGGTGAAGTGCTTGAAAAGTTACAGCAAGGAAGAAAGGTTGCTGGTTCTCTGAAAGCAGTAATAAGGAACAGGGAAGTGGGCATGGAACTAAAGAAGTGACTGCATGACAGACAGTATTGTGATACCAACTCTAACGTACTCTAACGTATGGAAGTGAAGCTTCGACCTTGTTGGATGGACACAAATCAAGAGTGAGAGCAGTGGAACTGAACTGAGATGAGCATGTGAAGCTACATGGAAAGACAGAATGACAAGTGAGGAAGTGAAGGGACGTTGTGATGTGGATGTGGATGTGGTACATTGAGGTGGTCTAGCCATGTGGAAAGGATGCAGAGTGACAGACTAACAAGGAGGGGTATGTGAGTGAGGTGGAGGGGGGAAGAGGGAGGGGGAGGTCAAGGATTAGACAAAGGAATGGACTGGAGAGGTATTTGAGAAAGGGAGGTGTGAGCTGGGAGCAGGGCAGTGAAATGGCGGGGGACAGGTGACATGAAGGCGAGTTGTCTGTGGCCACCCTTTACAGGATTAAGGCGTGTGGCAATAAACAGAGATAGTACACTTTCAACATTTCTGGTGAGGTAGTTGAACAATAACAGAACAACTAAAATATTTACTTTCTCATTTTTTTTTTGTCTCCTACACACACACACACACACACACACACACACACACACACACACACACACTCATACGCGCGCGCGATCAACCTATAAAATTGAAAAAAAAAAAAAAATCGTGTCACTTTCATAGTGCTTAAATCGAGTAGACAGTGGAATATGTCAATTGAAGCCCTCGGTACATTCCCTTGGAAAGCTGGGATTTCAAGGGGTTTCTTTCGTTTCATGAGGAAATATATAGCTTAAAACAAAATTTATTGAATGCATCTACTACCTTCTGAAGGAATCTCTTCTCTATCTCACACAGTAGGCAATTTATTAGCCTCTGAAAGCCATTGCGGTCGGGCCGTGTCCTGTCAGGCCGGGCCGGGTCGTGTTGGGCCGCTCATTTCTCAGCTTAACGTAAATATCGCTTCGCTACTCTTACTCGCTTTGCTCGCTCGCTCGTAAGAACCTTTAATAACCTCTTCATTAATAGAAGTCCTACCTTTGTAGAAGAAAATCGTCGGATGGCAACTAGAATGCACCAGGAAAGTATTGATTCAAAGGATCAATCTTTCTGTCCACAGTGAAAATGGTAAAATGATGATAATGAGTTTGGTGTTTGAAAGGATTTTAAAGGTAGTGATTATTGTGTTTGTCAAACTGGACTGCGAAAGCAGTAAACACATCTCTGATACAAGCTAAAAATATTTAAAATGTATTCGTCACGAGCCATTTAACACAAAATTAGGGTCATTTCCTTGTTGGAAGTTATTGTTTGCTGTTGCAGGAAGGAGAAGGAAGAGAAAGTGGAGAATCTTTTTTATTACGGACAGGGTAAGCAGACTGAAAAATGTTATCTCTTACTCTTCCCGCAAGACTAAACCACAGTTAATATTTATTCTTGAAGGAAAGCCAAGCAAATGAGACTGCAGAATCTCCCACTGTCTTGTTTTTCCTGAGAAAACATGATTTACTTCAAAGGAAAACTGCAAAAACATATTTTACTTCAGTGAGGAAACCATTCATAAGTTGTTTTGTATATCTTACCCCAGACCTACTATGCCAAAGCCAGTCAAAGCACTAAGTCCACCCATCAAATGGAAGTTCAACCTACGAGTTATGTGGCTGAAACGACAGGATGGCATTCCTAATAAGACTGACTGAGTCAGCACCAAAGAGAAGTAAGTTAAGATAAGAAATGAACAGACTGCCGAGGACACTAGGGAAAAAGAGCAGCTGCATTGTTTCACCATGGGTATTTCCTTATCACCACCTGGTCGTTACTTATGCATGGTATGTGATATCTTATTACCATCAAATCAGATCTTACCGCATGATACAGAATGTTTCCGTCTACTGGAACGATACTGGTATCGCCCTTAAGCACGGCAAGAGCAAGTACCTCCTAAGCGACAGTAGCCGGATTATCTTTATTATCACCATTAGAGTACTGATCTATGACAATCATCATCATCATCATCATCACCATCATGATCACCATAACTATTTCTTAATGACAAATAGGGCAAGTTTACTGGTTACTAACGCAAAAACCTATGAAACTCCTTCGAACGAAATCGATCAGAGGAATAGTGATGAGAAGATCAGGGGAAATGTTGAGAAATCTTTAAAATGCATCAAAGGAGCAGAGAGATATGAATATTACTTCCGATAATTACAGTTAAAACTGAAGAATCTAGTGAAAGTTCAAGACGGACTACGAGGACCAGACACACAGGAGACCAGGAGGAACGAGATCCCTTGGTTTGCCAGGACAAATTTAGTGTGATAAATATTTTCTTGAATTCTTGCTGTTTACGAATGATTAATTCAGCCCAAGAAGAAAACTCTGAAGGAAAGGATTAAGAACGTTCACTGAAATTACGATGACAATGATGTTATATATAATCTTCTATGGATGCAAAAAGAAAGAATCAAAGCTTCAGGCTTGAAAATCCGTCCTTAAAGGAAAAAAAGGTCAAGAACAGTGTTCGTTCATTTCGAGATGCCTGGTCTCATTGTGTTCAAATGACTTTCATCCAATTCCTAACAATGACGCGCCTAGTATGGCAGCACCTGATAAAGTATAACTCCTCGTCTGATTCCTAACAATGACCCTGCCTCGTATGATGGCACCTGATATAGTATAACTCCTTGTCAGATTCCAAGAAATGACCTTGCCTAGTATGGCGACACATGATATAGTATAACTGCCCGATCACTGGGATACCTAAGCCTCTTCACCAAGGAAAGGCAGTGTTCCTCCGAAGGGGATTTTCATGATAATTAGGGCAAATTAGGTTGACTTTGTTGTATTTAATTCATCGCATGTCATTACAGAGCCTTTCAAGTTTGTTGATGTCCATCATATCTGTTCAGGTGAGCTGAGATTCATCAAACCTAATCCTTTAACATCTTGGGATAAAGATAAACCGCATCAATATCCAAGCAATGGCTTCAGAGGTGTTATATCCAAGGACTACATTATTGGAGACACAACTTCGAAGGTGTACCTTGTAGAGATACGTTGTGTTCGGTCGGTAAGGTAAACTCTGGAACTGTTTTTGTATTTCCTACTGCCTATGATCTCTAGTCTTTCAAACAGTGTGTCCAGTCATCTCGAAATGACTAGATCTTGAATGTGGCTCTCTGTTATCTTTTTTTTTTTTTTTTTCTTGGAGGAAACAATCTTGCGGGCTTCTGGTCTTTGGTTCCTTCTTCCTTCCATAAAAAGAAAAATCTTTAATTTCGAAGAAAGAGAGAAGTAAAAACGGGTGAAGCAAGGAGGACAGAAATGAACAGTGCATTGAGAGTCAGAGAGGTTGAAACATGGAGTAAGCAGACAATCCAACAATAATGATACCCGTAATGAACTTCATACTCCATCACAACATAACACTCACCTTCACACATCCTAGCCCTGCACAACACATTACTACAAAGTACTTACCTGAACAATCTCCAAGGTAAAACACTTACCCGTAAAAGAGAAATATAGACATTAGTAAATGTTCTCTCCTGAAATGCGAGTGAACGAATAACAAATGAGCCAGAAAAAACAGATATACTCGTATTGTTTGTCCTTACCTGTACAAGAGAGATAAAGACATTAGTAAATGTTCTGTCCTGAAATCCTAGTGAACGAATAACAAATGAGCCAGAATAACCAGATATACTCACATTGTTTGTCCTCATAATGGCATCTATTACAACTGCAGAGCAGACAAATAAATGCATTTTCACATACTAGCCTTGTCTGATTATAAACTTTTTTTAACAGAATTCTGTACTACATGGGTATATTAAAATTTTCTTACTCGGCTGGTGGTTATTGGCAACAGATAATCCAATATTACCTTCTGGAGGTCGCAAGAGGGCTTTTGAGGGCCTTAGCTTTGGACACAATAGTCCAAAACAATTAAGCTGTGGGAAATCACCTTACATCTCTGGAATAGTTTTAAAGGATAGCAAGGCCTCCGACCACCTCAAGTTGGAACTGCTGCGTGTTAACTCACAGCCCATCCCGATAAACTCTACCATTATGCCGTGTCTTACGTTTGACTTGGGTGCTAGTAGCACGTCACTTCATATGCTTCTATATACTCGCAAACAGATAGTTCATGCCGATGACATACAAACTCTTGACACAAACACTGATAGCAATGCGATTACAACATTTCGACTCTGATATGCACCACATGCACTGTCCTACTTCGTACATGGCCAGCATGAAGGTTTCATACTGGCTTTTGCTTTCACTAGGAGACGGTCGAGTCCTGCATTAAATCTCATATGAACTGACACAAGTTCAGAAGTTACAGATACATATGCTGTGACTGAAAATGAATATAAATACATTAATCCCCAACAACCCAGTCCAGACATCACACATCCACGAAAGTGTGCACGTCACCTCCCGAAAGTCCCTTGTAACAAATTTTACCATGCTGGACAATTAGTTCAGTGCAAGTGTGGTTCGGTAATGCAATTAGCAAGGCTACCTGGCCCCTCATTCAAGCCTCCCACAGGACGGCCATAATTATCTTTGTCCCCATCCCGCAGGACCTGCTCTGCATATCCTGCAATTACGAAATTACCATTTTCATATCTTACAACTGTGTTCTCGTGCCTGTAGGAACTTACCTTTCCAACAATCCTTAGACAATAACTGCTTCACTCTACTGTCGTCATTTCCATTATCTTGAAAGGGTTTCATTCAGCTTAGGAGAAACTACTTCCAGATAATATTCAACAGCCACAGCACACCGATTTTACACTGATCAGACGTGTGTATCCAACTTTGTGAATTAAAAATTTCTCTTCGTTTCATTTCCACACGTTAAAGTAGCATCGCAAAACTGGTCATGATCTCCTCCCCACTCTTTATCACTTTCTTCATAGTACCTACAACTCTCCCTTTGTATCCTTTCTCACAAATCATCCTCTAATCTTCCATCCCTACTAATCACACTAGCAAGATAACTTGAAGGCTCTCAAGTTGTTAATTTTCTGTTCATTTAGTCTCACTGCACACTCTGTTACTACATTCCTCCAAAAAGTATAACTCTCCTGTGTTTACTTTCATACTTCGATTCTTGCACTCACAGCTCTATAGCTTCGTGAGTTTGAAAGTGTAGAAAAATGTAAATTTTACAGGGTCTGACATTCCAGTCCAATCTGATTTTAGATCAAGAACTCTGCACTTTTACCATTTCTTTTGACCCAGCTTCAGCAAAAACATTAATGCGTTTACAGTGCAATTCAGCAAAATATCGAAACAGACTAGCATTTTACCAGTACAGGAAACCAGTCTGCATTGGGATCACATATGCAATCCCAGGCCAGGCTGCACCATTTTCAAAATACTAATGTTATTAATTGGTTCATCTCTGCAATGTACAGTCACTCATAATAGATGTGGTATCTCGCTAGCCAACCCCTTCACGTTTCGTGTGGTAACACTGCAACCTTTACAACTTCAGGTGATTCGAGTTCGGCTTTGAGATACTATGCCTGAGTGAACCCCGAATCGAATTTAATTTCACATCTTAAAGATTTAATGTAGACAGGCCATGTGCGAGAATGCGCTTCATAATACTGCTCTATATATTAAATAATCGCAGCATAGTGGAAGCGACAACTCTTTGACCTCAGTAGGTAAACTAACGTTGAACGCGTTCATAGTACAGCATCTATCATTCACAATAAAACATAATGAGTGTATGCACAAAAACAGTTACGATGTATCCACCAGTGATTTCTAATTATTCCCCACACAAGTCAAAGTATTCCCTTCATGTGATTATTATTATAACTTTCACCCATGGCCTAACCTGTGACGTTATGTATAAAAATGTAATGTCACATTACCGACTGGGAGTTGCTATGTCGGTACAGGTCCCAGAAAGACCAACAATTAAACTTGTACTAACCTGTACATTATAAACATCTTGAGGCTAGGAAAAAAAAAAAAAAAAGTGTCATTCACATGAGGCTGCTTAATTTTAAAGCTGGCATGTCTTCATGATGTGTAATTTCGAGGTAAGCTACAATGCCATGGTGAAATAGGGACACTTTTTTGACATTATTATGGTTTCACTGCTTTGACAAAGTGTGTAAAACAAATGTGATCTTGATGCCTCATCAGAAGAAATGCATTCTTTGATGCATTATCTACATCCGATTTCATGACGTATTACTGGATAAAATATACTACCATGGGAATGATACTATTATAACTAAAACAGCAGTTTGCTGATAAAATAAAGATGAAAGTTATTCTTCTATTAGGTTAAGGGTTCCAGATCAATTCTGTAGAAGTACTTCATTACTTAACTCATGAAATTTTCACAGAATTTCTGCATCATCATTCGTATATTGATTTTTTCCTACATTTATGGTTAGGTATTTCATATTTCTCCAGAAAAATAATATGGCATTGAAATGTGTTAACTACATGAATGTTACATTTTTGTGCAATAATCTTAGATAATGCGTCCGCTGAATATCTTACATGATATTTTGTCATTTCACTGTTGGTGCCATAATGATCATGCAGTACAAAAAGAATTTTTACAGTATGTAGTTAGGGTATGTATTACTGTCCGAGTTGCATTCTTCTGCAGATACTCCCTTTATCATCTCAATCATCGAATTTCATAAATTATGATTGTCCTTCATGATACACTGTAATTTCAATGACCCATAAAGATCGAGATGATATCACTGCAATGGACTGGTTGACGGTCATGTACAGCTCCGGACAGATGAAACGGCTACACCCCATCCACCAGCGACTTGGTTTGGGTCTCAGTGGTTCTGGTAACATTTGCAGGTGGAGGGAGGGGGGATGTGGGAGGGTGAGGAGGGGAGAGATGTGGGCGGAGTTCTATAGGGGGTAGTGTGGGAGGGTGAAGAAGCAGCACAGTCTGGCTGGTGGGAGGGGGAGACGAATGGTTGGGTAGCGGAGACGAGAGTCTGCTGGAGGGTAAGACAGGTGAGTGTGATTAGATGAAAAGAAATTACAAAAAGTGAATTATTATAATATCTGCTGCATATATTGCATTTTATCTACTAAATAAAAACACTGTCTATTATTCACCACCGTATTTGGGTATCCTACTCATTATTATTATCCTTTGGATATTAGGCAATAAATAAAGATATTGGACGGTCTTTCGGACCCGAACCAATTTTTTCATAACTTTTTTCTTCAGCTATTTCCGTATTCCTATTATCCCTCGTGCTTGAAGTCCCCCTTTTTATCACTTTCTCCTACGCCCTACATTTTTTTTTAGGCATAAGGCAGTTTAACTTTCTCTTTAAATAACCATATTTGTCAACAAATATTCCTTTCATTAATCCATTTAATTACCTGTTTTCTTTCAATATGCATTTGTCTAATAATGGGTGATACACCTTAATTGGCGCCGCTATTTGACGTTGTGAATAAATTTGGTCTAAATTTAAGCATATATTGCAGTCTCTCTCAAGTAGGCTGGCAACCTCACACATCCTCCCCCCTGCTTTCTCCTTCTCTCGCTACCCGTTCCCTCCTTTCCTTTTGTAGTACTGTTTATCTATTCTTTCTCATATTTTTAACTTCATTCCTTCTTACAAACTTTTAGTGCCATAGGAATTTCTCCCTTATCACCTACAGTCCTACTACATGAAAGTGGAAAAAACTGCCATCGGGAAAAGAATAACTGGAAATTTATGGCGAAGGTGATGATATTAGTTATTTAAAATGAAAATGTTGGCAGATACGCATTCTTGACGTGATTATCGCAGCCACAGCATTTCGCCTTCATAAAACAGGACTATAGGTTTCATGCATTACCTCCTTACGTCCAGCATTACTGTGCAGAACGCCATGTATAACACATTAAGGACCACAAGGACAGTACTGGTAGTCATCGTGATTCTCATGAATCTCTCCATAGGCTATTGAAAACAGTGCTTTATGCTCAACTTCAGAATTATGTTCTCATCATGGCAATGATAGGCAAAGATAATAAAAACAATATATACAACCAAATTATCATTTATTATACAACAAAGCTCAAACTGCCTCCGTGCTGCAGTCTCAAGGGTGTAACCAGCTCACACAATCACATGTAACCTGAAGAAATTAAATACATGATCATATATATATATATATATATATATATATATATATATATATATTAATAACCATGAACAATACTGTTTGATCTAAAATTTATTGTGTTGGGTAAAGCAGAGGACACTAACTAGCATGGCAACCTACCACACGGAAACCACCATGTTGCACTACACGCCACAGAAACCGATGCACAGACCATGATATCAGCGAAAAGACTATGAGAAGAGTATTGCACGAAGCAGGGTTGCATCACTGGACCCTAGCAAACGTTATGTTGACAAGCCAGAGGATTTTTGGAAGTGTGTCACTGAAGGCGCAACTGCTGGAGAAGGAATAATACTCGGTGAGTATTATTTATGAGGTTTTCGCTTGTATAAACTAAACTATTCAGTCATACATGACCATAAAAATATATTAATAATTACTGCAGGGGGACAACCAGTTTCGTTACAACGTCAGTCCATGCAGAGGAAATTACTTTGGGCATATAGGGTTACTCGATGTTAAAATTCATAAGTGTAGAGCCTGATTATATATATATATATATATATATATATGATCAGGTATTTAATTTTTTTCAGGTATCACGGAGGCAGTTTGAGCTTTGTTGTATAATAAATGATAATTTGGTTGTATATATTGTTTTTATTATCTTTGCCTATCATTGCCATGATGAGAACATAATTCTGAAGTTGAGCATAAAGCACTGTTTTCAATAGCCTATGGAGAGATTCATGAGAATCACGATGACTACCAGTACTGTCCTTGTGGTCCTTAATGTGTTATACATGGCGTTCTGCACAGTAATGCTGGACGTAAGGAGGTAATGCAAAAAACCTATAGTCCTGTTTTATGAAGGCGAAATGCTGTGGCTGCGATAATCACGTCAAGAATGCGCATCTGCCAACATTTTCATTCTAAATAACTAATATCATCACCTTCGCCATAAATTTCCAGTTATTCTTTTCCCGATGGCAGTTTTTTCCACTTTCATGTAGTAGGACTGTACTGTAGGTGATAAGGGAGAAATTCCTATGGCACTAAAAGTTTGTAAGAAGGAATGAGGTTAAAAATATGAGAAAGAATAGATAAACAGTACTACAAAAGGAAAGGAGGGAACGGGTAGCGAGAGAAGGAGAAAGCAGGGGGGAGGATGTGTGAGGTTGCCAGCCTACTTGAGAAAGACTGCAATATATGCGTAAATTTAGACCAAATTTATTCACAACGTCAAATAGCGGCGCCAATTAAGGTGTAACACCCATTATTAGACAAATGCATATTGAAAGAAAACAGGTAATTAAATAGATTAATGAAAGGAATATTTGTTGACAAATATGATTATTTAAAGAGAAAGTTAAACTGCCTTATGCCTAAAAAAAAAATGTAGGGCGTAGGAGGAAGTGATAAAAAGGGGGACTTCAAGCACGAGGGATAATAGGAATACGGAAATAGCTGAAGAAAAAAGTTATGAAAAAATTGGTTCGGGTCCGAAAGACCGTCCAATATCTTTATTTATTGCCTAATATCCAAAGGATAATAATAATGAGTAGGATACCCAAATACGGTGGTGAATAATAGACAGTGTTTTTATTTAGTAGATAAAATGCAATATATGCAGCAGATATTATAATAATTCACTTTTTGTAATTTCTTTTCATCTAATCACACTCACCTGTCTTACCCTCCAGCAGACTCTCGTCTCCGCTACCCAACCATTCGTCTCCCCCTCCCACCAGCCAGACTGTGCTGCTTCTTCACCCTCCCACACTACCCCCTATAGAACTCCGCCCACATTTCTCCCCTCCTCACCCTCCCACATCCCCCCTCCCTCCACCTGCAACTGTTACCAGAACCACTGAGACCCAAACCAAGTCGCTGGTGGATGGGGTGTAGCCGTTTCATCTGTCCGGAGCTGTACATGTTACATAAAGTAATAGAGTGGTCACTCGTAATCATTGGAATATCATAAATTTTTCTCTCTGATCTAATATTTACAAAAAAAAAAAAAAGTAAATGAAAGTTGGAGATTATTGTACCTCACGTGAAACATGACACTCGCTGTGACATCACAACCCACACCAGGGCCACAGCTGACTGTGTCGCTCGCAACAATGTCTGGGAATCATACTTCAATAAGGAGTTGATTTCTGTGATATTCAGCTGTTATTATCATGATTGGCATGTAAGACTTAATGTGGTAGCTCTCTTAAAGATAAAGTATGCTAGTTTGTGCTTTAGTGAAGAGTTTTGTTGGTTTTAGAGAGACTAGCAGTGATGGCAAACCTTGCGACTGTGGTGGTATTAAGGATGAGGTCACCACTGTGTCGTTTTTGGTTATAGGGATATGGGGCTACACCAAGGCAAATGGTTAGGATAAATAAACGCCAATGTGTTGGGAAGAAATAGACAGCGCAGTGATTATCGACTTGGAACAATACAGTGTTATTGCATGATTTCAAAATAGTACAAGGCCATTACGTTACAGCATATGTAGATCAATTATGTGAATTAATAGTTACAAATTAAGAATACGAGTAATAAATTTAGTGAGAAGCAGGAGTGCCGAGCTGTTGTGTTTACGTGTATCGTATATGTAAAGTTGTACCATGTGGCCAAATTTTACCAGGAGAGATGGAGAGCAAGGCAGGTAGTAGCCGAGTGAGATTCTGAGTGGAAAGAAGGGCGAGTGAGGTCACCTGCTCAGTTTTAAGCCCCTTAACCCATCACTTCTGGGGATTGTTTTCACCACCCAAACCATCAGGTGTTTTTCTTAAAAATCACCTTTACTTAAACCATAATTTCTCAGCTAAAACTATAATATAATATTATAATATAATATATTATAATATAATGCTGTAATTGTAAAAATAATAAACAATAACAATAATATTACAAAACACTAGATCATGTATACATGACCCCCGGACGGCCCCAGGAAGACGTATACATGTCACCCAGACGGGAAGGGTTAATGAGGTAGACGGAGCACTGGTAGGCCTAGGTAGCCTGAATAGGCAAATTTGATTGGTTTAGGCACCACTACAGGTGAGGAGGGAAGATAAGTTGAATATTACTGGAAGTGGTACTGGTACAGATGAGGAAGGAATGAGAAACTGAATACTATTGGTTGCGGCACGAGTAGCCATGCTAATTCCGAGAACAAGGCGGGGAAAAGCCATGAGGGAAGGAAACCACGTGTGTAGGTGAAATGCGGAAAAGCCACGAGGAAAGGAAACCACGTGTATAGGTGGAATGCGGAAAAGCCACGAGGGAAGGAAACCACCTGTGTAAGTGAAATGCGAGGTACAATACTTTGTGGTGTAATATACCCCACACAACAACCAGGGCCTGTAGGACAACTCACTAGCACCAAGATTGGATTTGATAGACATATTGAAGTGATTTATGAACTGAATTAGTGTAAGTATTGCTAGGTCCTGACTCCAGGGGCATATATGACCCTGAATCTGGGCAGTAATACATAGGAGAGATGTCACAATGACCAAAATATTTCAATGTTTTTTCCTCCATGATAGGCCTGACTGTGGACAACCAGACCTCTGTGGAACTGGTTATCTGATTTCTTGGTCTTATGTACTGGTGATGTTTAAACATCGTTTTAGTAACAGCCTGTCTGATCTGGAGGATAAAGATTTTTACATCCCTACCAATGGCTTAAGCAAAAGTTAGGTACATTGATTTTGCTTGACAAGTGAGTGTTAGGTTAGGTTAAGGTGTGTATGTTATGCTATTATAATTTTTATTACCACATAGGTTCATACACACCTAATTATCTGAAATCCGGTCAAAAATTTGTTCAATTTGACTATTTATTAAAATTCAGGATTCAAAGCAAACATTCACTAAAGTAAGTAGAAGTGTTTCACCTCTTGCCTGACAACTTCCCTTGACAAACTTCTGTTTTGTGTAAATATTAACAATGTAAATACATTTATTTGTGCTTAAATCAATATTTATGCAAAATGAAAGTCTGTCAGCATGTGTCGATGATCTGAAGGTGAAATATCCACTAACTTAGTATGTTTTGGCTCTGAAACATGATTTTTTATTAACTGTCATATTAAGCACAAATTATTTACCGGATTTCAGATTATTAGGTGTGCATGAAACCATATGGTGATAAAAAGTAAAATATTTTCCATATAAAAGTGCCGATTTGGTAAATGACGGCCAATTCGGTATTTCCCCACACCACTTCGCAACAGTAGCGATGGCATACTCCTGACAACCACAGCTGCCTGGTTTTCATCTCTTGAAACAGTGATGAATCTTTTTTTGGTGTGATTCTACCTGTCTTCTTGCACAGTGGAACAAAGCACAGTGGCGGTTATCTGCTGACTTGGTCATGACAAAGCAAAGCTTGGCTAATCAACAGAACCACAATCACACAGGTGGCAATCGCAGTTGTGTTTTGTCTCCAGGTTTGGCGGCCTATGACGTCGCCTATGACGTCACAGTCACTCGAGGCTTGCACTGCCATCAAACTCTTTTTGTGCAACTTTGAAGGCTTTCCAAATTTTTACTTTGGTTTATCAAATTAACCATATCGTAGGATAATTCAGCACATTTATCACCCAAATAAATTGTTTCCCTTAGAAAAAAAATTGGCCATCAGCCAGTCCATCAAGGGTTGCAAAAACCGTCTGGACTGTGATCCCAAAGCAGTTTTCCATTTCCTCTCTCTCTGTCATTCCCATTGGCATTTCTCTCCTACCTTTCCACCCACTTTCTCTTCTACCCACTCTCCCACCAACTTCCCTCACTCTGCAACACATTTTTCCCTCTTTCCATTTTCACACTTTTCTTTCATTAACTGTCTTGCCTACATCCCTAACCCTCTCATCCACTCCCATACCTGGTAAATTCATATTATATATATATATATATATATATATATATATATATATATATATATATATATATATGGAGCCTCTGTGGTACAGTGGTAGAGTGTGTGTTTTTATACACGGGTGAGCCAGGGTTCGCACCCCGCCAGGGTAATAAACTTTGCGAGTGTTCACCCGGTCACATACTGCATTGGCGAACACAAGGGGTGCTGTGGTTGAACCAGTGTCACTTACTATAAAGTATGCTTGCACCCAGTTGGCTTGCACAGGCCAATTACATTTGATTCACAGACTACACACTCATCCAAAGCCACTCCAACACTACAGTTACACTTACATGCACTTCTCACCCTACATACAATCTCTACTAGACAGTCTGAACCACTTGGTAGAGATATATTGGCTGTATCGTCCCGACTTCGGTCGGAATAGGCTGGTCCTGCACTGGATGCTCAAACGGCAGATTATATATATATATATATATATATATATATATATATATCTACCTATCTATATTTATCTATCTATCTATCTATATTTCTCTCTCTCTCTCTCTCTCTCTCTCTCTATATATATATATATATATATATATATATATATATAATTGCTTTATTGTGTATACTCTTCTTCATGTGTATCAATATTTTTACTTCTGCATTACATACTAAATTTTGATTTTGACCGCAGAATGTCATATCTACTGCAGTATGTTGTTAGATTTAGGTTATGCTATTGCACCACATAGCTGTTGCACAACATAGCATATCAGCATAGAAGCATGGAACCTTCCATGCACCGTCAGATCCCTTTCCCACGGCCTGTAGTGACGGTTGAATCAACCTCAGTGTAAGCTAGGTAGTGGGAGTAGGAAGACGCACTTCTCTAGCACTCTTATACTTGCATTGTGTTAAGTTAGGTAGCCTAGCTCACTTGTACAGACTGTAAAATATTTCTGTTGAATAGAAAAAGGTTTAACTTTGTTATACCAGTCTTTATTTAACCCTGAAACAATGGGTCATTGCACAGTGCAGATACAAGTCTATGTTACAACTGTGCTAAGAATTGATATTCCTAGAAGGAAATCACCACAAGTGACACGCAGTGATTCATCACTAACGCCAGCTACCAGGAACAATGTGTGGACGTCAATGGACATCGCAGAATTATTCGTCAACCATAATTAAATGTGCCAGGTCTGGTCAGCATGCTTGTTGCATGAATAAAAAAAAAAAAAAATGGATATCCCAGAATGATGCTGATGTTATTAGTACATTAAGCCTCCCACCCACCTTTTTTTTTTTTTTTAATCTACTTTCCAGTTACGACTCCCACAGATCTTTTCTTCCCACTCACTTTTCTACATCCTTCACTCACTCTTTGATTTACATCCCTCAGCCGACAACCACACCTTTTTATCTCACCAACATTCCTCATTCTCTCAACAAACTTGATTCTGAATAAATTTCCCATCTACATCTCCCACCCACTTTTTTTTTTTTTTTTAATCCAACCTTCCACCTACATCCCTTTCTCGCTTCCCTGTCATTATGGGCATTGCAATAATAGGTAACAGGCATCCACATGAAAGTGTGGAACGTGTTTGAGCGAGCAAGTGAGCAAGTCAGGCAGTACTTGTCAGGACTCCATATTATAAATACAAATCATAAGAGAAAGCATGATGGATAGATAGACAGAGCACCAGACAAGGTATGGGAATGGGAAATTAGTTTGCAACTCTTTAACCCCTTAACCGCGGGGCGTCACTTTCGTGACGCTTGGGAGCAAGGGATCATACCGCGGGGCGTTGCTTTTGTGATTCTGTGTTATTTTGAATTCATCCGGGCTTCCAAGTGGGGGATTGTATCATCTATCAGTACTGCCAATGTCCAACACTAGTCAGCACTCCTAATCTCATCTGTACTCCCATCCATTGTTGACAATTTAGCCATTTCTCCCCGTTCTTGACTCCCCTCCCTACCCCCCCTCCATTACCCTATCCTCTCGCCTGCCCGGCCGTGCTACGCTAAGTAAATCTTCCCTGGAATTTTTCACTGATTTCATTCATTGAAATAAGCCCTATGTCCTATTCTTATACCAAATAATATATACAAGAAAGAAATAAGGTAAGTGAGAGTGCCATACACCTGGAATTGGCTAATTATCACCTGACAACACCTCATGTGCACTCGTTCGCTAATTTTCGCTGTTTTTTTCCTCTTGAAATATGCCGTATAATCTATTTTCGTAATAAATATACATGTAAGGAGGGAAGGGAGAAGCCTAAGTGATATTTACATTCACCTGGAAATACCTAATTTATAATGTATTGTCTAGATTTCCTGCCAATCATTTCAGTGCTAGACAAAGCTGTTTCAAGATCTAACATTGGTAGCTCTGAATATATATCTCCTAAGTAGGCATCTAATCTATTTTCGTAATAAATATACATGTAAGGAGGGAAGGGAGAAGCCTAAGTGATATTTACATTCACCTGGAACTTCCAAATTTATAATGTATTGTCTAGATTTCCTGCCAATCATTTCAGTGCTAGACTTAGCTGTTTCAAGAACTAATATTGGTAACTCTGAATAACCCCTAAGCAGGCCTCCACACCGGCCCTCCGTTATCAGTTTACTCTCATCTTCCGAAGCGAGGGTACGTATGTTTCTTCTTGCTGACTTCACGGCCTTTTTTCACCCCCATGCAAATGGCCCTGTGACCTTTACCTCCTACTAAACCTCGTGTGGAAAGAGGTAAAGGGCTGACAATTGATAAAAGAGTGACTACGATCTTTCTATTGAGTAAAACAGTGCAAGTGGAATTGTAAATAATGTGTAAATAATGTGTAAACAGCAAGTGAAAGTAATGAATGTAAATATACGTGAACAATGGAAAATAGTTTTATAAGTTATTTCAAGTGACAGTGCATAACACAGTGTAAATAAAATAGAAATGTAAATAACGTAAATAAAATAGAGAACGTAAATAGAAATGTAAATGAGTAGTATTATAAGAATACAAGTATATACCCTAGGAATAATGAAAGTGAAAGTTTCACTCTAGCATGTCTGAATGCTATGAGTTATGAGAGTGAAGATGAAAGTGACATTCACTCTCAATGCCAGTATACAGGACGAGAAAGTGAATGCTACGTATTTTACTGAAAGAAATTGAATCCCTACAGTGACAATAAACTAATACTACTGAAGGAAACTTATGGATAAAGACTGTAGATATATATAAGTGTTATATAGTAATAGAAATATAAAGTGTGAGGGGTTTTATGAATAATAAGTGACAGAGTACCAAGAGCGAACTGGTGCCAGTGTGACGATCAGATGCGCTCGTAAATTCCATTGCTTTCACAGTGTTTTTTTTTTTGAGTATGGATCCCAAACTACTTGAAAATTGTAGAATAGTTTTTATAGCTTTTGTATCTGGCTGTGGTAATCATATTACAGGTTGTCGGGAAGTGTAAAGTGGAGACTTCGTTACCCTACTTCAGAGGTCTCCACAAGTCCTACGGTAACCGACGAAGGCTCAAAAATCATTCCAGGAGAAAGCTGAAGGTATGTGCCATAAGCATATGTAATTTTATTATTCTAGGACTAATAACTGATTTTTGGCAAATATTTTTTGAGAGTCTGTAGGAGCCCAAATAACCCCGCGGGACACGCAAGTCATTGGTAAACAAGCCCGCGGTGTAGGGGTTAAGTGATGGAATGCTGATATGCACACGAACAGCGCCTCGTGACCATACACACACACCGGCTTCTAGAAACTTCACATCAATATATTCCACGTGACACGACCCCTGCTAAAATAGGAATTTATGAAGCAAAGCTCAGAAGGAGGTTAGTCTTAGAATCGACAGGTGGTGGAGAGAAGGAGACTGGCCGTAGGACTGGCAGGTAGTGGAGAGTGTGAATAAGAGGGGTCCAACTAGACTTACTTATTATATTAAGTCTCTGTATAATACATACGCTGCTCAACTTAGACTTTCTCTGAAGATAATATCTCAAGATCAACACCCTGTATTCATCTTTAACTCCTGCTCTTCAATTAACTCAAGACTCACCTATTACAACAACTAAGAGTTACATATATAAAAATGTTAGCTACAAAGCTATAACATTAAATGGTGGCAGTAACGAACGAGCCTACGAGCCTACAAGTCTATGAGCTTAAGAGTCTATGAGCCTACGAGTCTACGAGTCTACGAGCATACAGTAGCAATGAAGAGTTACGAGTAAGGATCAACAAGCTCTACGATTAACTACAAATAAAAAGTCTACAAGACAGCTCTATAATCTTCACGCAACTTCAAGCAGCAGCAAGAAGAATAAAAAACAAAGCAAGTACAGGAAAAGAAAGACCAGAGCAACAAGCACACAAAAAAAACAACACTCTCTCCCACCTACCTCAATCACTGACACAGAGGTCAAGACACACAGCAAAACACCAGAGCCACATTTATAAAGCATCTTACTCACCTCTCCTCACCCAGGTTACTCATCGCTACTCAGTTACTCACCACAGCTACCAGTGTGGGAAGCCGACGTCACCATGTGTATCTGCTGAGACGACATCACCATGCGTGTTTGCTGAGACAATGCCACGCCAGTCAACCTGTGACTGACACCAGGCACTTCTCATCCACTACTCATTACTTATTATTCGCATAGCTCCTACTCATACTCATTTATTTCCACAGTATTGAGTTGGAAATTTGACGTTCTATAATGAGGTTCGCCTGTGACTACAGCTGTTAACCACTACATTCACCAGGCCATGGAATTTCCTGAGTAATATTGGCCATCAACACAGCCCTAGAATTATCAAGAGGAGATCTTCATTCAACTGTGCATTTATCTTCCGAGATCGACAGTTGCTTCGACACGCCTCTCCGATCTGTATCAAGTGGGTGTAATATACTTACTCATTTCTTCTCAGTGCTAAAATTAGGTATATTCAACTCCTTTACTTATTTTTATATATACACTTATACACTCACTATCTATCATTTATTACAACTCATTTACTCATCTATTTAGTAAGGACATGAACAAAAGACGTATTTCATAACACCATACCTTAGCAACATGAGTTCTTCTTAGCTACGTGATATGACAGGGATATTTTCGTCTCCACCTGTGTTAATACCAGATGATACACAATTATGAAAGCACCAAGGAAACACACCCATTGTACAAAATTTACCACAAACTAAAGATCAAGAAACAAATACGTCAGTTCTAAATGATGAGTGGCAAACCCCCTATGATGTACCAAGTGAGGACTTTGTCTCTGATTTGCATACCTATGAAAATATACTTAACAGGGTTCATCACTCAGGCAAATTCTTTTCCACTAATCCCTCACACAACGATAAACAAGTCCAAGTTAAATTAACAGAGCAACCAGTGAAAATGAACACCACAGATCAAGCTCAGATATTTGTTTATCATGAAGATAAAACTGCCCCAACATTCTCTGGCATAAAGATCGTATTGACGTCATTTCAATGGTCAATCAGTGCGAACAGATCTACATCAAAAGACATATTATCAAAGATGAACAAGAGAAAATTGCTATTTTTTCCTCTTGCATTAGCCAGGAAAGATGTCTGGCAAGCGACTTACTAAGGTCAGATAAGCTCCTCAAGGCTAAGACATGAATTTAAAACTGAATTTTTGTAGAAATTTTCTGGAGGTATGAACTTCTTGCCAGGTACAATCCCAGAATTACATAAGATTGTAGATCTTGTAAGGGAGCACACTACAAATCATGTGCTCAGTGAAATAACTCCTGACATCTCCATGATCAAAAGGACATTATTAGCTACCTTAGAAAACTCAAACTGGATAACAGGAGATGGAAAGATGTCCCCAGACCTCGTCGTGGACATAACTGGTTATGTAGCTGCCTTGTGTAAATTACCTAATAGGACCCTTATGATCGCCAAGACGATCGCATACACCCCAGGCATGTGCTTACTAGACTTAATGAACGAGGTAGAGATGCAGTGTAGCAAAGCAGGGATGGTTGAAACACAATCACATTCTAGTAGAATGAGAGTGTCTTAGACAGTATCAGCTGTGAAAACAGCTACACCTACCCCAAACAGAGAACAAAATCGATCGCGAACCGAAAGCAGGCAGAGCAAACAACTAAATGTGTCAAGGGTACGATCACAAACACCAGGCTACAGGCAGTTTCATAAGCTTCCACACAGCCCGAGCAGATCTCACGCCACAGACACCACTAAATATGGGAAGTCACCTCGTAGATCACAGTCAAGAGATAGGTCCATTCTATGTCATTATTGTATAAAACCAGGACACACTAGGAATGAATGCTTTATCAAAACAAAGGAGGATAGACAAAAGACACAAGGATTTGGTCCCTTCTGTAAACATCATAGATGCCAAGGGCACTGGACCAGAAACTGCAAAACAGTAGAAAAATTAGTGTCTGTGTTCAAATCAGGGGAAGACCAAGTCATGACCAAAAACGAACAAACGTAAAGAAAAGCAAGTCTAAAATTAACATCGGAGGCATGTTGGGAAATGAGTGTATCTTGATACCAGCTGTATGTGAGGATCAAAACGTTTCCTTATTTTTAGACACAGGCTCTCCAGTGAACTTAATAACACACGAAGAAATAAAGAGAATTTTTAGAAATAAGAAGAAAGTAACTTTTCTGGAAGAATCAGGTTTAGACATATACAGTAGGTGGAAAACAAATCATAGTAAAATGTATGATAAGGTTAAACATCAGTTTCACAGAGACTACAAGACCAATACCTGCATTTTTCTGTATCGTTGAAAACTTAGCAATCAAAGCTCACATGTTACTGGGCTTAAGATGCATGAGAACAGAGAAAATAACTCCACTCCCACAAATGAATGGAATAGACTTTTACAATGAATTCATACAGGAAATACCATCAGAGCCCTCACCGATTAGTAAAAGAGAACCGAAAAGAATTGGTAATATTAAAAGCTTAAACAAACATACACAAACAGATGAGTGTATAGATCCACTCACACCACAAGCCCCAGCCTCCAGGATTAGAGACCCAGGTAACAGTACTGATTTATCAGTTTTTTCCGCCCATCTCACCAATGATTTAGTTCTATCGATCTATTGCCAGACGCCTCAATCCCATTTGAGGTGGCCACAAACAAATTGCCTCCAAGTCGCCCTGTCCCCCGCCATTTCACTGCCCCTCTCCCAACTCACACACCCCTCTCTCATATACCTCTCCACCCCATCCCTCCATCTCATCCTCGGCCTCCCCCTCCCTCTTCCCCCCTCCACCTCACTCACATACACTCTCTTCGTCAGTCTTTCACCCTCCATCCTCTCCACATGGCCAAACCACCTCAGTGTGTTCCTCATAACGCTTCCTATCACATCCACATCCACACCACAACGCTCCTTTATATCCTCATTCGTCAGCCTGTCTCTCCATGTGACTCCACAGGCTCCTCTTAAATAACTCATTTCCACTGCTCTCACTCTTGACTTGTGTCCTTCCAACAACGTCCAAGCTTCACGTCCATACGTTAGAGTTGGTATCACAATACTGTCATGTAGTAACTTTTTCACTTCCATGCTCACTTCCCTGTTTCTTATCACTGCTTTCAAAGAACCAGCAACCTTTCTTCCCTGCTGTACCCTTTCAAGCATTTCACCCTCCAAACCTCCATCCTTACTCATCACACTACCCAAGTACTTAAACGTACTCACATTTTCCAATTCCTCACCATCCAACCTGGCTGTACAATCACTGACTTCACCTTTCTCAAAGACCATCACTTTACTTTTCCCTACATTCACCTTTAGATTCCGTTTCTTACACACTCTCCCAAACTCATCCACCTACCCTTGCAGCTCCCCTTCGTCTTCACTCAACAACACAGTATCTTCTGCAAACAACAGTACAGGGAGTTTCCAAACACTATCCTCTCTCACCAGGGCCACTCCAACATCCACTACCCTACCTTGTACCTCTTTTATTACCCCATCCATATACAGATTGAACAACCATTGAGACATGACACATCCCTGTTTCAACCCAACTTTCAAAAAGAAAAATTCACTTAGTTCACCATCCACACGCACTGCAGCCTTCGCACCATCGTACATACTCTTCACAGCATTCAATAACTTCCCATCTACTCCATAAATTCTTAACACTTTCCACAATCCTTGTCTATCCACCCTGTCATATGCTTTCTCCAAATCCATGAAAGCTGCATACAACTTCTTTCCCTTCTCTAGAAACTTTTCCACTAAAGGTCTAAGAATGAATATCTGATCTACACAACCTCTTCCCTTCCTAAAGCCTCCCTGTTCTTCTCCAACTAATTTCTCTGTTCTTTCTCTAACTCTGTCAATAAGTATCCTACCATACACTTTTCCTATTATACTAAGAAGACAAATGCCCCTATGATTACCACACACTTCTTTTTCCTCTTTTCCTTTGTACAAGGGAATAATTATACCTGACTTCCAATCCTCCGGGACTCTACCTTCCTCCCAAGCCAATCTGCACATCTTCCACATCCATTCAACTACTATCTCTCCCCCATGCTTCAGCATTTCACCACACACTCCATTAATTCCTGGGGCTTTCCCTGATTTAACTTTCTTCATTGCTTCCACAACTTCTATCCTACTGATTTCTTCCTGTCTTCTCACCTCCCTCCTCCTCCCAGCCTTTCCCCAGCCATTTATACTCGCATTACATCCATCCTCTATGTTCAACAATTCCTTAAAGTGTTCTCTCCATCGGCTTACTTTTTCTCCCTTCTCCACTAGTAATCTACCATTCTTATCTTTCACTCCCCTGCTAACTTCACTTCCACCCTGTCTTACTCTTTTCACCTCTTTCCAGAACATTTCCTTACAGTCCCTCCACTTTACACTCAAATTCCTTCCAAATTCCTCATCCACTCTCTTCTTACTCTCTTACTAATCTTTTCACCTCTTTCTTTCTACATATAACTCTCTCTTCCGCCTCTCAACTTCTTCCACGCCACTATTTCTCATCCATTCATTGTATGCTTTCTTCTTTTGTGCCACAGGCTGTCTCACCTCTTCAGTCCACCACGCTGTTCCTTGCACCCCCTCCGTCTTCTCTTCCTTCCACACACCACATCACATGCTGCACATATTTCTTCTATAAATATCCTACACACACCTTCCACGTCTCCCATCTGCTCCAATTCATATTTGCCCAATTGTTCCTCCACTTCTCTCTTATACTCTGCCTTTTTCTCATCCTCTTGTAACCTTTCCACTCTCCTTGCAACTACTCCTTCCTCTCATCTTTCCCTTCTTCTATTCCTCCATCTTACTTGAATCCTAACTCTGGCCACCACCAAGTAGTGGTCAGAAAGTCCACTCCCCCAACCTCTACAAGCTCTTGCATCCATTACACATCTTCGCATCCTTTCATCCACACACACATAATCAATCACTGCCTTCCTTTCATTCAGTCCACCACCCACCCTTCTCATCACTCGCCATGTATACCTGTGGATCATTTTATGGCTGAAGAGGGTATTGGCTATCACCAACCCTCTTCCAGCACAAATGTCACGAATGCAATCCCATTCTCATCTATCTCAGCAGGCACACCCCACTCACCAACTAGTCCATCCACCTTCACATTCCCAACTTTACCATTCATATCACCGATCAAAAACACTCTCTCATTCCTTCCAAACTTTTCCATGCACACTTCTACATTTGTCCAGAACTCTTCTCTCACTCTTCTAGCACGATCTTGCGTTGGCGCATACACATCACACAATCGCCCACATTTGTATTCCAACTTTCAACTTTACCCACACAATCCCTGACCCAACTGATCCATAATGTCTTATGCTCTTCTTCCATCTTTTACTCACAACTATACATACTCCTTCCTTTGCCCTCTCATTCTCACCTACTCCTGCACATATACCCCATCCATACTGCCATTCTCTCACACTTTCTCCTCCCCATTTTGTTTCAGTTATTCCACATACATCCACTTTCGCACCCTCAAGCACCTGGACAATCTCTCTCTCTTTCACCTCATCATTCGCTCCCCTTACATTCCACATTCCGATAACCATGTCCTTTGTCCGGTCCTTGATCGTCATCGTTTGGTCAGTCCTTGTCCGAGGCTTATTGTTTTTTTTTAGTTAGTTGTTTTCCGGGGAGGGGCACTAACCCTCCGCCAACCCTTTTAGTCGCCTTTTACGACAAGCAGGGATACTGGGGGAGTATTCTTGAAAACCCCCCCTACCCCCAGGGGGGGTAGGGGAATAGTTATACCACCTAGTTCCTATATGAAAGTTACCATAAAGAACAAATTACGGAACAGTACTGTTCTTGTCTTAGAAGAATAATGTAAAGTAAAGGGATTGTCAGTAGAAAACGCATTATGTCAGCTGAACGACGAAGGGCAAACTCAGATATTCATAATTAATCACATGAATGGGGAAGTACAGTTGAAAAAGGGGACTTAAATAGTTAATATTGAAAAATGTCCCGCCCCTGTGAAGGAAATAGTTACAGCTGGAGTTACAAGTGAGATAAAATCTACGGATAGAGAAAGCATAAAAGAGAATTTAATTCACTCAGGTGAATTTGATGAAGAAAATGATTTGTTAACCCTGCTGGAAACACACAGGGACACCGTAGCATTACCCGGAGAACAATTAGGGTGTACTAACCTGATTAATCACAAGATTAATGTGCACCCAGCTACACCACCAATTTTCATACCAGCCTGCCGAATCCCACAATCTTAGTGTACACACGCAAACCAGTATGTCAATGAAATGATAAATCTTGGAATTACTGAACCATCAGTCTCCCCGTGGAATGCCCCATTATTCTTCGTGCCCAAACGAAATGGAGAAATGTGTGCGGTAGTAGAATACCATAAACTAAACAATCACACAATCTCAGACCGATTTCCCATGCCATTGCTAAGCGACATCCTACAGAATATTGGACCAGAAAATAATGTATTTTCCACAATCGATCTACTAAGTGGATAATATCAAATCCAGTAGAACAAGAGTCACGTAAATACACTGCCTTTTCCACAAATAGAGGACACTATCAATATAGAAGGATCCCCATGGGACTGAGGACAGCCCCGGGCACATTCCAGCGTCTTATGAGTTACGTATTGTCCGGAATTTTAGGACAAGGAACATTTGTTTATCTTGACTGAATTATAATCGCAACGAAAGATATCACAGAACATCTCAAGAAATTAGACCTACTCTTACAAAAGCTTGGTGATGCTGGTTTAAAAATTAAGCTTTCTAAATGCAAATTTTGCTTTAACCCGCGCCGTCCCGGCGACGTGAATTAACGTCCACACATGATGTGCACTCATGTCCCGGCGACGTGAATTAACGCGGAAACATTGCAAGTTGCATAATTTTCACATTTTTCAAAAATCGCTCCTGATTTCTGTTTCGCCCGCCTACGCAAGCCTCACCTACTCACCGCCAGGCGGATAATCCCCTAGACCCAGATTAACCTCACCAGACCCTTTGATCCTCCACTTACCTCTCAGCAGTCACCCAGGTCAGATATGGGGTGTCGTGGGCTGTCAGAGGAGGAGATACAAGTCGCCCTGGATACCTTTACAGGGGATAGCGATTCCCCAATGGACGACGACACCCTCGATGTCGATTATGTGCAGCCAGAGAAGGTAACCAGCAGCAGTGATGAAGAGGTCCCTTCCCCAAGGAAAGTCAAATATATTACATATAGGAGGGCAGGGGACGGCCAGCCTGCTGCATCTAGGTAGCAACACCTACCATCAGATGAGAACGAGGACGAGGATGAGGACGAGGAAGCAGTACATGGTGGCGTATTTTCCTGGCTGGGGAAGGAAAAGATATCGCCACGTGGGACTGGGACAGACGGCACATCGCGACTGTTCCACAGGTATGTTCCTTCTATGTGTCCTGTGGCAGGAAGTAGTGGTGTGGGGATGGTTAGGGCAGTAGAAAGTGAAAGTGTTGGGGTGGGAGAGCTCAGACAGATTCGTGAAAGCGAGAGTGGTGTGGGGGAGGCAACACGTCAACGTGGTGTTCATGTTAGGCGTAGTGTGAGTTAGCAGAAGGTGAAAGCACTTGTCTAACATGTAAATGGGTAATATGTTATATTCGAAGTATTATAAAAGGTGAATAATTAGATTTTGAGTTGAGAAAATAATGACGGTACCTGAAGTCACGTGGTAGCGCTATTGCTATGCTCATTCTTTTCGTAAAGCATGTACATCTATAAAAGCAATTGTATAACATGTAAAGGGGTAATATGTTATATTGGAAGTATTATAAAAGGTGAATAATTAGATTTCGAGTGACCTGAACTCACGTGGTTACGCTATTGCTATGCTCATTCTTTTCGTAAAGCATGTACATCTATAAAAGCAATTGTATAGTTACTGTAAAGTTAGTATGTAAGTTGAAAAATAGTCTAAGTTGAAAGTCATACAACACACATTCAGTAGGTAAATAAGCGCTATAGTATCACCAATCTAAAACCAAGGTTTGGGTGGGGTCTGGCGCTGGGTGCAGCCATGCCATACTTCCTAAAAGAGCGATGAGTAGATTCTGTTATATATGTAACAGGCATCACAGATAGGTACACACATACTAATACAATATAAACATAAGTATTCTAGCATATCAAAGGAAGGTAAACTTGTAATGCATATGACTCTTGTACATCAATAAAGAAACGTGGCATACATATTTTACAGTGGTGCTGAAAAAAATTTGGTTACTTTAAACCGACTTTCACGGTAGTTCTAAGCTGGGTAAATAATGTAACAATTACGTTTATAATATAATTTGAAGGAATCAGTAGAAGATACGCTATTTTCTTAATAGAAATAAATAAGTTAAAACACTCACGAGCGGCAACATCCAGGCCCATACTGGGAATTGGCCCATTAGAGGGAGATTTAAGCTTCTGTCACGTGCTTCCACTGTTCACTTTCTGTTATATATATAACTTAAATTATATTTATGACTTAAATTAGTTTGTCTTTACACACACACACATACACAAACACACACACACACACACACACACACACACACACACACACAAACACACACAAACACACACACACACACACACACAAGTGGGTGAAGTCATGTCAGGCCAGGTGGCGAGATGTGAGCGGACGAACTCTAACGGTGTCAGGTCAGCCACTAGCCAATCAGAGTATAGGAAACAAGGCAGCGCTGTACGTCGGGAAATCCCCGGCTGGACTCCACCCAAACCTTGGTTTTAGATTGGTGAGACTATAGGAAGAATTCTGTTCACAGTGTAAGATGAGTGGAAAATTCCCCAGTGGCTCCTAATTTAGCCACCAATTATGGGATAAGCTGTCTCCCAGTGGACCACCATCCCACCTCACTCACTCTCTCTCTCTCTCTCTCTCTTAGGATAAGGCTTACTGTAAATCGTGTACTACTGTGAAAGCAAATGTCTGACATGGAAAAGGCCAGAATGTAACGTGAGAAGTACTATAAAGAGGGAGAAAATAAATTTAGAGGTGAAAAAATAATGACATGACATGATTTACCTACGTAAATTAGCACTACTTCTATGCTAATTCTTTTCATAAAGCATGTACTTCTGTAAAAGCAATTGTCTAACATGTAAATGGGTAATATGTTATGTTATAAGTAATCAAGAAGGTGAAAAAATAGAATCTGAGTTGAAAAAACCATGAAAGACCAAGTTGTCACTTGGTAAATAAGTGCTATTCTTATGCTAATTCTTTTCGTACAGCAAGTACATCTATAAAACTAATTGTATAACATGTAAGTGGGTTATATCTTATGTTATAAGTAGTCTAAAAGGTGAAAAAATAGAATCTGAGTTGAAAAAACATGACATAAAATGATCTCACTTGGTAAATAAGCGCTACTTTTATGCTAATTCTTGTCATAATGCCTCAAAATATGTACAAACAATTATGTAAAGTTGAAAAAGGTATGATGTAATTGTGAAAGTAATATGGAACATGAAAAAGTACAATAGCTGATGAAATAACGATGTTTGCTACCATCGGTGACATAATCGACCGATTTCACTAGGGTCGCACAATGGTACATACCTTAATTCTCATTTTTTTCTGTATAAAACCCAATATACTTGTGGTATACATATTTCCAACATATGAATACATGATAATAAACGTATACTGCATCAGTTCAGAGTACCCGTGCCACCACAGAAAATGTACGGTGAAAAGACTACTCATAGAGCATGGCAGTACCTGTCAAACTTACATGCTCCAGGTAAGCCATTTCTGGACCCAAGGGACAACTTTCTTTGTGATTTTCCTTAGTTTCTGACCAAAAGCGAATGTTTGAGCAAAAAAAAAAAAAAGGTCCAAAAAAGCCAGGACTGGGACGGACCAAAGCTCAGAAAACGTTGGGATTGGGTGGGTTAAGGAAATAAATTTCTTAGGCCACAGATTAAGTTCTAATGGTATTCACACCACTGATGACAAAATACAGGCAGTGAGAGATTTTCCTGAACCCACTATGACTGACGAAGTTATACAATTTTTAGGTCTAGCTGGGTACTATAGGTCATTCGTACCACAATTCTCTCATATAGCCTTTCCTTTATTCTACTCAAAAAAGATGCTATATTCCAATGGGAAGAACAAAAACAAGCATTTACAAAACTAAAAATTAAACTAACAAATGCACCTTGTTTGGCATATCCGGATTTCACAAAATTATTTATTATATGTACAGATGCATCAGTTAAAGGATTAGGGGCTGTACTGATGCAGGAAGATAAAAGAAGAAAGAATCAACCAATTGCATTTGCCAGCAGATAAACAAAAGGTGCAGTGAAAAATTATTGCACTACAGACTTAGAGGCACTTGCAGTGGTTTTCGCATTACAAAAGTTTCGAGATTTGGTATATGATTAAGAAATACACTTATTCATCAGCCATAAACCACTAGTGGGTATGTTTAAAGAAAAACTCCTCTCTGGGAGGAGAGCAAGATGGAAATGGACAGTCAAAAACTACAATGTACATATTCACTATATACAAGGCAAAATGAATATATTAGCCGACGCATTCTCTAGGAATCCGAACACAATTCAGGTCGCGGCTTTAGATCTCAACGAAGACATCCCAAACCACGATGATATCGCAAAAGCACAAAGACTTGATCCAATATGGTCTAAAGTTATATACAAGTTAGAAAGTGGAGATGACATACAATTACCCAGACTACATGTACCACTTGAACAATTCACAACAGTCAATAATACTTTATACAAGATCAACCCAGGACAACCAAAACGCCAAAGAAATACTAACCAATTGGTAGTACCTAATGACACGATACCCCAGGTATTACAAACGATACACGATAGCCCACATGCAGGACATCGTGGAAAGGGTAGGATATTCATACAAGCCCAGTTGTTATATTGCTGGCCTTCATTATGGAAGATATAAACAGTTATTTGGACAGATGCGAATCATGTGCAAAACACAAAGGATACCCAATTTCACCTGCACCAATGGGTAATTACCCTGTACCACATCAACCATGGGACGTTGTCGCAGTTAATTTGCTCAAGATGCCATTATCATACAATAATAACCAATACCTATTCGTAGCAATGGATCATTTTTCCCGTAATGTAATTTTAGCTCCAATTAAAGATAAAACAGCAGAGACAGTAGCAAAGGCAATAATAGATAATATGTCGCTTTACTACCCCAAAGGTACTAATAAGTGATAATGGAGGAGAATTTAATTCTGATATCTTACAAGAAATATGTAAACAATACAATATCAAAATGGTTAACGTTTTAGCCTATCACCCAGCATCTAATGGGTTGGTAGAGAGACAAAACAAAAAGTATTAGATGTACTAAAAAAGTATTAGATGTACTACGACACATTCTCAGTGAAAATTATGCAAGCTGGGATGATTGGATTCCAAGAGTAGAAGCCTCAATTAATGGATCTATAAATAAATCCATTGGTGACACACCACATATCATTATATATGGGACTGATAAGAAACTACCATATGAGCTCCTAGAAGGTGACAGCCTGCCCATATACAATTACGATGATTACTCTAAACTCCGTTTACATGAATTCCAGGACATACACAAAAGAGTCAAAAAACAATTGATGATGTCCAAGGAAGAAATGACGGAGGCATTTAACCCACCCCATCCCGACCACTTTTCCATCACTGATTCCCCCCAGTCCCGATCATTTTTGGGAAAAGTTTTTTTTGGCTCAAACCTCTGCTTTTGGTGAGAAACATCGAAAATTCATAGAGAAATCGCTCACCTGAGGTTTAAAATACTCGATCCAGGTACCAGTACCTCTTTAACTTACTGGGTTTTCTAACAGGCTGGCACCAAAGAAAACGAGTTCTATGGGAGGGTAACTATATCACAACACTCATAAACGGTATTTATTTATTTACTTCGTACGAATTTATATGTAGTACGAGAGTATATTGGTTTTCAAACAGTAATATAGGCATTATAAGCATTGTTTCACTCACTAGCTCATCACCATTCCTGACCTTTTTTTGCCACATTACCTGATCATCATTACTGACTGTTTCTTCCTCTAATGCTATGTAAAGTTGGTCCTCCGCATTGTCATCAATTGGGGAATCACTCTGGCCCTGAATTTCATACTGTGGCATGACAGGGCTTTACTGGCCAGGTCACTGATAACAGGTGAATTGCTGAGACAATGGCATGCAGGGGGGGGAAGGTCATGCTGGGTAAGGCATTGTCCCTGCCTGGCATCTTGTAGAGGAAGGTGTCCAGTGTATATGTACCAAAAATCACTCGCGAAAATTGAAAATTGTGAAAATTAGGGACCTTGCAATTGATTCACTTTTACGTACCTCGACGGGATTGGCAGTGACAAAACGTGTGGACGTTAATTCACGTCGACGGGACGCCGCAGGTTAATAAAAAGGCAAGAGATTCGCCTATCAGTTTAGGAGACATTGTTTATGGTATCATTCACATGAAAGACAATAAATTATCCCCAAAATTTGAAAGCCCATACAGAGTAATTAACATAAAAGCAAGCAAAGTTTTAATTAAGTCACTGTCAAGTGGCAAAGAGAAACAAGTTCATATTGACCATTTAAAACGAGTTTCAAGGGAACTATCCAATAATTATTCAGCCTCGGATACAACCGAAGAAGCGAACGTAACTCATGAAACCAATCAAGAAAACAACAATAATTACAAAAATAAATTAAGATCATATACCAAAAAATCAAACATATGTGCAACTGTTCCAATAAAATCTACAGTACATCATTTACGAGAATTAAATATCGATTTAAACTCCTTCTATAAATGAAATAACAATCAAGTTATTGTTTTACATTAGTCAACCGTAACGCACATCATCACCATCATAGACCACAGCATGACCATATTAGAAAATTAATAGATTTTTTTTTTGTCCGTAGGTAGCGATGAAGGGACTTATGCTATGGATTCTCCTCTACATAGCACGAGGATATGATCACTTAGATCTCCAACACATAGTATGGCAAGGATGCCTCATAGTTCCAACGGCCACGACGTCAATCGTAAAAGATGTGATGAGTACTGAAATAAGTCTGGATTACTTATATGAATTACCTTCTTATCTAGAAAAAATCGCAAGACCAATGAGAACCCTGGACTTCATGATAGGAGGCTATGTTTCACAAGCACATAACACAAAGGAAGTGGATGAAATAGTGAAGTTAGCGAAATGGAAAACAGAACAGGCTAAGTCAACTATGCTCATCATGATCCAAGATCTCCCATCTCATGGAACGGAGGTATTGAGCGACAAGAACAACATTGCACGTACGGTACTCGCCAAAAGCGCGGTTTGTTCGACCTGGGTGGTGCAGTTCTTGGGAACATCTTTGGATTGGCTACAGAGGAAGACCTTAAAGAAATAAACAACAAATTTAATAAAACAGCTCAGGTACTAACATACCAAGATAAATTCATCACAGGACATAACTCAGCGATGAAGATAATCGTGGAAAATCTGAAAAAGGCAGAAAACATAGCTCTCGAAAGTGTGGATAAAATAAATGACATGGAGGGTAACATAACACTTTTCCAACACTTCTCCACCATCACGGAACACAGTGACACAATTTTTCTCCAATTAGATAACACTAGAGTTCGTTACAGGGCACTTATGCAAGGAATTTCGAATGCCGGTGATGGCAAGATCACAATTAACTTACTTCCAGTTCATGAGCTACGTCAGATAATTAGTCAAGGCATACATAAACATAAATTGAAGCCTTTGTTCCGAAGTAGGGAATTCATGCAATATTATCCATATTTAGAAGCAACACTAACGCCAACATCAGTAGTAGTTCATGTACCATTTATAACTGATAACCTGTTCACAGTATACGAAATACACCCCTTCCCTTCTAAGAATAATCACACTTTGGTCATCATCAACATCAACACAGACACCGAACTCATCATGGCCTCCAAGAGACGGAACACTGTCACTTTCGCAAGTGAATCAACGATTGAACAAAAGTGCCGCACATCCTTACATGCTGTTCACCTTTGTCCTGCGTACATTTTCATGTTTCAGCCTACTGATACAGTCCCTTGTGAAATGGCTATCATAAGAAATAACAATATTCATAATCATTGCAACTTCATTTTGCTCCAGATAAGCTTGTACACCATCAATGCATCGGACACTCACAGTTTTTTTTATTTCACTCATAACACATCAGTTTACATAGTCGTCCAGATATACCACCATCTCATACTTCAGCATAAGGATTATATATAGCACCAGACTAGTGCGGATATACACCATCCATGTCCACTTTATCCACCATCAATCACTACGCCATCCTCAATCATAGACACAAACATTTCCACCCACTGCCTGATATGGACTTGAACATGAGCACAAGTATTAAGTTGACTTCACCTAAGTTTGAAACTATGCAAGTGATCAATGAAACAATGAAGCCCTGGGAAGATTTGAGTTTGAGTATGTTCAACCCATATTATGTGTATAGCCCAGCACCTAATGTCTTTATAATATTCTGTATTGTATTTGCAGTAGTGCTGTTTGCAATGCACAGAATGCATGCAAGAATTGCAAATTTGGAGTCAGTATTTAGTGGGGGTAGAGTAAGCATCCATGCCAACCCCCCGGTATGAAGTGTACATATTTTGCATATAGTATTTATTTTATATATATATATATATAAAAAAAAAAAAGAATGACCCATGATATATAAGTATACCAGTATCATTATCTCAATATGAACTATTAATAGCTCTTACCTTAATCTTAACATTGAACTACTGTTTTTTTTTTTTTTTGCATATATGCATTTTACTATTATACATACACATTTTACAAAATGTAATACAATAACCAATTTAACCATATTCAATTATGTATACAACTTGTTTAAAATGTAATATTACTGGATCATTACAATATTATCATGAATATTATACCTGTACAATATTGTAATCAATATTATGTATTAAGATTGAAGAAGAAGCCTTTTATGTATTAATTGATCAGCATGTGTCAATGATGATTGCTGTCGGAGGACCACCAGCTACGTGACCGAGCGATGTCGGGACTCCATATTATAAATACAAATCATAACAGAAAGCATGATGGATAGATAGATAGATAGATAGACAGGGCATCAGACAAGGTATGGGAATGGGAAATTAGCTTGCAACTCTTTAAGTGCTGGAATGCTGATATGCACACGAACAGCGCCTCGTGACCATACACACACATACAAACACACCAGCTTCTAGAAACTTCACATCAGTATATTCCACGTGACACGACCCCTGCTAAAATAGGAATTTATGAAGCAAAGCTCAGAAGGAGGTTAGCCTTAGAATCGACAGGTGGTGGAGAGAAGGAGACTGACCGTAGGACCGGCATGTAGTGGAGAATGTGAATAAGAAGAGGGGTCCAACTAGACTTACTTAGTATATTAAGTCTCTGTATAATACATACGCTGCTCAACTTAGACTTTCTCTGAAGATAATATCTCAAGATCAACTCCCTGTATTCATCTTTAACTCCTTCTGCTCTTCAATTAACTCAAGACTCACCCATTACAACAATTAAGAGTTACATATATAAAAATGTTGGCTACAAAGCTTTAATACATGCCGAATATTGTTTCATGTGGCTCATCATCTTCCCCTGATTTCCTGACCTGAAAATACTAAAAAGAACTTGTTAGATTACACCAAAAATATTCCCCCACACTTCCTATAACCAATACTTCCCTTGTATTAATTTTAGGTCTAGGGCTTGAGATCTAGCAGGTTAATAATGACTTTGCTTTTTGCTCACTCACAAAACTTACTTTCACCAAACCTCGTGGTGCGCTCTGATTCGAATCAGGAATCAGAAATTCAGAGTTTGTTTCATCGATCAGGGTATTGTATTAGTTTGACTCAAATTCAGTAAAAAAATTCCAAAAAAAAAAAAGGCCAAATAGAATCTATTATTTGTTTTGAAAAGGCAAAACCTGGTGGCTCGCGGCCATTGTCAGACAATACTGCTGTGCTACTCATGCAACCTTAGACCGTTACTTCTTGCACAGCCGGCTGTTACGCTAATCTGCCTTATAAAAATTCGTTTCCTAGATTAGCGGAAAAACTACTGGGAATTACGGGTTGTCTATGAAACGAAAATAATTGAGGATTTTTATGCGATTTCCAAATTGGTGTCTATCTTTCTTGTAACTTCAAAACTGGCTGCGATATCCAAAAAAGTTCGCTAGTGTGTTACAAAGTTTTCCTCCGGACCCCTGCCCCCATTTCTTGCTGATGTGATATATCTTTCGTTCGGATACATATGTCGGGGGTCCAACATGTGACTACATTTGGAATTCAATATATTCTCCAAAACTTAAAATGTCGAGGACAAAGAAATAGGCGTGAGGGATAAAGAGCTGAATGAATAAGTTGGAAATGTGATGCAAGATTCAGAGAGGCTAGAGGAGTATACCCTTTGAAAGTGTGTGCTGTAATATTAACTATTTGAGTGCAATGGCAGTTTATTTCAAAGTTGTCTTCCACAAAGACAAGCTTGCGTTGCTCTCATATGCTTTGTGTCCAGATAAACATGTGAAGAGCATAAGGGATAATGAAGGAGGAGAAAAAAAGTCAAAATAAGAAAGAGAAAAATGTGGAAGCAGAGAATAACGGGGAAGAAAAAAGAACTGGGAAGTGGAGCAGATAAGAAGAGAATAATGAAGAGAGAACAGGGATATAAGAGAAAGACAAGATAATGGATGCTGAATAAGGAAGCGGCGTTGAATAAAAATGGAAGAGGATAAAATGAAAATGAAAAATGAGGAAGGATAAGCAAATTAGGAAATGGTGAAGAATGTGGAAAAGAATAAGAAAGAAAAGAAAGCGAAAAGAGATGACAGTGAGGAAAAGCAGAACGAAAGGGGTAATGAGGAGAGAACAGCGAAAATGCAGGAGTAAGTGGAAGAGAAGAAGATTGAGGAGTGGTTCAGGAGTAAGGGGAAGAGAAGAAGATTGAGGAGGAGGAAATGGGGCTCTAAGGAAGTAAAGAAGGAAGTGAGACAAGGAGACATGTCAACAAAAAAGGTAAGAAAACAAGAAGGGATAGACAGTAGAGACAGATAACAGAAAAAGACAGACAGTAGGAAGATAGAGGTAAGGAGACATAGTAGTGAGAGACAGCAGGAAATGAATAGGTAAGGACAGACATCAAACAGATCAAGGAAGCGACAGACAGCATGAAGGCAGAGGTAAAGAACGACAGTAGAGACATGCAGCAGAAAGGGAAGCAGCAAGAAGGGACAGACTTCGAGAAGAGACATGCAAGAGGCAGGCAGTAAGGCAAGGCAAGTCAAGGCACAGGCAAGTGTGTTTACCTTAATAATGGGACCTGCGGCTAATCTCACACGCATCCTACAGACACAACACGGCTCAGACTGACAAACACACTTACCATCAGTTCCCTCAAGCAACTTACGAATGTTGCTTCAGGATGGACAATGAAAGGCGAATGCATAAACTATACCTTTCTCACGCGTCTTGCAAAACAAGCTTTCAGTCAAGTTCCTGTCGTAACTAACTAGAGTCGTTCAGATTCCCGTTCTTCTTGAAAAATACAAACATAATCATTTCCTTGCAGTAACTATCATTTGTTGGTCGACAAAGGACAAGAAAAGAGAATATCTTTCCAGGTTCCTTGTTCTTGCAAAAACAGGCTTATGATTAATTCCTCAATGTAACTAAGTTTTTTTTTTTAAGGAATGGAGAAAGTTATCCTACGTCTCCTGTTTTTCCTGAAAATTCAAATTACGATTCTTGTAAATCAGGCGTGTTGTTACAGGACGGACAAGGGAAAGAATAGTGCAGAATATTTCTATATAATTCGTTTTTCCAGGAAAAACAAATTTAAGATCAATTTCCTGTTCTAAATTATGACTGTAACAACCCTAGCATGCATTCAACAAAGACAGTGGGTATTAGTGCCGAACTAGTGGCATGTTAAATTACGTGGCATGTACTGTAGGACTGTTGGGCCTTAAGGAATGAATGACAAATCAGTGTCCCGATTCAGAAACCTATGTTAAAAAAAAAAAAAAAAAGTGCAGATCTTGCCATTCCTGTCCGTCTTCCTACAAACACATACTTAAATTTAATTCTTTGTAGCAAATTAGTAATGTTGTTGCAGGAAGGATAATGAAGGGGGAATACAGAACCTTTCCATAATTTTTGTTCTTCCTGCAAAGAGAAATGTCAGTTACGAGCAGTGAATGATCTTAAGTTATATTGTGAAGATCCGCTCGGATTAATCAGACACTATGCTCTCTCTCTCTCATGCATCAGAGTCTGGGCATAAACTATACAGCCAGTTCCCGAGGCCTAGCAGTCCACTCAGGTGCAACAGATGAAGTCACACCTTCACATCACCTGTTTAAAAAAGAATCAAGAACATAATCCTAAAAATAAACTTAATACTCGTAAATATGTATTCGATTTCATTATTCTTCGCTGCATGTATGGTTGCTGCAGGTTTAACACTTTCAGTACGTGGTCCCCCATGTATTGCTTAACATGTTCTGCGTATGATTGAAGAAGAAAAAAAAATCGTCGCAGTGAAGGACTTGCCAGACTGTTTTTAACCCAGGCAATACGAGTCGTCCCTGTACTGCTAACATACATTTCATCGTAAACAGAATGGACAAAGAAAGTCGTGGTAGTGAACTGGGTAGAGATTATGGGAATATTATCAATCACTCGTATGTAAGCAAAAGAGGTGAGGTAATTTAAGCCCAATAAATACCACGTACTTCTTGTGGCTAAGGTTAAGTAGGCCTACGAGAGTTTACATCTAATGTGGTTACGAGCGAGGGCGAAACCCGCGACGCCCTCGCGGGTCTCTCGTCGAGTAGTGGCGTTTTCTCGCATTATGAGCAGCCCGACCCGGCCCGACCGTAACGCTTTTGAGAGGCTTATACAGTCTTTCTGAAACCACAGGGCCGATCACTGCGAGGTTTGCGCCATATGGTAGCCTATTCTTTAAGATTTGTTTTTGACAGGTTTCATCACATCCAAGGGTGCATGTGGCACGTGACACGTGCCAAGTGCAGTATGTCGAAAATCTTTAAAAGAGGGCCTGGAACTTGGTGCGTACATAACCATCAGTATACTCTAGGCATCCTCGGGGTATAAGTTGACATTTCAATGCTTTCGGATTTCAATAACCTTGCTCGTATCTCGCCGACAAAGGCGTTTTACTGGTGAGTTAGGGCGATGGAACAGGGGTGTGATGGAAATTAATTTGCACATGAAAGGTTTTAACACACACACACACACACGAGAGAGAGAGAGAGAGAGAGAGAGAGAGAGAGAGAGATTTACTAACACCAGCATAAATTCAAACACTAATTAAACATACTAATCGCTGTCTAGTTTCATAGAATCGATATATACTCCCAATAAAGACTGAATGTTGGCTGAAATGATTGGCATGCAAGCAGTTACTCATCAAATTTAACAATAAACAGGAATATCTCATGCAGTAGGTACGGTTTATATTTTAAAAGGTGGAGGGAGGACGGACGCCAGGAGCAAATAAATCTCCCTATTTCGGAAAAGAATGACAAGATATTCACTCTGTATTTCTCTTCCTCCAAGAACACTATGTCTAAGTATCAGTGATTCAGAGCCATAAAATGCTATTTATTCACAACAGACCATTTATTAAGCCGTAATAAGGAGATCAACATTGCATTAGAGTAAATGAGTTGCGACATACCTTCGACTCATACGTTTTTCAAACAATATAAACAATTGAGCGTCTGTTCTTTTCGTTGGAAAAACTCCAAAGTCCCCACAGTTGCGCTAAAAATATTTCACATTATTTTTTTTTTTTACGCTGAATATTTATTGTACTGATTTGTCATTATCAGAAATAAACTGTGTTGGTAAACATCACTTTTATAAAACTATGAATATGAAAAACTCATAGAAAAGAAAGGATCTGAACGTATAAAATTTTATTTCCTTCTAGCGAATAATATTAATGGTTTCCACACAAATAAAAAACAAAACAAAAATGCAGATAAAAGAGGGATTTAAAAGGACTGGGTGACATTTGCAATGAAATAACATATAAATCTCTTCTTCCGTAAAGGAAGTAGCGTAAGCAAAATTACTCACTTATTGGTGACAGTATATAATACAATTTATTTTTTATTTTTCTAGGTATGAATAAGAAAAAAGTAATCATGATTTGATACAAGCTATACTTTTCCCCTTTATGCAACTGAGCCAGGCAACACAGAAAACTGAACACAAGTGCTGGGGCATTACTGTGTGTCTTCGCATCTTTCTGATTTTGGATTTAGCCCGGTTACAGATAATTTTTTTAGATAATTTATAATCATCCTTCTAACTTTTCAACAGAAAAAAATCATAGCGCCAAGTACAATATATTTGTTTATGTGTTTGTTTCCGGTCACATACCAACTGTTATATACTATTGACCCAACTTTTTTTCCTCATATACAGTAGCAGACAAAAGTTTGTCTATTATATCACCACTCCTGCTTCTCGGTTTCCGTTGCTGATTAATATTTGCAAACTAAGAGACGCTTAGCATGTTCCTTTGTCCATGGAAGATTATCTCTCATGCGATGTGCCAGCTAAGAAAGTGACGAACATGCTTCAAGTGTAAAGCAGATGCAGTGAACCACCAGATGAACCTTTGTTCCTGATTGCAAATTGGAACAGAAAAATCTTGAGTAAGGATCTCTGACCTTGTCTGGGGCATGTAATCAGAGATGGTAAACTTAACAGGGTGGGCCTGTCTACTTTTCTGCCACGTCATGTGAGTTACGAGGTAGTGATTAGGTGGACACCACACCTCAACACAGATACACCAAGTTGGGAGGTTGATGGGTGGGTGGGTAGGGGAGCGACAGTACCGTACGCTGACGCCACCTTTTCCTGTATTGTAAGGAAGGCTTGGAATGCTCCTTCTTAATGCAGAAAAAATATCAGCAGCCAGAAATTTCCAAAACACGTTCTGACAAAGGAAAAGCTACAGAAAAATGCTAAAATCAAGATCTGATATTTCAGTATGTCTGGCTACATTGCGTTTATGTGTCAGTGTCACAGCATTGTGTATCATTCACATGAAATATGGATGTTTTTACGGCATTAAATGTAGTCAGTATTCTGTCCTACGATTATTCTTCCTTTTCCTTTTTCTCACTTGTTTAGTATACGAGTATCTAATTTTTTGGTGCTGGTCGTGGGAGGAGAGGGTTATGACTGTTTGCCCTTGTAGTCTGATGGAAGTAAAAGTATCATCCCGCACGACCGTGTTGACACCCCAGGCATCACAGTTTCCCAAATCCGTAAGCATCAAGGCTAGTCTCTCTCTCTCTCTCTCTCTCTCTCTCTCTCTTCAGTTCATCAGTATCATCTACTACACCCATACATTAAATTTCTCCTATACTTCCTCCTATCTTCTTTCCCCCTCTCCTCTCCTCACAAATTCATTACCTCCCATCTTATCTACACAGGCTTAACCCCTTGAATCCTATCACTTATTCTAATTATATTCTTACCGTCTCCACACGGTTTTATCTTAGGACAGACTTTTGGAACTGGAAAGGCAAGATATGCAAAAGCTTTACTCAATTCTTTCCGTATTAGGGTGCGGGTGATTGAAACGAAAATAAATGTCCTTGTAATGAAAGGGTTGAAATGACTATGCACACACTGGAAAGGCGACGAGCAAAGGGGGACTTAAATGACACACTGAAAGGGCATGGAACAAAGGGTGATTTAAAGGCACACGTAAGAGATGACGAGCAAAGGGTGGCAAATGATACACCTGACAGGCAACGAGCAGGACTTAAATGATACACTGGAGAGGCGACAAGCAAAGGGTGACTTACGAAACACACTGGACGGGTGACACACAAAGGGTGCCTTATATGAGAGGTTTAAAATGATGAGAGGAAAAAGTGATATTCTACTAGAGCACTGGTCATGACTGACTGGGAAACAATGAAAACACAGTAAGAGTATTGACATTACCAGTAAATTAATTTAATTTTTTGTCTGAGAGGTAGGTGATATAAGTACTAATTTGGTTATAGAGTACGGTAGTGGACCAGTGGATGAGAACAAGGTGGTATAAGTACAAGTCAGGTAATCACAATACTGTCGTGGACCATTGGATGACAACTAGGCGTTTTTTTTCTTATGCAAGGAAGAAGGAACCAAAGGCCGCGAACCTGCAATAACTGTTTCTTCCAAGAGAAAAACAAAATACAGTACAAGAGAGAGCCAAATTCAAGATCCGATCATTTCGAGATGCCTGGACACACTGCGTTTGAAAGACTGGAGATCATAGGAAGCAGGAAATACAGACAGAGGGAGACAGTTCCAGAGTTGACCTGTTGCATAAATGAAGGACTAGGAGTAACGGTTAACTCTTACATTAGAGTTGGAAATAAAAGGGATGAGAGTTTGCCGCTAGACGGGTGCTATGTGCCCATCGCAGAGGTGGAGAAATGCATGCAGACTGTTCAGAGGAACAGTGACCATTGAAGTAACGATAGAAAAGAGATAAAGATGCAACAATGCAGCGAAGAGACAGAGGTTGAAGGAAGTTAGTAAGAGGAGGAGAGTTAATGAGACGAAATGCCTTTGACTCCACCCTATTGAGAAGAGTTGTATGTTGGAAGCCTCCCCACACATGAGAGTTGTACTCCACACGGGGGCAGATAAAACCCCTGTATAGAGTCAACAATTGGGGATAAAAATGGAACAGAGTCGGCCTAGCACACCTGATCTCTTGGAAGCAGATTTTACAAGACATGTAATATGATCTTTCCAAGATAAGTCCCGCATAAATGAAACCCCAAGCATATTCAATGATGATGCAGGATTAAGTTGAATATTATTGATCGTTAGTGGGTAAGCCTGTGGAAGATTTTGTCGGGTTGATACGTGTAAAAACTGAGTCTTTGATGCATTAAAAACAACCAGATTATTTTTACCCCAGACAGAGATACGAGCCAAGTCAGACATCAGGCATGCCATTGCCTCATCCCTTGTTTGCTGAAGTAACTGCTGAGGTGGACGTTGCAGAAACCGAATGGAAAGGTGAAGGGTGGAATCATCAGCATAAGAGTGGATAGAATAAGATGCACTGCTTAGAAGGTCATTGATGAATAAAAGAGAGTTGGTGATAGGATTGTTAACAGAGTACGGTAGTGGAGAGTGGAACAAACTGCCTAACTGCACTACCTGTCACTTTCACTCAAAACTGTGAGTAACCTTTATTTGAATGTTACCTGCTTCCGTTTAGGTAGGGCGATGAGAAAAGAATTGGGTTAGTTTATGCCATTATGGATGAATGAAGCAAGTTACTTGTTGCTAGTTGGATAGTTCAGAATAAACTGATGATATAGTAAAAAAAAGAAAAAAAAATAGTATATGACTCATCTTAGTCGCTAAAGCACTCGTGAAAAAAAAAAAAAAAAGAGTTATCTTTTTCTCATTACAATAAGGTAGTATGTATGATGCATGTTTTCCTTTCTACATTTCAAGGACGTACCCTATTGTATTCTTTCTCAGCTTCGGACAAAGAGCCAAGTGAGCCAGCAAGGAAAGTTGGAGACAGTGTTCTTTGCCAATCATATCTTCGGGTAGTTCAATAATACCCACAGACAGGAGCTGTTTAGTATTGGACAACCCACCTGCTGCTGTAGTCCTCATGTCTAATACCGGTATTCTATCTTTCATTATTTGCACTCAGCTCTATAACCCGTACCTTCACCTCTTCCACCTCCTATTCCTTCATCTTCCATCTTCCACTTATTTTCACCTCGCCCGGACGGAGTCCACTAGATATTGCTTTTGGTCGAATTTCTTCATTTGTTTGATTGTTCGTTTGTTTGTTTCTTTGTTTGTTGGCAATATTATGGAGAAATGGCTGAATCAAATTGCATGCAACTTTTGGTATATGTGGGCACTGGTCCCACAAGAAAGAGTTTAAGTTTTGGGGGTAATCGAATGACCCTGAAAGGTCAGAATCAAGGTCAAGGAACTTGAAAACGGTTGATGGTAGAGATATCTACCATACTATTCTGAAGATACAGAAACTCGTAATACTGGCTTTCATTTGACACCAATACTTTTGACCTTGAATGACCCTGAAAGGTCAAATTCAAAGTCATGGATATTCAGGGGGCTATAACTCGAAACTGTAGAGATATTTACTATTATCAACATACAGGAAATCCCATATAGGTTTTTAATTGGTACCTTGACCTTTGTAAGTGACCTTGACAGGTCAAACTCAACGTCACGGATATTCAGGGGGCTATAACTCGAAACTTGTTGAAGATACTGATATTTACTCTTACCAAGATATGGGAAGTCTCATATGGGTTTTCACTTGGCAATATGACCTCTGACCTTGAGTCACCTTGAAAGGTCAAATGCAGGATCACGGATTTTCCGGGGTGTAAACTGAAAACATCTGCACCATTACTTTAGACTTTTATTGTGTATTGACTATAATGGCAGCAACGATTAAGTATTTAACAGCAATTAAATAACTGCTGTCGGGCGAGATTTGATGTGCCTGGCACCACATGTTTTTTTTTTTTTTTTTCTTCCAACACATTCCTTCCTCCATTTTACCTCTTTCTCTTCCTTCTCTGTAACCCCTGCTCTTCTTCCCCCCTCCCTCTCCCCCTGTACCTCACACCAATCAGTGGTGGAAAGGAAGGCAATTTCACCAGCACTTCACAGTATGTCTTGCAGGAGCCAGGGAAATGGCAAGTGGAGGTGGAAAGACAGGATTGGAGGGAAGTGGAAGAAAGATGCAACAGGTTTCGGGATACAACTGAGGGATGATAAAAGTGAGTAGGAAGAGACATCAGGTGGGACTGACATGATCAGAGGGATAGTTAGGTAGATAACTGGAGTTAACTTGGAAAATAAGTTTACAGCAATAGAATGAAGAGAAGTGCAGTGGAATGAGGCAGGGATGGAAGAAATAAATCTGAGGAGGGACTGAACTGTGTAGAAAGAAACAGGAGGAAGAACAGAACTGAACAGTAAGAGAATTAGGAAGCACAGTCTCAGGTATCAATTGAAGAATCACTCTAGTAACAACAGTAGTAATTAGTTGTAGGCTGTAGTTCCAGGTTAATCTGAAACGTGACCATGGTCTACACCGTTATCAATGCCGCCCACACTCTGGCTCCAGGTGTCAACTACATAGCCAGAGCGTCAGCCCAGCAAGAGGATGAGAGACGTTTGCCTATCACACCATCATTTCCGATCTGGTGATGGAGGACTTGTGGTTCAGGTCTGCTGACACCACACTCCTCTCTGACGTGTCCACATGGACAGCCACGGCTCATCATCCCTGCTGCCTGGCTCCGCCTGGTCTTTGACATGGTGCACAACCTCGCCCACTCTTCCATCTGGGCAACACAGAAACTGATGGCAGCCAAGTTCATGTGGCATGGGTTGCACAAACAGGTCTTTAATTGGGTTAGGTCATGCATCTCCTGCCAAACCTCCAAGATTCAGCATCACATCAAGATGACACTGAAGAATTTGACCTGCCAGACCAGCACTTTGATCACATCCATGTCGACACTGCTGGACAACTACCCCCATCCAGAGGCATCACCCACCTCTTCACCATTGTGGACAGGTTCACAAGATGGCCAGAAGCCACTCCGCTCTTGGCTACCTCCACTGCAGCTTGTGCTCGTGCCGTCATCACCCACTGGATTGACCATTTTGGTGTGCCAGCCAACATATCACACCGTCTATTCACATCTTTAGTAATGGCCGCTGCAATCTTACAATCAAATGAGGTGGTACCTCGGATTGCCACCACCGGCAGGGTAGGGCTGGAGGCACAGGGTCCTCCCGGTCGCCATTAAGCGACTGTGCCGGCAGCGACTGTTGCTATTTCCGGGATTGCTCGTCGGCGAAGAGGTGACGGTGCGGCCTTATTCTTTACCAACATCCACGGCCTTACCACAAATTTAAACTCAGTTCATTTTTTCCTTCAGTCCATATCCCCTTTGGCCCTTTTCCTCACAGAACCACAAATCTCACCCTCTACCGATATATCTCCATTTTGTTTTCCCGGTTACCATCTCCTTACAAACTTTCGAAACAAGGGCGGCACCTATTGTTATATCAAATCCCAATATGCAGTTGATACTATTTTAAACTTCACTTCATCCAGTTTTGATTACTCATTATATAAATTAAATTGCCAAAACATTACCAAATGTATCTGTGTAGTTTATCGTTCCCCCAATGCTTCTTCGGAACCCAGTGTATTTGATTCCAAATCCACTCAGTTGAGTAACCTTAACCTTGCCCTTGGCAATGAAATTACCATTTTGGGTGATTTTAACATACACAATGTTGAATGGTTATTGCATTCTGCCCGGACTGACGACGCTGGTCTAGAATGCGAGCTGTTTGCGGAATCGTTTAATCTCACCCAGTTGGTAAAGCAACCAACCAGAATACCTGATAATCCTGACCATAATGCCCATCTCTTGGATTTATTCTTGACAAATAATCCAGATCAGTACAGGATAGAGGTACTGTCATCATTTGGATACTCTGACCACAATCTCATCAAAGCCTCATTAGTTAACCCTCCTACACCTCCCCATTCCAAACCTGTCAGGGTGACCCGATGGCACTTTGACAGGGCAGACTGGGATGGGTTTAGAAATTATCTTGCTGATGTTCCATGGCAGTATTTCTTCTCTAGTGATCTCAATTCTACCCAGTCCCACATTTGCGACTTAATACTAGCTGGTATGGATATATTCATACCAAGTCAACAATTCACTAAAAGATCAAACTCTCCAAAATGGTTTGATGGCAATTGTGCCAGAGCAACAGCCCAAAAGTCATTAGCATATAACTCTTACTTAAAATCAAAAACATCTGAATCACTCTCTCAATTTAAAATTGCTAGAAATCATGCAAAAGCTGTATTAAATCTATCTAAATCAAACTTTCTTCAAAAGCAAGCATCAAAACTACTTAACAACCCTAATGACAATAGAATATTCTGGTCAACTCTTAATTCTTTCAATAATAACTTTAACAAGTCATCTTCCATTCCCCCACTAAAATCTTCAGATGGCAATATTACAAATGACCCACGTGGGAAAGCAGATATCTTTGCTAGTACCTTTGCAAGAAACTCTACCATAGATGATACCAGCCAGAATGTCTCAGTACTGGAACTTGATTCTCCCGAAACTGCCCCACTTAAAATACAGACAAGATTCGTAAAATCCATCCTAGGCAATTTACCTACCAACAAAGCTCCAGGCCCAGATGGAATTCCGCCAATTGTTTTGAAAAAGTGTTCCCCTGAACTTGCCTCTGTCCTAGCCAAATTATTCAGACTATGCATACGTACTTCTTTATTCCCAAATTCATGGAAAGAAGCCAATATCCACCCAGTTCCGAAGAAAGGAAGTTCGTCTGACCCCTCCAATTACTGACCAATAGCTGTCACATCTTCTCTTGGTAAGGTATTTGAAATTTTAATTAATAAGCATATTGTTAAACATCTTGAATCCAACAACTTAATTAGTGATAGACAATACGGTTTTTGCCACGAAAGATCCACCATTGACATACTCAATCTCTTAACTCATACCATCCATCAATCAATTGATCTTTTTGGAGAAACTCATGCAGTAGCTCTTGATATCTTTAAAGCTTTCGACAGAGTATGGCACCGTTCCCTGCTGTCCAAACTCCCTTGCTATGGACTAACGTCTTTTGTTCCTTTGATTTCTTCTTATCTTAGTGACAGGAAAATAAGAGTAAAAGTAGATGATGTATATTCGAATTTCCACTCAGTTAACGCTGGCGTGCCACAGGGATCAGTTCTGGCGCCAACCCTATATCTGGTTCATATTAATGATCTCTTATCTGTCACTCACAATCCCGTTCACTCATATGCAGATGACTCAACACTACATAGTATCTCTACCTCTCAACTCAGTACAGCCATCTCCATAAATCAAGATCTAGCTACAATCAGTGAATGGGGACAAAACAACCTTGTCACTTTTAATGCTAGTAAAACTAAATTATTATATACAGTTTACTAATAGACAGATATTGCCAGATTCGTACATTACCTTCAGTGCTACTAATATTCCCATCTCCAAAAGTATTGAAATTCTTGGTGTCTCACTTAACAGTGCCCTCAGCTGGACCTCTCATGTCAGATCACTTGCTAAAACCGCCTCAAAGAAACTTGGATTATTGTACAGAGTCCGTAACTTCTTCGCTAATGAGCAGTTAGCTATAATTTATAAGGGTCATGCGCGCTCTCAGCTTGAATATTGCTCACCCTTGTGGAATGGTTGTGGAGAGGTTGCATTAAGACAACTAGACAAAATTCAGAATAAAGCTGTTAGAATCATTAACAACCCTGCCATTACATATAAACTACCTCCCCTGCAAGTAAGAAGGAATGTTGCCTCCCTTGCATTATTTTACAGATATTTTTTTGGCAAATGCTCAGACGAAGTTGCGTCCATGGTGCCACCTCTCTATGCCTTCCCTCGTGCTACACGGGCATCTGGTAGCGCTCATGACTGGAATGTCACTCAACCATATTGCAGAACTTCTGCCTATCAGAATTCTTTCATTCCCCGAACTGCATCTCTCTGGAACTCGCTTCCCCAGAGTTGTTTTCCTCCAAATTTCAACCCACAACTGTTCAAGTCTAACTGTTACAGATATTTTATGAATAGAGGACACCAGTAATCTGGTGTATGGATTATTTTTTTTTTTTTCCCATTTGTTTTTCCTTCCTCCGTTCTGTTATTTAAAAAAAAAAAAAAAATCTCCTCTGACATGGCTGTGCAGTTCACCTTTATACTGTGGTCAGCACGGCCCAGCTGCTGGGCACTAAGCCACATCACAAACGGCCTACCACCTGCAAGCCAATGGCCTGATGGAGCATTTCCACTGGCACTCGAAATTATCCCTTAAGACATGACTTACTAGCTCTGACTAGATGAACAAACTGCTGTGGGTACTGCTGGGTATATGCACTGATCCAAAGGTAGATCTACCAACCTCCTCAGGAAAGCTAATGTATGGCACCCCACTCACAGTCTCAGGGACTTTGTTTCAGCAGCGTGAGGATGATAAACATCCCCGACCATGCTGATGTGCCTCCGTGAAAGGGTGGGTAAGCTTGCTTCAGTCCCAATGTCCCGACACAATCACACAACCATGTTTGTAACACCCAACCTTCAGAACAGCTAATATATCTTCCCTCGCTGAGATGTCCACAGTACACCGTTGCAGAAGCCTTATAAGGGGCCATTTAGAATGCTGCAAAATGGTCCCTGAGCCTTCATCAGCAACATGGGTGGCAAATATGAGACTGTATTTGTGGATTGTCTCAAGCCAGTCCACTTGGACATTCACTAGCCAGTGCAGCTGGTGCAACCCATCACACAGTACATCCACCAATGCAACCAGAACCATCCACAACCCAGCCAGCTGCGCCAGCAACTACCCCGTACTAAGAAGACGCATAAGATTAGGCTGCCACATCTGGTGGCCTAACTGCCTTCAGTGACTCAGGTTCTTGGGGGGGGGGGTTACGTGGTGGGTCGAACTAGCAGGCTCAAGCCACCCTTGATCTCAAACTGTCAAGGTCACTCTGAACAGGGCAGAGGCATCGTGTTGTCAGACATGTGCCTCAACAGACCACAATTTCTTTCCGGCATTCAAAAAAATTCAATTATCAAAAAACAGTACTTCATCCAGAATATCATTTTACTATTGTAATCTCAAGATTATTTTATTTAGCCTAGGAGCGAGCTTTCTTACTGAGAAGGATAAAATAATATCAAAATTCTATGGGCCTATCCATCTTTTTGTCTGTCTAATTATCTACCAACCAAAGCCGTCACTCACTGCTTCTGTTCACCCACCAGTCAGTCAGTCTAGTTCTCTATCACTCTGTCTAGCAATCTTTTTTATGTGTCCGGCCCTGGGCATAGGCTTCATGGCCCGTTTACAGACACTGACTAGTACCGTGACTTTCTGTTGTACACCTTTGTGCTACATTGGGCTTGGTGAAAGGTCATCAAATGCAAAAACGGTGAAAATAGCTAAAATCGCGACTATGCTCGTGGCAAATGCTAAGGCTCCGAAGATTATTAAGAAAGGGCCATGATTCTTGTGAGAAATGTTGCACTGGGGTACCTCCATACAGAAATGACAGTTAGTATTGAAACTCACTTCCACTCGCTGGCAGCACCACCTTGAAGTTTTACCTCTGGTGGGCCATTCCGCAAATTTCAAGTTCCCTAACTCCAGACGGTAGATGGAATCGAATGAAACTTTGCATGCTTATAGACGTTACTGAATACTACAAGTATGCTTAGTACATGCATGATCTATGTCTGCCAGGTCAGGGGTAAAATGTCATCAGATGCACTTCAGCGGAAAATCGCTAAAATCACAATTAGGCTTGGGTGAAATGCTAAGGATTCGAATGTTATTGACTCAGCGCCATGATTCTTGAGTGGTATGTCGTCCTTCGGTACCGCCATACAGATACCAGGAGTGACTTTTCAACCCGAAACTCACTTCCGATCACTGACAAAGCTTGGTCCGCTTAGACCTGGCCGTAATCCCCTACCTGCTTCTTATAATTAATAATAATATTAATAATGATGATAATAATAATAATAATAATAATAATATTATTATTATTATTATTATTATTTTTATTATTATTATTATTATCGGTATAATTAATTTTACTTTTGAGGCTCCCTCCTACCATGCATGATGTACTGAATTGTGGCAATAGCCGCAGGACCTACGCTCCCAAGCGGTGTGTGTGTGTGTGTGTGTGTGTGTGTGTAAAACAGATGTAAGCACCTTCCTCAATCAACCCTTCAACTGTCACGTTTGTATTTAATCATCCACCGCCATTTTTATCTCGGTGAAAGAATCCCTACGCGGACAAAAGGTTAAAAGCTATTCCTAGAACCTTTTCACAATGTGTGTTACATTCACTATTGTACTGTCATTAACTTAGCCGAGGGAATAAAACTATAAAGCAAAATTTTACAAGTCACGAATTATAACAATATAGGATTGTTTGGGGTGCTTTTTTATTCTACTCTTTTGTCTGACCTCTACGGCCCTACACGACGATGATGTTTGATGCATGAACCAGCTATTTAGGAAATACAGTTATCTGCAACTGTTCTTTAAATGTCATGGGGGAATCACGCAACTTTACCAAGGCCACAAATCACTAACCTTTCCCCGTCACTCGCAAACAAGGAAGCTGACAATTTCCGGATTCATTCACTATCGGTTGCCGTGGCTGGTTATGCGTTTAATCCTGTATCACGAAAATTTTACATATTGATTTTAAATTGTGATAAAAAGGCTTATCTTCGACGGTCCAGGAAGAGAGGTGGATTACCATGAGCTCCACAGTACTACACTTGTCACATCCAGCGCACACATTCATATAGGCTAATAGTTTTTATAATGTGCTCTGCTACATTAAAGGGATTTAAACCATTTTACCAAGGGAACGTCCTTCCTATTATGTTTTGGATAACACCAGACTAATCACTCTATATAACCATTCTATATTCAGCATCAGATTAGTGGGGATAAGGGTCGATGATGTGATAACTTAATGGAGTACTTGGTGGGGAAAAAATGCCGATATCCCCGGCAATAGAGGATGGGATGGAGTTTTTTTGGATGCAGAGAAATAACAAGTATTAGCATGCTTTTCACCTCTTTCACTTTGCGTTAACTAAATGGGGTAATTTCAACTTACCTTCATATCCCATGGACAGCATGTGCACAAAGGTTAGGAACCACTGATTCCCAAAACATACAGCTGCTTAGGCAAAATCCACCCGTGGGTTCGTGTCTCGCATTATTTTCTTTATAAGAAGACTCACTTGTAACACACCAATCATCTCGAGACACTATAATAAGGCTCCATTTTGTGAATTACTGTGAAAAAAGCAAAAGATAGGGAGAAGACAGAGACGCACAGAGATTACGTCAGTGATACTTCATTAAATTTTCCAGCCAAGTGCATTCCTGCATTTTTCTGCCATGTATTTCTGTCTCTAATGGATTTCCACATGATGAACATAAGAGAAAATGATGTTATGTTGGATCAAAACAGGTAGAAAATGCCGGGAAGTTGGGTGAACGCCGAGACTCACTGCTACACACATCCTCTCACTCTGGCAGCCAGACGGCTACTAGGGTTCCTTCAGGCCCTGATCATCAGATACTACACGGCCCCAACCACAGATGCTCCGCTGCCCCAACTACAGATGCTCCACTGCCCCAGCCACATATAATGACAGCGGTATTAAAAAGAATGAAAGAGCACTCAGGAGAAAATGTGGAGAGGAGAGGGAGAAGGGAGAGCCCGAGAACGAGGAGCAGACGTGGGACTGAGAGGAATATGAATGTGGGTGGTATGAGTAGGAGGAAAGGTAACCTGATTGTGTAGAGAAAGGGTAGCCTGATGGTGGAGGACAAAATGACATGGAGGCGATTTGTCTGTGGCCTACCCCTCCGAGAATCAGGCGTCTATATATTAGAGAGAGAGAGAGAGAGAGAGAGAGAGAGAGAGAGAGAGATACACAGGTAGGTAGATGCATGGATATAATCTGGTGCCTTTTTTTTTCCTTATCATCGTCAGACGATTTTCTTTAACTCGGAGACCTCAAGCTGTGATTGTATTAGTGAAGACAAGAGCTTGTGGGCCCTTCGGGCCGTCTTGCACTTGCTCCTGCAGAGGGCTCTTGCGCTGCATGCTCGCTTTCTCGTGCTTCGCACTCGTTTCCTCAAACTTTGCGCGCGCGTTGCGATCGTTTCAGGTAATCCGAGTCACGTTTATGTGCTGTTCTAGTCTAACGGTGTCACTATCGGACGTCAAGGCGACATCGATATAAAGCCATCAAAAACTCTACGGTGAACGCAATCCTAATTTCACACACGCCGGGAGCGGTGTTTTTTTGGTCAAACTTTGATCGCTCATTAAATACAGTAAAAGTTTTTCAATCGTGATGGGACCAAGTTTTTTCACATCTGCGATTTTTTTGCGATTTTTGTGCCAATTTTGGTGTGATTTGAACAAGTAGTTTCGGCTGCCCAAAATACACATTCACACCGACACACACACGGCTATTGCTATATTAGATTGTATCTTACCCGTCCAGATCGAATCATCTCCCCAAACCTAATAAAACTGAAATTACCAACAATAAACGGATAGACATATCACTGGAGTGAAGGGATTAAGCTTATCCATTCAGCCTCCATTTAGTTTTAATCAACTTCTGGTAGACCTCACGCAATGATGACGATGAGATGACACTACTAACCCTTTTAGAATGATGGTTGTCATGTTAATCTTATTTTTGATAGCTCCTGACGATTTTATTCAACATATTTCTTCAACACCTGTAAAGAAGCTGTTAGTTAAGGCTACAGTATATCCAATCACCCTAGTAAATGTATCTCCTAAACTGAGTGAAATCTTCTGGAAGTACCTGGAAAAAAATAATTTATGCCATCGGACTGAAGGAGTTAAGCAGGATGAGGTGTTTCCAGTTTTCATTCTTTCTACCCCAAGTGATTTTAACTGGCCTAGAGGAGACCACTGGTATAGTCCATTAGCATCATTTGGCGCACTTTCGTCATTTTGCAGTGACTCTACATACTTTCCATAGCATTTTTTTTTTTCCATGAATATAATATTATTCTTGTATCACTCTATTGTTTAAACTTAGTCATCAAGATGGAGGGATGGCAGTTTTAGGCTTTGCAACACCTCTTTCTTCATGATCAATTTTGTATACTAAACCTGACTACTGCCTTGCATTTTATTAATGTCATTGACACAAACGCATAAATGATAGAAAAGAGTATACTGAAGCGCGATATGAAGAAATAAAGTGGTATGGAAGAGCTGCCAGGGAGACTTCTTAAAACACCAAGGAAATACTACGCTACTCTCTCGTCTTTCATAATGAATTCTCTCTCTCTCTCTCTCTCTCTCTCTCTCTCTCTCTCTCTCTCCACTTTCGCTCCCTTGCTCCTTACCGTTTTTCCCTCTTCGCTCTCTCTCTCTCTCTCCCGTTTTCCAATATTATTTTTTCTCATACAGTCCCTAACCGATTTCCACTCCCATATCCCCTTACATCCTCTCTTTTCAACTTTCTCTCTCTCTCTCTCTCTCTCTCTCTCTCTCTCTCTCTCTCTCTCTCTCTCTCTCTCTCTCTCTCAATATTTTCTTCCCGGCCATAGTTCAATATTCAATTTACTGCAATATCCCTCATTTGCTCCCTCCATATTTATTTTTTCGTTCACATTTCCTTCTTTCTCTTCCTGTATCTTTCTTCTCCCAGTATTTCCGTCTTTCTCTCTAATTTGATATATTTCTCTCCATATTTCCTTCTTTCTCTCCACGTTTCATTCCTTTCCCTTCATTTTTTTTCTTTCCATATATCCCCCTTTGTCTCCACATATCATTCCTCCTCTGTATTTCTGTCTTTCTCTCCATGTTTCCATCTCTCCACATTACCTCTTATCTCCATCTTTCTATATTTCTCTCCACATTTCATCCCTTCTCTGTATTTCTGTCTTTCCATGTTTCCTTCTCTCCACATTACCTACTTATCTCAATATTTCCTTCTTCCTCTCCACGATTCATTCCTTCTCTGTATTTGTCTTTCTCTCCATGTTTCCTTCTCTCCACATTACCTTCTTATCTCCATATTTCCTACTTTCCACAATTCATTCCTTCTCTGTATTGTTGTCCTTCTCTCTCTTTCCTTCTCCCGACATTACCTTCTTATCTCCGTATTTCCTTTCTCGCCACATTTTCCTTTTCAAATTTCCATTACGTCTATATATATATATATATATATATATATATATATATATATATATATATATATATATATATATATATTTTAACTTCCTTCTTTTTCTCCACATTCCCATCTTTTTATCCATATTTCAATCTTTATATATATTTTTTCTTTCTCTCCATACAGGCCTCCCTTATTTATCTCCATATTACCTGCTTTCTCTCAATATTTCCCTTTTTCTAAGTTTCCATTTTTCCTACCGGTCCTGCTATGACAATATTTCTTCTTCCCCCAGCATTCATAATTTTAACTCCCATTTCTCTCTCTCTCTCTCTCTCTCTCTCTCTCTCTCTCTCTCTCTCTCTCTCTCTCTCTCTCTCTCTCTCTCCCTCTCCCTCTCTCTCCAGTATCATAATCCCATAAGGGATGGCGACAGACAAATCGCCTCCATGTCACCATGTCGTCCGTTACCAGGCAGCCCTCCCTCCCTTCACAAAGAATGATATGGCCAGAAATAACATCATTAGTCCCCTGCGCCATACTCAGGGTGAGGGATGTAGGGGGGGTCTTTCCCAATGTGAAGGAATAGCAGCCTTATCAACACTGCCACACGGTATTCTCGTCTCTCTCCATCACACACTGACCTACCTATTCTTGTAATTTACTGACTTATTTCCACACGTTCTTTATACTAAGCATATTTTATCCCTTCTACACGACGCTGTCTTGGTTATTTCGGCTACTGTAAAACCAAGTTTATCTAGATTAAGAAGAGCACCTCCCACTGAAACAGCATAAAATAATTTCCATAACCCTTTAAATATGAGGGGGTTCCTCTGAACTGAAAGAATAAAATCGCCTGACAGTGGCAGAAACAAATGGAAATGGCATCATACAGAAGGGGATAAACCATGCAATCTCTTTACACATCTGCATCCCAAAGTAACAAAACGAGATGCCAGCCCTTGCAAACCACTAAAGTTTGCTGATCAATTGTAGTCGCGGCGCACGACTCTGAGGTAGTCATTATCATACCCTGGCAACCTACCATTCAAAAGTGCGTCCAATTTCGTATCATATTATACACGAATCATATTATTATGCACGAATATGTTATACACGAATATTATTATACACGAACATATTATACACGAATCACATGCGTCTCATATGATACACGAAATCACACGCACTTTTGAATGGTAGATGCCAGGGCACGATAATAACAACCTCAGAGTCGCGCGCAGCGACTATAGTAATTAGTCATTTGGTCCTGTTCCAGTTTCATTACAGCATAAACTACCGACCACAGGTGTACTGTATAATTATTTAGCTTACAATTTTCTGACTAATTATCAGGCAGTCATTAGGTCTTGACCCAGTTACATAACTGTACTGTATACTCTGCTTATAAAATCACTGCTTTCCTTATTTCTTTACATAATCAGGTGCTTCTTCATCTACAAAGCTAATCTCTTGTATTTCAAGACCCATATTCTCGTTAGTTTCGCTTTTTCAATAATTACTTTAACGAAAATTTTATTACCTATTACCCAGTAATATTCTACTGTAAGTTTCTTATAGGTGGTAGGTGGTGGCGACCATCATCCTCTCACCTGATGTGGTTTTGCCTACTTCTTCCTTCACCTTTTTTCTTCTGTTTCTGTGTCTGCCCTCCTCTCTTCCTATTCATTTGTTTTTCCTTCCTCTGTTGTTATTTAGAAAAAAAAAAATTATTGTCCCTCTTTCCTTTTCAAGTGGCATTACATTGGGTGACAAGGTTTCCTGTAAGCCAGGAAACCATTTGCAATGCTGGTGGTAACCATACAACCAACCCATACGTGTTTCCTACATGTCTACAAGTGGGTTGGCGGAGGGTTAGTGTCCCTCCCCGTAAAACAACTAATTCAAAGACAGACGGCCATCCCTTACGGGATTTTGGCATCTGGCTATAGATACACAGAGAGATAGATAGGAGTTACTTACATCTTACACAACAACAAACTTCGTAAATATCAAAATATTAACATAGACCATCCTCCTCCTCCTCCTCATCATCATCATTATCATAATGATCATCATTCCTGTAGGAAATATTTTCCCCCAAAACAGTTGCGCTCTCTGCTTTTTATGATAGTCGTCCCTGGTTAAAAGCAGAGGAAAACTAGAGACCCTTGTTAACAGTTCAAGAGGTTTTTATAACCCAGAAATTACGTTCTCTCTAATAATTCTTATCATTGATAAATTAAATGCTACTGCGTTTAACCCTCGTGGCCAACTATACTGTAAATACATGTAATTATATGGAAATTTCCACGGACCTAAACTGCGTCTGCGAGTTCGATGACGTGTCGAGGATGAAAAGGTCTTCATGTAAAGCAGATGTGGATTTAAGGTATTCACATAGTTAAAGGGAATATTTGGTTTAACTTTGTTTTAAATTACAACTAAGATTAATTTGTTAGATTCGCCCGGTATATATCATGATGTAATCTAACTGTATTTAGCATTGTAATTAATTAGTAGGTGGCACCCCAACAATTCTATGAGGAACTGAGGGCTCGCCAATTTCATGTACTCTGCTACCAGACAAGGTTCAAGTAGCACGTTGTAAATACGCATCTTAAGGACGCTTGATTGCTCAAGCAACAACAGAAATGCAGCCTCATCGTCATCGGTTGTCCAACACTCCCTCTTCACTAGCTAAGTAACCTTTACGAATTGGCCGTTTCATGGGGGGGCTTATCAAAGAGATAGATGAGAAATAGTTACTGAAGGTAAGTTAAGGTTAAGTTACAGTTCACCAAACCCTATGAGACTTGTTTGAATTTACTTATGGACAACTTTAGGGACGAATAACGACCTACGAGTTGTTTAATAGAAAATACTAGAAATTTCTTACATTGTAGTGCCCCGACAGGGATACCTATTTATATAAGGTCAACCATTTCTGACAATCACCTTCACCATCAATGACGTCTTATAAACGTTCATGATTGCTGTCTTACACATCATATTATTCAGTTTAGCATAAGCTTCAAATTCCAAAACGAATACTCCAATATGGCAGTTCATCCAAAGCTCAAAAATATCGTCAGGAGTTATCGGTACTCTACCAATTAAAAAACAAATATTTACTGCTTGTATTGTTGATCTCTGAAGGCCATATTATTTTTATATTACATTCAGTTAATACTTCAACTCGACAGTTCCTCCTCAGGAGGGACCAGTTATAAAATAAATATTTACTTCATCGTACTGAAAGGGTTAGCATCTTTACTACAATGATGTACTAGCTGGGCATACTCTTGCTTCCTCCAGACAGTTATATCCAACTTGGGACAGACTTCTCGAATGGAAGAGGCAAAGAAGATTATACTTAACTTCAAGAATCTGAAAGTGTTCCTGACGCTGATAACATCGCCTCATCCTGTATATCATGGAAATGAAGAGGTTAAGTCAAATAAACACAGACACTTGACAACAGGGACATCACACACAGTGACATCACACACAACGGCGAGAAGGAATTGAAATCAAATGAACCTAACTACAAATAAACTAACTGAGCTGAATGGACCTAACTGGAAATGAATGGTCCTAAATGTAACTAAATGGGCTTAATTCCAACTGAATGGACCTAACTGCATCTGAATGAACCTAACTGCAACTGAATGAACCTAACTGCTTCTGAAAGATCCTATCTGCAACTGGATGAATCTAACCTCAATGGCATGAATCTAAAAGCAATTGAATGGACTTAACTGAAACTGAATGAACCTAACTGCAAATGAATGAACCCAACTGCAACTGACTGAACCTAACTGCAAATGAATGGACCTAACTGCAATTGAATGGACCAAACTCCAACTGAATGAACCTAACTGCAACTGAATGAACCTAACTGCAACTGGATGAACCTAACTGCAGCTCGATGAACCTAATTACAACTGAATGAACCTAACTGGAACTGAATGGTTCTGAAATGAACATAGGTCACCTGGGTGAATATGAATGGATCACCTGGCTGAACATGAATGCAAGTGCAGGACCTGAAAAACAGGAATTGGCCTGAACTGATCACCGGATTGATATATATATATATATATATATATATATATATATATATATATATATATATATATATATATATATATATATATATATATATATATATATATATATATATATATATATATATATATATATATATATATATATATATATATATATATATATATCAGGTCATGCAGGGAAAGAATAGGCCATTTCGAATGTTGTTTAGCAGTTAAGCTGCTTTTCGTCACTTGTCAATGCCTCTGCCATCTTCCTGCATGGTACCATCTTTGTTCACAATATTGCCTACATAGGCTACTTGGACGTCCGTAATTCACATTTCAGTGTTAACCTACGATTCGCCTCATTGCCTGTTTCAAACATCATAACTTGATGCTCTGTTCAGTTTCATTCTTCGTTTTCTCACACAAGCACCAAAGTTTTCACATTTGCTATTAGCACTCCATTCCCTGCTGGCAGTTCCCACTCAGCCTCTCTTCAGAACCACTACCCTGCCACGTGTCTTCGCTTTCGTCTCGTTCATTACTTTATCCTTATAAACATTAAACAGGCGTGATGATTTAATACAACCCTGTTTTAATCCAAGAAGACAAGCTTATTCTTTCAGTTAATATAGCATCCACTCTTAGATGCATTTGGCCCATCAGAGATACATACCGGTACTCTATGTATATTTGAGTAATCCATCTTATAACACATGATACCGGTAGTACCTTCCACAATGCCTGTAGATCTATAAATAAAATTCATACTCTAAATCAATGGGCCCTCCAGTCAAGAGCCTGCTTGTCACGCTAATGACATAATTGGGCCACACTGAAAAAGACTCCTCACGCACACCCAGTGTCCAGGACAAAAACACCCACCATCATTACTCCGATCAATATCCATAGAATACATTGTCTACTCACGGGGCGCCCGGGAACGAAAGAAAACCCACCAGCACCTGGGTGATGACGTCACACTCTCCGCTATCCCGTGAGTAGACATTGTATTCTATGGATATTGACTCCGATATTCGATAATGGCAGGAACGAGTGTGGACCCGAACAAAAAGCAATTCATCATCATTTCTAGTATGTCACTTGGTCATTCTTCTTTTACCACTAGACAAACGAGAAAATGGGTAAACGCTTCAGTGGACATTTAATGGTAATGATCTGTCTTCGTCAAGGCGATGGATGGATGGGTGGGGCAGAATTCAAGGGTTGAGTGAGTAGGGAACTGATTTTCATCGTGAATATGGTTTCAGACAATGGAGAGCGGAAAAAGAGGGTAATTAATGGAGAAGGATAAAGGTGGGACAAGGAACACCTGTGCCATATTACACAGCTAAACAGAGACAAACACATGGGCACAGATGGTCCTCTCGCAATCTACAAGCTCGGGTCCCGCATTCACGTGGGATTTGGAGGTTTTCTACTGTAATAATACCATTTCATTGATACATTCACGCACACTACACCTCATTCTTCTGTTGTATCTTATTCATTCACTTTTATAAGTCTCTCTCTCTCTCTCTCTCTCTCTCTCTTAAGTTGCTGTTACCCTAAATATTCTTTTTCTGGATTAAGAAAGAACCCTTTTAATGAAGACGTGCCTTCCCACATTTTATCTTTCCCCTCTCCCGTTGACGACCATCCACCACTCCACGTTGCTCTAAATAACTACCCTTCCCTTTTTCAAACAACACTTTCTTCCACTCTTTTACAACTTTCCCTCCGCTTCTTCGCCACCTCCAGCTCTCCATCATACTGGCCATATCGTTCTCCTTCTCCCCTTACCTGGAATTAAATCAGTTTTCCCCAGCCCTTATCGCTATCTCATCATTAATCAAGCAGCTCCTTCAGTTTCTTTTTTTCTTAAACATTTCAATTTCGATTAACCACTACATATTTCACGTCTCTACTTCATCCCAGCCATAACCCCTCCAGGGAAAGTATTCGTGAAACACACTGGATTTTTCCTAGATCATCAGAATCACGTTTGGTTGTGAGGAAATAATATGAATAAGGTCATAAAATCTCCAAAATAAACTACTAAGAAGGTGTTCAAACAATTCTCCAGTCATAAGGTATCTTCAAAATATACACTGGCCTAATTAACTGATAATGTTTCAAGCTAAGAGTCCTGGCATGATCCACAACAACGATGCCCTTCCTTGTCAGTTAAAATATACGGCCAAAATCCAGCAGAAAGCCTGGACATTCCTGATCTTCCTTTGCCAGCTATGCCTTAGTCTACCCACAGCAACATCACGTAGAGTCCATTTTCCCTGGAGTCCGCAAGTAATCACCAACAGGACATGGATAACAGACGGACGTTCCGAGTGACAAGATTTTCCTTGTGACAGAACAGTATCTGCCGAGACTCAATGTACTGAACAATCCTACACTGTTGTTGTACCGGTACCTCGCCCTGAAACCACTGTACTCATTTCAGTTCATCTCACCTCACCTCACACCACCACGCAACCTCATCTCACGACCCCTTCGCCTCAACTCACTACCCAGCGCCTCAATCTCACCTTATCACTCTTCCACCTTATCATTTCTCCACCTTACCTCTCCACTCCTACCTTCCTGCTTTCCTGTACTTGTCTTTGAACTACAGAATACTCCCTATAACACGCTGTCTCGAGAGGACCAGTAGCTCTGTTGTTGTTTGTTAATCTTTGTATATCTCAGCTCCCTAACTAACACCCATCCTTCATCTCATCTCAGAATCCCTCTACCTCACTTCAGCACCTCTCTATCTCATTAATCACCCTTCTACCTTACTTGAACACCTTTTCACTACCTCATCACTCCCTCCACCTGACCTGAACACCTCTTCTCCTCCATCTCATCACTCCGTCCTCCACCCCATTTCGTTCCACCCCTTTTCACTTTCCCTGACGTGTCCACAACACACCAAACCATTTCCCTGTCCTCACATTTTTCATATCAACTGACAGACCCTCTACTCTTCCGGCAGCAGCACAACAGTCTCTTAGCCAACAATATGTACAGATGCATTCTTCAGTTCTTTTTCACCTTCTGTAGTCTTTTCAAAAAAAAAAAAAAAGTCACCTGGCTAAAGTAATCAGTTGTATTAAAGCGGAATGGAAGGGTTGTAACACCACTTCAGCAGTTTGCTAAGTGAAATATGGCATGAGCTTGCCAAAGGCTTTCATAACGGCTCCCTTACAGATGGCCGACGGACACTTAGCCGACGGACATTTAAAAGAACAGACACTTCACCGACGGATATATGACCGAATCGACATATAACCGAACGGACATTTACCCAAATGAACTTATGGCTGAATGGACAAATGACTGAACTGCTTTCAGGTGACGAGTAAACGGCCAAACAGACAACCGGTAAAATTGTTGTTCCTTTTAATAGCCTACATATAAAAACTATAAATGCAGGAAATTTTATTAAATCACTTTCGATTTTAATAGTCACAGTCGTTAACATACTGTTAACAGTATGAAACACTGTGCATTATTCGGAAACAATCAGCATTAATTTCCTCAATTTCACTAATGGTTGGTTACATGTTTGAACTTTTTAGCCACGCCCCAAACCAAGCCAACGTTAGACAGCTTGCCTAGACGCTGATGCAGTCACTATTCAGAAGTTGTTAGTCCATGCTTTTCAGAGTCTTATTTATGTTGTGTACATTTATTTACATTTATGTACATTATTGTTGTTCTCGTTAATATTTCATGTTTATTTTGTGATGTGTATATTATCACCTAAGCTAATTCAAATTTACTTTGTATGTAGGCTAATGTTTAACCCTTTTGGGGTCAGGTGATGCCTAAGGTGAATAAAATTTTAGTTTCTTTTAAGATCATGGAATTCATACCAACGGCAAGAGGAGGAAGAAGGCATTTGCTTGACGGCTACGCCTACATCGTTGATAAACGTGAACGCAAAGGAAGTTGTGGGGAACAATTAAAAAAAAAAAAAGACGACGTTATTCAACGAGAAGCAAATAATCACTCGCATCCCCCTGATGCCGGACGCAACCTGTCATTGAAAACAGTACAAAAAATTAAAGAAAGCGCCAGACAGTCAGAGGAAGTGACATCGACTATTACACAAAACTGCACCAGTGAGTACCCACATGATGCTGCGGGTGTTCTTCCTAGGAAAGAAACTCTGGCAAGATTGGTGCGCAGACAACGCAGGGCACAAGACAGGGATGTTTTAACTGACGACTTACGGCAATCAGTTAGAGGAGAAGACTTCGCCACCCATGAAAGTGACAACCTGCTAATTCTATCAACGCTTTCAAAGACCACTGGCTGTTTTAATGGGACTTTTGATTCTGCATCATAAGGCTCTCAGTTATAATATGCAGTGCATGTTATACTGGATGAGAGGCATACAATTCTCTTATTACACTGCATCACAAGGAACAAAAACCAAGTAACTTATGACTTAAATTTTAGCACCCTCAAGCGAGACAACATCTTAATCCCGTTTCAATCACCCCTGACTATGAAAGGACGGTAATTAATAGCATTACAGCATGTTTTCCAAACACAGATTTATGGATGCTTTTTCCATTTTGGGCAACGCTTGTGGAAGCAAATACAGGGCTTAGGACTACAGACTTGGTATAATGATTCATAAGTGCACTCACTGACAAGTCTGTTCAAGCTATAGCATTTGTGCCAGTCAGTGACGTTGTTGAAAGCTTCAGTGAATTTGCCTGATCACTTGATGATGAAACATGAACTTCTATCTGAGTTTCTTGGCTACTTTGAAAAAACATGAATTGGTGTTACACAGCGTGGAAGACGAAGAAGACCAGCATTGGAACTCTGTATGTGGAGCACATTTGAGAGAATCGCACAAGGCCTTCCACTGACAACATACTCTCTAGAAGGATGGCACAGAGGGTTTGAGCAGAGAATGGCAACCACATGCAGTCTCGTTTCACAACTAAAAAAAGAGCAGCCGGACCGGGAGTTGACAATTGAGCTGGTAGCATCAGGAATGCAACTGAGGAAACCGAAGAAGAAGTATCAGATATTAAACACAAGATGAAGTCTGTCACTGAAAAATATAAAGAGTATCCCTGAATCGAAGAGCAATTGCCCCAAATCCTCAAATATTAAAGAACATTTCATTTTATTCTGCAGTTTTGTAAAACATTTACAGTATATTTAATATCTTTTATCCTTTAGTATACGTGCAATAAAGATTTTTTTTATCATATATCATGCAATGGTATTATTTTTTCATCATTTTTATAGTTTGTTTTATAAAGCAGTTACAAAGACAAAAAATACAACAAAACATTAAAAAGAAGAAATGAAAATAACAAACAAAATTGAAAGGACAAATATCCGTTCGGTGAAATACCCGTTCAGCGGAATGTCCTTTCAGTGAAATGTCCGTTGGCCAAATGTCCGTTGGTCATCTGTCCGGCCACGTTCATAACAGTGTCATACCCCACCTTGTTCTCTCTCTCTCTCCCTCTCTCTCTCTCTCTCTCTCTCTCTCTCTGTTTTTCCTCAGCTTCTTTTTCCCTCTTATGTCCATTCCTTTCTTTAGTTCTACTTAGAACCTTGATTTTGTTCTTCCTCCTTTGTTTTCTTTTATCTCAACCATTCCTTTTTCATTTGTTTAAATTTTGTCCTTCCTTCCCATTACCTTTCATCTTCACTTTCTTCTCTTTTCATCAACAGTACAGTTCCTGTATCCTCACCTTTATCCAATCTATTTAGTCTACACCTTATACTGTTTTCCCCACCTGCACCGCCATCTTTTACATAGTCCCCAGTTCTCCTCGAATTCCTCTTTTCGTTTCAGACCTCCATCCTCTTTGGCTTCTTCGTATATTCGGCATTTTCATTCTTATGCTAGTTTCTCATATTGATTTCCCTCCTGCTTCCCCTAATACGCATCTTTTCCAAGCCGGCTTGCTTGCTTGCTCGCTTCCTTCCTTCCTTCAATCTCTCATGCCTGCCTCCTTCCCTCTATATTTTCTCTGATACTTTATTAACTTTACTGTTTGATTGCTTTGCCACTCCTTAATTGTCCTACAATGCATTAGTTTCATTCACTGAAATCAGGAGAGAACTGGGCAAGGTTGGAGCCCCAAGGGCGACACTAGCAATCTTCTTTGTGTCTAACAGGATACTGGGCGACGTGTCCTAGGAATTTATGACATTCATAAAGAGTCTTAAGGCGAAAATATTTGCAACTACCACAAGCTTCGTAAACACGAAGTAAGATTAATAATAAAAAAAACGTATAGGCTCATCTTAGGCTCATTTTGTTGTATTTACGGCCAAGAGAGAGAAAAAAACCGCTTAATTGTTCTTATCACTCCAGCCTCTCTCGTTTCCACCTCCTTCCTCCCAAGTCCCTTCTCGAGTTCTTTTTCCAGTTTTCACTTTCTTTTTTTACTCCTACTTCCCTCTACACTTCGATCTTCATTCCCTCCTTCTCTCTTTTCCTCTTACCTCCCTCCCTGACCTCAAGTCGGTCTTTACCATGGCCTGATATGCGTAAGGTTAACGCCGCCAACACACACACACACACACACACACACACACACACACACACACACGAACACACACACACACACACACACACACACACACACACACACGAACACACACACACACACACACACACACACACACACACACACACACACACACACACACACACACACGCACACATGGTAAAGTGACATATGAACAAAGGAAGAAAAAAGACTCAGGGCGCCTGGGAGTAGACGACACTTCAAACACAGGGACGCAAGCAGGATGGCACAAGTGGGGGAAAAACAGGAAAAGAGAGAGAAGGAACGGTAAGGAAAAGTAAGGTATAGGTAGGAAGGTAAGAAAAAAGGGTGCATGGCCCAGGCAGGAGGGGAGGGGGTGGTGAAGGAGACCAGAGAAGTTAGAAAGATTGGCACCTACTGATACAGCAAAGGCTGAGAGCAGGTAGGTAATAGCGAGGCATAGAAGAAGGCAGGGAAAGAGCCATGGCGAGGAGACAGAAGGGGGGAGGTTAGACTTCTTTTAAGATGAATAAGATCTGTAGGTAGTGAAAATAAGTTAAATATATAAATACAAAAACAAGCAAATAAATAAACAAAAACACGTCACCATCCTTAAAGCATTAAATTAGATTATCGAGTATGAACTGCAAGCACTGTGTGACTGTGTGCAAGAACTCTGCTTCACTCACTTCCATGTACACACCGTTGCCCCTCCCTCCCTCTCTGATGTAATTTCGCATCAAGCTGGACAACGCCAGCCGTGGTAAAGTTCCTCTGTACCCGTCCAGTGGTGTGGTCGTCCATGCTCACCAGGCTTGTGTTTTTGCAATTATAACACAATTATAATAAAGTTTACTGTCACGCACGTCAGATATCTCATATTTTAACACTGTGTCTGAAAACCATATGCCTGCCACACCCCAGCAGCACTGACTTGTGTGTGTGTGTGTGTGTGTGTGTGTGTGTGTGTGTGTGTGTGTGTGTGTGTGTGTGTGTGTGTGTGTGTGTGTGTGTGTGTGTGTGTGTGTGTGTGTGTGTGTGTGTGTGTGTGTGGTCGTCGTCGTCGTCACTGTCCTCCTAATCCTAATATTTTCACTCTTCTCTCTTCCCTCGCTGGATTTCCTTTGCAAATTCCCTATATTTCTTAACTTTATATCGTTCTCTTTTTCATCCCTTCCAATCTTTCATTTTTCCTTCAGCTTCTCTTCCCCACTCATATTATTCCTGCTCCTCCTGCTCCTCCTCCTCCTTCTCATCATGATCCCTTCCTTTCCCTCTCTTCTGCTCTCGTCTCCTTCTCCTCCTCTACCTCATATTGCATTCCTCTGCAAAAGTTTCTTTCCTTCCCCTCCTTTCTGCCCGTGAACTTCTGGTATTCTTGTCTCCTCCTCCTCCATTTCCAAAACTACTTGTGGTCATGGAATATGAAATCCTCCCAAACACGTCATGGAAACTTTACTCTCGCTGAACGTGAGGAGGAATACAAACAAATACAAAGGAATACAAAGGAAAGCATGCAGCAACAGACCTTATGGTTCTCTCGAGGCTGCTTGTTACAGAGTAGACTTTGACTACGAGAATTAATTCATCTTGCTGAAGGGTAAGGATAGTAGAGCAAAAAGGCTTCCCTCGCCTCCAAAACCATCCACTTAAAACTGGCAGGAAAAAAGTGAGAAGGACCACCAAGCAGCATGGAAAATCTGACATGGAAATTTCACAGGAAAGACTGAAAGGGAAAAGTTACATTCTTTAGTACTTTATCTATAAGCTACAAGTCTGAATAACCTGAAAGGGAGAGTATTAATAGTAAAATTTAAACTCAAATAAATAAACAACTAAAGCAGGGCATTATGCACGAGTAAGTTGAGTTAATGGGGCGTCTGTAGATACAGTGTGGAAAGTGCATCGTGTCGATGTTCAGAGGTGTTGTGGCAGCCTTGCCTGGTGCTTTTAAGGCAGACAGCAGTCTTCACTCCACTTTCCCATCTGGAACAAGCACACACGTAATCTCTTGAAGCTGTGACCCCCAGTATATTACAAAAAAATTTGATGGTGGTCACTTAACTAACAGGGACCCTTTCTAAACCACAGCCCATCACAGGTCGAAAATAAGAGTAATGACTGTTAACTCAGGGCTATCTGTGCAGATCCTAGTCTGTGCTTATACTAATTTATTTGCATTAAACAGAATGGTAAATATACTGTATAATGACGTGACGCGACGCTATGTACGGGTACTTTAAGTTTACGGGGTGTCTTGCAGACAGGAGGGGAATAAACTTATGCATAGCTAGTAAAAGTAAGTCATTCGGTCAGACAGAGTCAGCTGAGGATTCACGTGCAAGTACTTCTCTATTTTGTTATTAAATGTCTGAACCGTGATACTGTTTATGGTATCTGAGGGTAATCTGTTCCAGATATTAACGACCCTGTTGATGAAGTATTTTGCTCCATTTGATTGGAAATGCTTTCCCACACATTTGCAACCATTACTCCTGGTTTGACTTGAACGGTCTATTTCAAAATATTTATTCATGTCTAAGTTCCCATATCCTTTCATGAATTTGAAAACCTGAATAAGGTTGCCTCTTAACCTACGTTTTGTTAGGCTAAACATAATTTAAGTTCTTCAAGGCGTTCCTCACATGGTTTATTTCTCAGCCGTGGTATCATTTTTGTTATTCTTTGCTGTATTTTCTCTAATTTTTCTGTGTTCTTTCTGTAGTATAGAGACCAGATATTGGACATAATTCTAGAGACTGGGTCGCATTAGCGAGTTGTACAAAGCTAGTATGACTTTTTCCTATTTAAATTCGAAAGTTCTTCCAATAAAACCCATCAACTTGTTTGCAATTTTAACCACCTTGGTGCACTGCCTACTTGGTTTTAGGTCATTTGATATTATCACACCAAAAGCCTTTTCACTGTTTGTACTTGATAACTGGATATTGTTCATTTTTTAATTTGCACGTTCGTTGTTATTTCCAGTACGAAGTACTTTCATTTTTCTATGTTGAATTTCATTTGCCATTTTTCTGCCCAGTTTGCTAAAGTTTTAAAGGTCATTTTGTAACTGCTGCCACTGTAACGTCGAAGATGCTTTACCTGTTATTTTAGCATCATCTGCAAATTTGAATGTTACAATTTAAACATTCATCGATGTCGTTTGTGTAGATAATAAAAAGTATTGGTCCAAATAGTGAGCCCTGGGGAACACCATTAATTGCATTACGCCATTTAGATTCCTTTCTGCTTATCACAACTCAATGTTTTTGGTCTGAATGCAAATCTTGTAACCATTTCTGCATATTTCCTTTTATTCCATGGGCTTCTACTATGCTTACAAGATGCTTGTGAGGAACAGTGTCGAATGCTTTCCGAAAGTTGAGGTAAATTATATCTACCCCTGCAGTCGACATTTGATTTGTAAACATCACGGAAGAAGTCCAGTAAGTTATTTAAGCATGAATGTTGATATCTGAATCCAGGTTGTGAGTCTTTTATTATATTATTTTCTTTTGGATAATTAACTGTTTAATATCTAATGCCTGTTTCCATTAATTTGCACGGAAATGATGTTAAGCCGATCGGTCTGTAATTTCCTGGGAGTGACTTATTTCCATTTTTGAAAATTAATGTTACATATGCTAGTTTTCATTTGCATGGGGCTTTGCCAGTATTTAATGATTTATTGAATAAGACAGAGAGTGACAGCAATAACTCATTTTTTGCTTCTTTGAGAATTCTCGGTGATATTTTATCAGGGCCAGGGGTTTTGTTTATGTTTGTACTATTTATTGCTGAAAAGATGTCGTTACTGGGGATAGAGTAGTTGCTGAGGCTGGTGCTATTTGCTTGGTTTATGGGTGACAGGCTTCCGATGATGTTTTCTACCGTAAAAACAGATGCAAAATAATCATTAAGAATGTTCACCATTTCAACCTCATCTTTGTGTTTACCCTTGCTTCTTGAGCTCCTATTGATGTCGTCATAAACTTTTTCTTTCTAATGTAACTGTAAAATTCTTTAGGATCTTATATGCATGTATTAGCAATGTGGATCTCCAGTGCTTTCTTCCATTGACTGATAAGTCTTTTTGATATGCAGCGTAGATTATCGAACTCTAATTTATCATCATTATTTTGTGTAGTTTTATATTTATGTATACATGTTCTTTTAGGTATTAAGTTACTTTTAATTTCACTGGACCAACACTCTGGTTTACTATTACCAGCTGGACGCCTGTTATATAATGGTACACATGACTTTACCACTTCATTACATTTTTGGTGAAAATTTCTCATGGTTGGTTTATGTCATTGATTTCAGTCATTTGATTTCAGTCTGCATTGTATGTGGAGTTCTGAGTCTGGTGAAATCCGTGCTACAACAGTCTGGGACTTTTTTCTTTGCTCTCTGCTTCTTTCACTTTTTCAGTAGTGATATTAAACTGCATAATTTGATGATCACTGGAACTAAACTCAGGTCATATTCTGACGTTGTTAACTAGGTTATCATTTGTAGTTACAGTAAGATGATGTCTAGGATATTGTTTCCTCTCACTGGGTATTCTACGTGTTGGTAGAGAGCACTTTCTTGAAGATTAATGTAAAGCTCTTGTCCTGAATGTGCAGTTAGTGGTTCATCCCACCTTGTTACTGGTAGATTAAAGTCACCAAAAATTATGCCATCCTCTTGACAACAAATTTCAGCACTTTCATCATAAAGTTTTTCATCTGTGTCAGCTGACTGTGCTGGAGGACGACAGATGAGACATATATTAAATTTACGCAATTTAATACTCAGTTGAACGTGACTGGCATTTATGTTAGTAATACTGGGTTTGGATAACACAAGGGGGTGGAGACTAGTTTTCATGTATAGTAAAACATCGCCATCAGCTTGGTATGGTGGCACAGAGCTGAAAATATTGTACCCTGTTAATGAGTATTCCTCTAAAAAGCCACAGTCAGATGTGTTAATCCAGGACTCTGTGATGCCTATGATAAAATTTTCTACGTATGAAAAAGAGTCTAAATCCTCAAATTTGTTGGGCAGACTACATGCATGAACAAAGCAGACTCCAGTTCTGTCCCAAATAGTTGATGAACTGACTTCATGGGTATTTACGTTGAGGTTGCTGTTCCTGGATGCTCTGCATTTTTTTATTTGAAGAGAGCAACTTTATCAAATGAAAGTCTACCTAGCCGTGTTGCTCCTATGGAGTTCAAATGGAGACAATCATTCTGGAAAAGAATATGTTGCTCTGAGAACTGGTCCCACAGATTGACAAAGGTGACTCTTTCTTGTGTGCAGAAAGATTTGACACGGTTATTAGTGCTGAAGGCCTTATAACAGAAGTTAAATTCTGCACTGATCCTTGGGAGTATGCTGGATATTATTACATTTGTGGACTTTGGTTTAATTCGCTTGATCATCTCATGATACTTTGATAGCAAAACCTCTGATCTGTTGGGCTTAATGTCATTTGTATCGACATCAATGATGTAGAGAATTTTATCGATTGCGTCTTTTGTGACCTCATCGCAGGCTTCCGTAATGTGACACAGTCCACTTCCTGGAACAGTACCTCATTCTGCTCCAGGGGGTGCATTGACAAAATTCCTCCAGCTAACTGCATACAATGGAGTCCCCAGTCAGCCTTGTTTCTACAATCTTGTCAACTGCTTCAGCAAGGATATGGTAGGGATTGTATGTAGTTATGAGGAGGTGCTTCTTCATACCTTTTACTGGTTTACTGGTTTTGAGCTTCACTTGGCGAAGGAAGTAAGGAATCACTGGGTGAGGAAGACAAGGTAAATTTTTATAAGTTGCCGGTGAGGAAGACCCCGTATATTTTTACAAGTTGCCAGTACATCCCTCAGGTTGTGCAATATATTTTTTTGGTAGTTTTTGATGAAATTTGAGTGATTTTGACCTTCATTTTTGTCGGAAATGCTTAATTTTGTCTCTTTTCCTATCATGAACTTTGACTGGATGAGGAGGTGAAATGAAGCATTTTCAACAGAAAACGAAGGAAAAAAGTCACTCTAACAGCATCAAAAACCACCAGAAAAATATACAGCACAACCGGTTAACCTAACCAAACAGACTTAACCTAACCTAACCTAACCTAACCAAACAGGCCTAACCTAACCTAAACAAACCGACATCAAACGAAGGCAAAAATCACTCAAATCGCAAAAAAAAAAAAAAAAAAAAAAATACACTGCACAACCAGTTAACCTAACCATACAGACCAAAACTAACCAAACCTAACCTAATCTAACGTGCTGCAGCGGAATGCTTACCCTAGAGATACGATGGTCCAGGTTGTGCAGTATATTATTCTGGTGGTTTTTGATGCGATCTGAGTTATTTTTGTCTTCGTTTTCTGTCGAAAATGCTTCATTTTACCTCCTCATCCAGTCAAAGATCATGATTGGAAATGAGGCAAAATGAAGCATGGAAGAGAGATAAAATGAAGCATTTCCGACAAAAATGAAGGACGAAATAACTCAAATCTCAGCAAAAACTACCAGAAAAAATACACTGTGTTTTCTCAATAACTCAATGGCTTCCTTCGGTTCCGAGTGGAAATGCTTAATAACACGTAAATAATCAATATTACACCCGGTGCTCAGATCACGTCCTACTTCGTCGGAAGCCATAGCAAGAAGGATTTGAATTTTCCACCCAGAAGGAATCAAAGTCCGCGCTTAAACTGACTGGTAGAATACCATCACGTGACATAAAGTATGCCTATGAGTGGTAGAAACAGACCTAGCAGACGCATGCGCAGTCGACGGAAGGAGAAACACACATACAAATGCACACATTGTTACACGGACTGGCCGAGTCAAGATCCAAGGCATGGATTTTTGGGAAATTTTAGTTAAATTCATTATCTCTGTACTGTAAATATCAATTTTCGAATGGGGGTTCATTAGCATTGTTAGGTAATATACTACGTGTTTATGGTGGTAGTATCCCTGAACTGCATATTGGCAACTTGTAAAATAATACCGAAGACACACTGTCATCTGTAACTGCTTCATGGGCGGGGGTTGGTACTGGCTCAGGTTACACGCATCTTCCTTCTTGAGCATTGTCACTGACGCCTACGTTTGCTACTAGGAACTCTTTCAGTGTCTCAAACTCTGCCTTGAGTTCCCTGCAATTTCTCTGTGATTCAGCTAAGCCTTCTTCTATATATCTCCTCATGACGGATAGTTTGCACGCAGGTGATGAAAAGTAGTCCAAAAAATATTGAGGTGCAAACTGACCAGTAAACTCCTGGTAAGTCTTCAACATGTATGGCATTGTGAGAGGTAATATTTCCAAAATGCCACAAAAAGAAAAAAAAAAAAACTACAGCTATATAAATGTTATCACCAATGTATAATTTACGCTGTAAATGAAATACTGAATTTATAGGGAGATACACTTTATGTATACTAATTTCCTTTACAAGTGAAAAAAGAATAGAAAATCTTCTTGCTATGAAAGTATATAACTTACCATGAAATGTAGATATGCGCAATAAACTGATTCACTGAAAATAATAATAATAGAATGGAGTGAAAAATCAAAATAGAACCTGAGCCACTCGGCAAACAATTGTTTATACAGTCTATAAACTATTTTACTGGTGAAACAACATACACAGAGTCATCACACAGTTATATCTCTATACACAAGACAGTACCAATCACTTCCACCAAAACAGCAAGCAACCAATTAGACAGTAGTTAGGCCTTACAGCGCCTTAACTTAAACAGATGATGATGGGAAAGCACAGTGAGCCGATGGTGAGAGAGAGAAAGAGAGAGAGAGAGAGAGAGAGAGAGAGAGAGAGAGAGAGAGAGAGAGAGAGAGAGAGAGAGAGAGAGAGAGACAGACAGACAGACAGACAGACAGACAGACAGACAGATAGACAGACAGACAGACAGACAAGACATGAGGCTTAAGTAGCTCCTAGGCACTGCATCCTGTGCACATTCCACATCAATATTCTTCAATATAAGGTATTGAAGTGTTGCTGTCTGTAGCTGCTAGTTGGCTGTAAATGATTAATGTGTTTAAAATACCAACATACCGTAGTTATCACAAGCAAGACACAAGACACCCTGCCCATGCCGTGTGTAAAAATAAACTGGTAGGGAACCGGTGATACGAAGCCTCTTTAGTAACAGAGAACAAGGCTGTGGGACAATAAAGAGGCTTGCAAATTATAAAAGACAGCATAGCTAAAGTATGAAAACACAAAATCGATGATGAGAAGAAGACGGACACGGAGCTAACTTAATACAAATGAAAATAAACTGATTTGGAGAATGAGACTCATATAGTAAACTAGCAATACAAATGCTATTAATTAGTTGAATCCCTGATGCCATATCCCCACTCATAATAGCAACGGGTCTAGTATTCCACTGCAGACAATACCAGATGATCTTCTTCAGGTGAGCCAGGAATGTGAATTAGGCAAATACTGCCACAACGCTAGGAGTTCTTTTTCAAATAACAGCAGCCTATTTTGCTCAACTAGGAATGGGTTACATGGGCCTGAGTTTACGTTACATCTATGAAAATAAAGACTGGTGTATGTTATCAAAGTTATCAGTATAAATGAAAGATTATTTAAGTGCCATAGCTTCTTTAATATATAAAGACTGACGTGCACTGCTGTTTTATGAAACTGTTGTTGTTGTTGTTGTTATGGTGTCGTTTTGTTAATCAGCCATCACAGCAAGAGTTAATATACTGCTACGTCCCTCTCCCACCCACAGGTGAGACGTGCTACTTACCCTTACCTGCCCGCCTCAGCTACAGGTGAACCACACCCCTACATCCGACCCTCAAAGCCTCCGCCCACGAAGTCCCAGCTGACAAAAGCTTTTTATACCCGCAGCTGCAATGGTGATGGCAGTGTAAATGTTAGGGTGGCTGGGATGCAGTCAGACTGGATGACGCATAGGTCAGGAAAATACGAGCTAAGGCCAGAGACTACGTGTTAAGGCCACAAGACGACATGCTAAGGCCACAGGGGTACGAACTACAGCCACGAGACTACGTGCTAAGACCAAGAGACTACGAGAAAAGGCCACGATATTAAGAGAAAAGGCCACGACTTGAGCAAAGAGTGAAGAAGATGACTGCTCCATCACAGCTCAGTAAGGGTCCAATCACCATGCCGATGCAGTAGGTGCACTATCTTTTATTTGTCCATTCTCTTGACTTTTTTTCTTAGTTTTTCTTTCTTTTTTTTTCGCTTCATCTCTTTGTGGTCGGTGGGGGCGCCCATCATCCATCCACTCAGTGTAGTGGTTCTCTATTTCAGGTAACTCTACACTGTGTAACAAGCCAAATTATTTCCTGTAAACCAGGAAACCATTTAATACTGTATGATGGGTGGTAACCTTATAACCAATCAACACGTGTACTCTGCGTGTCAACAAGTGGGTTGGCGTAGGGTTAATGCCCCTCCCCAGAAAGCAACTATCTAAAAATACAGACAAGATGCAACGGATCAGGACAGACCAACAGGTGACGACCAAGGACTGGGCAAAGGACATTGTACCGTACTGATTGCAACATGGAATATAATGGGTGCTAATGACGAGATGCAAGAGAGATAGATTGTCCAGGTGCTTGAGGGTGCAAAAGTGGACATGTGTAGATTAACTGAGACTAATGAAGGGAAGAGAAAAGTTATGGTCTTCGAGAGAAACGAAGTCATTGAAAGTACAGTGAAGTTGGAAGATGAGGAAATGGAAAATGTGAGTGCATTTAAGTACTTGGATAGTCTGATGAGTAAGAATGAAATTTTGGAGGATGAAGTGCTTGAAAGAATACAACCAGAAAAAAAGGTTGCTAGTTCTTTGAAAGCAGTGATAAGAAATAGGGAAGTGAGCATGGAGGTAAAACAATCGATGCATGATAGAAATGTGATACTAATTCTAACGTATAGAAGTGAAGCGTGGACCTTGCTGAAAGGACACAAGTCAAGAGTGAAAGCAGTGAAAATGAGTTATCTGAGAGAAGCATGTGGAGTTACATAGAGAGACAGTGACAAATGAGAAAGTGAAGGAGCGTTGTGGTACTGATGTGGGTGTGACAGAAAGCGTTCGGTGAAATACACTGAGGTGGTTTGGCCATGTGGAGAGGATGGACAGAGAGACTAACAAGGAGAGTGTATGTGAGTGAGAAGGAGGGGGGTGGGGGAGGGGAGGCCTTACGGGTTTAAGGCGTCTGGCAACAGATAGAGATAGATAGTCTTCTGAATAGCGTGTTGGTGAAACTGTTCCATGGTCTCTCCTAGTACTAATGGGGTTAAATCCTCCAAAACGGTGACGGCTTTTCATATTAATACTGTACATCACTGCGGGATTTTATATAAATCTGAAGTGGCGTTTAGAACTCGAAAGGGTTAGGTACAGCCCTCATGAACTGGTTCATGGAAAGAGGTCGCCCTGATCTAATTCAAATCAAGTGATGGCAGCAAGATTTTCTTGGTAGTGAAGTACAGTGTGACACATCCATCACTGCCATGATTATTAACTAGCCTGCGCAGCAATTTATTGCTCAATATGAATGGAAAATACTGAGGTGACTTGATAGCGTCTGTGGTTTAGTTTTCTTGCCACCATCACACTAATTTAGTTAATTCAAGGAAGAGCTCTGGTACAGAAGGGGCTTAATACAGTTTTATGCAATAATCTTTTCATCACGATGACGTCATTTTCATTTAATTCCTTGTAGAGTTTCACAGCTTATTCACCTTAGGGAACAGCATCTCGTATAAAAGATATTACAGACTCCTGGATTAACCCAACCCATTGAAAATAATGGCACCTTAAAAAAAAAAAAAAAAAAGTATTCTTGTATCAGATCTTACTTAGCTCAGAAGTAGCCTCCCTGACAGTTGTAGTTGTTGTAGCCCCAGATTCATTTGAAATTCAAACCCAGTGGACTGCAGGCTTGTGCCACCCTTCTCCGGCAGTCCATCATCCACTTTACGAGGGAGAGGGAAAGAGCTGTGAGGACATTTATATAACAGGGCAGCATATCTGCTCAGCTATATCAATGCCACCGCATGAAGGCGTCCCTCTGCAGCAGCCCCCCTCCCCCTTGGTGATATGGCTTAATGACACCCATCGTTGATGCGAGTAATAACGACCCAAGGGTACAATTTACGGCCTGTCAACACAGGAATAGACTGAGTTGTTTACGTAGGCCGTCCCGGGCTTTATAATGAAGGGGTCAATTTGCAACTGCCCCTTCTTAAGCAATGACGCCTTTATTACATATGATTATTGTTACCACCAAATTACCATATTCAGCCTCAGTAGACGTCACGCTGTTGGGGAATTATTATTATAATTTTTTTTAATATTTCATTCTTGCTAACTAAAACGAGTTTATTTAGCTACGGGAAGACGTCTCGTACTGTAGTACTGGGGTTACAAAGATCCATTTCAATGTTATCAGTAACGTTATTGTTGCCATCCCTAGACGATTTAATTTATATAGGGTAGATCTCACACTGAAGGGATTTAATGCCACATTCATCGTTGCCAAGACTAATAACCACCCCGGGCCAGCGATTTATGGCTCGTTACCAGTGAAAATATTGTCGAGGTTTCAAATAATCTTCTCTGGGCTTTGAAAAATATATCTGGGTCAAGTAAACACAAATGACGAACTGATATTGGTTCTTTGTTTGGGCTAGACGTGAGAGGGTGAGCCGGGAGGAGAGGCAGGACAGAAGAGGAGTTATGAAAGAAAATATAGAGATAAATGATAAATATACGGATCTAACAAGTGGTAAAAAGAAACATGGATATAAAGATCGCTTTATGGATGAAGATGGAGAGATAGACAAATACTACATTGAGTATTGGAGAATAGAAAAAGGAAGGCAGGGAGGAGAATGGGGTGGGTGGGTGGGGGAGTGAGGTAATGGGTAGACGTACAATGGGAGGGGGAGGAAAGACAATGGCTTTGGGGAGAATAAAGTGGTATGCGGAGGAGGTGGAGACGGGGGAAACAAAAGGGGAAGGAGAAAGTGGGAGAACACGAGGATATAGGAGGATGAAAACAGGGGGAAAGGGTAGGAGGGGTAGCAAGGGGAGAGTAATGGAGACTAGGAATGAAGGGAAATGGGAGAAGGAAGAAACGAGAGGCGAGAAGAAATACAGGATAGGGACCAAGGACAGGGAGAGGGTGGACAGAACAGGGAATAAAAAATGATATGGGGCTGGGAGGCGTGGGGATGGTATCTGGAGAGGTAATTGAAAAGAGGGGAGATATGAGTGGTTAAGAGAAGAGGTGAGAGGAGGAGGAGGCGAGAGGGAAGGAGAAGGTGAGGGGGAAGGAGGCGGTGAGGAAGGGCAGAAGGGAAGGAGGGAGAGGAATGAAAAAAGATCAAGGGAGGAGGGAAGGGATATTGGAAAGTAAGTCGAAAAAGAGGATGGGAATGACGATGGGAGGGAGAGAAGGGGATGAAGGGTCAGTGAAGGGAGAATGGTGAGGATGAAAGTGGAACAGAAGGGATGGAGGAAGACAGGGGAAGGAAACTGGTATGAAGGGGAAGAAGAAGAGAAAGGAGGAAGGGAGGGAGGAGAAAGAGAAGGAAGAGGGAAAGGAGGAAAGGAGTAAGGAATAAGGAGAATCAGGAGAAAGAAAAGACGGAAAGCCAGAAGGAAGGAAAGTGAAGGAAGGAAGGAATGTTAACAGGAGAGAAGGAAGGAAGGAAAATCAAAAGAAAGAAGGAGGTAGAAGAGAAGGGAAGGGGCAGAGTGAAAGGGATGGAGGGGGAAAGAGGAAGGGAAGAAGGAAAGGAGGAAGTCAGGAGGAAGGGTGGAAGATCAAGAGAATAATGGAAGAAAGCTTAGAAAGAAGGAAGAAAGGTAAGATGAAATGAAAGGTCAAAGGAAGAAAGGAAGGTCAGGAGGAAAGACGATCACAGTAAATAAGGTCAGGAAGAAGGAACAATGTACGATAAGGAGAGAAGGAAGGTCTGGGGAAAGGAGGGTAAGAGCAACAACAAATTTTGTATTACCTGTTTGCGATCGAGGAGGGGCCAAGGTTAGGCTACCGAAGTCCGGATCATTTATGCCGGAGGAAACACCCTGCGTCCTTGGTATGGTTATATGGCAGGCAAACCACCAGCCACCTCTTGGATACGAATCATAGCGCGTTAACACACAGCCGTCACCGACATGAAAATTTCACCATAATGTCGACACAGAGGCGTCGGGGGATGCGAGGAGAGGGAGACATGCGGGAGGAAAAAGTATAGGAAGAAGACATGGGAGTTAAATAGAGAATAAAATGGGAAGAGGGGTACAAAGGAGGACAAAGGAGAGACAACAGACCTAATGGTGTTTTTTAGGCTGTTTGTTACAGAGCAGACTAATACTATAATATATTTTTCTATGAGGGGAAGATCTGTCTATCTCTATCTATATACCTAGGCTGCTTCCCCCAAGGAAAGGGAGGTAGCCGAGACAGGACGACACACTCCCCAATTACTCATCCATTCAAACACATTCATTCGCATCTTAGCCCCAAGGGGAGAACGGACAGATCCTCACCGCACCACACCGCACAAGGGTCAACTGAGCAATGCAATCAGTGACATCCGCAGCAGGGCCCGACAGCAGAGCTGGTTTACCCCTGCCACATCATAACAGACCCATCTCCTTACCCGCACCTGACCTGACTAGCTGATCAGACCAAATGCGGGAGAATATCCCCTCAGGGCTGTGTCATCACTTATTCATTCACAATTTCTCTCCATTTATTTCTGTCACGCACAGCCACTCTTCCTTGCTCAACAGACATCCCTCTCGCATCCAGTGCTCTCTTCACACTGTCCATCCATCCTATTCGTGGTCTTCCTCTCAGCCTTACACCTCTCACATCAGACCTAGTTATCTTTTTCCCCAATCGCTCATTATCCATTCTCTCCATATGCCCAAACCATCGCAACACCCTCTGCTCAACTCTACCAGCCATCTCCCGAACAACTCCAGTTCTCCTTCGCACTTCATCATTTCGCACTCGATCCATACGCGTCACTCCACACATACTCCTCAGACACCTCATCTCCATTACATTCAAACTTTTCCTCTCTGCTACACCTATATTCCATGTTTCAGCCCCATATTACGCAGTCGGTACCACAACACCCTCATACAACCTTCTCTTCACATCCATCCTAAGCGAACGACATCTAAACACTTTTTTCATTCCTCCCAGCACCTTTCCTACTCCATTTATTCTAAACTTCACTTCTGCATCTATTCTTCCATCCACAGCAACATGTGACCCTAGATATTTAAAACACTCTACCTCCTCAAGCAACTCGCCATTCAAAGCTATATTCATCCCCCAACCATCTACCAACCTCGACCACTTCATCACTTTACTCTTATTCTCATTTACTTTCAATTTCCTCCTTTCACACACTCTTCCAAACTCCTCTACCAACTGTCTCAATCTCTCCTCTGAATCAGCCACCAGTGCAGTATCATCTGCAAACAGCAGCTGCTTCAGATTCCACTCTCCACCATCAACATTCACCAGACTCAGACCTCCACCTAAAACTCTTGCATTCACCTCCCTTACAACACCATCCATGTAAATATTTAACAACCAAGGCGACATCACACATCCCTGTCGCAGCCCCACTCTCACAGGAAACCAGTCACTCACAGCATTTCCCACTCTTACACACGCTCTACTATTTACATAAAAACTTTTCACCCCTTTTAGTAACCTTCCATCAAGTCCATACAATCTTAAAACAGTCCACAAAGCCTCCCTATCAATTCTATCATACGCTTTCTCTAAATCCATGAATGCCCAAAACACATCCTTGCCTTTCGGTAAATACTTTTCACACACTTGTCTCACAGCAAACACCTGATCCACGCATCCCCTCCCTCTCCTAAAGCCACACTGCTCTTCACCAATCACTCCCTCTGTACCCTCTCTAACTCTCATAATTAACACTCTACCATAAACCTTACCTACAACACTCAACAGACTTATACCCCTAAAGCTAGTACATTCATACTTATCACCCTTGCCTTTATACAACGGGACCACACAAGCATTTGCCCAGTCAATTGGCACCATACCTTTCACAAAGCACACATTCAACAATCTTACTAACCAGTCAACAATGGTCACTCCACCACCTTTCAGGCATTCCGCAGCACACCCATCCATTCCTGCAGCTTTCCCTGTTTTCATCTCCTTTACTGCCTTCTCCACTTCCTCCTTCGTGATCAAAGAATCATTCAACTCTCCCAACACATTTATTCCTTACACCCTTCCATCTGCCACAATCTCAGCTACCCTTTCCTCCTCTACATTTAACAATCTTTCAAAATACTCTGCTCATCTCTTCCTTACTGCATCCATCTCAATTAACATCCTTCCATCCTCTGCTTTTACTCGTTCTTCCTTCCCAGACTCTCCCTTTCGCACCCTTTTCACCTCCTAAAACATTTTCTTATTCTGTTGAAAATTCTCTGTAAGCCGCGTACCCCACCTCTCATCTGCTGCCACTTTAGCATCACGCACAGCCCTTCTCGCCCTATTCCTCTTTTCCTTATACCTTTCACATGACATCTCATCCTTCCTCTGCAGCCACACTTCATATGCACGTCTCTTCTCAGCCATAGCCATACTTACTTCCTCGCACCACCATTCACTTCCTTTTCTTACACCACCACCCACACGTCTCACACCACACACCTCTTCTGCATGCCCCACCACAGCACTCTTAAATAACTGCCATTCCTCCTCCACACTGCCATTTTCCTGATCTTGCAGTGCGTTCCACTCATCTTTCAATTTCTCCTGATACTCTATTTTTTTCTCTTTTATCCAACTCACTCACTTTCAAAACCTCCCTGCCACACCTAACCCTCCTAGCTCTCACCCATCTCTTACATACTCTTAACTTTCCCTCCACCAGGTAGTGGTCAGACATACCTCCACCCTCCCCTCTCAGAACTCTCACATCCAACAATCTTCCTATTACATTCCTAGACACAACCACATAGTCCATCAAAGCTCTATCAACAACCCTTCCACCCTCCTGTCTCACCCATGTATACTTATAAATATCTTTCTTCTCAAACAGCGTATTTCCAATCACCATCTCTCGCTCAACACACATCGCTATCATTCGTTCCCTATTTTCATTTCTTCCAGGCCCATCATGCATACCAGCTACACCTTCAACTGCTACATTTCCCACTCTAGCATTCAGATCTCCCATCATTACCACATTCACATTCGCTCCAAAACTCTGCAGACACTCATCAACATCATTCCAGAAAGACTCCCTCCCTTCTTCATCCCTTTCACTACCAGGCCCATATGCACTCACAAACACCCACAACTCACGTTCAAATTTCGCTTTCACCCACATCAGTCTCGATGACACCTCTTTCCATTCAATCACACACTGCTGTACTTCCGGACTCACTGACAAGGCCACACCTTCTCTTGCCCTTCCTCTATCAACACCTGACAATCTTCCATTCACACTTCCAAACATAGACTCACCCTTCCCTTTCATCTTCGTTTCACTCAAAGCTAACACATCCAACTTTCTTCTCACAAACATTCTTCCAATCTCCTCCCTTTTAGCCTCAATTGTACTACATCCACGCACATTCATAGACCCAATCTTCAGGGTACGGGGATAACTCCATCCCCCATCCCTTTCTCTGGCCTGTCTCTTTTTAGGAACTAAAAAAACAGAGGAGGGGGTCCCTAGATAAGGATGGCAAAGCAAGAAAAGGGAGAGGTAGGAAGAGAAGGAAAGAGAGGGGCAGGAGGGGAAAGAAAAGTAGGATATATTTATGAGGAAGAACTGGAAGGACAGAGCAGCACAGAAGTAAGAGGGGGAAGCACTGTGAAAGGGAAAAAAAAAACAAGGAGTAAGACGACGGAATCTTAATGTAAAATGAAGAAAAAAAAAAAAGGAAACTGTGAAGAAACTAAAGAATATCCGATAAAAGGAAGATTGGGATGAAGAAAAAGAGAAAGATAGCTAAGAAAATGGGGAATTCATGCAGCGAAGTAGGAGCAAGAGAAGAAAATATGGACACCTCACCTGAGAAACCGAAAGGAGAGGAATGAAAAAGGTATGAAACAGACAGACGGAAGGAAGAGAAAAATGAAAGAAATGATTGCGAAAGTGATGTACAGTTGTGGTCAAAAATAATAATCTATCCTCCGGTACCCCGTGCCTGAGGGTGGCTCCTTTATGCGCGGCAAGTCACAGTGGATTAAGAGGGGTTGAGAGGGAGGGGTCAGAGAGAGAGAAGGGATGGTGGGTTGGGGGACGAGAAATGGTGCGGGGGTGGAGTGAGGGAGGGGAGGGAGAATGAAATACGAAATGGTGGTCACATTAACTGTCAATTTTCTTTCATTCAGGGCATGATATAAAGGAAATAACTCTCGGTAGATAATGCTGCATTACACCTTGTATGGCGGCGTCAGATAACAAGCCTTAAACAGGTGGTGATATCAAGGGATGGCTCTTGAGACAAGTATACTGACGTGACTGATGAAAAATTAGTGTGGAGCCAGATATTTGTGTTTATCGGTGTATTTTGACTTCGGACGCAGAATGGAATCTGCATGGTTTTGACTTCCATAATGCTTGTGTAAGAAACGTCTTCTACCCTTACATGTAATTATTTTTTGGAACTAAATATCAAATGCAACCTCTGACACGGCTCTGTCCACGGTATATATGATCATCGTCTCGGTATACACTCCCTCTATACAGTCACCATCATGTCAACTATTTTATGTCATTTCTGTATGAAAAGGCTATTAAAAACAATCGTGCATAAAAGGTACATAAATTGTATGTTTGTACACATGGGTGGATATAATACCGATATCTCTAATTAAACGTTAGAAGGAAAATGAAACAAAATCCTACCCAAACTCTCAAAATATACCTATGTCAATGTTTACCGGCATTGGTCAAGCCAAAGCAACCAGGAAAGCCTTTGTAATTACTGTAGTCCAATGGCCTCGTGTCTCAATAACCTGTTGCAGTCTTCGCGGCACCGAGGAAACATTGTTGTTGATGGTTTCCTGGTTTCGTCTGAACAGCTCCCACTCGTCCTTGGAGTGCTGGAGGAGGCGGCCCGTGTCCTCTAGTTCTCTGGCTCCCATGCGTTGACAATCCGGGCCCACACAGTCTCGGCGGCTCTGCACTAATGTGTCATCTGACACGTCAGTATATTCCTCTCATGTTCCAGACCTTGATATCACCACCTATCTAATAAAGCTTGTTATCTGACGCCGCCATACAATTATCTACCCAATATTAACTCCTTTATATCATACCCTCAATGAAAGAAAATAGATAAATAATGTGACCCCCACTTCGCATTTCATTCTCCCTCCCCTACCTACGCTCCCTCCCCTCCCTAACTCCACCCCAGCACTATCACTCGCCCCCCCCACCCACCTTGCTCTCTCTCTCTGACCCCTCCCTCTCAGCTCCTCTTAATCCACTGTGACTTGCCGCGCATAAAGGAGCTAGCCTGAGGCACGGGGTACCGGAAGATAGGTGATTATTTATGACCACGACTGTACATGGAACACGCATGGAAAAGGCAGCAAAGGAATGAGAAAGTTGGAGAGGTAAAAAGGCAACGGAAAAAAAAAAACTACCAGGAAAAGGAATGGGAAAGAATAAAAAAAGATGGAGAAAACGAATGAAAAATACAACAAAGAAAGAAACAGAGGTATGGGTGAAAAGAAAATCACAACCTGGAGATGAGTGAGAACAGAAGAGAAAGCGGTGAAAGTAAAACAAATAAATAAAAGCTGAGAACGAGAAAAGAGAGGAATTAAAACAAAGGAAGAAAAGATGAGAATTAGAAAAGATGGGAATATGAGAAAGAAATAAAGAATGCAAGGGGAACACAGATAAAAAGACGGAGAGGCAGCAGGTGGAGCTTGCTAAAGAGGTGTGTGTGCGACAAAAAAACACGATTTGATCCAGGGATATACATAACAGGGAAGTGGTAACAGGGCTGGCAGAGGAAAGAGACGACTGAGCGGCGAAGGAAGGGGATAAGCAGGAAGGGAGAGAAAAGGAAAGGAAAGGGAGTAGAGGTCGGGAAACAATGGATGAAAAAAAGGAACGATATCAGACAACAAAGGTGGAGGATGGAAGAAGGAAAAGAGGATTTGGTGGGAAGGAAGGTCGAAGGGGAAGAGTGCGAGGAATAAGCTGATACGAACAGCAAAGATGAGCAAGTGGTTACTCCCTCCTATAAACTTCCGCTTTATCTAGTGACCTATTCTTGGCCTTCTCCACCAATCTCCTACACACAATCATTCCATTTTGATCTTGGTCATGCGAGTATGCTGCTCTTACATTTTTCTCTCCACCTTGTTCTTTATATTCTTTTTCTTCAGTACTCTCTCTCTCTCTCTCTCTCTCTCTTCATTTTAACCTCGCTAGAAAAATCAGTTTTATTCTTGCCAAAGTCACACAACTTAATTCAGCTTAGGAGAGACTTCCATTGAGAAAGACACAGAAACTGCCTCCATTACGCAAATCTGTTTAGTCCCGTGGCATTCTGTGTACTTATTCTTGTCACTGATGGACGAGTTACAGTTTAATAAAGCTTCCTCGCGCAGCAGGGTTTGGAAAAAGACTGTTTCGTCTTAGCGCACTATAACACCTTTTATCCTTATTCTTGTCCACGTCAGGCGAATGAGTTATTTTCAGCACGGCATAACATCCAGTAGTGGATTTAGGCCAAGAACTCAACAGCAACTGCTTCCAGCATCAGAATATGTTTCCGGCCAAGAATATTTGTGCACTATCAGTCCCTGACAACACTGTGAATGTTAACGTTGGGGAGGCATAAGGTGGTGCTGATGCCGGGATCTATGGGCTAAATGTACTCACTCATATGAATGTTTTAAAGTGAACCAACATACTTTGTTTTGGAATCTTTTTTTACGTTGCCGAGAAAAACTATCTCAAGTTATTACATTAATATAAGAAAAAAACATTTTGCAAAAAAAAAAAAATATTTTTTTTGTCTTTATATATCAGGTAACCACACACTGACCATCCAACATAATTAAATACGCTGTTTATCTAGAAAGAAATTATAGCTGCTGTTTTTCTGGAGGCATTTTTGTAATGCTAATTAAGAAAGTTTTCACAAGGACATAAAAACACAATGTGTATACAAAGTTAACCCATTAAAGTTGCCTGATACGAGGGAAAAACAAATAGGCGAGGAGCAAAGGAGAGAGATTATACACAAGCGCGTACACATAAGCACGAGAGAGAGAGAGAGAGAGAGAGAGAGAGAGAGAGAGAGAGAGAGAGAGAGAGAGAGAGAGAGAGAGAGATGATGGTAACGTATTTTCTACTGGATAACCGAAACATGGCGAAAAAGAAAACTGTATCAGTACTAATAATCTATGCGTGTATCCGGAATAATTATTGCTACTAGAAAGGTTAGCAGTGAGAGTCTAGTTACCAAGAACCGTGACAACAGGAAAATATGCAGGCGAGCAATTACTGAAATGCTGGGGGAGGGGGGGGGAACAGTGAAGGGAAACTAAATGAAAATACATATAAAGAAATTTACAACACAGAAACGCAATCCATGAGTTAAAATTCAAAATGCAGTAAAATACTCTACAAGACAAGGAATTAACAGCAATGGCGGCGACAACAACAACATTCCCCACAAAACAAATCCAATACAACAACATGTGAAAACAAACACAATAACCACTCAAGAAGAAACAACAGTTTGTAAGATCATGAAAAATTACAACTTGAAACAAACACAACGACTACAAATAACAACAAACCTGATAAAAACCGCTGGCTTTAATAGTTTCTTTTATCTTTAATGCCAAGCAACACGACATATACAACACCAGTCAGAAAAGCAGAGAATAGGGAGGAAAACCACACAAAAATGTATTGTATCATCCAGAACGAAATTTACGTCACCAGCAATAATTAAGGACAACTAAAACAAATAACTAATTACCAGAAATTAATGAACAGCGCCCATAAATATTAATATCTGAAAAAAAGCAATAACTTCCATTATCAGATAAACAACCTTAATAAATGACTAACCAGACATACATGAATAAGTTCCATAAGCAAATGTACGACAACAACATTCACAAACCAACAACAGCATCCGCAAATCCAGCAAAAATAATCCACAGTTCCAGTAATAACAATAACATCCAGAAAAAAGTGCACAGCAGCATTTGCATTAAGTACAAAGAATGTAGATACTAACTTCAAACTAACTGGCTACAACCTCAACAACGCGAACATCAACCAACAAAACCCGTAATCAGGCACTGTTCCGTGTTTACTTTTGCACAAATGACTGCTAAACGACAAAGAAATCAATGACCAGGAAAAAAAAAACAAAACAAGGACACCAGTCATAAACAAATGCAAGACTCCCAGCCACATGAAACAAATGGACAAACACGGCCAGAGTTTGCATCTGTTTGTGTATGTAGGCCAACTGGTTATAAATAACAAAGCTTAAGTATCGGGTCGCGCATACGAAAAAAAAAAAAAAAAGTGAATTTATTGTCATTTTTATGTTATTAGGGTTCGCAGTAATTACCTGTGTGTGCTGGGTCTCCCTGCCAATTTGTGGGATGATTAGTGACTCTTTGTGTGTGTGTGTGTGTGTGTGTGTGTGTGTGTGTGTGTGTGTGTGTGTTTTAAACCTTGTAGTAAGATGACTGGTTCTCTCCTCCAAAAGTCAAATGACTTTGTTCTGCTTGAAGAAGGATTCTCATGATGAGGAGGTTAAAAGCAATTACCATCAACCTCTTTCACGATCCGATGGCATCTCAATAATGTTATTGTTGTTGACACAACAAAAATTTCATACAACATGATACCCCTCGTACTAAAAGACTTAAAAACAATTAACTTCATTTCATTCTTCCATTAAACTATTTTTTTTAGTTCATGTTTGCCACCGCCAGACGATATGGAGCCCTAAAACTGTTCGGTTTAACAAAAATCAGTCATTATACCATTAGAAGAATATCCGTAATCATGAAAGCTAAATAAATACCCAAATGTTAATTAACAAAATGCATAGTTCACTAAAAGGCCATCTGGTCAACAAACAGCGTGATATGAAAGGATATTTAATTCACACACACACACACACACACACACACACACACAACGAAACCAAATAACGCCCCTGAAAATGTAAATAGCTCTCCATTTGCGTCCATTTATTTTGTAATTAACTGGCAGGTGTGTATTACACCTGCTATTACAGCCTTAATGAGCTTTTTGTCCTGTGATGTTTGGCCAAAACGAGAGACGATGATGCCAAAACTCACGGGTTGTGGTGTGAAAATGATGACGACATGCTTCCTAATTGCGATTTTGGTTTTGGATATGGCTGTGTTCAATTTTGGGATTTGCTCTAACAAAAACAATGTTATATCCGTAATAATGTATAAGTTCAAAAGTGAATATTATCCCCTCTCCTGGTTTATTTGGCCAAGAGGAAAATGATTGACTGATTGAAACAGATAATGATGAGGATGATGAGAATTACGAAGATCAAAATGACGATGATAACGCTGCTGCTGCTATAGATGATGATGATGATGATGATGATGATGGAACAGCGTTAGATTACCTGAGTACTATATTGTATGTTAGATTTTTAAGTGTGAAATGAAATAACCCCTGAAGTGGTTGTACAGAAATGTTGGTGATGTGCACAGTCTGCCATTCTGTGGCATGGTGACTGAACACATGAACAGCACATTACTAACACGTGCTTACTTAGACTAATGCGTGACTGTTGTGGAAGGCCGAACGTCACACATTACAGTACTAAACTGGGTAACTTTGGGTAAACACACATCACGCACATAATAACACTGAACACTGTAAGTAATGGTACCCATCTTCCTTGAAATACCGCCCTTCATCTCTTTCCAACACTTTCACACGGCCAGGAAGGTAGGCTTTCTGTCGTGTAAGCACCAGTTTACCTCACTGAAAGTTTCCTCCTTGTCTGAGACATCAGAACTTGCCTGCAAGACCGATTATACACAGTTCAAAAACAACTTTTATCGTCCAGTCAACATCTCTTAACTGACGTCCCAGCTTTTCCTGCCCACCACGTCCGGCCACAAAGATGGATCACATATCCGTTCCAAGAGCAGCCACTTACTTTCTGATCAGTTACTACCACTCATTGCAACACCATAAAAGCCTATTCACTGTCACAGCTATTATCACTCACTATAACACTGTAGAATCCTAGTCCCTATCGCCGTTACACTCACTCAATGTAACATCGTGTAATCCCAGTACACCAGCGGAAATTAAAAACTCCATCGTACACCCATGTGCTTGATGGTTCCGAAAGGGGCAGGGTGGGGCCGGTTGAAGTAAGACCTGGGTACACAACACCCTCACAACGGCCGGTGATTGGCTCTGATCATGACGTCGCAGGCAGCCTCACTATCCACTGACTGTGCGGGACTACAGTGTTCACCCATTTTTCCACTTTGATATGCAAGGAAGAAGGAACCAAAGGCCAGGAGTCCGCAAACCATTCCTTCCAAGAAAAAACAACAACAACAAGAAGCCAAATTCAAGATCCGTTCATTTCAAGATGCCTGGACACACTGAGTTTGAAAGGCTGAAAATTATATGAAATAGGAAATACAGACAGAGGGCGATAGCTCCAAAGTTGACCTGTTGCATAAATGAAGGACTGGGAGTAACGGTTAACTCCTGCATTAGAGAGCTGGATAGAAAAGGGATGAGAGTATGTTGCTAGACTGGTGCTACACGCCTGTCGTAGAGGTGGAGGGATGCAAGCAGACAGTTCAGAGAAGCAGTGACTATTCAAGTAGCAATAGAAAAGAGATAAAATTGCAACAGTGCAGCGAAGAGACAGAGGTTGAAGGGAGCCAGTAAGAGGAGGAGAGTTAAAAAGATGATAAGCCTTTGACTCCACTTTGTAGGGTACAACTTCATGTGGGAAGCCTCCCAACACATGAGAGATGTATTCTACACAGGGGCGTATAAAACCTGTGTATAAAGGAAACAACTGTGTAGGAGTAAAGAATTTACAGAATCGGCTTAGCACACCTAATCTCTTGGAAGCAGATTTTACATGAGATGTAATATGATCTTTCCAAGATAAATCCCGAGAGAATGAAACCCCAAGTATGTTTAAGGATGATGTAGGATTATGCTGGATATTATCAAACATTAGGGGATACTAAGAGGAGCAGACTGTAGCACCAGTAGAGCAGGGCAGTACTCCCAAGGTGGATGGAAAAATGATGACAGGGAGAGTTGGAGCTCCCGTTTCATCAGCCCTCGGGACTAGGTCCCAACCATCCCCCTTTGCTGAACTTTTTCAGTATCTCAGTAACACAGAGAGTATGCCAGCATGCTCTTGTATTCCAAGTTTCTCTAACTATCAACATCAAACTACATGTACAGTACACACTACACTTCCTTTTCCAAAAAAAAAAAAAAAATCATGGCCGCTCAACATGTGGCCTCGGAGTCCCCTGGGGGAGGGGACCATAAATGCCCCCACCCTCTGCCCCTCTCCCGATGACGACTCGAGCTGTAATATTCGTGGCCTTTCCTCTAACTTTCACCCTGTTGAGCACCACCTCTCCTCTAAACCTCACCTTCTTTTTCTAACTGAGACGTCTGAGGCAATTGACAGCAGACCCTTTTCTGTATCCTCCAACTTTCTCTATACTCATTTCAAAGCCAAAGGTGGCTGTTGCGTATATATACGCAACAAATTATCTTGCTCTCATGTTCCTGAACTCGATTCTTCTGAATTCTCAACACTCTAGCTTCGGCTTACATGTCATTCTCTGACTAAATGTATCTGCGCTGTTTGCTTATCTCCTACTTCTACCAACTATCAAAAACTCTCTGACTATCTTACTTCCATGATGGAATACAGTCTATGCATTTCTCCTTCCTCTGAAATCCCCATTCTAGGAGATTTCAATGTTCACCACCATCTTTGGCTCTCCTCTCCTTTCACTGATCCACCTGATGAACAAGCCTACACCTTTTCTATCCTTAATGACCTAGAGCAGCTTGTAAAGCACCCTACCCGTATCCCTGACCTCCTTGGAGAGAGCTCCAACATACTTGACTCTTCCTTACAAGCAATCCTTCTGCTTACACTGTTAATCTTTACTCTCTGCTGGGCTCCTCCAATCACAGCCTTATCACCTCAACGTGTCCTATCGCTCCGGTACGGCCTGTGGACCCTCCAAAGAAACATTGTCTGTGGCACTTTGGAGCTGCGGATTGGGAGGCCCTCAGGCAGTACTTCTTTGATTTTCCCTGGAATGATTATTGCTTTCATGGCCGGGAGCCATCTGAGTGTGCCTTGCTCATTACGGAGGTTATTAACTCGAGCATGGAAGCATTCATTCCTTTCTCATATCCTTTGACTAATGCAAGAAAGCCTTGGTTTAATCACACTTGTTTTAATGCTGGTCGCAATAGGGAGAGGGCCTATAAAACGTACTGGAACCAACCCACACCTGAATCGCATCTTTTCTGTGTTTCTACCCGGAATCATGCAAAGTCTGTTCTTCATTCTGCTAAAAATAATTTCATCCAAACTAAATGCTCTCAACTCTCCAACTTGAATTCTTCCCGCTCCTTCTGGCACCTTGCCAAAAACCTTTTTAACAACTTTACCTCATCATCCTTCCCTATCCTTTTCTACTCTGATGGCTCTGTAGCTCTTTCTTCTACTGATAAAGCAGATCTCTTTGCTCAGACTTTCTCCTGGAATTCCACCTAAGACGATTCCAGTGCTGTTCCTCCATCACTTCCCCCCTCTGACTTCCTCATGGCTGACATTAAAATTTCTTCAGCTGATGTATTTTCTGTCATCACAGGCCTCAGTGCTAATAAGGCATATGGGCCTGAGAAGTCCCTCCTGTTGTTCTCAAGAACTGTGCTTCTGTGCGTACACCCTGCCTAGGTAAACTCTTTCGCCTTTGTCTATCAGCTTGTACCTTTCCTTCTTGCTGGAAGTTTGCTCTCATTCAGCCAATCCCAAAGAGGGGTGACCATTCCCAACCCTCTAACTATCGTCCAATTGCTTTAACGTCCTGTATCTCAAAAGCTTTCGAATCAGTTCTTAATAGAAAAATTTTAAAGCATCTTTCCTATCACAACCTTCTTTCTGATCGTCAGTATGGGTACCATCAGGGACGCTCCACTGGCGATCTTCTCACCTACCTTTCAGACTCCTGGTCATCCTCCTTTCGGGACTTTGGCGAAAAATTTGCCATTGCACTTGACATCTCAAAGGATTTCGATCGAGTCTGGCATAAATCTTTAATTTCTAAACTGCCTCTTACGGTTTCTGTCCTTCTATCTGTGCCTTCACCTGTAGCTTCCTTTCTGGTCGTTCTATAGCTGCTGTTGTAGACGGCCATCGTTCTTCTCCTAGATTTATCAGCAGTGGTGTTCCTCAGGCCTCTGTCCTATCACCAACTCCCTTCATTTTATTCATCAATGACCTTCTAAGCTGTACATCTAACCCTATCCACTCATACACTGATGACTCCACCCTTCATTTTTCCAGTCGGTTCCCGCAACGTCCATCTCAGCAGTTACTTCAACAAACAAGTGACGAGGCTATGGCACATCTAATGTCTGACTTGGCTCATATCTCTGGGGTAAAAATAATCTGGCTGTTTTTAATGCATCAAAGACTCAGTTTTTACACCTATCAACTCAACAAAATCTTCAACAGGTATACCCACTAATGTTTAATAATATTCAGCTTAATCCTGCATCGTCCTTGAACATGTTTGGGGTTTCATTTACTCGGAACTTATCTTGGAAAGATCATATTACATCTCTTGTAAAATCTGCTTCCAATAGATTAGGTGTACTAAGCCGACTTCGTTCCTTCTTTACCCCTGCACAATTGTTGAGTCTATACAGGGGTTTTATTCGCCCCTGTGTGGAGTACAACTCTCATGTGTGGGGAGGCTCTCCACACACAGCTCTTCTCAATAGGGTGGAGTCAAAGGCTTTTTGTCTCATTAACTCTCCTATTCTTACTGACTCCCTTCAACCTCCATCTCTTCGTTGCACTGTTGCATCTTTATCTCTTTCCTATCGCTGCTTCAATGGTCACTGTTCCTCTGAATTGTCTACATGCATTCCTCCACCTCTACGACGGGCACATAGCACCCATCTGGCAACAAACTCTCATCCCTTTTCTGTCCAACTCTCTAATGCAAGAGTTAACCGTTTCTCCCAGTCCTTCATTTATGCAACAGGTCAGCTCTGGAACTGTCTCCCTCTGTCTGTTTTTCCTGCTTCCTATGACCTCTAGCCTTTCAAATGTAGTGTGTCCAGGCATCTCGAAATGATCGGATCTTGAATTTGGCTCTCTCTTGTATTTTTTTTTTTTTTTGGAAGGAACAATAATTGTGGGCTCGTGGCCTTTGGTTCCTTCTTCTTCACATAAAAAAAAAAACTAAGATTTTGTCAGGCTGATAGGTGTAAGAACTAAATCTTTGATGAATTAAAAACAACAAGATTACTTTTCCCCCTGTCAAAGATATGAGCCAAGTCAGACATTTGGTGTCCCATAGCTTCATCCCATGTTTACTGAAATAACTGCTGAGATGGACATTGCGGGAACTGAATGGAAAAGTGAAGGGAGGAATCATCAGTGTATGAGTGGATTGGGTTACATGAACAGTACATCTTGGAAGGTCACTGATAAATAAAAGGAAGAGAATTGGTGATAGGACAGAGCCCTGAGGAACATCAATGTTTACTGACAATGGAGAACAATGGTGGCCGTCTACAACAGCAGCTATAGAACAGCCAGAAAGGAAGCTATAGATGAAGGCAGACAGAAGAACTGAAACCATAAGAGGGCAGTTTGGAAATTAAACATTTATGCCAGACTCGACCGAAAGCATTTGAGATGTCAAGTGCAATGGGAAAGCTTTCGGCATAGTCCCGAAAGGAGGATGACCAGGAGTCTGAAAGGTAGGTGAGAAGATTACCAGTGGAGTGTCCCTGACAGAACCCATACTGATGATCAGAAAGAGGGTTGTGACAGGAAAGATTGTTTTAAATTTTACTTTTAAGAACAGACTTGAAAACTTTTGTGACACAGGATGTTAACCCAAGGCGCCACGTTGACGTATGGATATGTAACCACGTTTCCTCACGGTGACAGGCAATGACATATCAATACGTTTTGCAATTGCAAGGTCCGTCATTTGCACATTTTTCAAGTTTCATGGGTGATTTTTGGTTGGCATATGTGGGAGACCTTCCTCTATCCGCCGTCAGGCGGGGATACTACCTGGCTCCACTTGACCCCCCTGCCCCCCTGCATGCCATTCTCCTGGCAACTCACCTGTTGGCAGTGACCTGGTCAATAAAGACATGTTGTGCCTCAGTTTCTCCAATGACGAAATTCAAGGCGAAAGTGATTCCCGAGGTGAAGGACAAAGGAAGAAACAAGCCAGAGGAAGAAACAAGCAGAACTGATGAGGCGGTAATGTCTTAAAGGACGGTGCCATATGTTGATGTGTTTGGTGAGTGAACAACACTTATATCGCCTATATTACTGTCTGAAAACCAATATACTCTTGTACTACATATTAATTTGTACCAAATAAATTAATATCTAACCAATTATGAGTGGTTTGGAATAGTTACCCCTCCCACAAAAATGTTTTCTCTGGAGCCTGGCCTGAGAGAACAGGGTAGGCTACCAAGGTGGAGGTACTGTTACCTGTACCATGTTTCTAAACTCAACTGAGCACTTTCTGAATTTTTGATTTTCTCATAAAAAGCAGAGGTTTTAGCCAAGAAAAAAAAAAAAAAAAATGAAAATCTGCCAGGATTGGGGGGAGGGGGTCGTTGGTGAAAAATTTGCCAGGATGCAGTGGGTTAAAGCAATAGGGCAATAGTTAGAGGGTTCAGAATGGTCACACTTCTTTGGGACTGGCTAAATGGGAGCAAGCTTCCAGTAAACAGAAAGGTACATGTTAATAGACAAAGGCGAAATAGTTTAGCTTGTCAGAGTGTAAACACAGAAGCACAGTTCTCGAAAACAACAGGAGGGACCCCATCAGGCCCATATGCCTTGTTAGTACTGTGGCCAGTAATGGCAGAAAATACATCAGTTGAAGACATTTTAATGTCAGCCATGAGAAAGTCAGAGCGGGGAAAAGATAGAAGAACAGCACCAGAATTGTCTAAGGTGGTATTGGAGAAAGTCTGGCAAAAAGATCTGCTTTATCAGTGGAAGAAATAACTACAGAGCCATTACAGTAGAAAATAGGAGGGAAGGATGATGAGATAAAGATGTTAGGTTTTTGGCAAGATGCAGAAGAAGCGGGAAGAATTCGAGTTGGAGAGTTGAGAGCATTTAGCATGGATGAAATTATATTCAGCAGAGCAATGAACAGACATAATATATATGTGATTCAAGGGTGGGTTGGCTCCGGTATCTTTTATAGGCCCTCTCCTTGTTGTGGACAGAATTTGAACAAGCGTGATTAAACCAAGGCTTTCTTGCGTTAGTCAAAGGTTATGAGAATGGAATGTATGAGTACCAGTACGCTTCCATGGTCTAAAGAATAACCTCCGTAATGCGTAAGGCACACAGAGATGGCTCCCGGCCATGGTAGCAATAATCATTCCAGGGAAAATCAAAGAAGTACTGCCTGAGGGCCTCCCAATCAGCAGCTCCAATGTACCACAACAGACATTTTTTTGGAGGGTCCACAGGCCATACTGGAGTGACGGGAATGGTTAAGGTAATAAGGCTGTGATTGGAGGAGCCCACTGGAGAGGAAAGATTACCAGTGTAAACAGAGGGAATAGTTGTAAGGAAGTGGCCATGTATGTTGGAACTCACTCCCTGTAGATCAGGGATATGGGTAGGGTGCTGTACAAGCTGCACTAGGTAATTAAGGATAGAAAAGATGTAAGCTTGTTCACCAGGTGGATCACTGAAGGGAGAAGAGAGCCAAAGGTGGCAGTGAACATTGACATCACCTAGAATGGAGATTTCAGAGAAAGGAGAAACTCATAGGATGTGTTCCATCATAGAGGTAAGATAGTTGAAGAATTGTTCATAGTCAGGAGAATTAGGGGATAAGTAAACAGCACAGATATATTTAGTCAGAGAATGACTGGCTGATGCGAGAGAGTAAAGAATTCAGAAGAACCATGTTCAGAAACACAAAAGTAAGATAAGTCACTGTGTACACATACACAGCATTTGGCTTTGACATGAATATAGAGAAAGTAGGAGGATACGGAGAAGGGTTTGCTATCAGTTGCCTCAGACAGCTGGGTCTCAGTTAAGAAAAAAGAAGGTTTAGAGGAGGATAGGAGGTGCTCAAAAGAGAGAAATTTAGATGAAAGGCAGCAAATGCTGCAGAAATGAGGAAGTGAGTCAGACCGTGGTTCCAGGCAACTCGCTGAGTCGTCACCGGGAAAGGGGAGGATTGTGGGGGCAGTTATGCCCCCCCATGGGGACTCCGAGGCTTGGTTATTAGATGCCATTTTGGTTTAAATTTTGAATAGGAAGTGGAGTGTGTAATGTGCATATACTCGTAGTCTGGTGTTGACACTTAGAGAAACTTGTAATAGAGATTATGCTCTGGCCTACCCTCTGTTTTACTGAAACATTGAAAAAGGACAGCAAAGGGGGATGGTCAAGGACTAGTCCTGAGGGCTGATGAAGTGGGAGCTCCAGCTCTCCCTGTCATCAGCTTTCCAGCCACCTTGGGAGTACTAACCTGCTCGACTGGTGCTACAGTTTACTCCATGTAAATGATTCCTCCTTCTCCACAAGGGCTGCAGCCACCTATGGTGTTAGAGTATGGTATGGAGAAGGCGTGAGAACATAGCTTTACATCTATCCATCAGTCTGCTTCCAGATGCCTTAATCCCATAGCGGGTGGCCAGAAACAAATCGCCTTCATCTTGCCCTGTCCCCCGCCATTTTACTGTCCTCCCCCCAGCAAACACCCCCTTCTCTCATATACATCTCCATTCCATCCCTCCATCTTATTCTCGGCCTCCCCCTCCCTCTACTTCCCCCCATCTCCTCACTCACATACACTCTCCTCGTCAGTGGTTTGCTTTCCATCCTCTCCACATGGCCAAAACACCTCAATGTATTTCTCCGAATGCTTTCTATAATATCCACATCCACAAAGAACGCATCTTCACTTCATCATTCGTCAGTCAGTCTCTCCATGTAACTCCACTTCCTCCTCTCATTTCCATTGCTCTCACTCTTAACTTGTGTCTTTCCAGCAAGGTCCAGGCATCACTTCCATACGTTAGAGTTGGTATCGCAATACTATCATGCAGCGAGTTTTTTACTTCCAAGCTCACGTCCTTATTTATCACGGCCATCAAAGAACCAGCAACCTTTCTTCCCTGTTGTACCCTTTCAAACACTTCATCCTCCAAACTTCCATCCTTAATGATCACGCTACCAAAGTACTTGATTGCACTCACATTCTCCAGTTCTTCATCATCCAACCTCACTGTACATTTAATGACTTCATTTCTCTCGAAGGCCATAATTTCACTCTTCCCTACATTCACCCCTAGATTCCGTTTCTTGCACACACTCCCAAACTCATTCACCAAGCTTTGCAGTTTCCCTTCATCTTCACTCAACAATACCGTATCATCTGCAGACAACGGTACAAGAAATTTCCAAACGCTGCCCTCACTCATTAAGGCCACTCCAACATCCACTGCCTCATCTCTTATCCATATACAGACTGAACAACCACAGAGACATGACACATGCCTGTTTTAATCCATTCCGTTTCTTACACATTCTTCCAAACTCATTCACCAAGCCTTGCAGTTCCCCTTTGTCTTCACTTCCAACACCGTATCAACTGCATCCAGTACAGGAGGTTTTCAAACGCGGCCCTCTCTCATTAAGGTCGCTCCAACATCCACTTCCCTCTATTGTATCCATTTACAGAATGAAAAGCCGTGGAGACATGACACATCCCTGTTTCAATCCAGCATTCAGACAGAAAGAAAAATTCACTCAGTTCACGCACTGCAGCGTCATCACCCTCATGCATATTCTTCACGCAATGCAAGAATTTCTCATTTACTCCACATATTCTAAATATTTTTCACATTCCTTGTCTACCCACTGTGTCATATGCTTTCTCCAAATCCATGAAGTCCACAGGCAACTCCCCCCCCCCCTTTTCTAGAGACTTTTCAACTAAAGAATATCTGACCAACACAACCTCCTCCCTTTTTAAAACCCTCCTGTTCTTGTCCAACCAATTCTTCTGTTATGTCCCTAGCTTTGTCAATAAGTATCCTACCATATACCTTTCTTGTTACACTCAGAAAACAAATGCCCCTATGATTGCCGCACACTTCTTTTTCCCCTTCTCCTTTGTACAGGGGAATAATCATACCTGACTTCAATCCTCCGGGACTCTAACTCCCTCTTAGGCAAATCTGAACATCTTCCATATCCATTTTCATCCCTTTTTTGTCCAACTCTCTAAAGCAAGTGTTATCCGTTACTCCCAGTCCTTCATTTATGTAATATGTCAACTCTGGAACTGTCTCCCTCAGTCTATATTTCCTACTTCCTGTGATCTCCACTCTTTCAAACGCAGTGTGTCCAGGCATCTCGAAATGAACGGATCTTGAATTTGGCTCTGTTGTATTTTTTTTTTTCTTTTTTTTTACTGGACGAAACGGTTCGCAGGTTCCTGGCCTTTGGTTCCTTCTTCCTTGCATTAAACAATATGTATATCTATCTATCTATCTATCAGTCAATCTATCTATCTATCTATATATTTATACTATCTCCCTATCATGCTTCATTATTTCACCACACACCCTATTAATTCTTGGAGTTTTCCTCGGTTTGACTTTCTTCATTGCTTCCACTACTTCCACCCTACTGACCTCATCCTCCCTTCTCACCTCCATCCTTCTCCCAGCCAGTCGCCAGCCACTTATATTATTTTCATTCTTTATGTTTAACACTTCCTTAAAGTGTTTTCTCCATCTGCTTACTTTTTCTTCCTTCTCCATTGGCAATCTACCGTACCATTTTTATTTTTTATTCCTCTACTAACTTCTTCAACACCCAATATTTACCTCTTTGTACAACATTTTCTTACATTTCATCCACTTTACACTCATTTTCCTTCCAAATTCGTCATCCACTCTCTTCTTACTCTCTCTTACTATTCTTTTCAGCTCTCTCTTCTTCTCTACATTGAACACTCTATTTCGTCTCTCAACCTCCTTCATGTCTCTGTTTCCCACCAGTCACTATATGCTTTCTTCTTTTGTGCCACAGGTTGTTTTACCTCTTCATTCCATCATGCAGTTCCTTGCACCCCCTTTCGTCTTCTCTTCACTCCACACATCACCTCCCATGCCTGCACAGATTTCTTGTGTGAATATCTTGCATACACTTTCAACCTCCCCCATCTGCTCTAAATCATACTTACTCAATCGTTCCTGCACTTCTCTCTTATATTCTGCCTTTTCTCCATCCTCTTGCAACCTTTCTACCCTCCTCATATGGACTACTTCCTTCTAACCTTCCTTCCTATTCCTCCATTGCATCTTGACTTTCACCACCATCAAGTGGCGATCAGAAAGTCCTTTCCCCCAACCTCCGTATGCCCTTGCATCCATTATATATCTTCTCATTCTGTCATACACACACACATAATCAGTCACTGCCATCCGTTCATTTGGTTCACCACCCACCCTTCTCATCATTCACCACGTATACGTGTGGATCATTTTGTGGCTAAGGAGCGTATTGTCTATCACCAACCCCCTCCCCACACAAATGTCCACTAGAGCATTGTCATTCTCATCCACTTCTGCAAGCAAATCCCACTCACCAACTACTCCATCCACCTTCACATTCACCACTTTTCAATTCAAATCTCCATTCAAAAATACTGTCATTCGTTTCAAACTTTTCCATGCATGCTTTCACATTTGCTCAGAACTCATCTTTCCCTCTGCTTGCACGATCTTGCATAGGCACATACACACACACACACACACACACACACACACACACACACACACACACACACACACACACACACACACACACACACACACACACACACACACACAATTGCCTACGTTTGTAATCCTACTGTCAAGCTTACCCATACAGTTCTTGAAGCAACTGATCCATACTCTCTTATATTTTCCGTCCATCTCTTGCACACAACAACACATACTCCCTCTTTTGCCCTCTCATTCTCACCTACTCCCATGCATGTACCCCGTCCATACTCACACTCTCTCACACTCCCAACATTTACCATTTAGTCTCAGTTAATTCACATATGCCCACTTTTGCACCCTCAAGCACCTGGACAATGTCACTCTCTTTCACCTCATCATTTGCACATCTGACATTCCATGTTGCAAACCGTACCACGTCCTTCGTTCATTGCTTGGTCGTCACCTGTTTGTTGGTCCTGGTATGAGGCTTATTATTATTATTATTATTATTATTATTATTATTATTATTTAGGTAACTATTTTCCAGGGTGTGGCACTAACTGTCCTCTAAGCCACTTGCTGACACATAGGAATCACGTGTTGGTTGGTTACAAAGTTACCACCCTGCATTTTAAATGACTTTCTGATTTACAGGAAATCATTTGGCTTGCCCCTAGATGCAGAACTATCCTAAGTGAGTGGATCATGGGTGCCCTCACTGACCAGGTTCTGAGTATGACATCACATGTTGATGTGATGAAATAAAGCACCATTCCTGCTGCATATCCACTATTTGTAGCATGATTCGTCACAATGCTTCGAAACTGCTGAGTCGCCTGGTCGGACACCACAGGTGCTGCTACCCCATTGATCCTGTGGACGGGATGTTACCCACTATGCCAGGCACTCACTAGACAAGCCAGGCCATCGTACCAGCGGTAAGGTCGAAATACCTGTCTCTTTGGTGAAATTTTTGACAATGCTGCCTGTGTAGCAAAGTCTTGGAAAACCTGCACGTATACAGAACAATGGCTGGTGAGCACATTGCAGCCTGTATCTCAGACAAGTCAAAACCGCACGTTCATCAGCTGCCGAGCAAGCGCCTCATCACCACCTATACTTGGTACTGCAGTTATCTAAATGATTCTGGACATCAGAGAATAAACAATTTTCGAAAGACAAGAGAAGGTATGCTTGTCAGCTTAGGACACAACCCAGCGTCCCTTCTTTATCTGTATTTCACCCAACGGAGGGTAAATACACTGTTATATCTTATTTATTTTTTTAAGTCATTTGAAAAACATCGCTTGGATGACGATAACGATGGTGATTATATTCTAGCAAAATATGACGATGTTGGGGAAAGATAACATCAAGGTGTCCTGTAAATAAAAATAAAATGCATACGAATAGTGTCTCAATGGATACGCAAGCCTATAATATATACCACCCTTCTGGAATGACTAAAGTTTTTAGTCCATTCAATACGATAACGTCTGTTATTGAAACATTGTTGGTGTCTTAAGCGATTTCAGTAGGCCCAGTAAATGATTCTCATAATGATGGTATTAATGAAGAACATTTCTAAACTCTGTACTACAGGTTTCCCTTAATCACAGGAAAAGAAGATGATGCATATTTATAAATGCCCCATCACCCCTCCCTCATTCACACCATACCATATCACCTCACCCCACGCCAACCTATACCATACCACCCTACTTTGACCCCATATCATGCTGCCCCATTTCCATCCAATACAATACCTCATACCACAGCATACCGTACAATACCATATCATGCCTTACAATGGTACAACCAACCAACCCAACTCAACCCACACCATAATAACCCTCCCCCACCACATACCATAACAAAGTATCGCAATAAAACCAATATCAACCCGCCCCACATACCACATATCATACCACTCCACCCAACATCACCCCAAAACTACCCCAAACCACCCTACCCAATACCATATCAACTCTCCCTCACCACATACCACAACACTACATCCCACAGCACCCCACCCGACACCATTTCAGCCTTCCCCCACCATATACCATACTACTGCACCCCACATCAACTCGAAACCACCCCACCCTATATTAACCCCCACCACATACCATACCACGCCATCCCACATCAATCCCAAACCACCCCACCCAGCACCCATCCAATGCCATATCATACCCATACCACCCCATTTCCACCCCGTACCATTCCATACCACACCTCCCATACCTAATATAATACCAAACCAATTACCGTTACCGAATGTTTGATTTCTCACTGACAGAAATGATGCTTAGGATTAGAGAGATGTAGAATCTGTGTCTGTAATTATCTACAACATTCTTAACGGTATATAGCAGCGAGCAACTATTTACTACACAAACAATACACAATACACAAGGAACTCTAAACACACACACACACACACACACACACACACACACACACACACACACACACACACACACACACACACACACACATAATCTCCAAACTTTATACGAGACTAGTTACTGTAGACCACATCTAACGTATTGCGTATTGTATTGTTCTCGAAATTTTATTATGGACGAAAATAAGCGTGAGACAGCACAGCAAACGCCACTAAAATGAAAAATTTTCCTTAGATGTTTTCCAAAAAAAAGCATATATAAATGATATCTATTCCAAGCATTTTGACATATATTTACGCCAGTCATGAAAAAGCATTTTTAATGCAAAATGTGCGACCAGAAGCAACGGGATTTAACCCTCAGGTAAACGATGAAATGCTAATACAGGGAAAAAATATTTACCAATAGCAAAGTGGAACACTGAAATGAGTTACCGGAAATAGTCTCAAGTACAATGAATCTTTAAGTACTATCGGCCTTAACTATCTGAGTGTACCGGTACCGTTTATTTCCCGGTCGGTATGTATGGCGACGACAGTGGGACGTTTTCTTAATTACAATAATCTGCAACTGCAGATGGTCTATTTTCAGAATAATAATTGAAAAGAAAACTGTTTATAGCAATCATTCCCCGCCTTTCCAGTACAAATGTCCATGTTTATTACCCTCTAAAAAAAAAAAAAAAAGTTGTTTTTCACTGTCCTTTTTGCCGCTTATGTCTGAGGGAATGGTAGCCGGTGGAGACGCCCTTTTTGTCTCCTTTTCTCATTCACGATGTGTAAATTATAAGGGTATTTAGTTCTGATCCCAAGCAATACGCCTCGCTGTATGTGCATTTCGTATGTACTCTTATGTACCCCATCTTCACAACGCACAACTATCCCAGACCTGCTCCCTCCCTAACCCCCCGTGGCAGTTCCTGATAATGCTTCCTCCACAACGTACCACCCATGCCTGTCTCCCATCCACATGTAAAATATTGCGGCAGGTTCAATTTCAATACATCCTGAGCCAGTCGCCAGGTTGCATTGTTGGGGTAGAATGTGGAATCCAAGTGTGGGGGCGGGGTTCTTTACGCAGATTATCTTTACGTGGGAATAATCTTAGTGTGAGACTCACTGTTTGAAATGGCTGTTTTGACCTGGAAACGTCTTTATGTTGCCTTCTTTATCTGCAACAGTTTAATGTCTATGTGTCTGCCCCATTCAGAGCAATATTTCAGATGTGGAGATTTCTATACGTGGGAGCTCTCTTAATGTGAGGCTTTCTTGTGTGGGAACTTTTTTTTATGTGTAATGCAGTGAGCATCATTTAAATAATTTATTTTTCCAGTCAGGCAGCCCTCTTACGTGCAGCAGACAGTTCATACACCTTCATATGTTAGTACTTTGACACTTATACCACCGGTCATAGTGAATACATACTGAGGCTCCCTATTTCAAGTCTAATTTTATATCATAACGCTACATGTTTTTATGATATGTCTTGATGTGGTAAATTTCTTTACGTAGTTCATTTTTATCTGCACCATGTTGACAACCAGGAAACATGTAAGTGCAATATCTTAGATACTGGAGATCTCTTTCGATATTTTTCCATATCTATATTTAAATGCGATGTCCACACTCCTAGGCCAATTTAACGTACACCCTGCAGCACTTAGCATTATGAAACAAAAGACGAAGAATAAGGATATATGGGCTACCCTGTGGTATAAGTACAAACATTACCCTGCCTGTAGTACTAATTGGTTACCAAAATTACATTACGTTACACAATACAGGTTATTTTATAGTCTGAGGTACCCACTTAATAGACCCATTTGTTAACTGCTGGGTGAAGACAAAGGTATGATGGAAGTATGTGAAAGGTGAGGACGAGACTGAAATAAAGGAGGAGGAGAGGGTAGGAGAAATGTAGGAGTGAAGGTTTAACAGTGGCAATGAAGGTGAAATGGGAGGTGAGGAAAGATACAAAGTTTTATGAGGACGCGAGAGTGGGAGTGACGGGAAAACGTACAAGAAAGGCTAGGTAGGTGAGGGGTGATAAGGGGTGAGAGGGGATGTGAGAGGTGAGAGGCAGTGTGAGGTGAGAGGGGATGTGAGACGTGCCAGGGGGTGTGAGGAGTGTCAGGTGAGACGGGGTGTGAGAGGGGAGAGGGAGTGAGAGGGAATGTGAGACGTGAGGGGGAATGTAGGAGGAGAGAGGGCGTGAGGATGAGAGGGTGTGAGTGAGGGATGAGGGTGTGAGGGGTGAGAAAGGGTGTGACAGGTGACTGGGTGTGATATGTGACAGGAGTGAGGGGTGACAGGAGGTGTGAGGGGTGATAGAGGGTGTGAGGAATGACAGGGACGTGAGGGGTGACGGGGGTATGAGGGGTGATCGGGGTGATAGGGGGTGTGAGAGGTGACAGGGAATGTGAGAGGTGCCTGGGAGTGTTTGGGATGACAAGGACAAGGGGTGTGAGGGATGACAAAGGATGTGAGAGGCGACAGGGGGTGCATGGGGTGACAGGGGTGTGATGGATGGCAGGGGATGTGATCAGTGACAGGGGGCATGAGGAGTGACTGGAGGTGTAAGGTGACAGGAGGTGTGAACGGTGACTTGGGGTGTGAAGGGTGACAGGGGGTGTGAGGGGTGACAGGGGGTGTGAGGGGTGACTGGGGGTGTGAGGGTGACAAGGGGTGTGAGGAGTGACAGGGGGTGTGAGGGGTGACAGAGGGTGTGGGAGGTGCCAGGGAGTGTGAGGGCTGACAGGAGGTGTGAGAAATGACAGAACGTGTGAGAGCTGACGAGGGGCATGAGGGCTGACTGGGGGCTTGAGGGTTGATAGGGTGTGTGTGAGGTGATAGGGGGTGTGAGATGTAAGTGTGTGAGGTGATAGGGGGTGTGAGATGTGACAGAGGGTGTGAGGGGTGACAGGGGGTGTGAGAGGTGACTGGGGTATGAAGGGTGACAGGGGGCGTGAGAGGTGGCAGGGTGTGTCTGGGGTGAGAGGGGATGTGAGAGGTGACAGGGGAGAGGAGTGACAGAGTGTGCGACAGGGATGACAGAGGTGTGAAGGGTGATGACAGGGTTGTGAGAGGTGACTGGAGAGGCTGGGTCCTACTGAGGTGCCAAAATGGGAAAATGAAAAGAAGAGTAGGGAAGCTCTTCGCATTCCGGGGCGATTTTTCCCTGAACGAGTTATTCCTTCCAGTGAAATGACTCCTTATTTATCATTTTTTGCTGCCGGCAGATTACAATGAAGTGAGGAAGCATTTCTTGGAATTCCTACTTCACCATAGTAGGAGGCCTACGTGTTGGTATTATATTTCTACTATGGCCATGCACTATCATTCTTAATGTGGGTTAGAAATTATACGACATGAAGGAGTGCTTGCTATCATGTTCATCCTAACCAAATCACAAAGCTATTGTGGTTGAAACGAAATGTCACAACAACTGTACTGCGAACAGATGTCCTGGTGGTTGTAAATTTAATATATTCTCGGGGATACAGAACTAGTCGGACTGAACAAGAAAGGAGGAAATGACGCCTTCAGTACGATGACTTAATTTTTTACAATATTTCTTGCTTTTGCCACGTGATGGTACTTAACTGAGGAAACAGTTTTCGAACCAAAGAGGTTATAAATATTATTAATTAGCTTTTTTAACACTAGAAGGCTCTCCTAAACTATATAAAGTAAGAGGGATGCAACAATAAATTCCAACAAAAGTCGTATAAGTGAAATTAACACGAATGAAAACTTTCCTCTATTCTGCCAATGACGAGACAGATTCGTTTCAAGATCTCACAGCAGGTAACAATCTACAGTCATGTGGTCTCTCGATGTCTCCAGCTCACCTTAACAAAAGCAAGTCATTACTGTATATCTATGGGCCATTAATATAACACTGATCGATATACAGCAGTTGTTTTAAACGTGTTGAATAAATGGAAGGGTGATAGCTAAAATCACACAGAGACTAACAAAAAAATAAAAAAGTAACAGCAGTTGAAGGAAATTCACCTATAACTCAGCAGCATGGGTGATCTAAGTTCAATGGGAATTACATGCCACCAAATTCTGTCATCTCTGTGAAAAATGCAGGGGAGGTAGTTTGGATAACAGCCCTCAGACTCACAGGACACAAGGCAGAGCTGGACCCTCGGGACACAAGGCACTGCTGGGCCTCCAGGACACAAGGCACTGCTGGGCCTCCAGGACACAAGGCACTACTGGGCTCTCAGGATACAGGGCACAGCTGGACCCTCAGGACACAAGACAGTGCTGCATCTTTAGGACACAAGGCAGTGCTGCACCTTTAGGACACATGGCAGTGCTGCACCTTTAGGACACAAGGCAGTGCTGCACCTTTAGGACACAAGGCAGTGCTGCACCTTCAGGACACAAGACACTGCTGAACCCTCAGGACACGAGGTATTGCTGGACCTTCAGGACACAAGACATTGCTGAACCCTCAACAAACAAGACAGTGTTGGACCCTCAGGACACAAGGAAGTGTTGGACCCTCACAGATACAAGGCACTGCTGGACTTTCACAGATACAAGGCACTGCTGGACCCTCAAGAAACAAGACAGTGTTGGACCCTCAGGAAACAAGGCAGTGTTGGACCCTCAGGACATAAAGCACTGCTGGATCCCCAGGAAACAAGGCAGTGCTGGACCCTCAGGACACAAAACACTGCTGGACCCTCAGGACACAAAGCAGTGCTGGACCCTCAATAAACATGGTAGTGCCGGACCCTATGGCATAAGGCAATGCTCACTCAGGGCACGATGCACTGCTCGAAACTCAGGACACAAGACAATGCTGGACTCCTATGGCACAATGCAGTGTTGGCCTTACAAGACACAAGGCAGTGCTGTAGACCCTCGAAACACAAGGCAGTGCTGGAGACCCTCAAGACACAAGGCAGTGCTGTAGACCCTCGAGACAAAAGGCAGTGCTGTAGACCCCCAAGACACAAGGCAGTGCTGTAGACCCTCAAGACACAAGGCAGTGCTGTAGACCCTCAAGACACAAGGCAGTGCTGGAGATCCTCAAGACACAAGGCAGCACTAGACCCTCAAGACACAAGGCAGTTCTGAGACCCTCAAGATATAGGACAGTGCTGGAGACCCTCGGGACACAAGACACTGCTGGACCTTCGAGAGACAAGACACTGCCGGACCCTCAGGACACAAGGCACTGCTAGAGCCTCAGCACTTAATACGAATAGGGAAACATCTAGTGTGTAAACAACTTTTATGATCTGCTTCACTAGTGATGTTCTGGTGAAAACGTTTCCCATAACAGCAAAATACTTTTCTTTCACCAAGGAAGAGCTTATCGACTGCACTCACCTAATGTTCAGTTGACCGGTGGAAGGGTAGCTAAATTGCACTACCTGCGGACCTGTCAACACCGTTGACCACACCGTGACATGTAACAAGGTACATTTATCTGTCATGATGGAGCGAGAGACATGAGAGCAAGCATGTTGAGACTGAGAGGCATGCCACAATGTTGCTGGCGAACTCACCCGCCTCCATCCAAACAGAAAGCCATGAAGCACAAAACGACAAATACATCAAATGACGGTCGGTTCGACATGGAGGGAGGTAATGGAGCAAGGAACTAAAAGGGATCTTTGACATAAGAATATTTAACACAGTGGCAAAATATTACCATAAGGTATCTCGGGCTGGGCACATGAAAAATGAACCCCTCCCCCTTCCTTGAATATATTTTATATATATATATATATATATATATATATATATATATATATATATATATATATATATATATATATATATATATATATATATATAACGGTGTAAGAGGACACACTGTAACATGAAAGTAATCCTCAAGTCTTTATCTCGTCAAGTGGGATGAGTCCCAGCACCAAGCGCTTCCTCTCAAGACTGGCAGAAATGATGTATGGGGAAAGGTAACAACCCAGGAGCTACACTGTCGCTAGCAAGAGATGCCGCCTGACTCAGGTCAAACCTACTGCGCCCCAAGGAAAAAGAACGTAAGCGCCAAAACCAAAATTGGGCGCAAAACATCGAATACAAGTCGACAGTAAAGACTGCCTTGTCATTGTGTGGCTCCACTAAACTGATTAGGATTATTATTGACCTACCCAAAATAAATGACGGAGTTATGATGGTCTGCAGGTGGCATACAGCTAGGGAGAGAAAGCTAGGCCTATTATACTGTGGAAAAAAGAAAACACTACCTGCCCAGTGTAGCAGTAGTAGGTGCAATAAAAGATTGCAACAATTTTCAAATACACCATTATTAAACAGCGTCGTATGAATTTGTTATTAAACAGCTCTTGCAAGTGAAATATTCTGTTGTAATTTTCTGCCTCTGTCAGGTGGAGAATAACGGAACCATATGACTGTCCAGGCGCTTGAGGATGCAAAAGTGGATATATGTTGATAGAGACCAAATGGAGAGGCGAGAGTGTGAGACAGTGGGAGTATGAACTGGGCATATGTGCAGGAGCAGGTGAGAATGAGAGGGCCAAAGTGGGTGTATGTATTGCTGTGTGCATTAAATGGAAAGCGATATATGAGAGAGAATGGATCAGTTGGTTCACAGATTCTATGGGTAAGACTGAAAGTAGGAACACAAGCGTGGGTGACTGTATGTACATGTGCCAACAGAAGACCGCGCAACCAGAATGAAAAGAAGAGTTCTGGGTAAATTTGGAAGCATGCAAGGAAAAGTTTCAGGGGAGTGAGAGAGTGTTTTTGACAAGAGATATGAACAGAAAAGCAGAGAATGTGAAGGTGGATGGGGTAGTTGGTGAGTGGGGTGTGTCTACAGAGGAGATTGGCAGTGCTCTGGTGGACAGGAGTGCAGGGTGGGAACTGGTGATAACCAGTACAAAATGATCCAGAGGTAAACATGGTGAGTGATGATGGTGAGGTGGGTGAACGAATGACAGTGATTATGTGTGTGTGGATGACAGAACGAAAAGATATGTGCTGGGCGCAACAGCATACAGAGGCTGAGTATGTGGACTCCCTGACAACCACTTATTAATGGTGAAAGTCAAGGTACACATGCACTGGGTGAACAGAAGGAGAAAAGGGCAGGAGGAAGTGGTTCATACAAAAAGGGTAGAAAGATTGCAAGAGGACAAAAAAAGAAAGAATACTAGAAAGCGCTCAGAGTGCGCATACCTCCGCCAATGCCACTGCCATTCAAAAGGATCCGGATCTGGGGGCGTGGATATAGGATCCTTATCCAGAACTGGATCCGCCCCCGAATGTAATGAATTAATTCTCGGTCCACTGACCACCTTTCCACAAAATTTCATTGAAATTCATTAAGAACTTTTCTTTTAAAGCAAGAAGGAACCAAAGGCCAGAAGCCCGCATTTACAGTTCCCCCAAGAGAGAGAGAAAAAAAAAAACAATACAAAAGAAAGCCAAATTCAAGAACCGTTCATTTCGCGATGCCTGGACACACTGCGTTTGAAAGACTGGAGATCATGGGAAGTAAGAAATACAGACAGAGGGAGACAGTTCCAGAGTTGACCTGTTGCATAAATGAAGGACTGGGAGTAATGGTTAACTCTTGCATTAGAGAGTTGGACAGAAAAAGGATGAGAGTTTGTTGCCAGACGGGTGCTACGCAGCCGTTGTAGAGGTGGAGGGATGCAAGCAGACAGTTCAGAGGAGCAGTGACCATTGAAGTAGCGATAGCAAAGAGATGAAGATGCAACAGTGCAGCGAAAAGACAGAGGTTGAAGGGAACGAGTAAGAGGAGGAAAGTTAATGAGACAAAAAGCCTTTGACTCCACCCTATTGAGAAGAGCTGCATGTGGGGAGCCTCCCCGCACATGAGAGTTGTACTCTACACAGGAGCGAATAAAACCCTAGTATAGTGTCAACAACTGTGCAGAGGCAAAGAAGGTACGGAGTCGGCTTAGGACACCCAATCTCTTGCAAGCAGATTTTACAAGAGATGCAATATGATCTTTCCAAGACATGACCCAAGTGAATGAAACCCGAAGTATGTTCAAGGATGATGCAGGATTCAACTGGATATTATTAAACATTAATGGGTACTCCTGTGGAAGCCTGTGTCAGGTTGATAAGTGTAAAAACTGAGTTTTTGATGCATTAATAACAAGATTATTTTTACCCCAGTCAGAGATACGAGCCAAGTCAGACATTAGGTGTGCCATTGCCTCATCCCTTGTTTGTTGAAATAAGACATTAGGTGTGCCATTGTCTCATCCCTTGTTTGTTGAAGTAAGACATTAGGTGTGACATTGCCTCATCCCTTGTTTGTTGAAGTAACTGCTGAGATGGGCGTTGCATGAACCAAATGGAAAGGTGAAGGGTGGAATCATCAGTGTACGAGTGGATAGGGCTAGATGTACAGCTTAGAAGGTCATTGATGAATAAAAGGAAGAGAGCTGGTGATAGGACAGAGCCCTGAGGAACACCATTGTTGATATATCTGGCAGAAGAATGATGGCTGTCTACAATAGCGGCTACAAAACGACCAGAAAGGAAGCTAGACATGAGGGCAAAGATAGAAGGACAGAAACTGTAAAAGGGCAGTTTGGAAATTAAAGATTTATGCCAGGTTCGATCGAAAGCCTTTGAGATGTCAAGTGCAATTGCAAAGCTTTCGCCAAAGTCCTGAAAGGAGGATGACCAGGAGTCTGAAAGGTAGGTGAGAAGATCGTCAGTGGAGCGTCCCTGACTTAAGTCATACTGAAGATCAGAAAGAAGGTTGTGATAGGAAAGATGCTTTAAAATTTTTCTGTTAATAATTAACTCGAAAACTTTTAAGACACAGGATGTTAAAACAATTGGACGAGAGTTAGAGAGTTGGGAATGGTCGCCCTTCTTTGGGACTGGCTGAATGAGAGCAAACTTCCAGCAAGAAGGAAAGGTACAGGTTGAAAGACAAAGGCAAAAGAGTTTACCCAGTCAGGGTGTAAGCACAGAAGCACAGTCCTTGAGAACAACAGGAGGGACTCTATCAGGCCCGTATGCCTTCTTAGTACTGAGGCCAATGATTGGAGAAAATACATCAGCTGGAGAAATTTTAATATCAGTCATGAGGAAGTCAGAGGGAGGAAGTGATGGAGGAACAGCACCGGAACCGTCTAAGGTGGAATTGGAGGAGAAAGTCTGAGCAAAGAGATCTGCTTTATCAGTAGAAGAAATAGCTACAGAGCCATCAGAGTAGAAAAAAAGGAGGGAAGGATGATGAGGTAAAGTTGTTAGAAATGTTTTTGGCAAGGTGCCAGAAGGAGCGGGAAGAATTCGAGTTGGAGAGTTGCGTGCATTTAGTACGGATGAAATTATTTTTAGCAGAGTGAAGAACAGACTTAGCACAGTTCCGGGCAGAAACATAAACAAGATGTGATTCAGGGATGGGTTGGCTCTGGTACCTTTTATAGGCACTCTCCTTATTGCAGTCAGCATTAGAACAAGCGTGATTAAACAAAGGCTTTCTTGCATTAGTCCAAGGATATGAGAAGGGAATGTATGCTTCCATGCCTGAGAGAACAAGCAGGTAATGCACGAAGCACACTCAGATGGCTATTGGCCATGAAAGCAATAATCATTCCAGGGAAACTCAAAGAAGTACTGCCTGAGGGCCTCCCAATCCGCAGCTCCAAAGTGCCACAGTCGATGTTTCTTTGGAAGGTCCACAGGCCGTACCAGAGCGACAGGACAAGTCAAGGTAATAAGGTTGTGATCGGAGGAGTGCAACGGAGTGGCAAGATTAACAGTGTAAGCAGAAGGATTAGTTGTAGGGAAGAGGTCAAGTATGTTGGAGCTCTCTCCAAGGCAGTCAGGGATACGGGTAGGGTGCTGTACAAGCTGCTGTAGGTCATTAAGGATAGAAAAGATGTAGGCTTGTTCAACAGGTGGATCAGTGAAAGGAAAGGAGAGCCAAAGGTGGTGGTGAACATTGAAATCTCCTAGAATGGAGAACTTTTGGATAAATTGTGCGGGATACTGCGGATCCAGAAACGGATCAGCACAGAAATGTATTCATTTCTTCCTTAGCCTATGGCTCACTTTTTGAGTTATCCTGCTAACAGTGACAGACAAACATACAAACAAACAAACAAACATACAGTAAAACATACACTTCCTTGGCAGAGGTAAATAACAGAGAAGTGGAGAAGCAATTGGGTAGATATGATCAGGGAGGTGGAAGGTGCATGCAAGGTTTTCACATAAGAAATCTGTGCAGCATATGAGGTGGTGTGTGGAGTTAAGAGAAGACGAAACATGGTGCAAGGAACAGTATGGTGGAATGAAGAGGTGAGACAAGCTGTGGCACAAAAGAAGAAAGCCCAAGTAAGCTGAGGCATGGAGGATGTTGACACACAGAATATAGAGTTACATTCAGAGAAGAGGTGAGAGGCAAAAGGAAAAGGAAAAAAGAGTAAGAAAAGAGTGGATGAGGAGTTCGGAGGGAATTTGAATGTAAAGTGGAAGGACTGTAAGAAAATGTTCTGGAAGGAGGTTAAGAGAGTAAGACAGGGTGATAAAGGAGGAAGTAGGGGAATGAATGATTGAAAAGGACAGATTGCTGGTGGAGATGGGAGGAAAAAGTGAGCAGATGGAAAGAACACTTTAAGAAATTGTATAACAATGAGAATGCAAGAATAAGTGGAAGGAGAATAGCTGGGAGAAGGAGGGAAATGAAAAAGGAGGAAGAGATCAGTGGAATGGAAGCAGTGGAAGCAATATAGAAAGTCAAAATGGAGAAATCCCAAGGAATTGATGTGGTGTGTGGTGAAGTCCTGGAGCAAGAGGGAGAGACAGTAGTAGAATGGATGTGGAAGATGTGCAGATTGGCCTAAGAGGATGGTAGAGTCCCAGAGAACTGAAAGTCAGTTATAATTATTCCCCTGTACAAAGGACAAGGGGAAAATGAAGTGTGTGGTAATCATAGGGCATTTGTCTTCTTAGTGTAATAGAAAACATATATGGTAGGATACTTACAGAGTTTGGGAATAAGAGGAATTAGTTGGAGAAGAATAGGGAGTTTTCAGGAAGGTATCTGTTGATCAGATATTCATCCTAAAGTGTTTAGTGGATATACGAGGGCTGTTCAAAAAGTATCTGACCTTTGGCCAGGAAAAATAGAATTATTCACCTTGTGGTCTGAAACCCTCATCCCCTTCAAAGTAGTCTCCTTGTGTCTGCACACACTTTTCCCAGCGGTCCCGCCATTGTTGGAAGCATTTCTGGAACGCATTTTTGCGAAAGGAGTACAGCTGGGTCGTTGTATTCTGAATTATGTCTTCTCGTGACTCAAATTGGGTCCCTTTTAGCAGCATTTTCAGCTTGGGGATCAGCCAAAAATCACAATGAGCCATCTCGGGAGAGTAGGGAGCCTGACAAACCTCAGGAGTGCTGTGTTTGGCCAAGGAAGTCTGAATCAGATGCGAGGAATTAGTGGCACAAGAGACCTGACCCGAGGGCAGCGGGAACTTGGCAACTGCATCATGACAATGCACCAGCTCATTCCACGCATCTGATTCAAACTTTCTTGGGCAAACACAAGACTCCTGTGGTTCGTCAGGCTCCCTACTCTCCCGACATGGCTCATTGTGATTTTTGGCTGTTCGCCAAGCTGAAAATGCTGTTGAAAGGGACCCGATTTGAGTCACGAGAAGATATTATTCGGAATGCGACGACCCAGCTATACTCCATTCCCAAAAATGTGTTCCAGAAATGCTTCCAACAATGGCAGGACCGCTGGGAGAAGTGTGTGCAGACAAGACTACTTTGAAGGGGATTGGGGTTTCAGACTGCCAGGTGAATAATTCTGTTTTTCCCGGCCAAAGGTCGGATATTTTTTGAACAGCCTTTGTATTTCTAGAGAAGGGAAAGAAGTTGTATGCGGCGTTCATGAATTTGGAGAACACATATGACAGGGTGGACAGACAAGGAATATGGAAAATATTAAAAATAAATGGAGTAAGCCAATGAATGCTGTGAAGAGTATGTATGAGGGCGCTAGGGGTGCAATGTGTGTGGGTGGTGAACTAAGTGAATTTTTCTCTATGAATGTTGGACTGAAACAGTGATGTGTCACGTCTCCATGGATAATAAGTTTGTATGTGGATGGAGTTATAAGAGAAACAAGTTAAGCAGTGGGGATTGGGGTGGCCGTATAGAGAAAGGGCAGAGTTTGGAAACTTCTTGTTCTGTTGTTTGCAGATGATACTTTATGGTCAAGTGAAGACAAAGGGGAATTGCATGGTTTAGTAAAATGAGCCTGGGAGATTATATAAGAAACGGAATCTAAAGGTGAATATTGGCAAGAGTAAAGCTGTTGCCTCTGGGAGTAATGAAGTCACCGAAAGCACAGTGAGGCTGGATAGTGAGGAAATGGAAAATGTGAGTGTATTTAAGTACTTGAGTAAAGTGATGAGTATGTATGGAAGTTTGGACGATGAAGTGCTTTAACGGGTACAGCAGGGAAGAAAGTTTGCAGGTTCATTGAAAGCAGTGATAAGAAATAGGGAAGTGAGTATGGAAGTAAAAAAGTCGCTCCATGACAGTATCATGATCCCCACTCTAACCTATGGAAGCAATGCTAGGACCCTGTTGAAAGAATACAAGTCAAGAGTGAAAGCAGTGAAAACGAGTTATTTGAGAAGAGCATTAGGAGTTACAAGGAGAAACAGACTGACAAACGAGGAAGTGAAGAAATGTTGTGCTGCGTATGTGGATGTGATAGAAAGTGTAAGGAGGTCTACACTGAGGTTGTTTGGCCATGTGGGGAGGATGGAAAGTGAGACAATAAATAGGAGAGTGTACGTGAATGAGGTGGATGAGGGAGGAGGAGACGGAGGATAAGATGAAGGAATGGAATAGAGAGGTATATGAGAGAGGGGGGTGTAAGCTGGAGAGAAGGAAGCGAAATGGCAGGGACAGGGCGACATGAAGACGATTTGTTTGTAGTCACCCCCTAGGGAATTAAGGCATTTTCCTATAGATAGATAGGTAGTAACTTTGAAGGATTGGCTGATATGCTGGGAATGCTGATAGGCCAAGTGTAGCTGCAACAGTGCCAAATCCCTCAACTCTTGTCCCTCAACCCCGCAAACTTATTCAACATTCCCTCACCCCTCGGAACCTCACAACATATACCTCACCCCTCATACCCGCACCTCTTACACCCTGACATCCTCACCCCTCATCCCTAACATCCTCCTCCCATACCCTTACCCCTCACACCTCCTCCCATACCCTTACCCCTCACACCCTCACCCCTCACACCCTCACCCCTTAAACCTTCACCTCTCACATCCTCTCCCCTCACATCTTCACCCCTCACACCCTCACCCCTCATACCCTCACACCTTCACCCCTCACACCCTCACCCCTCATACCCTCACACCTTCGCCCCTTATGCCTCACCCCTCATAACGCCAGTATACCTACAGTACATGTGCTCTTATACTTACGTTTCTGTGTGAGGCAGGATAAAAACGAGACATACCTGAAAAATGTAATATAATATTGATACCGGTACGAAAAGTTATCTTTTTTCATGACTGAGACACAACACAATAATGAATATAATAATCTGTATAATCATGAGGTGGAGGGATGGAGTTGAGAGGTATATGAGGGAGGGGGGAATGAGTTGGGGGGAGGGTAGTCAAATGGTGGGTGACAGAGCGACTTGGAGGCGTTTTGTCTGCGGCCACCCTTTGCGGGATTAGGGCGTCGGGCTATAGATAGATAGATAGGTTAATCATATAGACAGATAGATGGATAAATATACTGATAGACAGATAGATAAACAGACAGATAAATATACAGATAGATATACAGAGACAGATATTGATGTATGGAGGCAAACAGATATTGCTACGATGTTATCTACATACATTAACATTCTAAGACGGCTAAAATGATAAATTTCTACCCCACAAAACATTTGTCTCTGACTTGTCACCCTGATATTTAGCCAACTTTGGTTGATTTTTTTTTTTTTTTTTTGTATACTGATTTTATGGAGATTAGAAAGTTACCAGCACAATACACCAAAATAATCGGAATAAAAAAATTATCACGTGGGATTCAAAAGTGACTTGGATGAGGTAAAAGACAAAGAATATACAAAAAACAATTTTTTTTTTCTCTAAAATAATTGTTTAGAAGTAGGAATGGCGAAAGTGCACAGGTAAGAGATGAAAAAAGCACAGAAACACGAAGCGGTGTTAAGGCACAGCACACCCGTCCCCGGCAGTCATTTTAGTGCTGACGTATAAATACGACAGGATATCTAGTCAAAGATGTCACATATCAAATCTGGATTAAATCAGGTGAAAATTGACCGTTTTATGCCCATTTGAAATTTTTGGACTGACTCACCTGACATTGACCCCCCTACCGCTAACTGAGCTGTGATCCCCTTGATGTAATGAAACATGTTATAGGATGCAGATTTGAAAGATACACCTTTAGGTTTTGGCTTAATGTCAATATGACGAATTTGAAAGGAGTTATGTAAAAAAACGATTTATACCCATACCCGTTTTTTTACATTTGAGGGGCCTACTGTCTGGACCTTGGCCAAATATGGCTCAAAATTTAATCAGGTGATCCCTGTAATTTCAGTCAAAATCGCACCAGTTGCATTTGCGTAAAGCTGTTAACAGACAGAAAGACAGACAGACAAACAGACAAACAGAGTGAAACGCTTGGGTAACAAGAGCATATCGCTAGCTACTAGTACAGTACATGTTTGTGGCTAAGGTGTGAAATGTTGTAATGGGTATAGGTCTCCAAATCGGTAAAGGGCAAAAGTACTGAGACAAGAGGTGAAAAAAGCACAGAAACAAGAGAGCATTCAGGATGGGATGAGATTTTGAGACCTATACCCATTACTACACTCCACACTTATAGCCACCAACTGGTAGCTATATTCCACACCTTAGCCACAAACATGTATTTGTAGCTGGTGGAATGCTCTTGTTTTTGTGATTTTTTTCATCTCTTATTTGTGCATTTTTGCCATTCCTACTTCTTAACAATCATTTTAGAAGAAAATATTTGTTTTCTAGTTTATGATCTTTTTGTGGAAGAATAATTATGCACAATGCAAGTGTCAGATGTGAATTGTTACATGCATAGCATGATTTCAGCATTCCAAGCATTTATGTACATGTATCATGTGATGTGATTTGGAAACTTCTCTCTCACATGCATAGCATTATCTCAGTATGCATGCACCCAGTATAAGCATGCATATAAAGTCACCACAAAAAGTATCGCACAGGTAGGGCACGTTAAAATCCGATATGATCATTATAGCTCATGAATTCTCGATAAAATTTATCAGTATGCACTTTGCTATACACATAATAACAATAAGAACTAGAAAATGTCACAAACAAGCCATGTATAGCATCCTTGAGAGAGCATGTTTATCAGCATGGAGAAAAAATCGTTTTTCAGTTTCCAGCAGCCATCGTCCGGTGTCTGAAATTGCTTTGCGTCAAGTGTGCACCGATACTTTTTGGTGTGAGTGTACAGTACATGTATTACACTCTTAAGTCTGGCGCCAAGCTGAGACATTGAGAGATATAATTATAGGAGAAAACAATGACAAAATAAACTGAATCAAAATGAGAAATCAATGACATATTATTTTTTTTTTTTATCGTTTTAAAGACTGGAGTAGAGAGTCCCATGATGCCTTGCTCCCTGTGTGCTGATAGATAATATGAGAAGGTAACGCGGTCTGCAGCACAGTTATACCACACTCAGGGCAAACACTAGATATTATGCATGTACATGCGCGTGCATGTGTATCACTACGTACATAGGCATGCACGAACGTGTAAGGAAGTATTCTGAATCGCATCACTTAGGCTTAGTAGTGAAATTGTCAGTAGAAAACTGGCTTGCTTCTTAGGACTGACTGGTTTTCAGGGGATCATTTAACCTACTGTTAGCCTTCTACACAAAAGTAGAAAGCAGTGTTGTCAAAAAGTAGAGATAAGATTGAGACCCGAAGAATAACACGTAAGCTGTAGCAAGCTATGGTAGAGCTATGGTGTTTAGACTGCAGTTGACTCATAGAACATGGTTCCATTGCTACTTAAAGAGTAAAACGAGGATGCCTTCCCGTGAAAAGAAGTATTTTGGTACGTTCTTTAACTGTGGGCAAAGCTGTAGCTAACCAATATTGATCAAAATGGCATGCTTACAAGTGACCACGATGCAGTTTTAAGGCCGTAACTCACGAACCGAATGCCTCACAAAACACGAAAAGAAACAGCTACACTTGACAAGATGCGTTTTGGTGAATAGTAAGTTCACGTACGCCTTTTTGTTTTGGGGTTGTGACTGATGAAGTAGAAAGAAAGAAACAAAGAAAGAGAGAAAGAAAAGAACAAAATCGATATATTGTCGGTTCGATTTTGCGACTCCTAGTAAGTCTACGACTTTGCGAATAGTTATGCATCTGAATAACGAAGGTCTTTTAGTTCTTAAGTTTAAACTGGGCTTTGCGACCTTTTTCGCGCGAGTGCTCTTATACCCTATGTACAGGACACCATTCTGAACATGCACCATTCCTACTTATGGAGTGGCTACCGCACTCCGTGATATATCATTATGACACTTAAAAGGGAAAATGGAGATAACAGGTCAAGTCTTTAGTAAACGAAGTCTCAAATAACTACGGTTGTAGTGGTAGAGCGACAGTCCAAAGATGATGTGCAGGAGACGAGGTAGACAAATAATTAAGAGTGGATAAAGCTGAGTGTGTCACCGATGTTGCAATTGTAACTTCAGTGATAACCGCAGAATACAATAATGAAACAGCAGCAGTAATAATGCTATAATGTTAAATTAAGTAATATCATGTTGATGGATACCATTTCTGAAATAAAGCGCACTTCTGGGAGTCTTAAGAAAACCATGATAACTTACATAAGACACATTACTGTTTTATAACTAATGCATGATGGTAAAGCTTTAGAATACCGAACATTTGTAATCGATCATATTATTAATTCATCAGTGTAAATATTAGTGGAAATCTATAAACGGACATAAGAACTAATTAAGTCTGAGTAGGTCATGGAGGGAAAAAAATAAGGAGAAAATGTATAGGAACTAAGCAGACAAAACAAGTACAAAAATATTAGACAGATTCAGGACCATCAGGGAGGTAAGAAGGGGAGTCGTTAAAGTCTACAGAAGTGAAGCACCTCGTGTCCGAAAAGTTAATGACAGACACACGGGCATGGTCGCTACTAGAGATGTTCCCGCATCTATAAACGTAGTGGACAGAGGCAATGGACAAAATGGAGGTGGAATAAAAATGGATAAAAAGTATAAAAAACGTGGATGGAGAAAGTAAGAGGATGGCGGAGGCAGGAGGAGGAGGCATACAAAAAAAGTTAATATACTGATATTTTTGCATACAGAAACTGTTAATGGAGAGAATAAAACAAGAAGACGGAGACGGAGAAGGGGTGGACAGAATATGGTGGTAGACAGGAACAAGAGAAAATAAAAGATGAGGTAGACAGAATAAGTAATTGGATAGAATGAAATGGTAAAATTGAAAAATGAAATGAACAAATTTAGCAGCTAATAAAAAACAATGTATGATTAATTTCCCTATGTCTGACGAAGCAGCTCCTCATACTCACGCCACTAAATTAATGGCAGGAGTCCTAATGACACTCTCCATTACTGTTACTGAACCACAATTTATGGAAGTCTATCCACCCCATAGTTTAAACGATGGGCAAAGTGAGGAATAAAACGGAATGAACTGAGTATTGCTCCCTCCTGGCCCGTTCCTCCTCCACCTCCATCATTATTCCAATCTCTCCTCCTCCACTTCTTCCCATCTCACTCACTATTCACCTCCCTCTCTTCCACATCCCTTAATCCATCCCTTTTCTCCCTCCACCTCCTCATCTCTTCTTTCCCTACTCTCCCTCTTCATCTTTTCTTCTCGCTTTCCTCTTCCCGTCGCCTCCCCTGCTCCTTACGAATCAAGGGCAACAAGGGTACTAATTTATTAAGGGGATGCACACTAACCTCCTCCTATCATTCCTCCTCCCCTTCCACTCCTCCATTCACTCACCCTCTTCCCTTTCCACTGATACTCTCCTTCATCTCCTTCCCTTTTCCCATCTCTTGCTTCCCTCCTACCTCTCCATTTTCATTCCCTAAAGCTAAGCACCATTCTCCTTTCTTGTCCCTTGCCTTCCCTCCATCCCCTTTCCCCTGTTTTCCTTCATCTCTCTTTTTGTTCTATTTGTCTTTCTATTCCCCTTCCCTTCCCACCTTTCTTTCTCCCCTTTACCCCGAGTCTTTGTCCTACTGTTTCTCTTCCATGCATTCCTTTTCCTTCCCTTCCCCCTTTTACGTTTCTCCTCTCCCCACTTTCTTCCCATACTTTCCCTCTCTTCCGTCTTCTCCATACAACTTTTCTTCCTCACATATTTTTTCCCCCTCCCACTCCCATTTTTCTCCTTTTCCCCTCTTTCAACCCCTTACTTCTCCTCTCTCCCCTCGCTTTCACCTAATCCTTTCTTCCAATTTTTCTTTTTCTTTTCCTTTTCCATCCACTCTGTTTTCCAACTCCTCTCCTTTCCCCTCCTCCTCTTCCTCTCCTCCACCTCTCACTGTCCCATCTCCTTTTCATTCCCTCCATCACTCCTCCCCTCTCCCTGCCCCCACCCCACTCCCTCCCCTCCCATGATCATTACCCAAATTCCCCTGCGTTTTTTTTTTTTTTATTTTTTTTTATTTTTTTTTATAGCCTCGGAGGAAAACGCGGTCATCTATTTTCTTTTGCTCAACTAGGAGTGTAGGGGGTCGAGGTTAGGCTTCTCAGTCCTGACATAAAGAAGAGCGTGATTATCCTCACTCTTCCAGTGAGCCATAAACCCCAACCAGCCCTAGGATGCAAACCCTCCCGAGCCCTATCCGGTTGGAGCGTCAATTGCCATCTGATTATATGGTTACCACGCAATGTACGAGTAGTACTCATAAATGGCCTACTGAGTACAAGGAAATAATTTGAATTTTCACTTAATGAAGTCACTGCAAGTCAGCATAATATACAGTGAACTGACTGGGCATTCCTCCTACCCCCACCAAACATACACAGAAAGTCAGATTAACCTTATGAAGTTTGTCCCGAACGCAGTAACCACCTTTTGTATTTTCTCTCCATTCTTTATCTTCCTAATTTATTTTCTTTTTTTCCTCTTATGTAGTGAATGAAGAAAATGTACTAGTCCAGTGAACCTGATGTAATTCTGAAAGGTTAAAGCTCTAACACACTGTACTTTTAGCTCCTTTGTTTCCTTTTTTCATTTTAATAATTCACTGGTCATAAAAAAATTTGACTTTGTTTTTTTGTCCCACGAACTAAAATAGGTGGAGGTTATATTGCTTCTTACGCTGAATTCAATTCTGTTTTTAGAATTTTTCTATCAGGCAAGGTTTTTAAGTGACAGAGAATTTAAAGTTTACAATAAGTGTATACTTTTCATAAATAAGGCTGGATTACACTTAAAAAAAAAGAAAAACAAAGTTACTTCTAAAAGGTACAGATGTTAAATTTTCAGCTATATTTGGCCTCAGGAACATCCCTCCTTAGTGTCCAGCAGTAATCTGCCAACATAGAGGGGCTCCACTTTCTTTGGTACTGTTTTTCCAAGACCAAAATGTCCTGGTTAAGTCTTTCGCTGTGTTCATCACTGACTGCCCCAAGATTTTCCAGGAAAAAGTCTAAGTGCGGGTCCAAAAAGTGGATTTTTAGAATCATATTGCACCCCAGAGCTTTTTATGAAGTCAATATACCTTTTACAACATCACAGTAGTTTTCTGATCTGTGATTTCCCAAAAACTCTTTGCAACTCTCTTAAATGTCAGCCGTGCAGTTTTTTCAACTTCATATAGTTCTTCATCGAACTTTTCATCTCGAAGCAGTTTCCTGATCTGTGATGCTACAAAAAAAAAAAAAAACTCTTTGATTTTTGCATCACTGACTCTGCGGAATTTATGCCTCAAATATGTGAATCCATGGCCAGTTTTATCCATACCATTGCCGAAGTTCATCAACCGTGCTTAATGTGCAAAGGATCAACAAGAGGAAAACTAATGACATTCTTCTCCCCTGGAGTCAGTGATGTTCGTTTTGGCCACACTTTTTCTTGTCTCGGCTGTCCTACTTACAGAGGACACAAACAGAGCTTCGTGTAACCGAGCTGCATTCCGAGCAAAAGTGCCACAACCTTTAGGTTACTACATACATTCCACTTAGCCCCCATGCTTAATTTTATCCAAAAGAAGTTTCATATGATTCCTTCATGTTAGCTGCGAGAGCCAGAGGAACGGAGGGGGACTTATTTCCGTTGTGAGGTAGAGCCACTTTCAAGCTTACTCTTGATGAGTCAGTAAACAAGTGCCACTCATCTGTGTTACGTTACTGGCCAAGTGTCTCCATAACAGAACGAACATCCTTGCAAAACACCAGACCATCTTAAGGGAGAAAAATTCTTTGAAAACGTCATGGCGATCGCGATAAAAACAAGCTTTAGTTTCTTTCTGGAGAAAAATCCAGCCCTTTAGCCTGGAACCCAAAAGTTCGGCTTCCTTCTTAGACAAATTTAAATCGCGGACGAGAACATTAAGATCTTGACTCAGCAAATGCGGTTCACTTAAAGAAAAGCTTGCTTCAAATGTTGGATCCATATTGTCCTCTACTTGGCCTACTGACGCATCACCAGACTCACCGTCACTCAATGTTATGTTTCTTGGAGGCTCTGGCACACTTAATTTCTGATTGTGAGGTACTGGCCTAATAGCAGATGGTAAATTAGGATATTTAACAATATGCTTGGATTTTGATGTTATACCATTTATAGTTGTAAGGCAGAAGTAATCTGAAGAATGATCTTTGGGTTCTCTCCAAACCATAGGAATGACAAAGTCACATGGAGTGAACCTTTTGCCTATACCTGACACATGTGACAACAAATAGGGGGGTCCCAACTTTTACCCTTGTCGGGCACTTTACAACCGAAGTAATGCTCATACCATTTCTGAATAAGGGATATGAAAGAACGTTATTGCGATATGAATGCCAATTCACCGCAGATGTAGCAGAGATAATTTGGATTATTTACAGTTTCTCGGCATTGTAATGGTGTATGGGATATCAGCAGAACACGTGAATACAAAAAAGCACAAGCTGTCAGCAGAGTGGAAAAGACACTATTTACACGCTGAGTTCTAGCCTGCTGCTGACAGAGAACTGGTACCGTACTCAGGGGTGGGCACAGTTTGATTATCCCAACATGCCCAGTCGTGTTTCTGCAGGAACCTGGTGTCTCATTTATCTAGGCTTCTACATTAAAAAAGAAGCTGTGTTTGTTAAACTTTTTGTTTCAAATGCTCTGGTACATAAGACTACACGAAATGATATGCGAGTATGCTGGAATTAAAAAAAAAACACACAATGAATGACAGAGGAATTCTGAAAACACTTTTGGTTTCAGCGTGGAAATATATATAAGAAACATACATTATTTTCCATGGGGCAAAATCTTTGTTGACCAGTTATAATTCTACTTTTATTTTTGCCTTATGTAGATAATGGAGGAAACTGCATATACTCGTTAGATTAACATATTTTTGGCAGAACAAAGTCGACAGGCATCGTAGTTATTGCTTATTTTTTTATCCTTTTATTTTCTTCAAGTTGTGTACATTGGCTTGGGAAGAGGGAAGGGTTCCAGAGCACTGGAAATCAGGTATAATTGTTCCTCTGTACAAAGGAAAAGGGGAGAGAGAAGTATGTGGTAACCATAGGGGTCTCTGCCTTCTTAGTGTGACTGGTAAAATATATGGTAGAATACTCATTGATAGGGTTAGGCATATGACAGAGGAGCTAGTTGGAGAAGAACAAGGGGGATTTAGGAAGGGAAAAGGGTGTGTAGATCAGATATTTGTTCTAAGATGTTTAGTGGAGAAGTATCTAGAGAAGGGAAGGAAAGTGTATGCTGCCTTCATGGACTTGGAGAAAGCTTATGACAGAATAGATAGGCAAGGTATGTGGAAGGTATTAAGAATATATGGGGTGGAGGGGAAATTGTTGAGTGCTGTGAAGAGTATGTACGAGGGAGCTAGGGTTACGGTGCGAGTGGATGGTGAGCTGAGTGAGTTCTTTGATCTCAATGTGGGACTGAAACAGGGGTGTGTGATGTCTCCATGGCTGTTTAATATATATATGGATGGGGTTGTAAAGGAGATGCAAGGTAGGGCAGTGGATGTGGGGCTGGCCCTAATGAATGAGGGTGAGATTTGGAAGCTTCCGGTGTGGCTGTTTGCTGATGATACAGTATTGTTGAGTGAAGATGAATGGGAGTTGCAAGGTTTGGTGAATGAATTTGGGACAGTGTGTAGGAGGAGGAAGCTGAAAGTTAATGTAAACAAAAGTAAAGTTATGGTGTTTGAGAGGAATGAAGTCACAGAGTGTGCAGTGAGGTTGGATGGTGAGGATATGGAGAATGTGAGTGCATTCAAGTACTTGGGTAGTGTGATGAGTAAGGATGGAACTTTGGGGGATGAAGTACGTGAAAGGGTACAGCAGGGAAGAAAGGTTGTTGGTACACTGAAAGTAGTGATGAGAAATAGGGAGGTGAGTATGGAAGTTAAGAAGGCACTGCATGAGGGTATTGTGATCCCTACCCTGACGTATGGAAGCGAGGCGTGGACCTTGCAAGAGGGGAACAAGTCAAGAGTGAGAGCAGTGGAAATGAGTTACTTGAGAGGAGCATGTGGAGTGACGTGGAGGGACAGGTTGACGAATGAAGAAGTGAAGGAACGTTGTGGGGTAGATGTGGATGTGGTTGAAAAGATTAGGAGAAATACACTGAGGTGGTTTGGACATGTGGAGAGAATGGAGAATGAAAGACTGACTAAGAGGGTGTATGTAGGTGAGGTGGAGGGAGGGAGAGGGAGGGGTAGACCGAGGATGAGGTGGAGGGATGGAGTTGAGAGGTATATGAGGGAGGGGGGGGTGAGTTGGGGGGAGAGGAGTCAAATGGTGGGTGACAGAGTGACTTGGAGGCGTTTTGTCTGCGGCCACCCTTTGCGGGATTAGGGCGTCGGGCTATAGATAGATAGATAGACGTTACTCATCTCAATCACCCGCCTATTAATATACCGAGGCCAGGCGGTGGAAATGTAGTAGCCTTCTGCTTAACATTTTTTTTTTTTCTCGTTACCACTGATAATTATTCCCGCTCTCTTTTTTTTTTTTTTTTTATTAACCTCCTCCTTCCCTCCTTCCACCCTCCCCCCTTTCCTTATTGCAGCTTTAATGACTGCCATAAATTTTCGGCCAGGGATTCTTTATACTGGTAATGACTAGTAAATTTAGGGCCTTCCAAAATTTTTAAAGAGGGAAAATTTTTCAACTTTCATTTGGACGTTTTTTTATCCGACTACCGAAAAGCCGATTTTTTTTTTTTTTTTTCACTAATTTGTGTTTTCGCTGAGGAAGAAGAAAATGGGGATGGACGTATTTGCAAAGAAATATATGACGGCACTATCATTTTTGGTAAACCTCTGAAAAGAAAATTATACATATGCAAAACGTGTAAAAAAAAAAAAAAAAGCTGTGTGCTTTAATTCGTGGTAATTTGACATTAACTCCTTCACTAAGTTGTCAGTCTCATTTTGTTCTTTTAACAACTACAATATTACTCGGCTATAGAGAGACTTTGCGCACTGAAGAAACATGGTATGGCCATCATTATAAACGATTCTCTGGCTATAGAGAGACTCCGTACTGACAAAATATGGTATAGCCATCATTAACACCTATATTTAAAAAAATCTTCCTTGAGGTGAACAAATCGTCTGGTGATTGCCTGATTAAAATGAACAGTGAGTCACTGAACTGAAGGGGTGCGATAAGCAATTAAATTGCCTGGGAACAGGTATTAGAGAGTTTCCTTAACCGACAAGCATACGGGTAAAAGAAGTAAGTGTGATGAGCCAGAAGTAGGTCGAGGGTTGAGGAGGGACCATAAAAGTAAGCCCTGTGAATAGTGTTGTACGATTAATAGCTTAACAGAAGTGATGGTTTAGTTATAATGTTTTATCCAACAACAACAACAACAACAACGAAAAGACGTCAATAAGCTTGCGTTGCTCCCATTAATTGGCGCCTTGTGACGCAAGGAGTACTGACACGATAATAAAAGCATTTTAAGTCTAGGCCTATCCGTGAATGTCAGCCATTATGTTGTGAAAGTGTGAGGGTAAATATTCTATCACAAGTTCTTTTTACATTGGTAAAATATATTTTTTATCTGCCTGTGTCTGTCTATATGTATGTATGTATGTATGTATGTAGGCCTATGTATGTATGTATATATGTATGTATGTATCTATCTATCTATCTACTGTCTGACATTACATCACACCTGTTCTAAAGGGAAACAATGAATGATCTGTTATATATCTATATCTTTACTGATATATCTCTTGCTTTACGGTATAGTCTAAGCTACATCTCACAATCTATATATCTCACTATGTTTTTTTCTTCTAACTGTCCGACTACCTTCGTCTCTCGGTCTCCTGTCTGATGCGGCATTCAGTAAGACGCAGTCCAGGTATAAGAATCTCAGGTATTTCGGTTGTCTGCTCAATATCGCACTGCTGTCAGGTTCAGAGTGATTCTGTGTGTGTGTGTGTGTGTGTGTGTGTGTGTGTGTGTGTGTGTGTGTGTGTGTGTGTGTGTGTGTGTGTGTGTGTGTGTGTGTGTGTGTGCGTGTGTGTGTGTGTGTAACACTTGGATCAAACTGAATATTTTAGAAAACATAAACTTCCGAGCTTCACGTCCTTGAATATATATCGTGAACATGATGATCGTAAGTAATCTTTTTATTATTATGGAATTCTCACCTCTGGGGTTCTGAGTGTGCATGTGCCTATAGGCATGAGGCTGCCTCCTGTACAGGATGGTCCATACATGGCACTGCATCATGCTACATAGATACAGAATTCTCTAGTTTTGTGTGGATGGCTCATTCTGCGTTATCAGTATCTACCGTCCCTCATGAAATTATCGATCGTTCGTGTAATCAATGGACGTAACAAAACAGACTAAATAAAGCTTGAATATAGTTATACAAAATAGGAAATGCAGGGCAGACATAGGTAGTGTTGACTATACCATCCCTACAACACGAGAACTAGCCAAACATAGGAGTGGGGGACGCTAAATATGAAGCATCCTGAATCTTCTGGTACCAATTATGCTGAAACTAATGGGGTAATTGCCAACCATGCTGCTGACACGTACATCGGAATGGTTCTCTTACTGAATATAGGCTTCGTCATTTGGGGGGTTCTCAATAAGGATCTAGACATGCGCAAAGCCGCCATTAATATTCTGAATCAAAACAGTCAAATATTTTACTGATGACCGTACTGGCTGTGGTAGTATGGACCGACAGACGTAATACTGATAGACGTAGTGATGAACTGGTATTTGTGATGTTTTAACAGTATTAGTGGTAGGAAAGACTACTCTGGTATTTATGATAGTTTTTGTGATGACTGGGGTTGGTATATTTGTGTCAGTGATTAAATGGGAATGGTGATAGCAGTAGTGATGACAGTCATATTGATGATACGGGTGATTATGATTATTAGTAATGTAGGTAGCAGTGATTACAGCTGTAACTGTGATATTGTTAGAGATAACAGTGATGGGTTAACCATGTTAATTATATCTGTGACCGTGCTGACAGGCATAGCCGTGACAGATATCCCTCAAATATTTAAGCTTATTGTTGAGCATACGCGTCCCCATCTGCAACTAAACAATGATGTCCAACATTAATTCATATATTTTTAAAAATCTTCCTTTTCAACTGAGCGAGATGTATACCTACTGTCGCCTCCCCCAGCTTTCTCTAATATTGTTGCTGCGCTCTCTGGTTGATTAAAAACAAATACTGTGCTAGATCTATCGCCATCAGCAACGTGCCTCTCTGGCCTGCGACCTTGGACTGTATATTTGCTGGGTATTTGTGACATGTCCAGAAAATCTCTCCTCCTGATGGCGGCATAAATCTATCAATGTTTTTGTCCGTCAATCTAATTATCAATCTATCTCTTTCCGTCTCTACAACTATCTATGTATCTATCAATCTATTTATAGATCTGACTGCCGATCTACTGCCTGACGCTGCCTCCTATGGGGGTAGCCTCGCCAAAAGAACCCCCAGGCGTTTCTGTTCCAACTCAGAGAGAAAGAAAAGGAGAAAAGATAGGTAAGGAAGAAAAAGGAAAGAAGGATGAAGAAGTGGAGGAGGAAAAGACGGAAGAATGGAAGAGGAGAGGTAAGGGAAAAGAGGGAGGAAGAGGAACAAGGAAAGTGGGGAAAAGGGAATGGCGAAAAGGGATGTCGGGAGACGTGAGGGAGAAGAATGGGAAAAGAGGGGGCAGGGCGAAGAGGGAGGGAGGGAGGGAGAAGGGGGACGGACAAGATGGAGAAAAGAAGTGAGGAGACGGGAGGAGAAGGAAGAGAAAACAGAGGAGAGAGGAATGTGGGAGAGGGAGGGGAAAAGGAAGGAAGGATGACGAAGGATGTAAGGAGATGAGGAAGTAGGAGAGAAAAGGGATGTGGGAGAACACAGGAAGAAAAAAGAAAGAGAGAAAAGAGAACGCGTGGGAAGGGGGAAGGGGGGGGGAGGAGAAGAGAGAAGAGGGAGAAGGTGAGGAGGCTGAAAGAAGAAGAGGGAGAGATTGACGGACGGAGATGGGGGAGGAATGGAGAAGAAAGGGTCGGGAAATTGTCTACTCATCTACCTACCTACCTGTCAGTTTATCTACCTATCTATTACCTGAAGCCTTCCCTGGACAAAAGGACCTCCAGGCGTTGTCCCTAATCAGTAACGACCCATCTCTCTACGAGACACCACTCTCCATTACATACTTCCGAAATCTTGTCACTCCATCTAGTTCTCGGTCGCTTTCCTTCTCCTCTCAATCAATTCGCTCTCATGCACTCTCCCAGTGAGTTTCTCACTCACGATTCACTCCACATGGATGATGAGGAATGTAAATACTTTTTTTTATGAAAGGAAGAAGGAACCATAGGCTAGGAGCCTGCAGATTGTTCCCTCCAAGAAAAAACAAAAGCTTGATAACAGAGAGCAAAATTCATTTCGAGATGCGTGGACAAACTACGTTTGAAAGAATGAAGATCATAGGCAGTAAGAAATACAGGCAGAGGGAGGCAGTTGTAGAACTGACCTGTTGCATACATGGACTGGGTGTAACGGTTAACTCTTGCATTAGAGAGTTGGACAGAAAAGGGATGAGAGTTTGTTGCTAAAAGGCTGCTACGTGTCCACCGTAATGCTGGAGGGATGCAAGCAGTCAGTTAGGAGAAGCAGTGACCACTGAAGTAGCGATAGCAAAGAGATAAAGATGCATCAATGCGGCGAACAGACAGAGGATGAAGGGAGACAGTAAGAGGAGGAGAGTCAATGAGACAAAAGCCTTTGACTCCAACTTGTTGAGAAGAGCTCTGTGTCGGGAGCCTCCCTACACATGAGAGTTGTACTCTACACATGGGCGAATAACACCCGTGTATTAAGCCAACAAATGGTAAAGAAGGTATGGAGTCAGTTTAGCACACCTAATCTCTTGGAAGCAGATTTTACAAGAGAAGTAATATGTTCTTTCCAAGATAAATCCCGAGAGAATGAAACCCAAAGTATGTGTAAAGATCATGCAAGATTGAGCTGGATATTGTTGAAAGTTAAAGGGTACTCCTATGGAAGATTTTGTCGGGTTGATAGATATAAGAACTGGGTTTTTGATGCATTAAAAACAACAAGATCATTTTTACATCAAGTCAGACATTAGGTGTGTCATAGCCTCATCCTCTGTTTATTGAAGTAACTGCTGGGATGGACACTGCGGGAAACAAATGGAAACGTGTAGGTTGGAGTCATCAATGTATGAGTGGGTAGGGTTAGGTGTACAGTTTAGAAGGGAACTGATGAATAAAAGGAACAGAGTTGGTGACAGGACAGAGCCCTGAGGAACATTATTATTGAAAGCTCTTCGAGAAGAACGGTGGCAGTCTAGAACAGCAGCTATAGAACGACCAGAAAGGAAGCTATAGATGAAGGCACAAAGAGAAGGACAGAAACCGTAAGAGAACAATTTGGAAACTACACATTTATTACCAGACTCGACTGAAAGCCTTTGAGATGTCAGGTGCAATGGCAAAGTTTTCGCCAAAGTCCCGAAAAAAAGGGTTGACTAGCAGTATGAAAGGTGGGTGAGAAGATCACCAGTGAAGCGTTCCTGGCAGAACCCATACTGACGATCAGAAAGTTGTTATGGGAAAGATGTTTTTTTTGTGTTATGAGTTGACTTAAAAACTTTTGAATACAGGATGCTGAAGCAACTGGATAATAGTTAAAGGTCTGGGAATAGTCACTCTTCCTTGAGACAGGCTGAATGAGAGCAAACTTCCAGCAAGAAGGAAATGTGCAAGTTGACAGACAAAGACAAAAGCTTTTACCTTGGCAGGATGTAAGCACAGGAGCACAGTTCTTGAGGACAAAAGGAGGGACACTATCAGGCTCACATGCCTTGTTAGTACTGATGCCAGTGATGGCAGAAAATACATCAGTTAAAGTCGGCCATGAGGAAATCAGAGGGGGGAAGTGATGGAAGAACAACACAGGAATCGTCTAAGGTGGAATTGGAGGAGAAAGTCTGGGTGAAGAGTTCTGCTTTATCAGTAGAAGAAATAGCTAATGAGCCATTAGAGTGGAAAAGAGGAGGGAAGGATGATGAGGTAAAGTGTTTAGAAAGGTTTTCGGCAAGGTACCAGAAGAAGAAGGAAGAATTCAAGTTGGAGAGTTCAGAACATTTAGTACAGATGAAATTATTCTAAGCAAAAGTGAAAAAGATACTTAGCACGATTCCAGGCAGAAACATAAAAGAGATGAGATTCGGAAGTGGGTTGGCTCCGGTACCTTTTGTAGGTTTTCCCCTTGTTGTGGACAGCATTAGAACAAGCATGATTAAACCATTTTTTTTTCATTAGTCAAAGGATAGGAAAAATGAATGTATGGTTTCATGACCGAGATAATTACCTCCGTAATAAGCAAGGCACACTCAGACAGTTCTCGGCCATGGAAGCAATAGTCATTCCAAAGAAAATCAAAGAAGTACTGTGTGAAGGCCTCCCAACCAGCAACTCCAAAGTTGGTGATTCTTTGGAGAGTCCACAGGCCTGCTGGAGTGACAGGACAGGTTAAGGAGATAAGGCTGTGATAGGAGGAGCCCAGTGGAGAGGAAAGATTAACAGCATAAGCAGAAGGATTAGTTGTAAGGAAGAGGTCAATTTTGCTGGAACTCCCACCATGGAGGTCAGGGATACGGGTAGTGTGCTGTACAAGCTCCTCTAGGTCATTAAGGATAGAAAAGATGTAGGCCTGTTCACCAGTGGATAAGTGAAAGGAGAGGAGAGCCGAAGGTGGTGGTGAACATTGAAATATCCTAGATTGACGATTTCAGAGAGGGAAGAAGCTGATAGGATGTGTTCCATCTTAAAAGATAGTCAAAGAATTTGTCATAGTCAGTAGAATTAGTGGATATATAAACAGCACAGATATATTTCGTCAGAGTATGACAGGAAAGCCGAAGCCAAAGAGTACAGAATGCAGAAGATTCAAGTTTAGGAACACGAGAGCAAGATATGTTGTTGCGTACATATATACAACAGCCATTTGGCTCTGAAATGAGTATAGAGGAAGTAGAAGAATACAGAGAAGGGTTTGCTTTAGAGGAAGTAGAAGAATACAGAGAAGGGTTTGCTATCTGTTGCCTCAGACGCAGAGTCTCAGTTAGGAAGAGAAGGTGAGGTTAAGAGGAGGAGAGGTGGTGCTGAACAGTGAGGAAGTTAGAGGAAAGACCGCGAATGTTGCAGAAAGGAAGAAGTGAGTCAGAGAGTGGTTCCAGGCATCTTGCTGAGTCGCCACCGGGAGAGGTGGAGAAGGTGATAAGACGAAGAAAATGGAAAGGATGGAGAGGGTGGAGAAGTAAGGGACTGGGAAATATCAGGTCGCTCTCCCGATATTTAAACAATGTGTCCTGCTATCGTGGAGGAAGGAGGGAAGATGGGGATGTTGTAACGCAAGTCGAGGGGTGGTGGATGGGATGGAGGGAGAAAAACAAAGGTAGTGAAAGGGGGTGTAATGAAGGTGGAGAGAGTATGGTGATGAAATCGTGGGAGGGATGAAAGAGAGAAGAACTATATGCAATGTGGAGAAGGGGAGGGGGATATTAACATAGACGATAGTGATATTGTGCTTGTATAACCGTTAGCTGGCATAACTATCGTTTCGTTTCATTCGTTTCATTTTTCAAGGCTCCAACATGCTTGCATGCGTCGGCCTTGGTCACCTAATGGCGGCTTTCCACGCTGCACGATCCATTGCAGCCTCCCTGTTCAGTCCCTTAACCCTGAGGTCACATTTAATGACCTCGTCCCATGTCTTTCTCGGTCTACCTCTCATAACCCCACCCCCAATATTAACACTTCTCACCTTCCTCACCCAATTATTATCCCGCATCCTCTCACATGTCCAAACCATCTCAATCTACCTCTCCTCATCACAACACCAATACACCCCAGTCCCATCCTACCTCTCAACTCTCATCGTAAACCGAGCCCCCCCAGACCTTGCACGCAGGGACGCACTACACATCTATCCAAGGAGCAATCAAACTCATAAGCTATTTTATTTCGAGAAGAAAATTGGAACAAATCAGTTCAGTAGTAAATTCAAGCCACTCAGGTTGATGCCAGTGCCTTCAAACTCATTCCAACCAATAGTCATCCCATCAAATCCCTACTGGTACTCTTATATCCGTCCTTTTACGCATTACAGTCGTAAACACTTGGTCAGAACCATTTAAGCCCATGTCTGTAACTTCGGATCCTGTTAGGATAAATCTGGCCTATATAAATCTGTTCGTTATGGAATAAATTAGTCAGGTACGCTAATTAACCCATTTGCGCCCAGTGTCCTTAATATACTGTAGGATGGAATTGGGCACTTTCAAAATTTAATAAAGGAGGGAACCCCGGGGTAGGGACCTATGAGTTTCGTGACTATGAGCCGACAGGCGGAGGGGGGTACGCCTGGCACCCTTCCTACAAAATCCCTCACACAGGAACCATGGGAGCAAACGGGTTAATCTAGGTCGGTTTGGTGTCATACAAGTCCACTCAGAAAAACACAAACCATTTGAGTTCCATTACGGCTCTTCACATCCAATGCATCCAAGTCAGACCCACGCATATCACTTCAGATCAGTTCAAGAGAAGTTAAAACAAATCATTTTAGGGCCAGCTAGTTACAGGTGAGTCCAGTAAGACCCATTCATGCTGAGTTTCCCTGAATGTAACTGAATCTGTCTGAATTTCCTGGATGAACCTACTTGGACCTGACTACAATGGATCTGGATTATCTGACTTGGCCCGACTGGATGATGTTGTTGTTGTTGTTGTTGTTAATGTTGTTTATCTCGGTTGAACTAGTTGACCCATTCTCCCTCCACCTTTTTTTTTCCCTTTCTCCTGCTAGTCGTCGCTTCCTTCCTCGCATGTATTCCTTTTTTTTTTTTTTTTTTTTTTTTTTACTACAAATCACCGTACTTTGAACTTTCTGTGGCGCTGACGAAAAGCCTACATGTAGTGGCGCCGTGCACCCAGGTGAAGCATCTATGGTGTCCACCCGAGAACCTAATTCCTCATTGTTCCCAGCAACTCGCCGTGGGAAGGTCACTACAGTAGTTCGACTTTGGCCAGGCGCTATCTACCAAAGAGGGCGCCGAATCCCTACACGGTGTGCGTACTGAACTGCACCTAAATGACAGGAACAGTTGCTTGTCTGTGGTTGATGAGTCCGCTCGGCAGGAAAGACCGGTGGTAAGCAGCAGCAACAACAAGAGGCAATATTTATACAGTTCAGGCAGTATGGATCAGCATATGGGAAAGGAGGATTTGTGGTAACTTGTATGTATAAAATGGGTGATGGATGTGAAGTAAGATGTACAGTATATATGTATATGAATAGGTTTGTGTGTGTGTGTGTGTGTGTGTGTGTGTGTGTGTATGTACGGAGGTTAAGCACAATCTATCACAGTCTTCGCCAGTGCTTCTGAATTTCCATCTTCTGTTGAGTGTACTCCTTGCTTTCTCTCTTTTTCCCCTATCCCTCCAATTTCCACCATCCAACCCACGCCTCACATGCTCCTTCAACAGTCTCTTCCTTCCATTCCATAACTAACAACTGCTACAGTTTTGGTCCCCTATAACTTATTTGGTCCCCTATAACTGGCAGATTACACCGGGCCTGTAGGTGCCACCATAAGAACTGCAAGAAAAAGAGGGAGGTCGTGAATGGAATGGGAGCGTGCGGAAGCGAGTAACAAATCCAGTGGAAAATAGGGAAATGGGGAGAGGGGGCAGGGTGGGATAGGAAAGTAAGGTGTGGGTGGTAAAGATGGTGCGTGACTGGAATAGAACGCAGCGTAAAGGGAGGTATGATTATTGGGTCTGGAGAGGAGAAACAGAGGTAAAGGATGGTGTGTGTGTGTGTGTGTGTGTGTGTGTGTGTGTGTGTGTGTGTGTGTGTGTGTGTGTGTGTGTGTGTGTGTGTGTGTGTGTGTGTGTGCGTGCGTGCGTGAGCGCGCGCGCTAACAAGGTTTATTTAGGATGGTGCTGCTGAATTCGCTCACACGCATACAAAAATCTATTTGATGTAGTATAATTGACTCAAAGACAAGTCTGATATTTCAGCAAACTCATTCTTCTTGGTTTTGGGCAGATACACATGTTATACTGGTCCAGCAACCTTAGAGTCAAGGTTGTAGCTATAATACGTACCTAACCTGGACAACTCCGAATAGTGATGGTAAAAAATATATACCAAGACTAACGGTGTCAAACAAGAGGAACTAAGAGAACAACATAATTATATACTGAGGAAAAGAGGAAAACTGAGGACTTGCCTGGCTTCCTCAAGGGTAACGCCGAGGTGGAATTGAGGCGTGAGGAGCAGGAAATGAGAGAAGGGGGGAGAGAGAGAGAGAGAGAGAGAGAGAGAGAGAGAGAGAGAGATGAGTTGGATCAACCTTGTTGGAAGAGAGAGAGAGTGAGATGAGTTGGATCAACCTTGTTGGAATGGCTGACGGTCAGGTTAACATATAATAGTTCGATTTTATGATTCGATTTGGATCAAGCTTGGTGTAAGGGTTGAGGATCAGAAAGGGATAACTTGGTTCTTTTTCGATAACAATTAGTCAAAGGTGAAGGCCACAGGTCAAGCATGTAGGGGACGGCTGCTGCAATCTCTGAGTGGTGTTTCTTGTTTCAGTCATCACTGTTTTTAATATTCTAAATTATCTGGCTATTACTGCATATGTAACTGCAAAAAGGATATAACTGAGAGGCAGAGACAAAATTAATTCGAAATTAAAAACATGTTGCAGTAAACCAACGGAAATAATTCTTAACCCCTTCAGCGCGACGGCAAAATTTTGTTTAATTCTTGTTAATATCGGACGATTGTATTCAGTCAGGCGGAGACCAACCACTTTTAAATTTAACATATCACTTGTTAAACCTTTAGGAGCGGGGAGTTTCGTTCTGGCCAGGAAATCTGTCTGGGAGTAATTAAATACAAACTACAGAGTGTTGTGAATGCGAAGAAATTTAAATAACAAGGTTCTGTACGAGACCTTCTTACTATCTTTGTTTCGAAACTATGTCACATTCCCTGCCTATGTCACAGTGATTTTTCCTCTACATTTCATCATAATCATCGTCGTTGTCGTCGTCGTCATCATCACTAACATCACCCTTTTTCCCGCTTAGAAAAGTGGTAACTAAATTTCATTGCATTCTGCCAACCACATCTAGACTATTACCGTACAAATATTTAAGATAAACAACACAGATCTGCTATAAAACACAAATAAAGGGATGATAAAAGTTGGATGCTACCTAAAGGTGGAGATATGGTGCAGAAGGAGCGGTGAATGCATATACAGTATGTTTACCGAGAGGCGGGGCTATATGGCTCCAGATGCAGGGGTGAGGGTGGTGGGGTAAACCCACAGCACTACACCTGTAAAGGTGAGGCGCCGGCTGGATATTGGGGTGGGATGGAATGGAATGAGCTGGAATGGTTTGTGTGGATACCTGCCTACCTCCCTATCTGCCTAAGAACATATATATATATATATATATATATATATATATATATATATATATATATATATATATATATATATATATAGGGTGGTCCATGGTCATATACTGAAATTTCACATAATGTATATTGATTCAGACAGATGACGCCCTTAATCCAATTCACTGCCTTAGTAACATGTACAAAAATGAGGACGATCTGACATCGTTAAAGGTCACTCTAAAAGTAATCTTTTAAGATGGTATAGACGGCTCAAGATAAATGTAGATTGTAGAATGTTCTAGAAGGGTCTAGATGCTTAGAAATGGTTCTAGAAAATTCTGGAATCTTCTAGAAGGCTCTAGACGGTTCGAGAAATATATGGAATGTTCTAGAGGGGTTGACATTGAGTCTATAAATACTGGCAGGTGGCCTCGTCCCACAGTCGGCTGTTTGTGCAATGTGCAATTGTGCATAATGCGCTGCTCACTTTTGTGTGTGTGTGTGTGTGTGTGTGTGTGTGTGTGTAGTTTGTACAGCCTACACTGCATGCTTTCCTTTATTTCAAGTTGAGTTTCTGTTTTCAGGTGATATGGCTACAGCCACTACCAGAAGCAGTGCTTTTGTCTGGTTGATCGGTCATCCTGAAGAGACGATCGCTGGTCGTCAACGACCATCTAAGGAGCAAGTGCTCAGGCATCTCTTTTACCACCACGTAATCCTGAAGAAAACCAAGACTGACAGTGAGTCTGCAGTGACTGACACTGTTCTTTGTTTCTTAGGTTCAGCCAATGTTCCGACCTCGATCGTCTGCTACTGTAAGATGAACCTTCTGGGACTAGTCGAGCAGTATGAGAAGCTGAAGAAAAGTCGACTGAAGGACTCAGAGTCATGTCGAATAAAGGGAGACATTTTTTTTTAAAGACCTTGAAGAAATGTTTGACATCTACAGACAAGATGCCCAGATGCAATTCACAATTGAGGAAGACAAAACAGGAATATCGCATGCAATTGACAATGGCAGGAGTTAACTAGTTACTCCAGAAAGCCTGTGAGGTGAAATGCAGGCGAATGGGGACAGAGCAGAAGAGAAAGGAAAAATCTAATAGAGACAAGGAAGTTATGGATCAGAAAGTCGATTCGTCGAAGACTGATTCCCTCTCTGTCTTCGTCATCAGAAGTAGATGTTGAAGATCTGGCATTTACCCCCAAGCTCCATCGAACAGTATGCACACCAAAGAGGGTCAAGGAGACTGCCCACACTTTTCTTTCTCCTGTGATAACTTCGACACTAGATTGAGTGAATAAATCAGACAGGACAGCGATGTTTGTGATGGGAGCCTTAGCAAAAGCGACTGGTCAAAACTTGAATGAACTGATGCTCTCCAGAAGCTCAATCCGTAACCACTAAATTAAGAACCATGAAATGACGGCAGATGAAACCAAAAAACATTACTGTACTTACCACCAACTGTCCCTCTGTTCTTACACTGGGACAAATAGCTGCTGACTGGCCTAACCTGAGCTGAGAAAGTTGACTCTGCCGCTGTTCTGGTTACAGGTGAAGATCGACAAATCCTGCTTGGTGTCCCAAAAGTTACCAGTAGCACTGGGACTGCTCAAGCAGATGCCCGTCTGAGCCTCCTTCGAGTGCATGGCTTTAAAGAGAACATCAGCGGAACAGTTTTTGACGCTACTGCTTCAAACACTGGCCTGTCTGAGGGAGCATGTGTAAAGATACAATGAGGCCTGAATCGAGAGCTGCTGTGGGCAGCGTGTTGACATCGTTTTCATGAGATCGTTTTGTCTGACGTTTTCAAGAAGAAATACAGGTCGGTATTAGGACCAAACACTGAACTTTTTGTGCGTTTCCAGAAGCAGTGAAAATTCATAGACAAGTCCCGTTGGATTCCAGCCACAGAAGATGAAACTAACAGTGATTCTCTGATGACTGTGATCTAGTTCAGGCAAAGGCGCCAGCAGTCAAGTGTCTCAAGTCAGCATTGGGACAGAAATCCCACGTTAGGGATGATTTAGCAGAGCTTCTTCTAGCAATCCTGTTCTTGGGTGAAGTCTCAGATGGCTCACTTAACATCAGAACACCTGGTGCATTCCACCAAGCCAAGAGGATGGCGAAAGCCAACTACACTCACAAGATATACCTGTTCAGGGCTCAAGTTAACCTTCTGTTCGAGAAGGGCATGCAATGCGCAATGTCAGCCAGTTTGTTGCACTCAGCAATGTCAAGTATGTGAACAAAGCTATGATTGCAAGATACGCTCCCCAAAATGAGCTTGTCTTCTTGTGCAATCTCTAGAGTGGCCTGCCTGAGTGAAGCCTCGCTGAGACAGCTCTTGCAGCTTGGAAAAATCATCTCTGGTATGCTTCAGAGGAGATGATCAACTTGACCTTTTCCGACAAACGGACTGACTTCTCAAAGAAAAATGCTATAATCCAGAACCTGAAGAGGCCTCCAAAGGAAAATGCTCTGAAGTGAATTGAAGACGAAATTTACTCCTCAGCAACCGCTGAGTGAGTTTGTGACAGCCAATACAATGAGCATTTCTGGAGCCCTCCTTCTAGATGGATATGAAGAAGCTGACCGACATTTACAGAAGATGCCCCAGGAATGGGATGAAGACCCCATCTACAAATGGTTCAAAGTGGCCTGTGATAAGATGACGGTTGTCAATGACTAAGCAGAAAGAGCAATTTCTCTTGTGACAAAATTCAATTTGACCCTCACGAAGGACGAGAAACAGAAACAGTACTTCCTGACCATTGTGACGCAGCATCAGCATGACATTCCTTGCTGTTCGAAGGCGGCTTTCATTGAGTAGCACTTTCTTTGAAAAATAACAGTATACAGTGCTGAAATGACATTTCTGAGTATGTGCTTACTGTTTATTTTAAAACTAGTGACAAAAACCTCAGTTTTTATGTTTTGTGTTTATATCGTCTATGGTGAAGTGCAATAATGTGATGGTAAAACAAAAGAGTGAAAACTGTAGCGACATCTAAATACTAATGTAAAGAATTGAAATTTTATGGGTTCGTTTAATTAATAAATGGAAACAGAAGCAACTTGTGTTTGTCCTACTACCCTGTTATATGTATTACAGTATTTCTGACCCCCCATATATATATATATATATATATATATATATATATATATATATATATATAACTTGTGTTTGTCCTACTACCCTGTTATTTGTATTACAGTATTTTTGACCCCCTATATATATATATATATATATATATATATATATATATAATTTTTGCCCCCAAACTTGAGACCACCCTAATATATATATATATATATATATATATATATCTTTCCTATCACAACCTTCTTTCCGATCGTCAGTATGGGTTCCGTCAGGGACGCTCCACTGGCGATCTTCTCACCTACCTTTCAGACTCCTGGTCATCCTCCTTTCGGGACTTTGGCGAAAGCTTTGCCATTGCACTTGACATCTCAAAGGCTTTCGATCGAGTCTGGCATAAATCTTTAATTTCCAAACTGCCCTCCTACGGTTTCTATCCTTCTATCTGTGCCTTCATCGCTAGCTTCCTTTCTGGTCGTTCTATAGCCGCTGTTGTAGACGGCCATCGTTCTTCTCCTAGATCTATCAACAGTGGTGTTCCTCAGGGCTCTGTCCTATCACCAACTCTCTTCCTTTTATTCATCAATGATCTTCTAAGCTGTACATCTAACCCTATCCACTCATACGCTGATGACTCCACCCTTCACCTTTCCATTCGGTTCCCGCAACGCCCATCTCAACAGTTACTTCAAGAAACAAGGGATGAGGCTATGGCACACCTAATGTCTGACTTGGCTCGTATCTCTGACTGGGGTAAAAATAATATGGTTGTCTTTAATGCATCTAAGACTCAGTTCTTACACCTATCAACCCGACAAAATCTTCCACAGGTATACCCATTAATGTTTAATAATATTCAGCTTAATCCTGCATCATCCTTGAACATGCTTGGGGTTTCATTTACTTGGGACTTATCTTGGAAAGATCATATTACATCTCTTGTAAAATCTGCTTCCAAGAGATTGGGTGTGCTAAGCTGACTCCGCTCTTTCTTTACCCCTGCACAATTGTTGACTCTATACAGGGGTTTTATCCGCCCCTGTGTGGAGTACAACTCTCATGTGTGGGGAGGCTCCCCACATACAGCTCTTTTCAATGGGGTGGAGTCAAAGGCTTTTCGTCTCATTAACTCTCCTCCTCTTACTGACTCCCTTCAACCTCTGTCTCTTCGCCGCTCTGTTGCATCTTTATCTCTTTTCTATCGCTACTTTAATGGTCACTGCTCCTCTGAACTGTCTGCTTGCATTCCTCCACCTCTACGACGGGCGCGTAGCACCCGTCTGGCAGCAAACTCTCATCCCTTTTCTGTCCAACTCTCTAATGCAAGAGTTAACCGTTACTCTCAGTCTTTCATTTATGCAACAGGTCAGCTCTGGAACTGTCTCCCTCTATCTGTATTTCCTGCTGCCTATGATCTCCAGTCTTTCAAACGCAGTGTGTCCAGGCATCTCAAAATGATCGGATCTTGAATTTGGCTCTCTATTGTATTTTGTTTTTCTCTTGGAGGGAACTGTTACTGCGGACTCATGGCCTTTGGTTCCTTCTTCGTCACAAAAAAATATATATATATATATATATATATATATATATATATATATATATATATATATATATATATATATATATTAGGGTGGTGTCTATTTTGGGTGCAAAAATTATTTTTCCAAAAGATGATGTCTGACCCCTCTAACACTTTCCATTTCAGCTATTAATAGCGTGTGTGTAAAAATGACTGAAAAATAATTATATGTTGGGGTCGTTCAATGACTTTAAGTTTTCGCCATAATTACTCAGTATGACAAAATTACCATATATTTTTATTGATAACAATATAGGCTTACAGCTTTACTATAGCAGTTTTAACCCTTACACACTCTTTTTCTGACTCATGTAGTGACAATTAGACAGCTAGATGGCAGTAGTGTACTTGGTAGTGTCGAGGTGCTGTTCTATTTTGTCAACCTTCACTGTATGATTATTAGCAATTGCAATTTGCTGTGCTAAGCTACCCACGCTACTTAGTATTACTCAGTACACCTTTGGTACATATTCAATTCGGGTAATGAAGTTTGGATTTGTTGACTGATAAAATTGTTTTATATTTACAGCTATATTGAACTGTGTAACTACTGGAAGGCTGACATTGGGTGCAATGGATTCGTCTACTAAATCAAGAAGAACAACTAGGATCTATATACCTCATCAACACTTATGAAGATGATATTAAAGGATCAAAGTTGCCATCGAACAAGCAGGTCTTGGCCTATTTCCTTCATCTGCATCGAGAAAAAAAAGGAAACCATACGTGAAGCCGCTATGCACACTGTGGAAAAGATTGCAGGCTTTTGGAATTGGGCAAGGATACCGATGTACCTCAAGTAGGACTGCATCAAGAAAGTAGAGTCTTTTTGTGAAATGGCAGTCAAAGAAAAACTCATCAAGGAACAATCAAGCACAAAAGCATAATGAAGAAGAGTTCACTGCTACATCTGACAGCTTATTTGATGTCGCACACGCTGATGCTCTTGTGTTGATGAAAATGGATGAGAACAGGCAGTTCCTATTAGCACAACGAGAAAAGCAACGACGAGGGTCGATGGCATTGGTGGATGGAAAGATGCAGAAGGAAAAGCAACAACAGGAAAGCATTAAATCAGACGAAAGAAGACGTGTTAAGGCAATGCAACCAGAACAGCAACTGCAAGTTTCTTCAACACTGGCCACGCTCAGCAGTTCATCATCAGATGAAGACACAGATGATGAATATGAACCTGTTGTTGGGTCCAGTTCCGCAACTCCAATGCCACCACCCTAAAAGCTTGGCCGAAAAGCAGTCATAACACCTGAGCTTGCTGTTACCTTGGATAGAAATAACATCTCCGACACAGCCACCGTGATGATATGCGTTCAAGCGGTTAAAGTCTAGGGCATGATCCTATTAACTTGGTTTTGAACTGGTCGAGCATTAGACAAATGAGAAGTCAATGGGAATTAGCTGCTACAGTTATTGCTGACAGCATCAGTCAGGATGGAGCTTTGACTATACATTGGGACAGCAAACTGCTAACCGACCTCACAAGTAACAAAAAAGTTGATTGCTTCCCAGTTTTGGTGTCAACTGGTGGAAGTTCTCAATTGTTTGGTGTCCCAAAACTCACATCAAGCACTGTTGATGTGCAAGCCCGAGCAGTTAAGGATACTCTCAAGGACTGGAAGGTTGAAAGCAGGGTTCAAGGGATGTGCTTTGACACAACAAGTTCTAATACTGGCTTTCATAAAGGAACTTGTACTATTCTGGAACAACAGCTTGGCCGAGAACTCCTCCATTTAGCCTGTCAGCACCACATAATGGAGGTAATTGCTGGTGCAGCATTAGTTGAAGCACTTGGTTCTTCTTCCACCCCGAAATTTCTACTATTCAAGCGGTTTCACGACAAATGGGAAGCAATAAACTAACTGCCCTTTCAGGATTCGACATTGGATGAATACACAGCACGATGTAAAACAAGACATAACAACGTTCGTGAGTGAGGCCTTGAGAGCACATCAACCCAAGGATGACCACAAGGAAGTATTAGAGCTCACTTTGGTTTTCCTGGGTGTAGCACCTCTCCATAGCATTCATTTCGGAGTGCCTGGTGCCATGCATCATGCTAGATGGATGTCCAAAGTGATATATAGCTTTAAAGTCTGGATGTTTCGCTCTCAGTTCAAGCCAATGGCTCAAGAAGAAAAATGTCTCAGAGACTTACATACAGGTATCTTCTTTACAAGAATCTATGTGAGAACTTGGATTACGGCACCACTGCCAATCAGGGCTCCTGTGAACGATTTGGCTCTCCTTCAACAGCTGAATAATATCGTTCCATTCACGCCAGCATTTCCAGGGCAGCAATAAAAAGAAGCAGACTGTAGCACCAGTCCAGCAGGGCAGTACTCCCAAGGTGGGTGGAAAGCTGATGACAGGGAGAGCTGGAGCTCCCGTTTCATCAGCCCTCGGGACTAGTTCCCAACCAACACCCTTAGCTGAACTTTTTCAGTGTTTCAGTAACACATAGAGTAGGCCAGCATGCTCTCTGATACAAGTTTCTCTAGACTGTCAACAGCAAACTACATGCATGGTACACACTAAACTTCCTTTTCAAAATTAATAAAAGATAAATGGCTTACTTAGACCTTGCCTCGGAGTCCCCAGGGGGGGGAGGACCATAAATGCCCCCACCATCCGCTCCTCTCCCGGTGATGACTCTATGAGTTGCCTGGAACCACTGTCTAACTCACTTCTTCTTCATTTCTGCAACATTCGTGGCCTTTCCTCTAACTTTCTCTGTGTTGAACTTCACCTCTCCTCTTCTAAACCTCACCCTCTCTTTTTAACCGAGACTCATCTGTCTTAGGCAACTGACAGCAAACCCTTTTCTGTATCCTCCTACTTTCTCTATACTCATTTCAAAGCCAAAGGTGGCTGTTGTGTCTATGTATGCAACGACTTATCTTGCTCTCATGTTCCTGAATTTGATTCTTCTGAGTTTTCTACTCTCTGGCTTCGGCTTTCCTGTCATTCTCTAACTAAATATCTCTGCAATGTTTACTTATCCCCTAATTCTACTGACTATCAAAAATTCTTTGACTATCTTACTTCTATGATGGAACACATTCTATCCGCTTCTCTTTTCTCTGAAATCTCCATTCTAGGAGATTTCAATGTTCATCACCACCTTTGGCTCTCCTCTCCTTTCACTAATCCAGCTAGTGAACAAGCCTACATCTTTTCTATCCTGAATGACCTAGAGCAGCTTGTACAGCACCCTACCCGTATCCCTGACCACCCTGGAGAGAGCAACATACTTGACCTCTTCCTTACAACTAATCCTTCTGCTTACACTGTTAATCTTTTCTCTCCGTTGGGCTCCTCCGATCACAACCTTATTACCTTAACCTGTCCTATTGCTCTGGTACGGCCTGTGGACTCTGCAAAGAAACGGCGACTGTGGCACTTTGGAGCTGCAGACTGGAAGCCCCTCAGGCAGTACTTCTTTGATTTTCCCTGGAATAATTATTGCTTCCATGGCCGGGGACCATCTGAGTGTGCCTTGCGCATTACGGAGGTTATTCTCTCGGGCATGGAAGCATACATTCCTTTCTCATATCCTTTGACTAATGCAAGAAAGCCTTGGTTTAATTGCACTTGTTCTAATACTGTCCACAACAAGGAGAGGGCCTATAAAAGGTACCAGAGCCAACCCACCCCTGAATCACATTTTTTTTATGTTTCTGCCCTGGATCGTGCTAAATCAGTTCTTCGCGCTGCTAAAAATAATTTCATCCGTACTAAATGCTCTCAACTCTCCAACTCGAATTCTTCCCACTCCTTCTGGCACCTTGCCAAAAACCTTTCTAACAACTTTACCTCATCATCCTTCCCTCCTCTTTTCTACTCTGATGGCTCTGTGGCAATTTCTTCTACTGATAAAGCAGATCTCTTCACTCAGACTTTCTCCTCCAATTCCACCTTAGATGATTCCTGTGCTGTTCCTCCATCACTTCCCCCCTCTGACTTCTTCATGGCTGACCTTTCCTTCTTGCTGGAAGTTTGCTCTCATTCAGCCAGTCCCAAAGAAGGGTGACCATTCCCAACCCTCTAACTATCGTCCAGTTGCTTTAACATCCTGTGTCTCAGAAGTTTTCGAGTCTATTCTTAACAAGAAAATTTTAAAGCATCTTTCCTATCACAACCTTCTTTCTGATCGACAGTATGGGTTCCGTCAGGGACGCTCCACTGGCGATCTTCTCACCTACCTTTCAGACTCCTGGTCATCCTCCTTTCGGGATTTTGGCGAAAGCTTTGCCATTGCACTTGACATCTCAAAGACTTTTGATCGAGTCTGGCAAAATCTTTAATTTCCAAACTGCCCTCTTACGGTTTCTGTCCTTGTATCTATGCCTTCATCTACAGCTTCCTTTCTGGTCGTTCTATAGCCGCTGTTGTAGATAACCATTGTTTTTCTCCTAGATCTATCAACAGTGGTGTTCCTCAGGGGTCTGTCCTATTACCAACTCTCTTCTTTTTATTCATCAATGACCTTCTATGCTGTACATCTAACCCTGTCCACTCGTACACTGACGATTCCATCCTTCACCTTTCCATTCGGTTCCTGCAACATCCAATCTAGCAGTTACTTTAACAAACAAAGGATAAGGGTATGGCACACCTAATGTCTGACCTGGCTCGTATCTCTGACTGGGGTAAAAATAATCTTGTTGTTTTTAACTCATGAAAGACCCAGTTTTTACACCTATCAACCCGACAAAATCTTCCACAAGAGTACCCATTAAAGTTTAACAGTATCCAGCTCAATCCAGCATCATCCTTGAACATGCTTGGGGTTTCATTCACTTGGGATTTATCTTGGAAAGATCATATTATATCTCTGCCGTACCTTCTTTACCCCTGCACGGATGTTGACTTTATACACGAGATTTATTCGTCTTTGTATGGAGTACAACTCTCATGTGTGGGGAGGCTCCCCACATAGAGCTCTTCTTAATAGGGTGGAGTCAAAAGCTTTTTGTCTCATTAACTCTGCTTTTCTTACTGGCTCCCTTCAACCTCTGTCTCTTCACCGCACTGTTGTCTCTTTATCTCTTTTCTATCGCTACATCAATGGTCACTGCTCCTTTGAACTCCCTGCTTGCATCCCTCCACCATTACAGTGGGCACGTAGCACCCATCAAGCAACAAACTCTCATCCCTCTTATGTCAGGACCTATAATGCAAAAGTTAACCGTTACTCCCAGTCCTTCATGTATACACCAGGTCAGCTCTGAAACTGTCTTCCTCTGTCTATATTTACTACTGCCCATGACCTCCAGTCTTCCAATCGTAGGGTGTCCAGGCAACTCAAAATGAGCAGATCTTTTTTTTCTTGGAGGGAAGAATTTGCTGGCTCCTGGCCTTTGGTTCCTTCTTCTTTCCAATATATATATATATATATATATATATATATATAAAACTTTCGATCTATCAATCTATCTATCTATCTATCTATATATAGATAGATAGACAGATAGAGAGATATATATATATCCACGGGCAGGATCCCACTGCTACCTGGCGCGTCCCCAGGTGACGGATAGGGGAAGGCCTTGTAGATATACAAGGCACCGTCTTAGACGGCGCGGACCATGGGACCCCCTTTAGATATATATAGGGCTCCACCGAATATAACGAATAAGGTGGCACAAAAATTACATCTCACCAGAAACTATGTGACAGGGAGGTGAGATTATTTGCCACAATCCTTCCAACCAAACATGAGTTCTATTGCAAATGATTTGACGTGTGTTCCTGTTGGATCATCGTCTAAAAGTCCAACCGCACTGACTCCTGTGCTTACGGGCAGTGTGCCACCGAAAGTGAGTAGGCACTGTGTTGGAAAATTAGACTCTTGGATGTTAAACAAACTGCAGTCGATGAAGATCTATGCATACAATGTAAGAAGCCTCAAAGAAGATTACAAACTTGATAACCTGATGACTGAACTGGAAAACATTAGTTGGGATATTGTAGGTTTGAGTGAGATCCGCAGAAAAGAAGAAAAAGTAATTCAGATCGAAAACAGCAAACACCTATTTTACTACAGAGGAAAGGAAAATGAAAGAGTTAGTGGTGTAGGATTTCTGATTAACAGAAATCTTGCAGACAACATTGTTAAATTTAGCAGTGTGTCTGACAGAGCAGCATTTGTTGTTAGACACTGCAAAAAATATACCATGAAAGTCATACAAGTATATGCACCAACTTCTCAAAGCCCAGATGAAGAAACAGAAACATTTTATGATGACATCTCCCAGATTATGGAAAAAGAAACGACAACATATACTATACTCATGGGAGACTTCAATGCAAAAGTTGGGAAGTCGAAAAATGGAGAAGCATGTATGGGAAAATTTGGAGTGGGAGCAAGGAATGAAAGAGGAGAAATGCTGGTAAATTTTGCTGAAATGTTTAACATGAGAATAATGAACACATTCTTCCACAAAAGAACAGGAAGAAAGTGGACCTGGAGAAGCCCAAATGGAGAAACAAAGAATGAAATCGACTTCATTATAGCAGATAAGAATAACACGGTCACAAATGTCACAGTTATCAACAAAGTAAATATAGGTAGTGATCACAGAATGGTGGGTTGCACAGCCAGATTCAATTTCAGAAATGAAAGAAAGAAGATGATTAAAGATAAAAAGATATGCCCAATAATAGTAAACGAAAACAAAGCAGCCTTTCAGTTGGAAATAAGGAACAGATTTCAGGCTCTAAGTAATGCTGAATGTGACATTGATGAGCTGAATGACAGACTAACAAAAGTGCTAAGAGAATCAGCAGAGGTAGTAGGAAAACCTGCTACCAAGAAGTATTCAGAAAAGACACTCGAGCTTATGAAAAAACGAAAAGAAATGAAAGTAAAGACAAAGAATGACGAAATAGAACAAGCAGAATTAAATAAGCTTATCAACAAAAGACAAAGGGAAGAAAAAAGACAGAGAAACATGGATCAGATCAAAGAAACCATCAAAAATGGAAAAAGTCTGAAACATATCCGAAGCAAAATGGCTGTAGGAAAGCAAATGACATCACTGAAAGAAAAAAAAATGTTGAAATAATTAAATGCAGAGATAAGATCATGAGAAGAGTTGAAGAATTTTACAAAGAACTGTATGCATCAAAGACAGTAGTACCAATAGCTAACTTATCAGCTGACACAAGTGAAATACCTGAAGTAACACCAGACGAAGAAAATATTTGTCTTAAAAATATGAAAAGAGGGAAGGCTCAGGGAGAAGATGGAATAGTAACAGATTTACTTTTGGATGCTGGAGTAGAAGTACAAAAGAGGCTTGCTCACTTATTTACCCACTGCATGAAACAGAAGAAAATTCCCAAAACATGGTGTAATGCAATAGTTATTTTACTCTACAGAAAAGGTGACTCAAAAGATCTTAGTAACTATCGACCCATTAGCTTATTATCAGTCATTTACAAACTCTTCACTAAAGTCCTTACGAACAGAACAACAACAATTTTGGAGGAAAACCAACCTCGCGAACAGGCAGGATTCCGAAGCGGGTATTCGACCATTGATCATCTACATACAATGAACCAGCTAATTGAGAAAACTACAGAATATAATACACCACTGTGCTTAGGTTTTGTTGATTACGAAAAGGCTTTCGACTCAGTGGGGAACATAACAATTATAAATTCATTGCGAGAACAAGGAGTGAATGAGAACATTGTAAACCTGCTCGAAAGCATATATAAAGAGGGAACTGCTACAGTTAAATTACATAAGGACTCAGAAAAAATTAAGATTGAGAAGAGCGTGCGTCAGGGAGATACAATTTAACCAAAATTATTTACAGCATGCCTAGAAAGTATTTTCAGAAAGCTAGAATGGGAAAACAAAGGAATGAACATTGATGGAGAAGAGAAAAGCTAAACCATTTAAGATTTGCAGATGACATTGTCCTAATCTCAGAAACAGCGGAGGCATTGCAAGAAATGTTAAATGACCTGAACAGAGAAAGTCTGAAAGTAGGACTGAAGATGAACAGAAGTAAAACTAATGTTTAATCCACAAACACCAAAGAGCGTCATCAGAATAAGCGATGAAATTCTTGAAGAAGTTGAGGAGTACAACTACTTGGAACAAGTACTAAAATTAACGAAAGATCATGTTAGCGAAATAAAAAGACGCATTACAATTGGATGGAAAGCTTTCGGTAAACTTAGAGACATTATGAAAAGTAGCTTGCCAGTTTGTATGAAACGAAAAGTATATAACGAATGCATAATTCCAGCTATGACGTATGGTTGTGAGACTTGGAAACTGACTTAATCGATGGAAAATAAATTAATTCGTTCTCAGAGAGCAATGGAAAGGTCAATGTTGGGAATATCTTTAAGAGAGAGGAAAAGATCAACTCGGGTGAGAGAGCAGACTAAGGTCAAAGATATTGTGGGGATTATAAAGGAAAAGAAATGGAGGTGGGCAGGCCATATAGCAAGAAGGGATAACCGATGGAGCAAGAGGCTTACTGACTGGACACCAAGAGAATGTAAGCGTAGCAGAAAAAGGCCAGACAGGAGATGGAGAGATGAGATGGAGAAATTTGCAGGGAAAAACGTGGCAAAGATTGGCTCAGTCAAGGAATTCGTGGAAAAGGTTGGGGGAGGCCTATGTTCAGCAGTGGACTAGTTATGGCTGATGATGATGATGGTGATAATGATATATATATATATATATATATATATATATATATATATATATATATATATATATATATATATACTATTACATTCTCTCTCTCTCTCTCTCTCTCCTATATATGTATATACAGTATGTAAATGTGTACCACGTGATTATGACGGCATGCATGAGTGAATATGTGGGTTGTTGTGGCAGACCAGTGAAGGGGTGTAGAGAAAATAGCAGTAGGCGAATGGCACGAAATTACAGTGAGGTAAGGGTTCTATAAAACGCTAATAAAAATATATATTCTCTGATAACTTAAAATTGGATAACGATTACTTCTGGGCATCACATACAGTACATACTGATTTGTCACTCGTATTCTGTAAAGAACCAAGGATGTTATTTATGGCCAATCCCTCTGTATTTTGTGTTTAGGTATTCAGCACGATGACCTTATTTTCTTCGATTGAGTCTATTCTTAACAGAAAAATCTTAAAGCATCTTTCCTATCATAACCTTCTTTCTGATCGTTAGTATGGGTTCCGTCAGGGACGCTCCACTGGCGATCTTCTTACCTACCTTTCAGACTCCTTTCGGGACTTTTGCGAAAGCTTTGCCATTGCACCTGACATCTCAAAGGATTTCGATCGAGTTTGGCAAAAATCTTTAATTTCCAAACTGCCCTCTTACGGTTTCTATCATTCTATCTGTTCTTTCACCTACAGCTTCCTTTCTGGTCATTCTATAGCTGCTGTGGTAGACGGCCACCGTTCTTCTCCTCGATCTATCATCAGTGGTGTTTCTCAGGGCTCTGTCCTATCACCAAGTCTGATCTTTTTATTCTTCAATGACCTAAGCTGTACATCTAACCCTATCCACTCATACATTGATGATTCCACCCTTCACCTTTCCATTAGGTTCCCGCAAAGTTCATCTCGGCAGTTACTTCAACAAACAAGGGATGAAGCTATGGCACACCTAATGTCTTACTTGGCTTGCACCTCTGACTGGGGTAAAAGTAATCTTGATGTTTTTAAAGTATCAAAGACTCAGTCCTTACAACTATCAATCCGACAAAATCTTCCACAGGAGTGCCCACCAATGTTTGATAATATCCAGCTCAATCCTGCATCATCCTTGAACATGGTTGGGGTTTCATTGTCTCGGGAATTGTCTTGAAAAGATCATATTACATCTCTTGAAAAATCTACTTCCAAGAGATTAGGTGTGCGCAGCCGACTCCGTACCTTCTTTACCCCTGCACAGATGTTGGCTTTATACACGAGTTTTATTCGCCCCTGTGTAGAGTACAACTCTTATGTGTGAGAAGGCTCCCCACATACAGCTGTTCTCAACAGAATGGAGTCAAAGGCTTTTCATCTCATTAACTCTCCTCCTCTTACTGGCCCCCTTCAATCTCTGTCTCTTCACCACACTGCTGCATCTTTATCTCTTTTCTATCGCTACTTCCATGGTCACTGCTCCTCTGAACTGTCTGCTTGCATCCCTCCACCTTTACAATGGGCACATAGCACCCGCACAGCAACAAACTCTCATCCCTTTTCTGTCCAACTCTCTAATGCAGGAGTTAACCATTACTCCCAGTCCTTCATTTATGCAACAGGTCAACTCTGGAACTGTCTCCCTCTGTCTGTGTTTCCTACTTCCCATAAACTCCAGTCTTTCAAACGCAGTGTGTCCAGGCATCTCGAAATGAACGGATCTTGAATTTGGCTTTTTTTTTTTTTTTTTTTTTTGAAGGAACTGTTTGCGGGCTCGTGGTCTTTGGTTCCTTCATCCTTGCATAAAAAAAAAGGTATGGTAGTTATGTTATCGGTCAAGTCTATCTCGGAGTTTGTTTTCCCGTCTGTATAGGGTCTTAACTTTAAAAACCTTGATGCAGGTTTTATGTAGCCTGGTAAGGTAGCTATAGACTATAGGTTGAGTCACTATGAAGGAAATGGGTCAAAGGTCAAAGTCACTGAAAGGAAACAAATCTTAAACTTTGGTGGGCTGTTGGCTCCCGTCCCCACGGCATTTTACTGTCTTTTTTCCTTGCCACAGACAGACGATTTAATTCCGCTTAAAGAGAATAATAGGAATGAAGTCGTTAGAAACTGATTTCAATGTACACTGCAGTACGATGCCTTATCTGATATTTTGTTCTTGCTACTGGCACACGATTTTATCTAGATGAGTGAAATTTTGCACAGAAGTGGATAAGTCAACAATAGCTATAACTCATAATTCTCCCATCACAAACGTCCAAGCTCTCCTCAAGTATCGTGAAGAATCAAATTTTCACATTTTTATTATAATTACATAAATATTCTTAGTCCCTTGAAACAGGTGGAGTTTGTTTTAAAATTTTGATAATCTTAAAAGATTTTACTCAATTTATTACATATTTCTTGTGCTAAAGGAGTTAGTGAAGGCAGCATCTAACTCCTCCAGTTGACACAAATGGGAAAGCTTTGTTCTTTTTGTAATTTTTTATACGTATACGTATGTGGTATGTCGGGGCCTAAGAAAACGGACTGCTAAGTCTATGCCCAGATAATCTATTACGGTATAGGCCAATAGTATAGGCCAATACGCCACTATGTTGTTCCCTGTGTACTCCAATGTATTCCTCTTACCTCACTGATCTCTTCTCCCTTACTGTTCATTTCCCAACTGCCTTCCTTCCACTACTCCCTAACCCAGGCCACAAACAACCTCACCTGGCTTCAATAATCACCTCTTCATACGGACTACTGTGTCAAGTTAATTACTCTCCACTCCTCCCTGCATGGTGTCCTCTCCCCCGCTGCATGCGTTACATTCCGACACACACCCGGCTGGGATTTATCTTTCGAACGGAGAAGCGTTAGCTTCCTGTCCATTATAGAAGGTGAAGGGTTAGATTTATGGTAGCAGACTAATCGACAATCAACTTTTGCCAAAGTGTTCTTTTCTCTTAAATCACAAACTGCATCAGCTAAATTCACATTTACAGTCCTGATTGTACTGCTGGGTGACAAGCGACAAGAGACAACGAAATATTTATTCCTTCTGTTAACACCTGGTCAGATCTACTCTATTCCTTAGTCTGCCATTACTCCTGTCTATGACCTGTCTTCTACATGCAGTATCTTCAGAGATCTCAAAGTGAAAAGAAGCTGGTTTGGCTTTCGTTTAACATGCTCTGGAAAAAAATACGTTTGCAGGATTTCAGCCTTTGATTCTTTCCTTTTGCATAACCATCGATTTCCTCCACTGTGGAAGCAGCGTCGCGCAATGAAGTTGTCAAAGGGAGGGGCGGGGATAAAGACTGCACTTGGTGAGCAAGGATTTGGTGGGATGAAATGAAAATTTGGAAAGCCGGGCAGGAACTATACCTGTCAAAAACGAATGTTTTAGAATAAATGGTTTCGGTGTCTGTGGGGTAAAGAAGTGGCTGTGGGGGCAAAGATATGGGTGTGAAAAGCTGGAACTGTACTGGGCAATAACGATGGGCCATGACATAATACCTTGTGATTGAGTGCTGAAGTACTAATGATATAAGTTTTATGACACAGTGTTCAACAACAGCAACAAAAACAAGCCACGTCTGCATTGCTCCCATCGATCTGCCATGCTGGTACAAACAATAAGGGTAACAAACTATGGCCAACAATTTGACCGTACAGTGATGGTGTTTGTGTTGCAGTGTGGCAGTTTTGATTCACACGACACAATATATGGCGATATTCCCTCTCCTCTCTATATGGGTCAGGGGTTTCACTGTTCATGACTCATTAACCCGCGGCGTCCCATCAACGTGAATTACCATCCACACATTTTGTCACTGCGAATCCCGTCGACGTACAAAAATGCGAATCAATTGCAAGGTCCCTAATTTTCACAACTTTCAATTTTCGCGAGTGATTTTTGGTACGTATACACGGGACACCTTCCTCTACAAGATGCCAGGCAGGGACAATGCCTTACCCAACATGACCTCCCTCCCCCTGCATGCCATTGTCTCAGCAATTCACCTGTTATCAGTGACCTGGCCAGTAAAGCCATGTCATGCCACGGTACGAAATTCAGGGCCGGAGTGATTCCCTAATCGATGACAATGTGGACAAACTTTACATAGCATTAGAGGAAGAAACAGTCAGAAATGATGATCAGGTACTGTGGCAAAAAAAAGGTCAGGTATGGTGATGAGTTAGTGAGTGAAACAATGCTTACAATGCCTATAATACTGTTTGAAAACCAATGTACTCTCGTACTACATATAAATTCGTACCAAGTAAATAAATAAATACCGTTTATGAGTGGTGTGAAATAGTTACCCTCCCATAGAACTCGTTTTCTTTGGTGCCAGCCTGTTAGAAAACCCAGTAAGGTAAGGAGATACTGCTACCTGGATTGAGTATTTTAAACCTCAGGTGAGCTATTTCTCTATGAATATTCGATGTTTCTCACCAAAAGCGGAGGTTTGAGCCAAAAATTTTTTTTTTTCCAAAAATGGTTGGAATTGGGGAGAGTCAGTGGTGGAAAAGTGGTCAGGATGGGGCGGGTTAAGTAAAGATCCATTTCAACATGCCGCGGATCCCACCCTTTGTTTGTTGGGCCTCAATTTACTCTATCACACTTACTAACACGAAGGTGCACACACACACACACACACACACACACACACACACACACACTCTCTCTCTCTCTCTCTCTCTCTCTCTCACACACACATCAGGGCCTGCCGGATATCTGGTGTGGGTGAGCAGATGTCATGAGCCGAGATTATGAGGTATGCTGATCAGACCACAGAGGAATGGAAAGGTGGGGGTGAGGGTGACTGAAGAAGTTATGGGCAGGAGGCATGATTTCCGTGTGTGTGTGCGAATCATTGCAAGGTGGAGTGGGGGTGCAGGGAGGGCAAACGAGGATTAGTAATGATCAAGTGAGAATGGTAAGGACTGATAAGTTTAAGGTGGCTGTGGGGAAAAGTAAGGATGACGGTGAGGTTGGGTGTGGGGATTTGAATGGGTGGATGGATTTGCAATGATGAGGTGAGTCGGTGGTGAAGGCGAGATAGATATGGAAGATTAATGCGGGGTAAGTGAAAATATAACTGAAAGTCACACGCACCATATAAGTGAAAATCACACGGTCCATCGCTTTAGCACCGAGTCAGTCCTATTTTACAATCATGTGCTTAAACCAATCCCCATCACAACGATCAAAAAACGAATATTTTCTCTAAACTATACATTATGCCTCTAACACATCGTCTCCACGCCACGATACAAAATATTTAGAGGGATACAAATGAGAGAGAGAGGGGGGGTAATACTGACATAATACACGCAGGTGTGTGACAAATATGAGCAAAGGTGAAAGTGAGAGTGGGAGAATTAAGCAAGAGTGAGGCGACAGCATCGCCAGAGGGAGGCGTAGTGTTCATTTCGTCACGATGGTAATGCTGTTCCCATTTGTCAACAGAATCTCAACTTCTTGCAATAACTATAATTTGTCTTTGCACGTAGGAAGAAAAAAAAGAAAGTATCGGCTTTTTTTAAGGACTCGAGAGTCATCCATCGACTCCTGTTTTTCCTGTAAATACGAACTTACGACTCATGTCGTAATCAGGTGTGTTGTTGCAGGATAGACAAGGGAATGGAAAGTGCAAAATATTTCCACGTCTCTCATTCTTCCAACAAAATTAAACTTATGATCAGTTCCTTGTCGTGCCCATGCATGCATTGAGCAAGGACAGTGGGTATTTGTGCCAAAGTGGTAGCATGTTAAAATACGAGGCTCGTAGTGTGGACCTGCTGGGCCTTAGAGAAGTAAAGTCAAATCAGTGTCCCGATTCGGAAACACACGGCAAAGAAAAAGAGAGCAAAACACAAAGAAGGGAAAGTGCAGATCTTGCCATTTCTGTTCTTTCTACAACAAATTAACGATTAATTCTTTGTTTCAAATTAGTAATACTGTTTTAGCAAAGACAGCAAAGGGAGAATGACTTTTGCCCTTCCTGCAACGAGAAATGTCGGTTACGGGTGGACAATGATCTTATGTCATATTATGATAATCCACCCAGATTTATCAGACACCATTATCTCTCTCTCTCTCTCTCTCTCTCTCTCTCACACACACACACACACACACACACACACACACACACACACACACACTGCTACTCCATTCCATATGCAGTAGTCGAAGCGTGAGATGCAGTGTATTATCTGGAGCACCAACCCCAGCTTGAGTATCCAGGAAGCAGGAAAAACCCGGGGAAGTTCTCGTATTAATATTTCACAGCTCGTCTTGCCTCAGGATCAAAGACCGTATTTTTGTGAGGTTAGCAGGCTTTCCAATTTCCATTTTAGCCGTTCATTTTGCTTATTGCAACACTGTTTCTCACAAGTGAATTATAGTTTATTAATGACTGCCAGCTGGCAAATGTAACTCCACTACACACACACACACACACACACACACAAGCAGAAATATGTACTGGTTATGGTAGAGATGTAATCAATACGAACAGCAACTGTGTGTCATGCTGACAAGGATCACACACGTATACGACTTTCCCGTCACCATATCTCGCAAAGGTAAATAAAATCGTCTGTTGGTATCAAGAACATTTTACAAATGACGTTCTCTTACTGAATGGGGTTAATGTGTCTATCTTAACAATGACAAAGTCTCGAAATACTTGGACGTCAGTCGATCTCGCTAAGCTAAATAAAATCGTCAAAGGTGAGTGCAAATAAAGTACAAGTGACGTTGTTGCAGTGCAGGAGGTAAGGGTGTCTATCCACACAATGGCAGGTACTTTGACACCACCCATGCATACGGCATCTCCGTCAGCCCATCTCGGCATGTCAGAGCTGACGCACGAAAACTGAGGCATGCACACAGTCATTACATACAGCTGACGCATGAACAGCCCTGAGGTATGCACATACACTCTCACTACATGAAGCTGACGCATGAAAAGCCCTGAGGTATGCACACACTTTCTCACTACATAAAGCTGGCGCATGAAGAGCCCTGAGGTATGCACACACACTCACTATAAAAAGCTGGTGGAGGGCGGCCCGGGAGAGGTGGGGGAGGAAGGAAGTATAAACAGACAGGAAGGTCAGCTTTAGCACACAGTTCGGGACGAAGGTGGGGGGAGGAGACGGGAGGGGAGGGGTCGAGTGAGGGAAAGAGGTTGAGTGAGAGGAGAGGGTCTCTTTCATTCCTTGCTGCCAGGGATTCTCTAAAGAGGGCGCGGAGGTCCCCCTCATGATCATGATGTGGTGGTGGTGGTGGATGTGAGAGCAAACAAAGAGGAGAAAGTATGAGGGGAAGGTGCTTAGGAAAGATGGATGTGAGTGGTGAGACACGAAGGAAACTATGGATGGATGGGAGGAAGGAAAGATGAATAGGTTTCTCGTGTAAAAATGAGAAAAAAAAATGGAATGAACAAATGAAAGATCAATGAGCATAAAGGATAATGTAAAGAAAACAATAGGGGTACGAAAAAAATCTGCAAACACCTGGGAAGGACGGAAATGAATGGATGGCTTCTTCTTTTTTTTCTCTCCCCCCCCCTCTCTCTCTCTCTCTCTCTCTCTCTCTCTCTCTCTCTTCGTCTTTCTCACACATGGAGTAGGATGGATCCAGAAACAGGAACAGAACAGAAAAGTACAAAATCTGGAGAAATATCACTGACGGTCATATATGAAAGATGAGAGCATTAAACGGTGTTAGTTACAATTCATGCTATGGGGGTCATTGAGTATCGAGGTAGAATACTTCTTGTCAGCGTGCGTGCCGTATCAAAGCACATTCAGCAGTGGGGCTTATTGCTGTCGCTTACACACGATCTTTTTCCTCTTACGAATTGTCTCGTACCGAAGAGATTAATGAAGGCTATATGTAGCCAATCCAGGTCAAAGTTTCTTTTGAGCTGAATAAATTCGTTTCGAGTGGCATAATAGATGTATTATTGTGGAGATGACATTAATGGATTACTTTTCCTAGCCGTTACTACAAAAGCTCTCTTTCCTAAGATCAATCACAGCAAATTCAGTAGAAGAAATTAAATTATCAAGTAATGTGGGAAGCGTTGGCTTAGAAATTGGGATGCGTGGTGTAATAAAGTTTGTTAATCAAAGGGTGGAAGAAAGTGTGCTTTGTTGGCATGGTTACAAAGAGAATGGATATGAGTAAGATAGTGAAAAGGGTTATATGGATGTGAGTATGGTAGTGAAAAGGGTTGTATAGATATGAACTGGGTGGTGAAAAGAGTTATACAGATATGAGTACGGTAGTGAAAAGCTATATTAATAAATCTGGTGGCGGGGGGAGGCATAAGAGACCAAGAAGATGGTGGATGGATAATGAGTTTGTGTGAATACGAAATACTACATGGAAAAGGAGGAAGTACCCTAGCAGAAATAAATGACAAAAATGGGCTGACAAAGCATATATGATGATGCAAAGGTTAAGGGTTGCAATCGAGTTATAACAAAAAACACAGAATGACGGTTTCCCAGAGGCATCATGAAGTTTGTGTGGGTTATCTGGCATGCGAGGTTATATTTCGAGGACATGAATGATAAGTCAATAGGAGTGCAGCCCATTTCAACAGGAACTCTGCGTGATGGTTCTCAATCTTTTCAAATTTCTTACTCTTGTTTCTAGAACCCTCCCAGTTTTTGTATCACTGGGAAACAGGGTTTGATAATGATGATGATGATGATGATGAAATTAAAACGTCATCGCACCGAAATAATGAAGATGTATATAAAAGAAATGCCATTTGCTAACAATAACGTGTGATACGGAGTTTTAATGGTCGAGGCGAGGGTCTGTGATGCAGACCAAACACACTTTATGGCGCAAGTTTTCCGCACTGGAAGTTTAAATTGTTTTCTTGTTTTCCCCTTAATTCTTTCTTTTTCTTTGTCAACAGCAAATCCATTCCATTTTCGTCGCTGTTGTGTGTGGTAATGTGAAGATATATGTACGTACGTATGCTTAATGTGTGTTTATTTCCACCTTCAAGATACTCGTACTATCATGTTCACTTATTTTGCTCCAATGATGCGATTCCCCTACAAACCTCAAAACCCATCTTTCCTGTACTGTGTAAACATGACAAAATGGAGTATGATGGAGAAAGAACAAGTGGAGAACTATGTAGTTCTTGGCCTCTACCTCCTACATGAACAAATTCAGAGTGGGTAGGTCAACTCGAAGTATGTTTTTGAACAAAAATGTTGCTAAAATTTTTGCCATATTCTCTATGAACACATTGGCCATATTATGGTGCGTTTTGGCGCCGAATAACAATTCGTGGTCGAAGGGACATACGTAGATCCTCCACTATACTTACAAATTTTGTGGTACAGAACCCGGTTTACCTGCAAAGATAAAGTGTAATTACTAACAGAAGTAACATTATTTATACAAATATTTATACCCAAAAGAATGACACATAATAAGAGTAACCAAGATAATATTATTGGAGACGCAACATATTAACAGCAAACACGAAATTATCCGAATTTTACTTCTTATACGTTGAAACATACTATTTGTAACAAATATGAATAGAATCACTGAAGAAACAGTATACCTGACACATCCAAATCACCCTGTTACGAAACTGTGCTAGACATCCATAAGAACACAAGCCATTGCTGGAAGGATTATTTGGGTATCAGCTGGTTCCGGATCTGTCCTTTGGTGGTTACGCACCTTCTTTGTACAGTCGCTGGGCTAAAAGGTAATTTTCAGTACCTAAGACAATATTTTAAGCAAGGTGTCTCGAGATACAGGTCCAGATACATTCACAGCGGCAATCGGCTTAGACATAGTCATGAGACCGTGGCAAGCGTTACTGAGAACAAGAACCTGAGAAGAAGCAAAGTTTTTCTTTGAGGAAATGTAATAAAGGATATGTGCATATTTCTTTAATAAATCAAAACTTCAAATAAAGCATGCCGACATCAATCAGTCAGCCAATCAATATATCTATATACAAACATACATACTGATATATCTATATCTACAACCATCTATCGATCTATCTATCAATCTACAGTATATGTGCACCCACTAAAATAATTATCGGCACCCCTGGCTTCGATACCCTTCGCAACTATCACTGACCTAGAAGCCGTGAGTATACGGGTAGGGTTGGTACACCTGATCCCCCCTTCCCAAACCTCTCTGTCCCTCCCATTACCATCTCTCTCTCTCTCTCTCTCTCTCTCTCTCTCTCTCTCTCTCTCCAGAACAGTATATTTCCCGTATCTTCATGTCGTGTATAACGAATGTACAATTTATAGCAATGGACATAATGTGTGAAGGAAGGTCTCAAAATAGCAAAGCACTATCCACTAGACAGTAAAAATCGAACTGCTGTTTGTCTGCCTGGCACCCGTCGTATCCAAGGTTACAACCCAAGATTGATCTGATGGCAGACTTTATAAGTACATAATGATCAATGCATGTAACATGAAATATCGACCGTGGAAACTGAGCACCACTGGGACAGAGCAAAAACCCCCCCAGAAGGTGACCACGGAGGGGCTTTGAGGGCACGCGCACTATCCAGGCAGTATGGGAATATGTCCCCTACTACCTTGCGCCTTTATTCCCTGCAACTTACCCAGCGGGGACTGTTCAGTGTGAGGGCACTACCCTCCAGCCAGACCAGCCCTCATCAGGTTCGGGGTGGGGCTGAAAAGACAGTCCTGGGCTGAAAACACAGTCCCGAGCAGCACCCCTGGGATGGCCTCTAGCTGCACATCCAAGGAGATGGACTCTAGCTGCTCCAAGTTAGTGATGGCCTCCAGCCACACTCAAAATGTGATGGCCTCCAGCCGCACACCAAATGTGACAGCCTCCAGCCACACACCACACGTGACGGTCTCCACCCACACACCACACGTGATGGCCTCCAGCCGCAGAACTCTAGAGACGGCCTCTAGTTGCTCAGGTGCTGCTCGACCCCCCCCCCTCCTGCAGGAACTGGCGACGGCTTCCAGCCGCTCTTGGGGAGAGCAAAGTATGCCCCCTCTCCTTCTGCAGCTGCCTGCGGGAGTAAGACACCGGTGACGGCCTCCAGCCGCACCAGCAGGCAGGTGAGGGCCTCCACCCACACCTTGACTGCATGTCATTCCCCCTGCAGGACACTGGTGATGGCCTCCAGCTGCACCCATGGTCAGGTGATGGATTCCGTCTGCACCTCGCCCACGGTCTTGCTAGGAAGTCAGGCCTCAGTAACAGCCTCCAGCTGCACCGACAGGGAAGGAACAGCCTCTAGCCGCCCTCCCCCTGTTGCCTACAGGACCTTGGCGATGGTCTCCAGCCGTGCCAGGGAGAGGCTTCACGACCAATGCTTCTCACCCCCTGAGATTTCCCATGCAAAGGACGACCCTTGCTTGGCTCACCCCTCCTGTAGCAGAATGGGACGTTCCTCCGCCCCCCTCCACCGAGGCAGCCCCCAGGAGGAACCTTCCTGCCCGGAAGAAGTGTGGCAAGGTACTGTGCTGTCCCCGGGAGTGTGTGCCATCCAGCTGGCACCCATGGGAGACGACCAACTGATGGACTCCTGCCGAAGGCGACGCCACAGTCCGACCCTAACAGCGGCCTGATGGAAGGGAGACAGCAGATGCAGGACTCCTCATGGCGCTCCTGCAACCCCGGGGCGCGACTTCTCCAGCCCTAGATGATGGCGACCTCCTCCCCAGGGTAGGCACAGACAAGCATGCCTGCTCGCACTGTTTGGCCCAAGCCCAGAGGACCAGACTACCCCGCCAGGCCCCACGAGTAGAGGGCCTCCCATCACGCCTGACTGCAGCTCCCAGCAGACGACATCACTTTTGAGGGTCATCCCATGGCCCTTGAGAGAAGGGACACCCGATGGGATCCCTCCAACACCTGGAGACCACCCGGTTCCTGCAGCCTAACTGGAGTCTTTCGGCCAGCCTGCCCAGTGTAACAGTGACTGCCCAGACATATCGTGACTATAGTGCTCGTGATATATGCAGTGTCGAACGAATGCTCTAGTGACTATGTAGTGTGCCTATGTGTCTCTGTGTGTACTGTGTTGTACTAGTGCTTTTGACACTACGTGATATATGGCGAGACACTCATATTCACACTGATATCAGAGCCCAAGCAACAAACTGTGTGAAATCTAATATCCCTTACTGTGCAGTGTCCGTCCAGCATCCTTCTGACTGGCTAGTATCCTGCGTGATACCCACAAACCAGTCAGGACCCTCCAGTCTGTCCAGCAAAGTTGATAGTAAATAGCGTATCACATACAACTCCAATCCATATTGTACGAAGGTTGTAATTTAGATAATACATGTGTAAGGTTGTTGTCCAAAGCTTTTATGCTCTGCGCTTCTCATTGTGTGTTCTAGCTCTTGTCTTGAAAGAAGACCCCAGCTCTATCGTTGGTGTTTCCAGGACGAGAAGTCGCCCTAAAAACACCTAGTATAACATAACATATCTGTCTATCTATGCATCTGTCTATCTATCTATCTATATATCTATCTATCTATATATATATATATATATATATACATATATATATATATATATACATATATATATATATCCCATTGGATCCCAGAGCTGCTGGGCGAGGCACTGTTCCAGCATGGTCCTAAGCGTACCACCCTCCGCCTTTCGGCTCATAGTCGCGAAGCTCATAGGTCCCTACCCGGGGGTTCCCTACTTTATTAAGGTTTGAAAATTCCCCGTTCTGTCCAATACTGAGGACACTGGGCTCCAATGGGTTAAAAAGACTGATAGATTTGCCAGCCATTAACCCACTGGATCTCAGAGCTGCTAGGTGAGGCACTGTTCCGGCAGGGTCCTAAGTGTACCGTCCTCCGCCTTTCGGCTCATAGTCGCAAAGATCATAGGTCCCTACCCGGAGGTTCTCTACTTTATTAAGGTTTGAAAATTCCCCGGTCTGTCCAATGGGATATATATATATATATATATATATATATATATATATATATATATATATATATATATATATATATATATATATATTAAACTCACTCTAATTCGAACCCGAATAAATTGGATATTGGTTAATTCGGATCTTTTCGACTGCCAGACAAATAATTTTAATTCGGATAGAAATACGAATTAAGCGAGACAAGTCCGAACAAGAGTTCCAGTCAGGGAATTTCCGCCAAACAATGTCTCCTTGCCACGCTGCCAGTGCTCAGTCAGTTCAGCCCGAGTCTTTCCGTAACAGACGTGCTCTGAGTGGTCTCCATCCTAAAATGTGACATATATTTACATATAAAACAGGGGGTTCTAGGAGCCCCATATTTTCTTTAAAAATATATTTAAGGATAGGTTATTATATATATGTCTGCGTAAGACACCCAAGACAATGTGTTTACATACGATGGCGCCGACTGGACACATCAATGTATTCTAACCTAACCATACCAACTAGTTTTGCCCTTTAATACTCTCCATAAAAATTTTAACCACCAAGGATTGCCACTAAGCCCCTTGAAAGTCCTCATAACCAATCAAGAAAAAACTTCTGACCTAACCAACACGGCAATGGCTTCCCAGCATTACGCATATTTCACCAGGAACCACTTTCGGCACACTCATTACAAAAATATGCAGTGTGAAATTATTTTTGAAAGTCATTAGTCATCAACAATAAAGGAAAAAAAAACTATACTGAAGTCGTCAGCATGGAGTAATTGCGTACTTCTCACTTACACACGAATGTAGTAATTGTGAATAATAAACAAGTCAGCAAGGCAGTATAATTTGTATAACAGTATTATACACAAGACCTGAACTCACATAATTATCTTACCCAACTATTTACATCAACACGTAGTGTCTTCACATACCATAAGAGCCGAATTTTCTCGACCATAGACGGTCAGTTGATAACAAAGAGCAGGCACAAAGCCTTTTTCTTCTTCCTCACACTCGTTGCACTAAAAACAAAAACATGAATTTTACTGCTCTTTCGTCATTAACTTTTTTTTCTTCCAACAAAAAAACTATCCACATCGTGAACACATCCGACTCATTTTATATCTGATCGTTTGCATTTAAACTCATGCATCACACATCACTTCGTCCAACAATTTTACATTTTCCTTTGGAATAAATGCTTTTCTTGTGTTTATAGCACTTTCAGAGTCCTTAGGCCTAACGAAAGGTAGCTTGGAACCACGTGCTCAGAGTTCTTAGAGGAAATGAGAGGCAAGGAAATCAGCAGATAAACTATCACATCTATCTGTGTGATCGTTTGCATTTAAACTCCTTCATCACACATCACTTTGTCCAACAATTTTACATTTTCCTTTGGAATAAATGCTTTTCTTGTGTTTATAGCATTTTCAGAGTGCTTAGGCCTAACTAAAGTTAGTTGGGAACCACGTCTTAAGAGTTCTGAGAGGAAACTAGGAGCAAGGAAATAAGCAAAAAAACGCTTCTCATCACAACGACCATCCACACAACACAGGCAGCCAGTGGCAGGTGGTATGGGACATGGGTACAGTTCTGAACTGTACTGTGCAATGAGTTTTGTGAAAAAGCCATTTTTTTGTGTGTGGGTGTGCTTTGGGGACAGGGGCAGGCATGTGCTCTGAAAATTCGAATTTTCTGAAATTTCGACATGGGTTCCCCCCAATTAATTGGAATTAGAGAGGGTTTACTTATATATATATATATATATATATATATATATATATATATATATATATATATATATATATATATATATATATATATATATATATATGAGAGAGAGAGAGTGAAAGCAGAAAAGAATGTGATGGTGTGAAGGATGTAGGTGGTAGATTATTAACCCACTGAGATGAAGTAAGGACCAGATGGAAAGAATATTTTGAAAGCCTGATGAATGGGAATAGAGAGCAGAGTGGCTGTAAACATGAATGGTTTGGGGGGGGGTGCAGAGAAGGAATGCAGTACCAGGAGACGTGACACTCGTGCAGGTGAAGAATGCTTTGAAGCGGCTGAAAAATGGGAAAGCAGCTGGGGTTGATGAGGTGTATGCAGAGATGCTTAAGTGTAGTGGAAAGAGTGGAATGAAGTGCTTGTTGGAGATATGTAAGGAGGCATGGATGTGTGAAACTGTGCCTGCAGAGTGGAAGAAGGTTGTGATTTTACCCCTGTACAAAAACAAAGGTGACCGTAGTGAGTGAAAGAATTATCATGGCATAAAGTTTACTGAGTGTGGCAGAGAAGGTATATGAAAAAATTATTATACAGAAAGTAAGAGAGATATCAGAAGTCCTAGTGAGTGATGAACAGGGTGGTTTTAGGAGTGGCAGAGGATGTGCGGACCAAATATTTGCGGTGAGACAGATAGTGAAGAAGGCTTGTGAGAAGGACCATAAGGTGTTCATGGCATTCATGGATCTGGAAAAAGCTTATGACAAAGAGGACAAAGAAGGATTGTGGAAAGTTTTGCGCATGTTCGGTGTAGAGGGTACGGTGCTAGGTGCTGTCAAGAGTTTTTATGATGGTAGTGAAGAATATGTAAGGGTTAATGGGCATCTAAGTGAATGTTTCACGGTCAGTGTGAGCGTGCGACAAGGTTGTGTGATGTCCCCATGGTTAATATATATATGGATGGGGTGATGAGAAAAGTAAAAATACGAGTAATGGAGAGAGGGATGGCGTTGGTATTAAATGGTGATGGATGGAATATCTCAAATTTGTTGTATGCTGATGATGCAGTACTGCTTGCAAGTACAGGACAAGAACTTAGTAGGCTAGTGCAGAGTTTTGCTGATGTCTGTAAGCATCGTGCCTTGAGAGTATATGTAGAAAAGAGTAAAGTGATGGTTATTGAGAGAGAAGGTGACTCCAAGTGTGATGTAACAGTAAATGGAGAGAGACTGGAATTGGTGAGACAGTTCAAATACTGTACCTGGGTACAGTGATAGAAAAGAGAGGTAAATGTGAAAAAGAAGTTGAAAGTAGAGTGACACAAGGAAGAAGAGTACCTGGTGCAATGAAGGCCTTGATAAGAAACAGAGGCTTGAGTGTTTCAGCTGCATGAGGCTTACATGAAGGAGTGTTAGTGCCAACTTTAACATATGGATGTGAGACTATGGTGCAGCATGAAAATGAAAAGTCAAGAGTAACAGCAGTGGAGATGAGACTGCTGAGGAATGTATGTGGAGTACAGAGGGTAGATAGGATACGAAATAATGTGATTCGTGAACGATGCGGAGTCAGGAAATCGGTGGACACGAGAATTGAAGAGAGTGTACTGAGATGATATGGTCACGTGGAGAGAATGGATAACAATAGAGTGGTGAAAAAGGTATATCTTAGCGAATTCGAAGGAGGGAGGAGGCGAGGTAGGGCATGGAGAAAGTGGAGAGGTATGGTGGATGAATGTGTGAGGAAGAGAGGTTTGGAAGTCGGTGAAGCTAGAGAACTGACGGGAGATCGAGCTGGCTGGATGAATGATGTGAGGAGAAGTGCATGATCAGGGATTTTATCACCCTTTTTTAACACGGCAGCGTCTGGACTGATTCTATTGGATACGATTATTTAAAGCTACAGAATGTGGTGAATGTTTTTTGGCGTATCCGGTAAAGCCAGGATTCCGGGGGCTTGAATGATGAGTGAATGGAAGTGTGGCCCATTGGATTGGGCAAATTTGGGCTGTGTGGACATTGCTACTCCTCACCCTGCCCTAGGGTGGGAAAGGAGGTCTGGATGATGATGATGATGATATATATGGAGTAGACTGTAGCACCAGTCGAGCAGGGCAGTACTCCCGAGGTGGATGGAAAGCTGATGACAGGGAGTGCAGGAGCTCCCGTTTCATCAGCCCTCAGGACTAGTTCCTGACCATCCCCCTTTGCTGAACTTTTTCAGTGTCTCAGTTACACAGAGAGTAGGCCAGCATGCTCTCCAGTACAAATTTCTCTAACTATCTACACCAAACTACATGCACAGTACACACTACACTTCCTATTCAAAATTCAACAAAAATGGTGTCTCTTCACCAAGCTTCGGAGTCCCCAGGGGGGGAGACCATAAATGCCCCCACCATCCACCCCTCTCCCGGTGACGACTCGAGGTGCCTGGAACCATTGTCTGACTCTCTTCTTCTTCATTTCTGCAACATTCGCGGCCTTTCCTCTAACTTTCGCTCTGTTGAGCACCACCTCTCCTCCTCTAAATCTCACCTTCTTTTTCTAACAGAGACTCAGCTGTCTGAGGCAATTGACAGCAAACCCTTTTCTGTATCCTCCTACTTTCTCTATACTCATTTCAAAGCCAAAGGTGGCTGTTGTGTATATATACGCAACGACTTATCCTGCTCTTGTGTTCCTGAACTCGATTCTTCTGAATTCTCTACTCTCTGGCTTCGGCTTTCCTGTCATTCTCTGACTAAATATATCTGTGCTGTTTACTTATCCCCTAATTCTATTGACTATCAAAAATTCTTCAACTATCTTACTTCTACAATGGAACACATTCTATCCATTTCACCTTTCTCTGAAATCTCCATTCTAGGAGATTTCAACGTTCACCACCACCTTTGGCTCTCCTCTCCTTTCACGGATCCACCTGGTGAACAAGCCTACATCTTTTCTATCCTTAATGACCTAGAGCAGCTTGTACAGCACCCTACCCGTATCCCTGACCGCCTTGGAGAGAGCTCCAACATACTTGACCTCTTCCTCACAACTAATCCTTCTGCTTACTCTGTTAATCTTTTCTCTCCGTTGGGCTCCTCCGATCACAACTTTACTACCTTAACCTGTCCTATCACTCCGGTACGGCCAGTGGACCCTCCAGGGAAACGTCATCTGTGGCATTTTGGAGCCGCGGACTGGGAGGCCCTCAGGCAGTACTTCTTTGATTTTCCCTGGAATGATTATTGCTTCCATGGCCGGGAGCCATCTGAGTGTGCCTTGCACATTACGGAGGTTATTCTCTCGGGCATGGAAGCATACATTCCTTTCTCATATCCTTTGACTAACGCAAGAAAGCCTTGGTTTAATCACGCTTGTTCTAATGCTGTCCGCAACAAGGAGAGGGCCTACAAAAGGCACCGGAGCCAACCCACCCCTGAATCACATCATCTTTACGTTTCTGCCCGGAATTGTGCTAAGTCTGTTCTTCGCTCTGCTAAAAATAATTTCATCCATACTAAATGCTCTCAACTCTCCAACACTAATTCTTCCCGCTCCTTCTGGCACCTTGCCAAAAATCTTTCTAACAACTATACCTCATCATCTTTCCCTCCTCTTTTCTACTCTGATGGTTCTGTAGCTATTTCTTCTACTGATAAAGCAGATCTCTTCGCACAGACTTTCTCCTCCAATTCCACCTTAGACGATTCTGGTGCTGTTCCTCCATCACTTCCCCCCTCTGACTTCCTCATGGCTGACATTAAAATTTCTTCAGTTGATGTATTTTCTGACATCACTGGCCTCGGTACTAACAAGGCATATGGGCCTGATGGAGTCCCTCCTGTTGTTCTCAAGAACTGTGGTTCTGTGCTTACACCCTACCTAGGCAAACTCTTTCGCCTTTGTCTGTTTAACTTGTACCTTTCCTTCTTGCTGGAAGTTTGCTCTCCTTCAGGAAGTCCCAAAGAAGGGTGACCACTCCCAACCCTCCAACTATCGTCCAATTGCTTTAACGTCCTGTATTTCAAAAATTTTCGAGTCAATTCTCAATAGAAAAATTTTAAGGCATCTTTCCTATCACAACCTTCTTTCCGATCATCAGTACGGGTTCCGTCAGGGATGCGCCACTGGCGATCTTCTCACCTACCTTTCAGACTCCTGGTCATCCTCCTTTCGGGACTTTGGCGAAAGCTTTGCCATTGCACTTGACATCTCAAAGCTTTCAATCGAGTCTGGCATAAATCTTTAATTTCCAAACTGCCCTCCTACGGTTTCTATCCTTCTATCTGTGCCTTCGTCGCTAGCTTCCTTTCTGGTCGTTCTATAGCCACTGCTGTAAACGGCCATCGTTGCTCTCCTAGAGCTATCAACAGTGGTGTTCCTCAGGGCTCTGTCCTATCACCAACTCTCTTCCTTTTATTCATCAATGATCTTCTAAGCTGTAGATCTAACCCTATCCACTCATACGCTGATGACCACCCTTCACCTTTCCATTCGGTTCCCTCAACGCCCATCTCAACAGAGGTGTGTGGTATGTAGGAGGACTGCTGGGTCTTGATAGCAGGCTGTGAAGCCTATGCCCAGAGTCGGACACATAAAAAAAAAAAAAAAAAAAAAAAAAAAAAAGTTACTTCAACAAACAAGGGATGAGGCTATGGCACACCTAATGTCTGACTTGGCTCGTATCTCTGACTGGGGTAAAAATAATATGGTTGTTTTTAATGCATCTAAGACTCGGTTCTTACACCTATCAACCAGACAAAATCTTCCACAGGTATACCCACTAATGTTTAATAATAATCAGCTTAATCCTGCATCATCATTGAACATACTTGGGGTTTCATTTACTTGGGACTTATCTTGGAAAGATCACATCACATCTCTTGTAAAATCTGCTTCCAAGAGATTGGGTGTGCTAAGCCGACTCTGCTCTTTCTTTACCTCTGCACAATTGTTGAGTCTATACACGGGTTTTATCTGCCCCTGTGTGGAGTACAACTCTCATGTGTGGGGAGGCTCCCCACATACAGCCCTTCTCAATAGGGTGGAGTCAAAGGCTTTTCGTCTCATTAACTCACCTCCTCTTACCGACTCCCTTCAACCTCTGTCTCTTCACCGCACTGTTGCATCTTTATCTCTTTTCTATCGCTACTTTAATGGTCACTGCTCCTCTGAACTGTCTGCTTGCATTCCTCCACCTCTACGACGGGCGCGTAGCACCCGTCTGGCAGCAAACTCTCATCCCTTTTCTGTCCAACTCTCTAATGCAAGAGTTAACCGTTACTCCCAGTCTTTCATTTATGCAACAGGTCAGCTCTGGAACTGTCTCCCTCTGTCTGTATTTCCTGCTGCCTATGATCTCCAGTCTTTCAAACGCAGTGTGTCCAGGCATCTCAAAATGATCGGATCTTGAATTTGGCTCTCTGTTGTATTTTGTTTTTCTCTTGGAGGGAACTGTTACTGCGGGCTCATGGCCTTTGGTTCCTTCTTCCTCGCATAAATATATATATATATATATATATATATATATATATATATATATATATATATTGTTACATAGCCTATGATTTCATCATCCTTTGTGTAATTTTAACGCACAGTATGCTGCATGTTTGATCACGAGCGTGTTCTGCCTCAGTCCCCCCTTCTACCGTTATAGTAGAGTAAGTCGTCCTTTCTGTTGTTCAGTGCGGGATTTTCATCTCTTTGTCCCCATGGCTTCATTTGCGCGTCCTTCTTACAAGTTGTATCAAGCTCTGCTGGCCCCTATATAATGAGCTCAGTCTCTGCATCATGGCCACTTAGATCTGCTCCTCATTTTGTTCACATCTCTGTCCTCCCCTGTACAGTTATTATTATTGTGAATTTCTCAGGAAGTCTCCAACCATCTAGCAGCTGTGTGATTTGAGTATAAGTGTTATTGCATTTTGTTCTTGTACTGTATAGCATAAGGTTAATTCTTAGGCCTGGAAAGTTTTTGTAAATTGGGTAGAATTCATTTTGTCAGCCAGTGGTAATAATAGTTTGTATCTGTAATTATTTATCTTGCATTAACTGAGCATTACCCAGTGTTTTTCATTTCATCAGGGCTGACTTAGATAAATTTACTCATGCTAATTTCGTGTTAATAGAGGCTATTGCAGTTAACCATATATTTAACCTGCTTTTGCCATTACATTATCCTTATGAGTCCTGACTGTTTTGTTGTTAGTTTGAGCATTAAACTTTAACTTGTAATTTTACCTAACTCTTTTGTTTTGAACCTGGAACTTTACGGGACAGTAGTGATTTTTTTAGTAATCTCACTTAAAGTGTACATTATCTTTCTCTGTTCCGTAATAAATTTGGCGACCTCGCCAGGATATTCAGGATATTATCATAAGGATATTGCTTGATATTTTGTGACTGTTACTTATTCATGATGTCTACTATTACTACACTTGATGAAGCCAAAGATTTTTTGTCAAATGTGCAAACAGTGTGTGATATAGAAAACAGAACAAAGAATGAACTTAAGCTCGTTGCTCAACAATTGGGAATTGCTGTTCGCTCTCATCATTCTAAAGATCAAATTGTTGACATGATTAATGAAAGCTTGTTTAATGTAACTCTTCCAAATGAGCAAACGCAGATTGAATTAGCTAAGTTACAGCTAGCCCTGCAGCAGGCTCGTGTGAAGGAAGCTGAATTTCAAGCACGTGCTAAGGAGGCTGATGTTAAGGAGGCAAATGCTCGTATTCAAGAGGCACAGGTACAGGCTCAGGCACAAATTGAACATGCTAGGATTCAGGCAGACCATGAGTATCGCATGAAACAAGGTGGAACTGGATCATCTAGCTCTGATGATTTTGATGTGGCTAAAAATGTTAAACTTGTCCCTCCTTTTAATGAATCTGATTTAACTAAGTATTTTCAGTTGTTTGAGAGGGTAGCTACAGGTTTTAATTGGCCCAAGGAGTATTGGCCAGTACTCCTTCAAACTGTTCTCACCGGTAAAGCTCAAGTAACTTATGCATCTTTGCCTCAGGATCAATCTGATAATTATGATGTAGTTAAGAGCTTGATTCTTAAGGCCTATGAGCTTGTTCCTGAAGCCTATAGAGTAAAATTTAGGACAACTTACAAGCAAGATAAGCAATCCCATGTTGAGTATGCAAAAATCAAAGAAGATCTGTTAGAGCAGTGGTTAAATTCTAAGAATGTGGATTCTGATTTTGACAAATTTAAGCAGATGATTTTGCTGGAGGACTTCAAGAGGTGTATTTATAAAGATGTAAGCCTATATCTTGATGAGAAAAGAATAGATAATTTGTCTGATGCTGCAGTTTTAGCTGATGAATATGTTCTCACTCACAAGAGATATTCTAAAGAAAAAGGGAAAGCTGAGAGTAAGTACGTTGCCTCTACTCAGAGTACAGGTAACAGGAAAGAGAATAAAGGAGATGTTTCTCAGGAAGTAAATACCAGCTCCACCTCTAGATTTCAGAAAAGTAAATGTACTTATTGTAGTAAGCTTGGTCATACTACGGAGAAATGTTTCAGGAGACAGCGTGATGTGAACAAAAAGGAGTCTTTAAATATTCAGTCAATTTGTCTAGTGTCCACCCTTGAGAGTTCAAAGAATTCTTTAACTGAGTAAACTGAACCTGCTTTGAGGGGTAACTCAAAATAATTCTCATGATGGAGCTCCTCTTTTGAGCAGTAACGTGGGTGACACTCTCAAGAGTTCATGTGCTAATTTCCTGTCTGATGGTTTTGTCAGTCCTCTGGACAGTAATGACAGGAAATCAGTTAAAATATATCGTGACACAGGTGCTTGCCAATTCCTTATGCTGACCAGTGTTCTAGGCTCTAATGTTAATTTATCTGATGAAACTATAATCTTACAAGGTGTAGGGAATAATTACTTCTCTGTCCCTCTGTGCAGAGTGAATTTAGAGTCTGGTTTTGTTAATGGTTCCGTTATGGTTGGGTTGGTTGAGACACTCCCAATGTCAGGTGTAACTTTCTTACTTGGATATGATATTGGTGGAAGTCAAGTGTGTCCAGCTCCTCAGTTGTCTAGTGAGCCAGTGGCTGCATCCCAGGATTGTGATGTCCCTGATGTGTTCCCTGCATGTGCTGTCACTAGGGCTAAGTCTAAAGTTACTGGTGATTTAGAGGATAATGATGATGATGATGTTATCCTAGCTGACACTTTTCTTGCTAATTTGGACCACTCACCAGATGAGGCAGTACCCCATAGTGTTGATAATTTGTCTCGTCAAGAGTTGGTTGAGTTGCAGGTTGCTGACCCTGAGTTGAAAGGTGTAGCTAACTCTGCTTACAGTGAAGAAGAGTCAGCCGGTGCTTCTACTTGTTATTATGTAAAGTCAGGAGTACTTATGAGGAAGTGGAGACCCCCAACAGCATCAGCCGACTGTGAATGGGAGGTTGTACATCAAGTTGTCATCCCTCGTGTTTGTAGGCAGGATATCATTAGAGTGGCTCATGATTCCAGTTTGGCAGGACACCTTGGAGTGAGGAAGACTGTGGCACGCATTTTGAAACACTTCTACTGGCCAGGTATCTTCAGGGATGTTTCCTGGTATTGTAAGTCTTGTCACACCTGTCAAGTTGTGGGGAAGTGTAATCAGACCGAAAAGGTTGCACCTCTAGTTCCCATTCCTCCTTTTGAGGCGCCTTTCACCCGTGTGTTGGTGGATATTGTGGGCCCTCTTCCTAAGACTTCTTCAGGATTTTCTTATGTGTTGACCCTGATTGATATGGCTACTCGTTATCCTGAAGCCATTCCACTTAGAAATATCTCAGCAAAGAACGTGGTTAAGGAAATGCTAGGGTTCTTCACAAAGTTATGTCTGCCCAAGGAGGTACAGTCAGACCGGGGAAGTAATTTCATGTCAAATGTTTTCAAGCAGTCTCTGAAAGAGTTGGGCATCACCCAGATCACGTCTTCAGCTTACCATCCCCAGACCCAAGGAGCGTTGGAGAGATATCATCAAACACTCAAATCGATGCTCAAGAAATACTGTTTGGAACATCAGAAAGACTGGGATAAAGGTCTTCCATTCGTTGTATTTGCTGCAAGAGAATCTCCAAATGAATCACTGGGCTTCTCACCTTTTGAACTACTGTTTGGCCATGAAGTAAGAGGACCCCTTAAGCTACTCAAGGAATGCTGGCTGTCGGAGGAAGATGACGTCAACCTGCTGGAGTATGTGATGAAGTTCAAAGAACGGCTGTCCACTGCTTTACAGCTGGTGAGAGAGAATTTAGGAGCTGCTCAGGAGAAGATGAAGACTTGGTATGATAAGAAGTCCAGGTTACGCCACTTTCAGCCAGGAGATCAAGTTTTGATTCTGCTACCAGTACATGGGCAACCTCTTCAAGCCAAGTTTAGTGGTCCTTATTTCGTGGAGAAGAAACTCAGTGATGTCAACTATGTCATCGCCACACCAGATCGTAGAAAGAACAAGCAACTATGTCACATCAACATGCTAAAGTTATATCACAGGCGGGACGAAAATAATCCAGTCTGCACTGTAGCTGTTCCACCCGAGTCTGCAAGTGAAGCTCTCCCATGCAGTATGAGCCTGAGTGATAGTTTGGGGAAGAATCCTGATATCATGAATGAACTCCAGACTAAGCTTTCTCATCTACCTCCCTAGGAAAGGCAGGAGTTTTTGGCATTACTGCAGGAGTACCCGCAAGTGTTCCGTGCCACTCCAGGAAGAACTACTGTGTTGATGCATGATGTCGATGTTGGAGACGCAAAGCCAATTAAACTGCCTCCTTACCGTGTGAACCCAGTGAAAGTTCCTCTCATCGAGAAGGAGCTTGGCTACCTGTTGGACCACATGATGATTGAGCCCTGTCAGAGCGAGTGGAGTTCTCCTGTCACTCTAGTCCCTAAGCCAGGTGGGTCACAGCGGCTTTGCATTGACTACAGACGTGTTAATCAGATAACCAAAACAGACACTTACCCTCTCCCTCGCGTGGAAGACTGCATAGACAAGATCGGAAAGGCTAGGTACATAAGTAAGTTTGATTTGTTAAAGGGATACTGGCAAGTACCTATGACTGCACGTGCTAGGGAGATCTCATGTTTTGTAACACTAGGAAAGACTTTTGCATGTTCTGTAATGCCATATGGCATGAAGAATGCACCAGCCACATTTCAGAAGCTCATGAATGTTGTAACAGAGGGTTTGGCAGGGTGTGTTGTTTATATTGATGATGTATTAATCTTCAGTGACAACTGGAAAGATCATCTATGCCATGTCAGTAAATTTCTTGAGCATTTGGTTCATGCTAATCTTGTAGCTAATTTATCAAAGTGTGAGTTTGGTCAAGCTAAAGTTCAGTACCTTGGGTACGTAATTGGTGATGGACATGTTGCACCACCAGCAGCTAAGGTTCAGGTTATAAGTGATCTTCCCAGACCTAAAAGTAGGAAAGAGCTACAAAGATTTTTGGGAATGGTAGGTTATTACAGGAGATTTGTTCTTAACTTTTCTATTCTTGTATCACCACTTACAGACCTACTGAAAAAGGGAGTTAAATTTGTCTGGACTGATAACTGTGAATCCTCTTTCAACAAACTTAAAGCTATTCTATTAAGTCAGCCAGTGCTCGCTACTCCAAATTTTGCTAAGCCTTTTAAGATGGCTGTTGATGCAAGTGATACAGGAGCTGGGGCTGTTTTGCTGCAAGAGGATGATCAGGGTATTGAACATCCTGTATCTTGTTACAGTAAGAAGTTCATTCCACCTCAAAAGAACTGCTCAACTATTGAGAAAGAGCTTTTGGCCTTGATTTTGGGTTTACAGCATTTTTCATTTTATTTGTGTTCTGGTTTTGACCCCATAGTCATTTATACCGATCATAACCCACTGAAATTCCTTAGTAAGTTTAAAGATAAAAATCAGAGATTGACAAGATGGAGTCTACTTCTTCAGGAGTATTCATTAGACATACAACATGTCAAGGGGAAAGAAAATGTTATTGCACATTGCTTATCTAGACTTTAGACAGATTGTTTTAGAGTAATAAGAAATTTCCTTTGTAAATTTCTTTTTCTTTGTTGGGAGGTTTTACATAGCCTATGATTTCATCATCCTTTGTGTAATTTTAACGCACAGTATGCTGCATGTTTGATCACGAGCGTGTTCTGCCTCAGTCCCCCCCTTCTACCGTTATAGTAGAGTAAGTCGTCCTTTCTGTTGTTCAGTGCGGGATTTTCATCTCTTTGTCCCCATGGCTTCATTTGCGCGTCCTTCTTACAAGTTGTATCAAGCTCTGCTGGCCCCTATATAATGAGCTCAGTCTCTGCATCATGGCCACTTAGATCTGCTCCTCATTTTGTTCACATCTCTATCCTCCCCTGTACAGTTATTATTATTGTGAATTTCTCAGGAAGTCTCCAACCATCTAGCAGCTGTGTGATTTGAGTATAAGTGTTATTGTATTTTGTTCTTGTACTGTATAGCATAAGGTTAATTCTTAGGCCTGGAAAGTTTTTGTAAATTGGGTAGAATTCATTTTGTCAGCCAGTGGTAATAATAGTTTGTATCTGTAATTATTTATCTTGCATTAACTGAGCATTACCCAGTGTTTTTCATTTCATCAGGGCTGACTTAGATAAATTTACTCATGCTAATTTCGTGTTAATAGAGGCTATTGCAGTTAACCATATATTTAACCTGTTTTTGCCATTACATTATCCTTATGAGTCCTGAATGTTTTGTTGTTAGTTTGAGCATTAAACTTTAACTTGTAATTTTACCTAACTCTTTTGTTTTGAACCTGGAACTTTACGGGACAGTAGTGATTTTTTTAGTATTCTCACTTAAAGTGTACATTATCTTTCTCTGTTCCGTAATAATATATAGATATATATATATATATATATATATATATATATATATATATATATATATATGAACACTTCTAAAAACAAACGGTGCCAAGGCACAGCAAACCTTTCCCCGGCAGTCATATTAGTGCTGACTTATAAACACAACAGGATATCTAGTCATAGACGTCACAGCAAATTTGGAGTAGATAGGATGCAAATTGACGATTTTATGCCCATTTAAAATTTTAGGCACGACCCACCTGACACTGACTCCCCTACCGCTAACTAGGGGGTGACCTCTCCTGATGTAGTGAGGCATGTTATAGGATGCAGATTTGAAAGATGCACATTTAGGTTTTGGTTTCATGTCGATATGACGAATCTGAAAGGAGATATGGCGAATAAAAAAAAAAAAAAAACTATTTTTGTTTACATTTTATTCTTACATTTGTTGGCCTGGGTCTTGGCCCAATTTGGCCCCAGATTTAATCAGGTGGTCAGAAGGTCATAGCCCATCATCCCTGTCTTTATAGTCAAAATCGCATCAGTACGGTAGTTTTCGAGTAAAGTTGTTAACAGACAGACAGACAAACCAAGTGAAAACAGTACCCCACCCCGAGCCCCTCCGGGGCGGGGAAGGGTAATAAAACCATTATAAGAAGCTTTAACCTTTGAGACACATCTTCAGTGAAAATAAATGTAAAGATTTGATTCCCCATACAAAATACTGTATGCAAAGTTACTGGAGAGATTGCGTTTGGATGTGATTATACTTTTGTATACTTCTGATGTGATTATACTCCTGGTTGTGAATCAAAACAAAATAAACATTAACTGATATAACCTGTACTTCTCCGCCCTTGATGCATCTGAGCCAGTCAACACAGAAAGCAAACAAAATACAAGCTAAAAAGCGCGGGAACATTCGTGTGTCTCCACGTCTCTAAGTTTCTAGATTCTGCCCAGCTGTTAAAATTTTAGCAAGATATCCTCATCCTATCTCCCCAAAAGAGAAGACGATTGCGTCGAAAAAATACCGTTTGTCTTCCATTAAGTCTGTGATTTATATATCTCATTAACCATTATATTGTCGCGGAAAAAAGTCTGTCTTGTATGTCGCCTTTTATGCTTCATAGTTCCCCTGCTGAATAACAGTAATAAACTTAGCAAAGATTGGCATGTTTCTCTGCCCATAGATAATTCTCTTTCATATGATGTGTCGACAAGGAAAGTGATGATCATGCCCCAGGTATGAAGCAGATGCAATGGAATAACACACTAAGCTTTGTTTCTGTCTGTGGAAATGGAATAGAACAATGTGCGTAAGGTCTTTTAAACCTCCTCTGGGACATGTAATCAGCGAAGATAAACGTCACATATGCAGGTTAGTTTCTTTTCCTGTCATGCCATATGAGCTACAAAGTTGTGGAGGGGAGGACGCCATACCCCGGCACATGTATACTACGAGTAAGTTGGAAAGTGGACAGGTTGGATGGGTGAGTGGGTGGGTAGGGGCGTGGAGTACCACTGAGGCCACAACTTTTGTTGTGCAATATGAATGGCTTGGAATATTCTTCTTTAATGTAAAAAAAATAAAAGGAATTAACAGCCAGAAGTTTCAAGAACGTGTTTCTCCTAACGAAAGTCACACAAAGAGAGCTGCAATCAATGGACGCTTTATCAATGTACCTGGCTACACTGCGTTTATGTGTCAGTGTCAGTGTCGTGCATTATTCAGATGTAACACCGATATTGACACAAGCTTATTGTGAACAAACTACAGTATCCAACTCATGTGGACGCTTTTAGGATATCAAATATAGTCACTCTTCTCGTATTTTTTTTCCTTTACCATTTTTGGCCCTTGCTAAGTATTTCCTTTTTTTTTTTTTTTTTTTCAGGGGGGGAGGAGAGGTGTATTAGTTTTTGTAGCCCAGTGTACGAGTAAAAGCCTCATCCCACACGACCCTGTTGACACTCCTGTCTTTATTGTTGCCCAACCCGTATACACTAGCGCCATCTCTCTCTCTCTCTCTCTCTCTCTCTCTCTCTCTCTCTCTGTATGTGTGTGTGTACGTATGTATATATATGTATCTGTGTATATGTGTGTATGCGTATGTGTGTTTATGTATGTGTGTGTGTACGCGTGTGTGCCTAAATCTGATATTTTACTTTTTTTTTTTTTTTTTTTTTTTTAGCGTGGATTATACGGTATGTGATTACTTATGCTGATATCAAGTAGTAATTATATTACAACTGAAAGCTTTCGTGAAAAATTCTATACACATGTAGTAAGACTGAGCTCTCTTAAAAATTTTTGTGATGTGACAGATTTCCTATTGTCAGAAAATCCAGTACTGCGTGTGTGTGTGTGTGTGTGTGTGTGTGTGTGTGTGTGTGTGTGTGTGTGAGAGAGAGAGAGAGAGAGAGAGAGAGAGAATGGTAATGTATGACCAAAAACATAATGAGAGAGAAAACAAGGCCATTATTAACTCACGGGAAATTATAAGTGCATTTAGGGTCCGCATTGCCGCCGGGAACGTTGATAGAGAGTCTTCAACAAATGAGACAACAAAGATATAAATAGACAACTAATTACAGAAATATGATGTACAATCAAGAGAAGTGTAGCAGAAAAAAAAAGACAAATGCAAAGGAAACATCAGAAAACAATTTGTATAATCTAACAATATACCCCCAAAATCCATAAAAATTAAATTGGCAAAATCTTAAAATATACAACACACAAAAAGTAATTGGTAACATCGAGAACTAAGCAAAAACGACAACAATATACTGCACAAAACAAGTCTAAGACGAGATCTAGAAAAGTATACACCATGAACACCGAAGAAATCCACAACAGTTACATGAAAAACACTCGAATGTAATTTTACAAGCTGAAGCAAACACAACCCCATATACAGTACTATGCAATAAACAGTTTACATCAAAACAAGTCACCAACAAACCCAAGTAAAAAAAAAAAAAAGATTTTGTTGGTTTATTTCCCATCACTAAAAATAAAAAAAAGAAGCCGGTCAGCACGGGACAGAGAAATGTATGAACAAACGCCTGCACCAAATATAGCAAAGTACACACCCCAAACGAAAAACACAGCGCCAACAATACGTAGAGACAACTCAGCAATACGAATAATGAATTTACAGGTTAAGCCAACCGACATCAACAACATCCAGTAGTAATGGCTGTAGCCCCAGGTTATTCTGAACGTGAAACCAGCTGACAGCAGGCTGAAGCTGCCCTCCTAATTTAGCCCATCATCCCTTTTTCAGGGAATAGGGAGTGGGCTGATGGGCAGCTGAAAAGATGAAAGATGGAAGAGTAAGTGTATAAAGACAAAAAAAAAAAAAAAGGGATAGGAAGGTAACAGATAGATGATAATGAACAGAGGCAATGAACTGAGGAATGAATGAAACTGGATAAAAAGTACAAAAATGAAATGGATGGCTGATGTGGACAGAAGGAGCAAGCAGACAAAATAAAGTAGATGTACTGACAATAAGGTTGAGCGAAAAAGTAACTAGATAAAAAAAAAAAAATAAGAGTGCCGCAGACAGGTAATTAGTGGGCATAAAATGGAGGTATAGACAAAATCAAGAAGAGTATAAAAGTGGAAGTAAACAAATTAAGTGTGTGGAAAGAAAGAAACGGTAAATGGACATCTAAGAGAACATATTTAACAAATGTAAAAAATTATTACCTTCTCCGCATTTCATGAAGGGGACCTCAATTCTCAGGGCACTGATTTAATGGCAGGAGGTCTAATGGCACTCTCCACCCCGTTGTTATTATTGAATCACAATTTTGGGGAGTCCATCCCCACAACTTAAACAATGGGCAAAGTGAGGAATACAACGGAATGGGGTATATTATACTGCTTCTGCTTCTCCCATTCCTTCCTCCTCTATTCACCCTTGCCCATCTACTCCCCCTCTTACACTTCTCCTCATTCATTCACTTCCCTCTATTCAGCTTCCCTACATCCATCCCCTTCCTCTCTTCCGCTTCCCCTCATTCATCCACACCCCCATCCCTTTCCCTTTTCTTTTCCCTCTTCTGCCTCCTCTTTCCTTCATCTTCTCTTTCCAACGTCTAATGCTTTCACCTCTCCGTCCTTCCTACGAGAGGAGGGCAAAAAGTGGACTAAAACAGGAAGGGGATGCGCATAAATCTCCACTCATTCTCCTTCCTCTCCTTCCACTCCGTTCACTCTCCCTCATCACCTTTCGCCTCCATTATCTTTCCCCCTTTTTTTCCCCCTTTGTATTCACTTTCCTTCCCTACTACCCCCCTTTCTCTTCTCTTCCCTTCAGCTACTGCATTCGACTTTCCTTTTATCTTTCACTTGCTCCCTTCCTTTCTCATTTGCCTTCCCCTTCTCTCTCCTTCCTCCCTTCTTCCGTTCCCTTTCCTCCTAACTTCCTCCCTTCTTCCCCTCCCCTTCCTTCTTTCTTCCTTCCACCTTCAACCTTCCCTTCCTCTATTTCCCTTTCTCTCCTCCCCTCCCCATTTCCTTATTTCCTTCCCCTTTGTTCCCGTTTCCTTTCCCCTATCCTCCCTTCCCCTTCTCGTTTGCACCTCCCACCATTCCCTCCCTTTTACCTTCCCACCACCTTTCCTTCCCTCCCTTACCCCTTCCTTTCCTCTCCCCTCTCGTGATCAATACCCAGAATTCCCCCTGCAGAAGTTTTATTTTGTGTTGGATATTGAAAGTTTCGAGGGAAATATAAAATACAGGTAAAGTATTTTTTTCCACGTAAAGCCTGTTGTATTATATATCCATTTTTTCAACTTATTTTTAACATCTATTCGCCTTACCTAGTGAGTAGAAAAACGCACTATATATAGTCGGTTTACTTTAGGCTGGCGTAAGTCAGCTTCTCCACAACGTAAATAATAAGTCACTTGCATGACATTCGATACGATATGTCTTAGTTATGAGGCAGGAGTGAGTCTCTTAGGTGATCCTCCAATTTGACAATACTTTGGCATCAGCTGAAGTGAAAGCTGTTAGTGCTTTTCGTCAGGTCTGATCAACCACTGCAAAGTCTGGTTCACCTAATGGATTATTGCTTGGATAATATCGTCATGTAAATTACAATTTCAGTTCTTCCCCACTGCCGTACAGAATACCACTTTTTGTCATTCATTCGCCTTATCTGGATAGAAAAATGTATCACACTAGTCAGATTAACTTAGTATACTTTTGGCCGACTAAAGTAAACGACCACTATACTTTTTGCGATTTTTCATCCTACCGTATATTCTTTTTTCTCTTTAATGTAACCAGCTCATCAACCTGCCATTAATTTACTGAGGCCAGGCGTGAGAGTTTAGTGGCACTCTACTTAGCATTATTTTCTCGTTACTGCGACTCGTTTTTCACTTTTTTCATTCCCCCTCACACTTTATTTTAAACATAGTCTTAATCGCTTCATTAATTTTCAGCCGCGGGCTCTTTATTCCGGCCTAACTGATGAAGTGCCTTCGAAAATTTTGACTGAGGGAAATTTTTCAATCCCATTTCACTACACTGATGTCTTTCTTGTTTTATCCTGACAGCTGAACAAACATTTTATCACTACAATGATGTCTTTTTTTTCTTTTTTTTGTTACCGCACAGACGCTAAAAATGCAATTTTCCGTAAATCTAAATTCCTTTACGAGAATGACGCTATTTTGGGTTCACTTATGCTGCTACCAGACTATTTTAATTAAATGTAGCCCAAGTATTAGTCCTAAGAATAAAGGGGTTAATGAAGACTATGTCCTACACGTCCTGTAAGAAAACTCTTGACTGAACTGGATAGAGTCGTCCACCCATAGCTTGGGAGGTGTTAAACACTCATAAAAAAAAAAAAAAAAAAAATGGCCAGGAGTTCTTTATTACGTGAGCCGAGTAAAAAAATTTGGCGATTCGACATCCACTTCCCAGAAACTACCCTACCCATATAGACACGAGTATATAAGCCATTCTACCCTATCCAATGAAAAAGGAATGTATATACCCAAGGTAATGTACTCTTCCCATAAACACACAGGAGTATATAGCCAAACTACCCTACCCACAGAAACATGAGTGTATATAGCTAAAATACCCTACCCACAGACACACGAGTGTATATAGTCAAACTACCTACCTACAGACACACAAATGTATATAGCCAAAATACCCAGCCCACAGAAATACGAGTGTATAGCCAAAATACCGTACCCATAGAAACACGAGTGTATATAGCCAAATTACCATACCTAAAGACAACAAGTGCGTATAGACAAAATACCCAACCCATAGAAACACGAGTGTACATAGTCATACTGCCCTACCCGTAGACACACGAGTGAATACAGCCAGACTACCATGTGGTCATCACCCTTCTCTGCCAATGACAACTTAAACTACAACACAGGAACAATCCACTGTACCCACAATGCAGTGCAGTCCCTAACACAACAGTACACTTTAATGCACCACATTATCACATCACAAACATTCAACATAACCTCAAGAAAATATCTCTGGGAGCGCCCGGCTGGAGTGACCCATTTCTTGTCGACCTTTGGGCTCACGTCCTTATGAACCTGAAGGCTGCTGCAAAAATAACAACATGAAGAATATGACTGATGTAAACTTTTAAAACCACCATCATAAAGGATTAATTTCCACGGCTCTCTGTAAAACGGGACTCATTAGGTAACTGATATGTGGCTATATTATTATTTTATACCGCGCCCTCATACTCCCCTCGTCCATCATGATAAAACTCAGTATAATTTAATTATCATGTGGACGTCATTACCATTGCGCTGAGGAGAGCGGGATTAGATTCTATTACCTTCGCACCTACCACTTAAGTTTCATCATCATCATTAACATCATCATTGTCATCATCATCATCCTAACTCATTTTCATCTGAAAGACAGGATGAGGATAACTGCATTATTCAGCGGCGTAGTCAGGCATATTATTCAGTGGCGGTGAGGCATATTTCAGGGGTGGGACTGGCCACACCCGAAATATGCCTCACAGTCCCCCTGGTCACCCCAAATTTGCCGGGTTACATCCCAGGGGCCCTTCCCTTCCCCTGCTTCCATAAGAGTTCCTCCTGGACCACCCCACATTTAGACTTGGCCACTCCTCGGTCAGGTTAGAGCAGTAGTTCTCAACTCGTTTCAGGCCATGGACCACCAGCCCAATTAAAAAAAAAATATCGTGGACCATTTCATTTTTGAGTAATGATAAATAAAGCATAGACAACAAAAATTTTTGGTTAGAAATATATTTCTAATAAACAGAATTTCGAGAAAATTAATGATATAAAATAGTAGACAGCTGATATTTTAGTTTGAAATATATTTCTTCCGAACATAACTTCCAGGAAATACATGAATACTTCTCTAACATTTTGCTGTGAAATTTATTTCTAACAAACAGAATTTTGAAATTATGTAGGAGTATACAACCAACATTTTTCTTTGCAACCAGACTTTTGGGTTCTCTTCTCACCGACAAGCTTTTTAATGTTAGGAGTGGTACTTCATAATGCATAATGAATATCGCTTTCCACTGCAAGCCGATTCCTCTGTTTGGACTTAATGTGCAACAAACATGAAAATCTGCTCTCACACATGGAAGTTGATGCAAATGGCAGAAGACATCTGACTGCATGTGTTGACAGATCTGAGTAAGTATCAGTCACACTGGAATAATCAACAGGATTAATACAATAAACTGAATGGCCAATTATTTATTTTGATAAAATTTTTCGTACTGAATTTTCAATAAATTTAAAAATATATGCACCAATCTCCAGTTTATTACCAAATATAGTGAACGTCCTGTGGACCACCCAAAAAGTCACCATGGACCACCAGTGGTCCATGAACCATCGGTTGAGAAACACTGGGTTAGAGGGACTCTTTTCGAACACGAGGGGTTAAAAACAGCCTTCGCTGACCCCTTCACTACAACGGTCTCTCCTGAGATATACTTTGATGTTAGCAAAAACAAAGTAAGAAAGCACCTTCAGGGTGAAGGAGTTAAAAGTGGTAGAGAAATGCCCACAATGAGGTGTGTAAGGGCGCAATAGTGGACTGCAATAACACTTTTATGTTTTTGTCTTTGACCACTTTTTTGTGTGTATGCACAGCGTCTTATCCAGCAACTAGTGCAGTATACAGCACTTGAATGCTAATTTTACTCTCTCTCTCTCTCTCTCTCTCTCTCTCTCTTTCTACGTATTGTTACTTTACTGTTCCCCACATGCATTTTCTGGTTTCGTGGTTCGTATATTCCTCCGAATTCACACACTAGACCATGTAACTTTCCTCCCCTGATTTCCAAAAAGCACAGGATTATCTGTGAACAAGAAAGCAATCAAGTCTCAGTCAACTTCCTTTTTCTCAGTATAGCCTACCCTGACTATAACTACTCCATTCATGTATCCTTTGAATAACCAAGCAGACATAACTGTGTACACCCCAGTTACATCTGTTAACAGGGTGTCAATTAGTTTTAACTGTCTTCTATCCTCTTTCATGTTCGGACCTTTATCTCATTATTATCTTCTTGATCCGCATAATTACATTATGCATATACAAAATGAGCAGCGAGGCAAGCATTATACGAGTACATCCCCAATTCGCACCATCTACAGTAGTTTAAATTTCACTACACTGTTGATCCACGTCTATTACTGGTTTTGCTCCATCTTACTGCACTGTGTATTGCTCTCACCAGCCACTCCAAACATTCTGGACACTTTCCACACTACAAGTCATTTACTATCTATCTATGTATATACCTAGGCTGCTTCCCCCAAGAAAAGGGAGGTAGCCGAGACAGGACGACACACTCCCCATTTACTCATCCATTCAAACACATTCATTCGCATCTTAGCCCCAAAGGGGAGAAGGGACAGATCCTCACCACATCACACAGCACAAGGGTCAAATGCGCAATGCAATCAGTGACATCCGCAGCAGGGCCCGACAGCAGAGCTGGTTTACCCCTGCCACATCATAATAGACACATCCCCTTACCCACACCTGACCTGACTAGCTGATAAGACCAAATGCGGGAGAATATCCCCTCAGGGCTGCGTCATCATTTATTCATTCACAATTTCCATTTATTTCTGTCACGCACAGCCATTCTTCCTTGCTCAACAGACATCCCTCTCGCATCCAGCGCTCTCTTCACACTGTCCATCCATCCTATTCGTGGTCTCCCTCTCAGCCTTACACCTCTCACATCAGAACTAGTTATCTTTTTCACCAATCGCTCATTATCCATTCTCTCCATATGCCCAAACCATCGCAACACCCTCTGCTCAACTCTACCAGTCATCTCCCGAACAACTCCAGTTCTCCTTCGCACTTCATCATTTCGCACTCGATCCATACGCGTCACTCTACACATACTCCTAAGACACCTCATCTCCATTACATTCAAACTTATCCTCTCTGCTACATCCATATTCATTTACCATGACAAAAAATTTTTCCACACCCATAAATGCTGCATATGACCTCCCGCTCCTCTTGATCATCTCCCTTTAACATTCCGTACTCTGTGAAAATAAGCGCTGTACTTTTCCTGGCTTTTCCTTGTATGAACGTAGAGACAGTTTATATAACAACCTTTCCAAGCAGAAGAAAAACAAGGAGAAATCAAACACACCTCCCTCTCACATAATTTTCGTCTCTCGACGCAGACATAAAAACAAAGATAATAGGAGAGTTGTAGCTGTTATTAAACTTTTATTCCAAACCATTACAGTGCTAAGCTGAAACTGAATCAAATCGTCCATCAGTAGAAATAAAAAAATTATTTTGTCTCATAAACCGTGCAATCAGCAGTCATTACAAAGATAATCTTCCACTTGGTAAGCCGAGCGGCCTGCTAATGCCTTACCTGCAGCTCGTTACTGCAGTGAAAGGGGTCACCGTTACCTTTGTAATGACTCTCGTAAAATGAGGAGGGTGTGAATAACATTATTTCCTTTTAATAATATACGAAACTGTAATCCCGGACACAAAGTGATCTTATTAATAGCCTAATTAGGAGAACCAGCCAAGATAGAGTAATTTACCCTTTCACTGCCACAGACCTCCCTTTGAGATCATTACAATCGTCTGGTGGTTGCACGAATAACACAAAAAGAGGAGACTTTGATAGTAAAGGGGTTACATACTGAATTTTGCATTACTTTACCATAAAACGATACTTCAAAAAGCAGAAATTATTAAAAAATATAAATATAAATTGCACTCTTTCTGTTATTTCCATAAGAAATATCACACACCGTTAGACAACTTCCAGCATTCTCTCTCTCTCTCTCTCTCTCTCTCTCTCTCTCTCTCTCTCTCTCCATTTATATATCTACTCGTATATACCTACCTACCTAACTGCCTACTCGTATATCTATCTCCATAAATTTACCAATTAATCTATCAGTCAGTCAGTCTGTCTATCCATCTCACACAAAAGTTAGCCCGAAATTTTACATGAAAAGAACGAGCACACAGAAGCAGGGAACGTGTAACAATGGTATGGAGCAGAAGTGTGCTTTAGGCCTCGCTATTACCTCACAGACATTCACAGTGCCTTACTCTGCCTTCAACCTTCTTCCACACTGCCCTCACTGATCTTATATTGCATATATACTGCTATTACATTGCCTTCACACTTCCTCCTTACTGACCTCATACGACCTACACACTGTTTTCTCACTGCCGTCATGCTTTTCTTACACTGCCCATACACTGCTCATACACTGCCTTCAATCCAAACAACCATGGAGGAATAGTGTACTTTTGGGCCAGACATTACCTCACTGCTCCACATTGCCTTTATGCAGTCCTCACACTGATCTCACACTGCCCTCAATCCACAAAGCCAGGCAGGTTAATTGTGATTTGGCTCTGACCATGACCTCACCACTTGATGCTGCTTTCCAACAACTTTGACACTGCATTTACTAACACTGCCGCTACATTGCCTTCACACTCCCCTTATAAATCCACACCCCACAAACGTCAAAGAGAAGTGTGCTTTGTCATGGCTATGATCATATCCATACTGGCACTGCTTTCATACTGATTTCATACTGCACTGCTTTCATACTGCCTTAACTCTCACCCACACCACCCCAGACTGCCGTCACCCTCACTTACTTCTCTTCAAACAAGTTTTACCCTCACTCACCTCAACTTAAGTTACCCTCACCCTCACTCAACCTGCCCTCATCATCATTCGCACTGCCTTCACTCCACTCACACTGTCCTAACCCGACTCACATTGCCCTAACCCTCACTCACACTACCCTCACTCTCTGCCCACCTCACACGGTGCATACCCTCACTCGCTCCACCTCAAACTGTCCTTACCCCACTCACACTATTATCACCCTCACCCACATAGAATCAGCTTGTGTGTGTGTGTGTGTGTGTGTGTGTGTGTGTGTGTGTGTGTGTGTGTGTGTGTGTGTGTGTGTGTGTGTGTGTGTGTGTGTGTGTGTGTGTGTGTGTGTGTGTGTGTGTGTGTGTGTGTGTGTGTGTGTGTGTGTGTGTGTGTGTGTGTGTGTGTGTGTGTGTGTGTGTGTGTGTGTGTGTTTACACCGACCCATACAAAAGTATGGGCTGGTGTAAAATACTCAGTAACTACAAGAGCATGAGTCGGTGTTAACACAGTAACAACAAGAGTATGGGTAAGTGTAAACACTCAGCAAGTACAACAGTAAGGGTCGATGTTAACAGCATGCACAAGAGTATGGGTCGGCGTAAACAGCATGCACAAGAGTATGGGTCGGTGTAAACACGATGCGACTACAAAAGTACGGGTCGGTGTAAACACAGCGTCTGGAATTTGTCACAAGGTGGTCCCGGGTCAAAATACACAACATAAAACACTGACCTGAGCCTGGCAAAGCAACGGCCTCACACATGAAATGCCACAGGATGCACGTACCTGGAAGACACAAAGAGAACCATTCTAGATACAATGAGATAAAAAGACCATTACTACTACTACTACCACTACTACTACTACTACTAATACTACTACTACTACTTCTGAACCCGTACTATACTTTATTGAAAAAGGATAGTACGGTACAAACATGACCACTAGTTTCAAAACCTCCGTCAACATAATCACCTCATTATCATCCTACATACGTGTGTGTGTGTGTGTGTGTGTGTGTGTGTGTGTGTGTGTGTGTAAAGACCCAGAACACACAACCAATCACGCACATTTATGACTACCATTTAATCACAGTATTAACAACTGCACGGAACAAAGCCATCACTCTCAACCATTCCAGAAAAAGAAAACAATTTCAATTTAATTTTCATATGATTTTACTTATTCACTGCAATCATTATTCTTGAACAAGAACCTGTTCATGAAACTCGTTATTTTCTGTACTGTACAGTTGTAAATATTAATGGATTATTGGCCATGATGCTTTAGCACTTACTGTTAGATACTCAGCTTAGAGAAAAGCTGTACAAGGGACGTTTTTGAAAGTGTTACAAAAAGAGCCAAACCCAAACATCTTTCAGATTGCAGGGCAGTCAAGGCCAGATTACACCAGTTCAAACAATTTAATCCCCGGGAGAACGAGTTGCGCCAAAGAGCAGACTGACAAATCCTCGGCCATTTCACGGATTCGAACCGTTGTGCTTAAGACACAGCCATCTCCAAACAAGATCCATACCACAACACCATCCAAGGCTTAGGCTTTCTTGGGTTCAAAAAATTGTGCGAAGACAGCAAGAATGTTGTCAGTCTGTTAAAATGTCTCCTGACATTCCTGATTTACCAAGCTGTACCCGCCTCCAGTGAGAATTGTTGTGAGCTTAGTGTCCTGTGCTAGTGTGTCGAAGTGGCCTGTGATAGTGTTCTGCAAGTGTGTTGAAGTGACCTGTGATAGTGTTGTGCTAGTGTGTTGAAGTGACCTGTGATAGTGTTGTGCTAGTGTGTTGAAGTGACCTGTGATAGTGTTGTGCTAGTGTGTCGAAGTGACCTGTGATAGTGTTGTGCTAGTGTGTTGAAGTGACCTGTGATAGTGTTGCGCTAGTGGGTTGAAGTGACCCGTGATAGTGTTGTGCTAGTGGGTTGAAGTGACCTGTGATAGTGTTGTTCTAATGACATGTGACAGTGTTGTGCTAGTGTCTTCTAGTGACCTGTGGTAATATTGTGCTAGTGTGTTCTAGTATTACAGCTGAGAGTGTTGGGAATGCCGAAAGCAGGTGCAATTGTGCTGTCATTTTGTATTCCCTTGTGTGTGAAGTATATTTGTGAATTTGTGAATTACCCTTGTGTGATTTATGTGTGAGGGCTTCCTCTATGGAGAGTTGTGTCCCCACTGCAAGTTTTGAGAAGGGCTACCTTGAGTTAAAGGAAGACCTCAATTTAAAATGGGAAGTACAGGTTCTCAGACAGAAGTCACAAATGTGGGAATTGTTGGAGGAGAGAGAGAGAGAAAAAAAAAGCTGAAGATTGGACTCTTGTTCACAAAGGTACAAAGGTACAACAAAGTTCACCCTACAGAAACAAATATAGTCAAAAACCACAAAAAATGTTACGTGAGGAAAGTGAGGGGAAGACAGAGAGTGAAGTAGAGGAGGAGGATGGTGAGAATACTTCCCATAGGAATTGTGAGATCAAGAAATGTAAGAAAAATGTCATTGTTGGAGACTTGCGGGTAGGTTATCTAAACATAGCAGTTTATACTCCACTCACTAAACATGTGTGTCTTCCTGGGGCCAGGGTGGGTAATATGTGAGAAAAAATTGCAAATATTATGAAGCAGAGTGGAGATAAACCCACTGTCTTCCACAGTGTTAGAGGCAACGATATTGGTAGGCGCAGGAGCGAGGTACTGTGACAGCAGCACAAGGATATGTTGAAGAAAGTTTGGGAGAGGGGAGGGACCCCTGCAGTACTCGTTATTTTGCCTAGGAGGGGGTTGGGAGGAATTGGTTGAGCAGGGCCTTGAAAGGCATTGCAAAGTTAATGTAATACTTTCTTAGACAGCTGGGACCGGGTATATGGACGGAGTTCCATATATAGTTGGGATGGGACTCATCTTAGCAGGCAGGGAGTTACTGTTTTAGCTAGAAAGATAGACAGGGAGTTTGAGTTTTTTTTTTTTTTTTTGAGGTTGAGAGTTAGATGTACAGGAAGTTGTAACAACTCCACTCAGAAATCATTATTATCAGGTCTGGATAGATGCACTGGGACTTGCATAAATAACAAGAACAGTTTAACCACTAGTTAAGATACACCCACTCAGGCACCTCAGAATTAGCAGGCGATAACAGAGGAAAGTACAAACGATAATACAGTAGAGGAGTGATAAGGGATAGTTAAAAAAATGGTTATATTAGTAAAGAGTTTCCCAGTTATTAACAAAAAATATATATAAATAAATCCCAAAGTAGAGGTATAACTACTCGTAATAATCTGAAAGTGTTATATGCAAACAGCAGAGGTTACATATTGTAATAAAATGGATGAACTGAGGGCTGTAATTTGTACACAGAAAACAGACATTGCCGTTAATAGTGGAACTTGGATGAAGACAGACACTTGAGAATGTTTAGCTGAATATCAGATAAAGGGCTATAACGTTTTTTGTGTCTGGGAAGAATGGGGGGCGGGGTAGCTATTTATGTAAAGGATTTATTAACCTGTTACAATAAAGCCAAAATTAAAGTAAATAGGGACACGGAATGTGTCAGGGTTGAAATTAGTAAGAACAGGGAGAAATTGGTCTTAGGTGCTATTTGCAGATATCCATAATTAAGAAGAGCAGATTGTAAATACTTTTGGGAGGAAATTAGGAAAGCGTCACAGTCCAGCTTAGCAATAATTGTAAGGGATCTTACCCTACCAAGGGATAGACTGGTGAAATCAGACAGGCGATGCATTCAGAGGAATTTCTAGGGGTAGTACAGGACAATTTCCTTTATCAGTATATCAGCCAGCCCACCTGAAATCAAAATATACCAGATTTGGCTTTATTTACTAAAGAAATTGTCATTAGTGATTTAGAGGTTAATGGGCGACTTGGTAATGGCGATCATGAAGAAATTAAACTCAAATTTATTTGAGTTGTCTGTTCTACTGAAAACCTCTCAAACTTTCCTACTTTTCCTCTTGGAGAATTTGACGGATTAAGAACCTATTTCAGAACCGTATTCCATGGGGAGACTAGTTACTTTGGGGAGAGTCAGGTCACTGGGGAACCCCAGGTCATAGGTGAGCGGCAGCAAATGGGTGGGAATATGTGCCAGGCCACTGGGGAAGCTCAGGTCATAGTTGAGAGACAGGATATAGGATATAGGTGCAAGTGTAGTTCAGGTGATGGAGATTAACTCAGGTCCGGTACAAAGCAGCAGTTCAGCCAATGAGAAGTATAATGAGTTAGTAAATATAATGTATAGAGGCCAAGATAGATATATCCCTTCAAAACCATTTAGAACGAATAGTAAAGAACCAAGATGGTTAAACTACAGATCAAAATCTCTCACAGGCCAAAGGAAAGGAATATACAGCAAATAAAATGTGGAGAGGAAAACTTACGTAACCGGTACACAATTCTGAACAGGGATATACAGAGGAAGGTACGGAAAGCAAAGCGAGGTTATGAAATTTGGCGTGCTAGTGATCGAAAGTAAATTCCCAGGGTTTTTTACCAAATGTACCGTACGAAAAATAAGGATAGGATTGGACCTCTCAGAACATAATCAGGTAACAATAACAATGGAGATCCAGTAATGTCCTCAATCATAAATAATTACTTCGTGTCAGTATTTACCAAGGAAAATCTAGACCTATCCCTCAAGCAGAAATATTTACGATGATGATGCAGACGATGATCTTAACAAAATAACCATTAGTAAGGAGGATGTATTGAACGAAATTAGTAAAATAAATCCTCAAAAATTGCCAGGTCTGGACGAAATATATGCAAAAATAATAAACGAAACCAAAGAAGGGTTATGTCAGCCACTTTTAACGGAACTTAATGATGCTTTAATTTCAGGAGGAGTTCCAGAGGCGTAGACGACCTCACCCATTTTGAGATGAAAAGGCAACTGCGTCGAAATATCGACTGATAAGTCTAACGTCAATAGTACAGTGGTGATGTGTGTGTGTTTGTGTGTGTGTGTGTGTGTGTGTGTGTGTGTGTGTGTGTGTGTGTGTGTGTGTGTGTGTGTGTGTGTGTGTGTGTGTGTGAGGATATGGGTGTTGGGTAGGGATATGGCTGGGTGCTGAGAGGATATGGGTGCGTATTAGACCTGGGTGGTGGGTAAGAATGTGGTTGGATGTGTAAGGATATGGATGGGTGCTGAGAGGATATGGGTGCGTGTTAGAGAACCTGGGTGGTGGGTGAGAATGAGGGTGGATGTGTGAGGATATTGACGGATACTGAGAGGAAGTGTCTGGTGAGAGAGGGAAAGGTTGATAAAAATGGGATGAGTGTTTTGAACAAGAGTCGGGATAAATGTGCAAGATGGGATCGAAGTGGGATCAGTGCTTGAGGGTTGGGGGGGGGGGTCTGGAAGGAGGATGGGATATGTTCTAGGAGTGGGTGAGTATGCAAACAGGGAGAAAATGGACGGTTACCAATGTTGCGATTTTTAGGCCTGTCCTCGAGATTTCAATTGGTAATTAAAAGGTATCAGAGAATGTTAACCATGTCTAACGATATTCCAAAGGTTTTACTACTTTCACTGAAATATTACAGACATCTTAGCAAATTTTTCTTACGATGATCTACGGTTTATACCAACTTCAATTATTAAAATGTTTTTACTAACTTTCAGACAATTTCTAGATGTTTAAAGCTTTTTCTTAGGATACTGTGGAATTTCTGTACTTAGCATTTACCGCCTTCACAAAACCAGTTTAACGACATTCGTGTATTTAGCTTGGTATCCCTGGTAGGAGCATCAGGCAGAGTTCCGTTCTCGTTGACTTCGAGAGAGAGAATATATATATATATATATATATATATATATATATATATATATATATATATATATTTTCTTCAGACATACCCGAATTTACATCTTACTATGCTTTATTCTCCTTCTGCTATTCCTCAATGCATGCTACATACATCGACCTCTCATTCTCCTCCTCCTCTTGGCATTCTGTCCATACTTCCTCTCCCTCCCTCTCCCCTCCGCATCGAGGGTGCCTCCATGACGAGTTTAGGAGGATTTAACACTTCATGACCACAAGATGTTTGGATATGAAAAAGAAGAAGAAGGAGGAGGAGGAGGAGGAGGAGGAGGGAAGAGAGAGAGAGAGAGAGAGAGAGAGAGAGAGATTCCATGCGTAGCCTACCCACCTTTTTAAGGTTGGATGACAGAATATCCATTACATACAATGAATTTTATGGCTAGACACGAGGGATAAGAATATTTTGCAGAATGATAGAAAGAGGAGAGAAAGCAGGAGGAGGATACATTAAAAAAAAAAAAAACAGGAGGAAGTGAACAAAAAAGGAGAGAGAGAAATACTGTAGCAAAGGGATGAATGGAGGGGGATATGTGGTGGGGGAGTAGGTGGTCGAATCAGTAGAAAGTTGGCCTGCAGACCTATTGGACCCAGGTTCGAATCCAGGCTGAGGCAGGAAACAATTTAAGGATTTGAATTTCAATAAAGCAAACTTTACTGATCTATTATATGACCCGCCGACATGTCGTAAAAATACCCCCGTTAATACCAATACACCAGTCCTGTATGAGACAGCCCTAGCATGTATTCAACATGGACGGTTGGTGTTAGCGCCGAAGTGGTGGCACATGGTGGTGTATGGACGTAGGACTACTGGACCTTGGTAACGAGCTGTGAAGCCTATGTCCAGAGCCGGACACACACACACACAAAAAGGAGAGCGTAAGATAGGATGTAGCAGTTGGAAAAAAAGATGAATATAACAAGAAGCAGGGAAAAATAAGCAAACGAAAAACTGAAATGGGAAAGGGACAAGGAGTAGGGGAGAAAAAGGAAAGAAAGAAGGGATCGAATGGGGGGAGGAGTTGAAGAGAAAAGGATTGGAAAGGTAAGAACTCAGTTTTTGATGCACTGAAAACAAGATTACCTTTACCCCAATCAGAGATATGAACCAAGTCAGGCATTAGATGTGCCATACTTCCATCCCTTCTTTGTTGAAGCAATTGCTGAGACGGATGCTGCGGGAGACGAATGGAAAGGTGGAGGTTGGAGTCATCAGCATATGAGTGGTATAGTTAGATGTACACCTTAGAAGGTCATTCATAAACAAAAGGAAGAGAGTTGGTGATAGGACGGAGTCCTGAGGAACACCACTGTTGACAGCTCTAGAAGAACAGTGGTCGTCTACAACAGCAGCTATAGAACGATCAGAAAGGAAGCTAGAGATGCAGGCACAAATAGAAAGGTAGGAGCCGTAAGAGAGTAGTTTGGAAATTAAGGATTTATGCCAGACCCGATCGAAAAGCCTTTGATATGTCAAGTGCAATGGCAAAGCTTTCGCCAAAGTCCAGAAAGGAGGATAACCAGCAATCTTAAAAGTGGGTGAGAAGATCACCAGTGACGCATCCCTGATAGAACCCATACTGACGATCAGAAAGTTAAGATAGGAAAGATGCTTTAAATTTTTTGTTGTTAAGAATAGACACGAAAACTTTCGAAATACAGGATGTTAAAGCAATTGGGCGATAGTTAGAGGGCAGGGAATGGTCACCCTTCTTTGGGACAGACTGAATGAAAGCAAACTTCCAGCAAGCAGGAAAAGTGCAAGTTGATAGATAAAGACGAAAGAGTTTACCTAAGCAGGGTGTAAGCACAGAAGCATAGTTCTTGAGGACAAAAGGAGGGTCCCCATCAGGCTCATATATCTTGTTTGTATTGAGACCAATGATAGCAGAAAATACAGTACATCTCAACTGAAGAAATTTTAATGTCAGCCATGAGGAACTCAGAGGGGGAAAAAGATGGAGGGACAGCACCGGAATTGTCTAAGGTGGAACTGGAGGAGAAAGTCTGAGTGAAGAGTTCCGCTTTATCAGTAGAAGAAATGGCTACAGAGTCATCAGTGTGGAAAAGAGGAAGGAAGGATGATGAGGTAGAGTTGTTGAAAGGTTTTTGGCAATGTGTCAGAAGGAGAGGGAAGAATTCGTGTTGGAAAGTTCAAAGCATTTAGTACAGATGAAGGTATTTTTAGCAGAAAGAAAATCAGACTTAGAACGACTCAGGGCAGAAACATAAAAGAGATGAGAATCAGGGGTGGGTTGGCTCTGGTACCTTTTGCAGGCCTTCTCCTTTTTGCGGACAGCATTAGAACAAGCGTGATTAAACCAAGGGTTTCTATACATTAATCAAAGGATATGGGAAAGGAATGTATGCTTCCATGCCTGAGAGAATAACCTACGTAATGCACATGGCACACTTAGGTGGTTCTCGGCCATGGAAGCAATAATCAGTCCAGGAAAAATAAAAGAAGTACTCCCTGCGGGCCTCCCAATCAGCAGCTCCGAACAGCCACAATCAACGTTTCTTTGGAGGGTCCACAGTCCGTACTGAGCAATACGACAGGGTAAGGTGATAAGGCTGTGATCGGAGGAGCCCAACCGAGAGAAAAGATTTACAGTGTTAGCAGAAGGATTAGTTGTTAGGAGGAGGTCAAGTATGCTGGAACTCTCTTCAAGCTGGGCAGAGATATGGGTGGGGTGCTGTACAAGCTACTCTAGATCATTAAGGATAGAAAAGATGTAGGCTTGTTCACCAGGTGGACCAGTGAAAGGAGAAGAGAGCCAAAGGTGGTGGTGAACACTGAAATCTCCTAGAATGGAGAAAGGAGAAATGGAAAAGATGTTTTCTTTTGCAGAAGTAAGATAGTTAAAGAATTTTTCATAGTCAATAGAAATAGGAGATAAGTAAACAGCACAGATACTTTTTGTCAGAGAACGAAAGGAAATCCGGAGCCAGAGTGATGAGAATTCAGAATAATCAAGTTCATTAACATACGAGCAAGATGTCGCTACATACATATGCGCAATAGCCACCTTTGGCTTTGAAATGAGTATAAAGAAAGTATGAGGATACAGAGAAGGGTTTGCTATCAGTTGCCTCAGACAGCTGAGTCTCAGCTGGGAAGAGAAGGTGAGGTTTAGATGAGGAGAGGTGGTGCTCAACAGAGAGAAAGACCGCGAATGTTGTAGAAATGAAGAAGTGAGTCAGAGAGTCCTTCCAGGCATCTCGCTGGGTTTTCGTTCGGTATATCATGATGAAAGCTGGAGTTACTAGCCCTTACTGCCGTTTCAGGTAGTGGTGCGTGGAGAGGGGAGCTGAAAGACGTGTAGAGGCGGGAGAGGGTGTATGGGAGAGGGTGCGGCAGCAGTAGGGGAGTGTGGAAGGATCAGGAAAGTGTGGAGGAAACGAGGGTGAGAACCAGTAAGTGAGGAATGGGTGACGGTGGGAAAGAGAGTGGATGCGGGAGTAGTGGGAAACGCGAAAGGAGTGGCTGAAGGAGTAGTGCGAAAGGTAATACAAGTGAATGAGGAACAGGGAGAAAGAAAGTGGAGATGTGAGTGGATGAGGGAGTAGTGGAAAAAAAACAAAAAGATGAAGACGGTGGATGAGGAAGTAGTGGAAAAAAAAATAACAAGAAGATGAAGAGAGTGGATGAGGAAGTAGTGAGAGAGGTGGAAAATGAGTGGATTAGGAAGTAGTGAGAAAGGAAGGTGGAGAAGGGAGTGGATGAGTGAGTAGTGAGAAAAGTGGAGAAGGAAGCAGATAAGGGAGCAGTGAGAAAGAAAAGTGGAGAATAAAGTGGATGAGAGAGCAGTGTGGGTCGATTCGTGAAGGCAGAACGATGAAGAGGTAGTGGAAAAGGGAATTAGGAGCGAAAGTGTATATTTATACGGGTTAACAAATTTTAAAGCTCCTTTTGTTGTGTTGGTTGAGGAAATGAAATATGAACTGTCAAGTTAGGTTGAAAGGGTAGCATGGATGTCTGAAGGATGCTAAGATTAAGTCAGGAGGACTTTAGGGAGTGGTCCGATGCATGTGACTTTCACTGTAAGGTGGGGCTGGAGTTGGAGGAGATATCCATTCCCTTCCTTTGACAAATATGTGAAAGTAAAGTCCGAAAGATGCCACATAAAGATATATAATGCCATGTTAATGTCGATTTTTTTTCCTGTCTTTTAAAAATCGCCTTTAACATGGAAGCGTGAGACTTTCAACCATAACGGGTATTTTCTCGGAGATGAAAGTCAGCTTTGGGCAAAATGTTTGAAAATACACCCCGAAGTTTTTTCATGGCAAATACGAGTAGCCAGAAAAGAAAAAAATACTGTATTTGGAGGTATTTACTTATACTTTGCTATGAAGATACTAAGGTCAGTCATTATGTACACAGCACTTTCCTACAAGATAACTACAAAATATATAGCGGATACAAAAGGCACGACAACAAGATAATTGCATAAAAATAGTGTGTAGCGATGTAGTTACGTTGTGTATTACATACTGGAGGTGATGCTGATAGGCCATCCATTGCTGCATTAATAGTCAAACAGGCCAATTATCAGATGTACTGAGATGATACACACACGGGAGAGAGAGAGAGAGAGAGAGAGAGAGAGAGAGAGAGAGAGAGAGAGAGAGAGAGAGAATCATATGCTCTACTGTATGACCAAAAATATAGTGGAAGAGAAAGCATATGTTTTAACTTGAGGGGCACTCAGTGGAGCGCATCTCTCCGACAAGGACAACGTAATTCCAAACCACTCTTCATAATGGGTTAGGTTTTCTCATCACTGATTAGAGTTTCACAAAAAATGTTTTCCGGATCCAGAATCTGTAATGCAAGCCGGATCGGTCCCAAAATTTAATCGATTGTTCCTTGGGACATGGGCTATCTACCCACCTAATTTGGTCCAAATCTCTCTTTTTGTTTTTAGTAATTCTGCTAACAGACAAAAAAACAAACAAACAAACAGGGATGAAAACATACTTTCCTGGTCGGAGAAAATTAACAAGAAACTATAAGTGTCCGGAATCTTTGTTGCTGCTGATAAGGTTGGTTGTGGGAGTCTGCTTGTCAAAAACAGTGTCAATAGGATGATAAACGGGAGAGCAATTACCGTACAGGAGCAGCAGTAAAAAAAAAAGTAGCGAAAACAGAATAAATGAAAATACTAATAAAGTACTTCACAGACAGAGAAGCAATTAAAGAGTTAAAAATTTAAATTATATATAATAATCTGCAGCACAAACAGCTAAAATCACCGTAGCAGCCGTGGCTCAGTGGGTTAGAGGGCTCCGCTCTGACCAAAGGGTTGGAGGATCGAATCCACCCAAGGGTCATTGGTACACATCAGGAAGGGCATCCGATAATAAAATGCTACACGCTCCAGTCCAAAGTCCTCTGCCCAGGGGCAACGCCTTAGCCCTTCGGGGATACCTGGCGTAAAACTAAATTCTTATGTACAAACAGCTAAAATTACTGGCGGTGACAACAACATTCTGCACAGAACAAACCTAATTATGACATGTAGTAACAAACACAAAACAAACGATGAAGGAAGCAACAATAATGACAAAAGAATAAATAAATAAAATCAAGAAAAAATTTACAATCTCAAACGACAACCATATCTTAGGAACATAAATAAATATATATATATATATATATATATATATATATATATATATATATATACATATATATATATATATATATATATATATATATATATATATATATATATATATATATATATATATATATATATATATATATATATACAGTATATATATATATATATATATATATATATATATATATATATATATATATATATATATATATATATATATATATATATATATATATATATATACAGTATATATATATATATATATATATATATATATATATATATATATATATATATATATACAGTAAATATATAGTGTTCATCAGAAGTATTGAGCGCCCTGCGTCCCTCCTATGAAACAAACCTTTCATAATTGAAGAAACATATAAATAATGCATTTTATTTAACTTTAATGCTTGGTAGGGTATCCTTTACGCTTCTTCACGGACCTGAGACATTGTGGAAGTGAAAGGGTGAGGTTCCTGATGTGCTGGAGTGGTATTTTTTCCCAGGAGTCACGAATGGCCGCTTCCAGCTTAGGCAGAGAGCTCACGTCCTTCCCTTGGAGATTCTTCTTTACGAGGTACCAGAGGTTTTCTATTGGGTTGAGGTCTGGGCTATTGCCTGGCCAGTCTTTCATGAATGATACCTCGCAGTCACGAAGCCAGTTGGAGACCGATTTGACTTTATGAGCAGGTGCACCGCCCTGCTAAAACACTCGTGCACCTGTGAGCTCGAAGGACTCAGGTAAAATGATCACAAAGAAGCTCCAGGTAAATGTCCTGATTCACTCTGCAGTTCTTGGGAAGCACAACAAGCTTCCCCAAACCTTTCCCAGTGAAACAACACTATACCATAAGTGAATCAGGGTGTTTAACTGTGCTCTCCATGTAACGGGGGTCAAGTGGGTCACTACCTTTGCGCCGGTACATGCGCGCTCCTTGATCACAGGAAACACTAAACGTTGCCTCATCAGACCACAACACTGACAACCATTGGTCCTCACCCCAGTGAAGGTACTCGTTAGCAAAGGCAAGCCTACGAAGTCGCTGGTAACGTGTAAGAAGAGGCTTTCTTACAGGCCTGTGACTTGTGTAACCAAGTTCATGGACTCTTCAAGACACTGTGCGCACTGAAACCTCACCAAACACTTCCGGGTTGCTCTCCTTAATTTTCCTTGCATTCAGACGGGGATTAGACTCCACTGCAAGTTTTAAAACATTAACAGACCTCGGGAAAGTTTTCCTGGTCCTACCAGACCGCAGTTTCTTTGTTGGAACGTCACCACTATTTTCCCCTCGAAAACGTGCACACCACCGCACTGTCAATCAAGCCATGCAAACTAATTTACTAATTTCCTTCGTGGGGTGTCCTGCCTCCTTGAGAGCAATGATCTGTGATATGATTTCACTCGAAAGTTCATGGGTAGGGGCCATAACAAAGTGGCGAAAGCCAAAACACTGCGGGACACTAGGTAAATAATGGCTCAAGAAGAGAGGGAGGCACGGCAGAGTTCCTCTCTCTCACGCAGCCCATAGGCAACTGAGGCAGGAGCCAACCAGCGCGCAGTAAGGCCTCAAGCTGCCGTGACGTCATGTTAGCGGCCCAAACATTTGGCTCAATTTTTAGTACCAAAAAAGGGTGATTCTTTTTTCGCCAAAAGTATTGCGCGCCCTGCCATAGGCGCTCGATACTTCTGATGAGCACTGTATATATATATATATATATATATATATATGTATATATATATACAGTATATGTATATATACATATATATATATATATATATATATATATATATACAGTATATATATTTATATATATACATATATTTATATATATATATATATATATATATATATATATATATATATATATAATGAAAAGGAATATCAGGGCTTGAATAAACAACATCACCATTTATACTGCTAACGTTTCGGTAACAACACGTATAATCTTCAAAGTCTAAAAACATAAAAAATCGATAGGATAGAGCTGATTTAACGATATCATTAAAGACTACTTTAACGTTTAAAGCAGAAAATATTAATCATAAACCAAAGTATAAAGATTAGTTAATGACAACATTAACAGTAATTAGTATACCAAATAATGGAAGTGTGCATAATTACTGGTAATATTCTTGTTTCACCAAGAAAAAATAGGTCAAGCCTAAGAGACAGGAATAATCATAACTTCTAAACAAGAAAATGTGCATAATAACAAGGATAAACTACCCTAAACTAGATCAGTAAAGATAAAGGAGGATGCAGAAAATAAGCATGACTTGCTACAACTTAAGTAAAAACAAAGCAGATAATAAACAATGCAGTCATAATTGTAGAGATATAATTATACGGATATAATTTATCCAGTGGATAGGTTTTTTATTTTATTTACTGCATAAATTTTATATCCTTATAATCATGACTGCATTGTTTATTATCCACACTATTTTTACTTATCAAGCTTTCGCAGTCACAAAAATTTGTATAAAGAAAAAATTTACATCTCGAAAACATCCACAAAAAAATATATATATATATCACTCACATTACTACCATCAATCTATGGAAAAGAAAAACAGTATTTGGAATATTCACAAAGAAATCAAGGGCAATAACTTGAAACATGCTAACCATACCCTTAACAACAGCAACCAAACAAATCCCATAATCAGGCACTGTGCCGTGTTTATCTCTGCTCAAATGACTGCCAAATACAACAAACAAATTAAAAACAGAAACAAAACAAGAACACCAATCATAAAGAAATGTAAGACAACCAAATGAAACTAAGTGACAAACAAGCCCAAAGTTTGTATCTGTTTGTAAAGGACCAAACAACACAACACCTGTAGCGGGTGAATCAGGGATGATAAAACCCATTAATTACTTGTCATTTTTGTGTTATTATGGTTGGCGGCAATTACCTGTGGGGAACGTGCCTTCCAGCCTCGTTAGTGGGTTAATTAGTGACTGTGTGTGTGTGTGTGTGTGTGTGTGTGTGTGTGTGTGTGTGTGTGTGTGTGTGTGTGTGCATCAAACCTTACATTAAGATGGTACGTTCTTTCCAGCAAACGCCATACGATTTTGTTCTGCTTGGGAATGATTTCTCATGATGGAGTTAAAAACAATTTTCATCAACACCTTCCCAATCTGATGACGTCTTTTTAATGCTGTTTTTGCCATCACAAGACAATTTTATGTGTCATGACACCCCTCGTACTGAAAGGATTAAAAAATACCATTACTTCAGTAACTCCATCAATATGACTTAAAATCTCAGTTCATTTCTGCTACCTTTCAGACGATACAAAAAACAGTTCTCGCCACTAGAAATGCTCATTTCAAGAAATACCAATAATGATATCATGGAATGAATAATCTGTCTATCTCTCTACAGCCAGACGCCATAATCCCTTAAGGGGTGGCCGTTTGTCTTTGAGGTAGTGCTTTTACGGGGAGGGACATTAACCCTTCGCCAACTCACTTGCTGACACGTAGGGAACATATATGGGTTCTTATATGGTTACCACCCAGTGTTGTGAATGGTTTCCTTGCTTACAGGAAACCATTAAGCTTGTCACTCAAAATAAAGCCACCTGAAGTGGAAAGAGGGGTAATTAAAAGTGACAGGAAAGTTGAGTGAAACAGGAAGAGTGGAGGGCAAATACAAGAGAAGAATGATAAAAGTGAATGATATAAGATGTTCATCTTATAATCACCGAGTTACCCACGTTTTTTTTTTTTTCTGTCTGAGGCATAAAAACTTGCATGCTGGGTCGACTTTACGTTCAGAGACAACATTAATCTCCCAGTTAACGTCTCTGAGTGTTCTTTCTTACCCACCACGTGCTGCTAGAAACATCTGTAAGACATGCATTTAGGTTTTAGTCATATTACTACCACTCATTGTAATATCACAAAATCACGTTCCCTTTCACTGCTTTTTTCACTCAATATAGCACCAAATAATTCTGACTTCTATGTTTGTCATGTACGGTAAGACAATATAATTGAGGTAAATCCCACGGACTTTAAAAACTGCATGGATACACCCAAGTGGTTGGTGTTTGTGAGAAAGACTGAGGGTGGGGCCGGTAGGTATGAGACTTGGGCACAGAACTCCCTCACAACGGCCACTGATTGGCTCTGAGCATGATGTCACAGCCAGCCTCACCATCCACTACCCACCCAGGAGTGCGGTGTTCATTCATTTTCCACTACGTGATTTCTCCTCTCCAGAAGAGCTGTGGTCATCTATGGTGTTGGATCACAGAGTGGATAATGTGTGGAAAAATGAACGTGTTAACGTAATGAAGTAAAGCATCGCCCCTGCTGCAGATACACTGTCTACAGCGTAATTCGTCACAATGTTTCGAAACTGCTGAGTCGCCTGCTCAGACACCACAGATGCTGCTGCCGCACTGATCTGTGGACGGGATGTAACCCACTATGCCAAGCCCTAACTAAACAAGCCAGGCAAACGCACCAGCCATAAGGTCCAAACACCCGTCTCTTTATTGAGATTTTCGACCACACTGTCGATGAAACAATATCTAAGAATTCCTGCAGGAATACAGAACAAGGGCTGGAGAACACATTGCTGCCAGTAGCTAGGACACGTCGACACTTCACGTTTGCTAGATGCTGATAAAGTACTTCATCACCTACACCTTGGTAATGCGATAAGCTAGGATGATTACCGACATCAAAGGCCACACAAAGGCCATAAATCACTGTCATCAATTTACAACAAACCAGAGAACACATGCTGGTCACCTTGGAAGGCACCCCAGTATCTTTTTCTTATCTATTTCTCCATACCACCATATGAATAAACAAGAAAATACATACCCGTAATCATACTCCAGGTACTGAATCACACACATAGCACACACAAAAGAGGCTCTAATTATGTAAGAATAAACAGGATATGAATGACTTAACATTACATTGATAATAAAGCAAATACATAAAGACGTCAGCGTACTGAAGGCCGTAGAAACGCATAAATAACAAAACATACATAAGAGAAGTGTGCTCTAATTTGGTAAAAAGAAGCAGAAAAAAGATGAAGCATGACACAAACAAAAGTACTCTGGACTTATAATGTAAGACGTGGGCGCGATTTTCTTTTATTAACACACCTGTGAAAACAAGAGGATTGGCAAAAGCTTGGAAGGTAAACAAGGCTATATATTTGTTTTCTTTTTCTTTTTCATTTATGCTGAGAAAAATAAACATACCTGGAGGCTGGAAAAGTTGTCTTCCAAAGAGCTGGACAAAGTGAAGCCATAATAAGGATCTGTATAAGCTGCTGGACACATCACGTTAAAAAGACTGGAAATTAAAGGCAATGGGGGAAATAAACAGGGAAACCTGTTGGAGAATCAGCTATACTCTTCTAACTGTGAACTGGCCTACATTTTCGGCCTTTTGTTGCTTATTTCACATAGCTTATCGACAGAAGAAAAAAAATACTACAGTTCAGCATTGCACTAATGCTACTATATTCTTACAGCTCAGCATTCATGATTAGTATACGGCAATTTGGGCCTAGTTAGTGTAAAACGAGTAGCGTTTTAAGCACGTGAGACTTAGTGGTGTACTGCTGCATTTGAGAGCTGTACAGAAAAGGGATGGGTAAGTATAAGGATGCCTGCCCAACATAACGGGAAAGGGATACAAAGAACAAAGTCAGTGCTACTGACACACAGCATGCAGAGAAAGTGTATGATAGCACTGCAGCGATGCAACAGAGACTGAAGGGTGTAAGTGGTGAGCGGAACCGATAAGACGAAAAGCCTGAAACTTGTTTTCATTTTGTTATTGCTACTGCCAGAGGATTTTATCAAACTTCTGGATGGGGAAGAGAATATATGTATCATTATTAGTGTGATGCGACATGGAGGAAGGGCAGCTGATGGTGGAGAGAACAGGACAACATGGAGATGATTTGTTTGTGGTCACTCCCTCTGGGTTGTAAGTATCTTCCTACGCACAAATAAAAAAAATGTTTAATGAAGAACGTTTCTAAGCTCTAAAAATACAAGAAGTTTTCTGTAAGCTGAAAAAGACTATTTGGCGGTGGTAGAGATAAAGTATATATGAAAAAGATAATCATGGAAAGAGTTAAATTATTTTTCCCATATCGTCCATTTTATCGCTATGCCACCGTTAGATTTCTATTTATTTCATCCACTTCTCACCAATTGTTAACGGCTTAGGAAGAACCTCTCGTACAGAAAGCGTTAGAACCAGTATCAGTTAACTCCTTAACTTCGAGGACATTTCCATTTGCGTGCCAAGCAAAGGCAATTTCTTATGATTTACGAAGGACTTCTCGTAGTGAAAGAGTTTGAACAAATTAATATTTTATTATATTATTGCCACACCCAAATTACTATGACCTAAATTTCTTGTAATGAACAGGTTAAACATAAAGATGATGATACTTATAATAAATTCTGGCTAGCATTACATTACTTTATCCAGTTCATGGGACACTTCTCTTAGAAAAGGGTTAATGGAGCTTGTTTCTTATCCGATTACCACCTGAGGTCTCTCCTACTGTAATTAAATTGTTTTGCGGTTGTACGAACAGACTATGTAAGCCGTCATCGTAGTGAAGAGGTTGAACAATAAGTGCAGTAGCATCTCTAGTCGTGTTCTCATGGGTTAAGGAGGCTCCCTGACACTCCTTCCTCAATTATATATGCCAGGACATTAAAATATCATAACACACTATATAATAGCTAGTGAGGTATATACTATTAGAAAGTCATGCCTAACATCTAGAGAAAAGACCAATGTACTCTATATTATAGTTAGGGATGATCGTTGCTTGTAGATTGGCTTATATGGTGGCAGTAATCGCACGAACCACATCTACAATTCTACAGTTAAATCTACAGTAACAAGACAGGAAAAAAGAACTACTACAATTTCGAGCCATACGACGCCTCAACTTTATACTGGCGGTGGTTCAACGATCTACAGTTACAGCCAACTTCCCTATCTCTACGTCTATCTACAACTATGTAAATCGATCCTGGGGGCAAGCAGGAAACCCGCGAACCACTATACAATCTATTTACGCCCCACAATTTTATCAACATTCAACTTTCAGCCACGATAATTTTAGTCAGCTACGAGTTTCAATTCTATGATTCACAACCAATTACAAGCATCTAGGACTGCCACGAAACAAGCCAATCTACAAGCAACAATCATCAATCAAACTACAACTTTGCAGCAGAACTCTCCTGAACCCTACAACAACAAACAACAGCGATATATGAAAGCCAATGAACGTTTCTATTAACAATCAACAAACAATTTAAGAATCAACTCTACAAACAAAACAAGATACTACAATTCTACAGATGAACTACAAGCAGGTGAGACGGTAACCAAGATCAGTTACAAGTTCGCATCATACAGCAAGAAACTATAATTAAAAGTTGTACAAGAAACCATGAGCATCTCAAGAAGCCTACAGTTCTATGATAATCAAAAGCACTACAAATTAAGAAGCAGAAAGTGAGGAGGTGCTGCTGTAGTGGTGATTGGAGACACAATGCACCAATGCACCAAGAACCTAAGCCTGCATTCACCAGCCCTGACTCACCACGCACCTCACTCATCACACTCACCATTACTCACTACTGCTCCATCACCACCACCACAACTACCAGAGTCAGGTGTCAACTTCTGCTGTGCCAGCGTTTACTGAGAACACCATAACACGTCAGTCAACCCGTGTCTGACACCACAATCACCACCACATTCGCTATTCCCACCACGATTAAAATCAGTGACTTGAATATTTACTTCATTTATATACAATACACAGTGATAGACAGGGTGATAGACAAACATTCTGCCCAGACATTAATGTGCTTTATAATTACAACTTACACACATATACCTACTTCAGTTATCTACATTAAATCAATCACTAAGTACTTACACCAACAATAACAAGTATATGCCATATATATTCATGCATTTACTACAGCATTCATACCTATATCGTTTCATGAGTACAACTAGGCAACATTCCATCTGCAAACGGATAAATAAGAAATAGCATCACATTAACACAGTGAGCGATTAAAATAACTGTAATATGCAGTTATTAAAATCGTCTAATGGAATCAGACAAATTAAATTACAATGAGAATCCAGAAGAGAGAAAAAAAAATGGCCAACACAAATAAAGTTATCAAGAATGAACAGCCTCTTTCACACAATCGTGAGGACAAAGATTTCCACACAGTGCTGATGCATACATTGTCCAGCATAGGTACTTTACAAAGGAAAAACCAAGTGAGTGTATATTTTTTATGTTGTATAAATATATACCTGGTATATATATATATATATATATATATATATATATATATATATATATATATATATATATATATATATATATAATAAGAAAACATGGGGTGGCATAATTATAATATCATTTTCAATAATAACTGTGCAACATAACTTTGCCTATTCATACTGTGTAATATTACTACAGCAAATGTTATATATGACAGATTCATAACACGATTCATTGCTGTACCTTGCAACTGTGTTATTATTGTGTAAGTATATGCATGTGCACACAATTATGTCTTAACTTACAATGTTACTTGCAATGTAATCGTACAATATTACTACAGTTACTAAAATTACAGTACCTACAATATTACTGCAGTTACCATAATTAACTACACTATCACTGCAGTTATCTAAGAATTACAATATTACTACAATTAAAACTACAATTATGTAACAATTACATTCATACGCTGTAACTACAGTGTTCCTACAATTCTATGTTACCAGAATTATGTATTTCAATCATCATACAAGTTGAATATAATATTAGGCATTACTGTAGGCACAACACCATATGTAATGTAATGACCTAACAACATTACCATTGCATAAATATATGCGTATGTCTGTTGTCCATACACATTGGTGTCACTATATCATACAATATATTATACAATGTTCTACGTTCAATTTTACTACCATGTATTTACTCTATTGCATATATTACACAAACAATATATTACTACAATATGTTTCTACAGTATTTTTGTATCTCTACAACAATGTCATGAATACCATGTATTAACAAGTTACGACAGAAAATGTATATAATTTGTTACTACATGCTGTCGTATGTATGCCACCTAGGCGTGACCGGGCGATGTCAGGGCACTAAAATATCATAACACACTACATAATAGCTAGTGATGTATATACTGTTAGAAAGTCGTGCCTAAGTTCAAGAGATCTGGAGGAAACACCAATTCACATTCTAGTTAGGGAATTTCGCACACAGCATAGTATGACACTGGATGGGTAACTTCCACATTTTGGAATTTTGGAAAGTCCCTTGATATGTGCCCTCATGCATAACCCAGCCAGTCTTATACAGGGGAAATGGGAGAGACAGGGCAGAAGAGGTTAGGAGAAAGAGAGGCACAGTGGGAAAGGCAGGAACAGAGCGAACAGAGTTAGCAAGCATAAAACTGTTCTTTCCTCAGTACTGCTCTTTTGAGATACTTCCTTTGGAGAATAAATCTGCAGTCAATCCCCAGGCTTATCTTTATCTTTCTCCTGTCATCCACAACAAGAACAACTTGAACATTCTGTCCTTAAAAATCCCTACAATCTAACACATTTTTGGAAACACTCAGTGACGGCTACGATATTTACTTGGAATATTTTTCCTTGGTATTCTCTCACATGTTATTTAAACCTATATTCTTTCAGCCCTCTGGCTGTCGTGGATTCCCTTCAGCTTAATAAAGTAGTCTGGAGTAAGCAGAATTAAGGTACAAAAGCTCTTTATCCTGGCCCCAACGTCCATCGAATCATATAAGAATGATTGACGTTAATCGGATCAAAATACAATTTTGTATATGGCGGCCATACTGTTAATATCGACAATTTGCGTATGTATAGGCCACACTGTTAATACTGACAATCTGCATAAACTTTAGTACAGTAATCCCTGTAATAATCGGATGCCGAATTCCCAGACACCCCAATGTCTGGACATTTTGGGCCCTGGCCTTTGGAACCCAAAAATGGCAAAAAAAAAAAAAAAAAAATGTAAAAACGCAAAAAAAAAAAAAAATCTGACATTTTTTCAGCCATCCTTTGAACTTGGCGCGTGGCACTGAACAGCTATGTTTTCGCCCGTAGTAGGGCAGCCCCTTGCTTCCTCCCCTCCACAGTTACCACCTAACTACTATGCTGACTAGATGCTCGTTACAATGGCTGCTGCACTTGCTCGTTTTTTGAATAAATAGTGAATAAACTGCAATACCGCGCCACTAGACCACATGGAAATTTACAGTGTTGTGCAGTGTTAAGAAATTAGAATTCAGAGTGCAAAGGATTAAGTTCAGAGTGCAAACTGGCATGTTGCAACTGGCGTGGCGCAAGTAAGAAGAGAATGTGCAGTGTTGAACAGTTATAATTCACAGTGCAAAGGATAAGTGCAGCACAACACTGGATTACTGTACATGCTTCAAGAACATTTTCACCACTCCCAGAGCCTTAGAGGAGGCAGGTAAATCTTCATAATGGCCACGGACGTGTTGAAAGTACCCTGTGCACTGCTAAATATTTTTGAAACTCCTCATTCTCTGGTTCCTTTTCATTTATTTCATCCTTTCTGTCCCTTTTTTATGTGAATAGGGTCATAAACAGGTGCTATGCATGTCCGGTAGGGAGTTATGTGGTGGTTTTCTGAGTTAGGCTGGGTTAGGGTCCATAAGTACCTGTCCAGGAGGCATTATCCCAATTCTGGGACACATCCAATATCCAGACAAGCCTTTGGCTCTATTACATTGGTTATTGGACTGATTACTGTAAGAAGAATATTAAACATTTTGCTGCTTCTTACAAATTTTGAAGCTTATACTGGCTATCCTTAGGCGATTATTTTTCATTCAGGAAAACCCGTAGCAACATGAGTAAAAACTACATGAAGCACTGGAACTAACATTGCACTTCACTGCGGCTGACTGCAGTTCCTTTTATTCCGCTCAGAAAAACACATCATGGCAAAAACGGTCAATGTGCCATATGCAGAAATACGCTAGTAAAGGAAATGAGCTCTGAGGCATCCTTAGTCCACGAGGAGAGCACCTGCATTCACCACCCCACGTACCGTACCAACACCACTTACACAGAGGGCAGGGGGAAGGGGAAGGGGGGATGAACAAATATCTATGATAGAATACAATTACGAGAAAACAAACCAAGGCAAATTTGTCCCATTGGCCAGATTAATTCACCAGAAGGCCGGCTACCTCAGTAACCTCCCAAAATGAGAGGTCTTTCGTCAGCTGAATAACATCGTGTCATGATAGCAAGAATGAAATACAAAGCTATCACTTTACTGAAAGGGTTATGGGACCAATCCTTTTATTTACTAACTCCTTCACGTTCATTAGGGGATGTCCATGAGTTCCTCGCTACGGAGCGAGTGCCATTGTTTAGACAGTATTAAAATTGTATCCACTGGTTGAAGTTTACGTTAAAATCCTGTCTTACTGTACAGTATAATCCTATTTCTCTCTTTCATAATATTTTCCAGTAACTCAGTTCCATCAGATTAAGTTGGATCGGTATAAGTATGGTGCACCTACATAATTTCTACGTCCTTTTTGTATGTCCACTGTAAACAGTTTTGATGGGAGTAGTGGCCAAAAGTAAGCTGTAACCTCCCACCTGAGACTCACTTCATGTCACCGAGTCCCCTCTACAGTACTTGTATGTACACCATCATATACCTACAGCATACCAATTTGTCTCCATCTTCCCCATTCAGGCTCAGAGTCATAATTTTGTGCTGTCTTCATTCTACGCGATCTTCCCCATTAGACTTAGTTTCATACCTTTCTGATCTGTCTCCATTCTTCCATTCTGCATCTCATCATCCTTGTTTTACTCACATGCTCTTGCAGTTTCCTCCTCTCACAAACTCTTCAAACATCAAACATCAGTTTATGAAGTTGTAATTACCAGAAATCAATTACCAAACAATTACCAACAGAAAAATGATGAAAGATTGTGAACAAACAGCTGCAAACACAGTTACAGGGAACAGACATTTGTGAACAAACAATTAGCTTCTTTAGTACAATGATGTCATTTTTAAATACCTTCACTATTTAGCGTCTCTCCTAAGCTGAAAAGAATCGTTTGCAAATAGAAGCAATAAATTTAAGATGCTGATACTATTCTAATGTGTATAATGAAGACTGCCTCTAATCTCATCATTACAAAAACAATAAAGTTCGTCAACCCCAAAACTGTGTCGCATCATAAACTCGCCAGGAGTAGTGAGTAAAGGAATGGGTGAGTTGGGCTGAAAATTTGGTGGGTGGCAGGGTTGGGAGAAGAAAATATACCCTGTGAAGATGGGTGTTATAGGATTACTGGTTGGACTGTAGTGATGGTTGATTATAAAATGTCCACCGAGAATGATGTTAGATGAGCAAAACATTTTGCATAGGAGAAAAATGCTCATATTCTCGTTGGTCAAGGATGATCCCTAGCACCTCTTCCTTAGTGCTTTAATCTTAGATAAGTCTGGTAAACATAACATTATGTGATATTTATGCAAAGCACGGTGGCATTAAAAGGATTCAGATGACACACAAAAAGATGGTAAGGTGTAAATGAGGAAAATAAACCGCTTAGGAACAGGTACTGGGGAGCTTCCTTAACTGACAAAAATGCAGGCCAGCAAAATAATAGAATGAACTGGAAGTAGCTTGGAGGTTGAGGAGGGGCCATGAGAGAAATACGTGTAAATATTAATGTCGTACAATTAATGGCATAAGCTTAGTGAATGTTTATTTTTTAGTGAGGCTTTATTTTAAAGCTTTCTCCAACAATAACAGCAAAAATAAGACATTGGTAACCTTGCGTTGCTCCCATTATTTGGCGCCTTGTAATGCAGGTAATAGTACTGAGATACAGTAATAAATGATTGTAAGCTTAGGTCAATTTGCGAATCTCAGCGGAAGTGATGTGACCGAAGGAGGGTAATTATCCTAATGCGAGTATTTTATATTGCACCACATATTCTTCTACCTACCTGTCTATCTATCCATCTATACATATATCTATGTATCTATCAGTCTATACATGGTCCGATTGTATATCGCATCTGTTTTTTAAGTGAAAAAAAATGTCCCACATTCCATCTATATACTTATTTAAGATTTTTTTGCTTCACAGTATATTCTAACTGAGCTACATTTCATTATTTGCTTACTAACTATCTCACTAACTTCTACTCTTGGTCTCTTGTCTGACGCCGTTTCTATGAGGGGTGGGCTGGGCATAAGAATCTCTGGAATTTCGGTGGTCTTCTCAATATCGCATTGTTGTCAGGTTCAGAGAAATTTCTGTGTGTGTGTGTGTGTGTGTGTGTGTGTGTGTGTGTGTGTGTGTGTGTGTGTGTGTGTGTGTGTGTGTGTGTGTGTGTGTGCGCGCGCGTGTGTGTGTGTGTGTGTGTGTGTGTGTGTGTGTGTGTGTGTGTGTGTGTGTGTGTGTGTGTGTGTGTGTGTGTGTGTGTGTGTGTGTGTGTGTGTGTGTGTCCCTCCATGGGAACCATCTTGTCGTGGTGGAGTGTTTGCACGTCCTGTAAATCAGGTGGGCCGTACCAGTGGGGGAAGGGGGTAGATCTTACCCCCGGACTCAGCAGGAGGACAGGGTTACCCAGGCTGGAGGGGCCATCAGTCAGGGGTCAGAATAAGTGTTTCCAGGTCCACTGCTTTGTGGGTTGCCCTTGATGGGTTAAGACTACTGAAGTATACCCCAAACGATAAGTCCGTAATTGGTGTTCCCTGGAAGGTGAGGCTCGACAGACAGAGCTCTCGGCAGACTCCTGTAACCCTGCTCAGTAGACTGTCGTCATGAATCTTCGTGCCACCATCCCAGGCTGAGAAGGGCCAAGTCACGTGGTGGTAAGGACTGCACAGCCTAACCATGACATCAGAGCCATTCAATGCACAAACCAATTACTGTACTCACTTCCTATATCATCTGTCATCAAAATCAAAAGCCCTATAGTGACAGGATAGGATGACAGCGACAGGTCATGGATGTGGCTGGAAGTCACTAGCTCGAGTCCTGCCCACAGGAGGCATTGCCCCAGTGGTTGCTGGCATGATGGCACAGGAGCAGGTCATGCCTTCGGCAGCATCCAGTGCGACTGAGCAGCCGGAAATGGATGCCCAACCGCTTACTCCTGATGGGGAAGGGTTAGAAGAAGTATAAAAAATTTTTGCTGCTCCGCACCACCTGGGTAGATGACCGCGTCTCTCAAAGCATCCCACATTGCAATTGAAAAACCAAAAGAATCCCTCTGACAATTGCTACCTGGAATATACGACCCTTGTTTGTTACTGCCCAGCACACACGACCACGCCGTAGAACTACCCTTGTTGCACATGAACTGAAATGATATAAAATTGACATTGTTGACTTATCTGAGACTCGCCTCTCAAAAGACAGCAACCTAATAGAAGCAGGACAAGGGTATACCTTTTTCTGGAGGGGATACCCAGACAGTGTAAGAAGAAACCATGGCATTGGCTTTGCAGTCCGAAGCAACCTACTACAGAATATCCAAGAAATACCTGTGGGTATATCAAAGAGGCTGACAAACCTTAAGGCCAATATGCAACCCTCATCAGTGCCTATGCCCCATCGCTTGATTCTGAGGACACTGTTAAAGATTCCTTTTATGACTCTTCTATGCTACCATTCGCTCAGTACCACCTGATGAAAAACTGATCCTGCTTGGAAATTTTAATGCCACAGTGGGAAAAAATAATCACCTCTGGCAAGGCATTTTAGGTTGCCATGGTGTTGGTAATATTCTTTTTTTATGAGTCCAATCCTGGGCATAGTTTTCACAGCCTGTTTCCAAGGCCCAGTAGTCCTCCTGCATAACATACACCTCTGCATGTCACCATGTCGGCGCTGACACCCACCGTCCATATTTAATACATGCTAGGGCTGTCTCATACAGGACTGTGTACTGATATTAGTGGGAGTATTTCTACATTTTGACAGATCTTCTGATGGATCAGTAAAGTCTGCTTTTATGAAATTCAGATCCATAAACTGTTCTCTGCCCCTGCCGGGATTCGAATCTGGGTCCATTAGGACTGCAGGTCACCTCTCTACTGATCCAGCCACTGCCTCCCCCTAAACAACATGGACAACAATTGCCTTAGACTGCTTTCCTTATGCTCAGAGCACAGTCTGATCAACACCAACACCATTTTTCAGCTTAAGAATAAACACAAGACCACATGGATACACCCACAGCCAAGACATTGACACCAAACTGACTACGTCATTGTATAGTAAGGCTGAGAGATCAAAGAGAAGTTCTGATAACCCGAGTTATGAGAGGTGCTGAGTGCTCAACAGACCATAATCATATAGTCATCAAACTGCAACTAGTTATACGCCCACAAATATGCCACAGACCATCCACTAAGAAAATAAACTGTAGTAATTTGAAGGATGTGGCAACTTGTAACACCCTCCACAGCACTATTACAACTGAGCTCTCTCAATCCCCACGACTTGATCCAAACAACAATGAAACAAGCCTAGACTCAGGCTGGCTAAGCATTAAGACATTGCTCCAGAGCACTGCAGAAGAAACCTTAGGCTTCTCTCCCTGCCATGAAGTCTGGTTTGATGGAAATGCTGAGGGCATACAACCTTCTTGCAATGAAGAATATAGCACATAACAACTGGCTGGCTCATGCTGTTGTCTTAACTCTCAAAAATGATTTGCAGAATCTCAGAAGTGAAACCCAGAGATAAGTGCGTGGTATAAAAAAACAAACAAATGGTGGACTGGTGCTGAAAAACCGGCTAAAAAATCATTTTTTCATCAAGTGTTTTGACCCACTTATACCTAACCAAACATAACATTTTAGTCAATCAAAGTTTACACGCCACACCGACGATTCGCGACCCACTCATCAAGCATATGCATGCGGTAGGCGCAAAAAATGACAGAAAAGTTCCCAAAATATCACGCAGCTCTTCCAGAATGTACAACGCAGTCTACCAATCGGCAATTTCGGAATGCTATATGCAGCTGAGGGCTTACAACTATGTATGGGCTAACCAAATACAACATAAACCCTGTCTGATCAGCTGAAAGTTCCTGAATGACTAGCAGCAATCCTAGAAAGATGGGCACAGCACATCAACACCTTGCTGAATCAAAGAAACCCAGTGCGGCACAGTATCCTTGATAATATACCAAATGTTCCTCAAGTGGAAGATCTCGATGTCCCACCACACATGCGGAAGCTCTTCAGGCCATCCAGTCTCTAAAAAATAACAAAAGCCCTGGTCCTGATGGCATACCATCTGAAATAATTGAAGTGGGTGGCCAGTTACAGTACTTCACCAGCATCTCCATATCATACTGACTTTCTAGAACCAAGAACAAATTCCATCTGAATGAATTATGATATTGTAACCAACTACAAGAAGAAATGGGACTGCTCAAATTGTGACACACAGTAGAGGCTAACCTCTCCTTGTGAATGCTGGCATAGAACTAGCTAAAATAATGTTGTCTAGACTAACGAAACATGTTACTGAGTCAACACTTCCTAAAACACAGTGTGAATTTCAGAAGGAAAGAAGTATCTATGAGATGATCTTTGTTGCCTAATAAATACAAGAGAAATGCCAAGAGCAGAACCGTGACTTGTATACTGCATTCATCAATCTTGCAAAAGCGTTCCATGCTGTCAACAGAAAACTTTTATGGAATGCTCTTTCAAAATTTGGAGTTCCAAAAATTTCTTATCATCCTAAAGAGTCTGCATGACAACATGAATGCTTGTGTATTCATAGGTGGGTACAAATCTGAACCCTTCAATGTGGATGTGGGTGTCAAGCAAAGGATGTGTCCTGGCTTATGTCAATTTCAACATCTATCTCACTGTAGTCATCCTTTTAAGTCACCAACAAGTGAACCCTGATGATGGAATAAAAAACTAGTTCCATCTAGATGGTAATTTAGTTAGTCTCTAACGTCTTCAAGCACAATCAGTCATAAATGGCTCATATCTTAGAGCTGCAGTGCACTTATGACTGTGCTGTCCTTGTGCTTAGCCCAGAAGCCTTAGAACGGAGTCTCATCATCGTTTCTAACATATATCATGCAACAGGGCTCTGAATGACTCACACACACACACAGACAAAAATAGTATCTCAGATAAACAATGCAGCAGAGCCTCTTGCATTTCAAATAAATGGCAAAAATGTAAAACAGGTGGAGAATTTTACTTACCACGGTAGTGTGCTCTCAGATAAACATAATATTGATGCGGAAGTCCTTGCACGAATGAATAACGTCTCAGCCTCTTTCGGCATCCCAGATCGAGAGTCTCTGAAAACACCAACATGAGAATCGAGACATAGGTCTCAGTAGCTAAAAACAGCTGTATGCCTCTCCACCCTCTTATACGGTGCTGGATCCTGGACTACTAACCAGCATCACATCAGAAAGCTTGAGCCTCTTCACATCTGATGCTTAGAGTACACTCTAGGACTCACATGGGATGATAAAGTCCCTCACTCACAAATTCTCTAGTGGTCAAAGTCAAGCGGCATAGAAACCACGCTGGCTAAAAAAAAGGATTACATGGGTCGAACATGTGTTCTGCATGCCTGAGCACCGCCTTCCTCGCCAGATTCTGAATGGCCAACTCCCTGCAGCACGTCACAGCCGAGGGGTGCAGAAGAGATATAAAGATCACATGAATATAAGGACAACTCTAAAGAAATGCAACATCATATCAAAAGATCTTGAAACCAATTCCTATGACAGAAAACAATGGCCAGCCCTCTGCAATGAAGGAATCATTCATCATGAAGAAGCTTGGAACCTGGCCAGAGAAGAGCGTAGAGCATAAACAACGGAGAAACAAGCAGAACAGAGTTCCTCCAGCAAACTTGGACTTGACATACCGACTGTGTGTCTAAGTTTGTGAACGCAGAATTCGTCTGCACAGTCACAGACCTTCACACCAAAGACTGAAACACATCATTTTAGTGAGTATAGTAGCCGTTGTCTTCTGCAGTAGAAAGACAGCTTTCAGTCAAGTGTGTGTGTGTGTGTGTGTGTGTGTGTGTGTGTGTGTGTGTGTGTGTGTGTGTGTGTGTGTGTGTGTTCTATTACGTATATAAGCAGAAAATGAGCGTGTGATAATAAATATAAGGGGTAGAATCAGTTAGTTAAAACACGTTCGATCCTGCCTGGGCACACACACTGGTCCCTGGAGGGTGGGGCTGATGGGGGAGGGATCAGTGGGCGGGGGAGGTGTGACTGTACCAGGAGTTAAATTAGCAGATGGATGAAATGAATGAAAATGCTGGCAACAGAAATATTTACAATACTGTGTTCAATTTCACCGACGCTGCACTCTGGCTTTGGTATATAACTGGAGGATGGGGTAAGCTGGAGTGTCGTCGAGGTATGGTTAATTGCGTGGTGTGAAAGACTGTAGTAGAGTATTGTGTGGTAGGGTATGGCGGAGTAAAAAAGTGTGGCGTGTAGCAGGGTATGGTGTGGTGTGGTAAGGACGTGGTTAGATGTGTTGTGGCATAATTCTGGTACGCTGAGATGGAGTAGGTGTGGTATAATAAGTGTGGCATGGTATGATGCAGTAGGGATGTGGCCCGATGTGGTAGGTGTGGTGTTGTAGGTTTGGTTTAATAGTGTATAATGGTCATGGTGTGGTAGGGATGTGGCTCTATGTGGTTTGACAGTGCTATATTGAGATATGGTGTTGTTACGAGCGAGCAAGCGCAGCAAGCGAACAATGATTCTATCTATATATTTATCTATAGCCAGACACCTCAATTCCACAAGGGGTGGCCGTTAGACTTGAATTAGAAGTTCTACAGGTAGGGGCGCTAACCTTCTGCAACCCACTTGATGACACGTAGGAAACACGTATGAGTTGGCTATATGGTTACCACCCAGTGCTGTAAATGGTTTCCTTACAGGAAACCATCAGGTTTGTCACTCGACTTAAAGCCACACGAAAAGGAAAGGAAAGTATTACAAAGTGACACAAAAGATGGAAGACACAAGAAGAGAGGAGGGCAGACACTGAAAAAGAATGGTAACAGTGAAGGAAGAAGTAGGCAGCACTGCATCAAGTTTCAGTTAAGTTTGGAATGGAGCAGCCCGGCCCGACACCACCGTCGCACTAAGCAGAATCTAATAACTTTTTTTCTTTCGTGTACTAGAGTGTATATTCTTTTTGCATGCGATACACTCTTTCAATAAACTTTACCAATTTCAAACTCACTCATAAAGGTGTAAGAACCCCTTGAAATCTCGAGTTTGCCAAGGGTGTTCGGCTCTAATCAGTTAACGCCTCAATTGCGAAATCAAATTTAAAAAGATTTTCCTTTTAACACTGTGTTCTTTGGCATGAACTATAGCAATCAGATATTGGAGGTACCGCCGATAATTCGCCATAAACGTTTATGCTGTTTTCATGGTGAAATCGACAAGAGAAAACACTCAATTTCTGGCTTTAATCATCTCATCAATAACCAAATCTTTATGTATCAGATGGAACTTGTGAAACCAAGGTGTTCGCTCGCTCGTCACGCGTGCACAAAACACACTTTACTGGTTGATTATTATGGGAAGGTTATGTATGGTGTGGCAGTTGTATGGTTATTAGACGCAGTGTGGTAAGGTTAGTTGTTATGGGTGGGCAGGAATATGGCAGAATGACATAAGAAAAGTCAACAAGGAGAAAAATTCATATCTTTTTGAAAGGAAAAGTCCAGTTCTTACGCATCCATACCCAAATATAAGCGCCAAGCTTCAAACCACACTCTCTTCAACTAAAATGTAAATAAATAAATATCGTAAATAAAAAAGAATTCCTTCATCAACTACTTGCACCTTGGTTTGTCTAAATCAGGATAAAGCTCCTTCAATTAATCTTGCACTGTAGCCTTGATTTTTGACCTACTGTTTTCCAAATCAAATAAATCCATCCGCACCTGACCCTCATCCCTTCCATCAAGTGTGATCTAAAACGAAAGAAAACTGTCCGAGATAAACCGTTACAAACAAATAAAAGCCTGCGCACACATGCACACGCACACACACGTGTGTGTGTGTGTGTGTGTGTGTGTGTGTGTGTGAGAGTGTGTGTGTTGTTTATGCCTAATAGCACAGCAGGCTGAACACTGACGGTATGCAACTCTGCCTAACAAGCTGTATAGCCTAAACGCTACTACTTCCGCTAACGAAGTCGGACTGATGTTATGTATTCACCCGTGCTGTTTGTTTGCGCACAAGATAATTATCTAATATATATATATCATCGAATCTCAGTGGTATCTGGTGGGCAAGTGGGTCAAGAAAGACTGTTAGATGGTGAGGTGGGTCCTGATCCGGATAAAGGAATAAACAAAAAATAATAATGATGGCGCTGGAGTAGATACGCTTTCTGTGAATGCTTTCCAGTTACTTTGTATGAACCTCACTATTTCCCAGTGTATGCGTGATTTCCTTTGTGTGTACCATACTATTACAGTACAACCTTGTGTATACTTTACTGTATTTTATCTGTGTATACGAGATAAATCTTCATTATTATCTGGATACGGACCTGCAGTACACCCGCGGACGTACGAACCTGCTACGCGATACTTGGCAACCTGACGCTGGAAAGCACAGAATTCCATGAATTCACTTCATCACTAGTAACGGTGATCCTGACTGGCTGCTGTATTTTTTGGTGTAGTTGTATAGTTGTAACAAAGAAATAATCATCGATACATATGTACGCACAATTATGCTAAATAATTATCCATATTAGTATTCTCCACAAGCCTTTTTTTCTTAAAGGTGTGATAGAATATTAATAGACAGGAAACATACCAAATTTGGCAGCAGCCTACTCCCAGGCTTACCGTAAGGCCAGCATGAATATAACAGTCGGTCACTGGATGTGTGTTTCACAATATGTAGAATATGGCATACCGTACTTATTGTTAGAGCAACTGCCACCATAATATAATGTAGCTAACCGAAATTAAACAGTGGCAACAGTTAGCCATCCTGTTTGCCACTTCTTCACCACGGCAGGTCGGAGGCTAGTCAAGTTGACCAACTATTCCATCCCATATCACCTAGACATACGATACACTTATATATTAGAGCTAATTTTATTAATCAGCGACCTCATTATATCTTCTATAACAAAGAGTATGTTACAGTGAGTTGTAAGGTTAGCAGATTAAACCCTGCCTGAGCCCTCGATAAATCTGATATATCTCCATGCAGTATTACTATTATAGCCTGTTTGATATGCAACAGGGAAAATTTGGTAGTAAGTATCGGTGTTTCTCCAAACGATAAAATATAATCACTGAGTCATTACCTTGACTGACTTGTTTGATGAAATATATGTAAAGACAAAACTAAAGTGATTATGCTTACTGTTGGCAATTATTGTGATATACGAGCATACCTTCCCTGATATTTAGTATGGCTCACACTCTGTAGTATTCTTCACGGCACACAAATTAAAACATAAATGCTCATCATCCTTGCTTATTGAGATATGGAACAAGCTTTGATGGGTTTTGTATGATATTATTCACGATTATGTAAACTACCTACCATGGGTTTATAGCAAGAGTTAGTGGTGAAAGGCTGTGAGTCAGAGTTTCAGGAAGTGGTAGTGATGGCAGGTGATAAGAGTAGCAGGACAGAGGTCACCAGTGTGCAATGTGACAGAGAAAGGTCATAAAGTGCAACTGGTGCCAATAACTTGTCAGTCAATTAATCAGTGAGTGAATGAATGCTTGAGTGAGTGGGTGAGTGAATGAGTGTTTGGATCTGTAGCTGTTAGACAGTAAATCAGTTAGTTACTTAACCTGAGGGCTCTTCCACGTTTAATAAAATCGCCATGTAACCACAAAAATTATACATATAACATGAAGGGTTTAAATCCCTGGGATGAAACAAGGTCCCTGAGATGGCGGATTTCCGTTAATATATGCAGGGCTGTTAGTTTTCTCTTTCCACAGGCTTAGGTAGGGAGCTGAAGGTAATGGTAGGCAAGCAGACAGGCAGGTAGGAAGGCAGGCAGGTAGCAGGCAAGAAGGCAGGCAGGTAGGCAGGCAAGACGGCAGGCAGGCAGACAAGTAATCAAGAAGGCAGTCAGATAGGCAGGCAAGTAGGCAAGAAGACAGCTAGGCAGTCAGATTGGCAGGCAGAAAGTCTGTTATACACTTAACTGGTTGGTTTAGCTTATTAGATTGAACTTTTCGCTATGCAGCTAGTCGGTCGGTAGGTCGGTCAATCAGTCAGTCATCTACCGTAGTAAGTTAGTTAGTTGGCCAGTTACTTTGGATGTTAAAATGTAAATTAATTGGTTAGGCTGTCAGTCATTCATAAAGGGAAATGGATGAGAAAACGACAGGAAGGAAACGGAGGATCAAGATTGGGAAGGAAAAAAAGAATGGAATACATAAAACTATTTTATTTTTCCCCCACATTTTATACTTTCTCCAGCTTTTTTTTTTTTTTTTTGTCACCCCAGCTAGTCGTTTCTGTCTCTTCCTTCCACCTTTCTCCCTCCTATCCTTCCTTCATAAAACATTCCTTTACCCTTTCTTAATAAATTTCCCTCATAAATCATACTCTTAAATTTTCATGATTCCCCTTCTTCTCTCCTTTCAATTCACCTCTCTCCTCATTTCGTTTTACATCCCTACTTTTCCCTCATATGTTCTCTTCCTCTTTTCCAGTCCTCTGCATTATTATCCCTTTCTCGGCGTTCCTCGTATGACACTTATTTTAACACGTTTTTCTCCAATCCGTCCATTTCGCTTTCTTCTTTCCATATCCTCAGAAAGTCTTCTTTTCGCATCTTGTAATCTATCTATCTATCTATCTATCTATAGCCCGACGCCCTAATCCCGCAAAGGGTGGCCGCAGACAAAAAGCCTCCAAGTCGCTCGTCACCCACCATTTGACTGCCCTCCCCCCAACTCACACCCCCTCCCTCATATACCTCTCAACTCCATCCCTCCACCTCATCCTCGGTCTACCTCTCCCTCTCCCTCCCTCCACCTCACCTACATACACCCTCTTAGTCAGTCTTTCATTCTCCATTCTCTTCACATGTCCAAACCACCTCAGTGTATTTCTCCTAATCTTCTCAACCACATCCACATCCACCCCACAACGTTCCTTCACTTCTTCATTCGTCAACCTGTCTCTCCACGTCACTCCACATGCTCCTCTCAAGTAACTCATTTCCACTGCTCTCACTCTTGACTGTTCCCCTCTTGCAAGGTCCACGCCTCGCTTCCATACGTCAGGGTAGGGATCACAATACTATCATGCAGTGACTTCTTAACTTCCATACTCACCTATATATATATATATATATATATATATATATATATATATATATATATATATATATATATATATATATATAGGAACAGGTTTCTAGTCCTGCAGACTTTGATGGAATCTGAAGACAATGATATTAATCAAATGTGGAGAGAGGTAAAAGAGGTTTTGCATGAGAGTGCTAAGATTACTATTAAGAAAAAGGGAAAAGCGAGAAGAAAAAAATGGATGTCAGATGAAACATGGAATGCAATTCAGAAAAGGAAAGAGGCTAAGTTAGGAAGTGAAGAACAACATGTTGATGGCCAGGTAGTTGAAGTACTTAGAGCAAAGTACTGGAGTTTACATTCTGAAGTAAAAAGACTCGTTAGAAGTGATAAGAGGAGGCTATGTGATGAAAAGGCGACAGAGACAGAAATTAAATAAAGTAAAAATGACGGTCAGAGCACAAGAGCAGCGTATCAGGCCATAAAGGAGTTAACTGGGACTGAAAAGAGAAGGAAGGAAATACCTGTACGAGATAGAAATGGTAATTTGATGACTAAAGATCTGGATATAAAAGGAAGGTGGAAAGAGCACTTTGAATCTGTTCTAAATAGACCAATACCAGCTGAAGAGGACATTTTGCCAGCCGAGAGAGATTTGCAGATAAAAACAGGGGATATAACCTTGGAAGAAGTAGCAAAATCTATAAAGGAGTTAAAGAATTTTAAGGCCCCAGTAGAGGATGGAATATTCCCTGAAATGCTTAAGGTGGAAAATGACGAGTTGATAAATGCGCTTTTGAAATTTTTTAATGTGGCTTGGGATAATGGTGGAATTCCAGAAGAGCGGAAAAATGGAATGATTTTAAAAATACCAAAAAAAGGGAGACTTAAGTGTGTGTGGCAATTGTGGGGGGGGATAACTCTGACACCTGTAGTTGCAAAAGTCTTCTTCAAAATCTTGTTGAACAGAATAGAGCCAGTAATTGATAAAATTTTAAGAGAAGAACAAGAGGGATTTAGAAAGGGTCGAGGTTGTAATGATCAGATTTTTATTGTAGGGCATCTAATGCAACAAGCTAATGAGATGAAAATGCCACTTAGTATGTGTTTTGTGGATTTTGAAAAGGCGTTTGATAGTGTTTCATGTGGAGCTATGTTGAAAATTATGAGATTCTATGGTATACCAGAAAAGTTTGTAAATATTATTAGAAGCCTGCATGAAGGTATTTTTTGTAAGGTAATGGTGGGTGGTTCTTTGAGTGATCCATTTCAAGTTAGGTCAGGAGTGATTCAAGGAGGAGTTCTTTCGCCATTGTTGTTTGTTTTGGTTATGGATTATGTTATGAAAAAGGTTGTAAGGAGAACAGGTGCAGGAAGTAACTGGAAAGAAAATAAGCTGATGAATTTGGACTATGCTGATGATATTGTACTGATTTGCGGAAGTATTTACGAGATGCAGAGGGTGCTTGATTGTCTGGTGGAGGAAGGAGAAAAAGTGGGATTGGTAATAAATTGTGGAAAGACTGAAATTATTAATATGAACGTGGAGAACCAAATCGATTGTGTAATTGGGAATAATGTGGTGAAGAATGTAGAAAACTTTAAATATCTGGGAACGATTGTATCATCTAATGGATCATTAAACAATGAAATTGAGGACAGGATTAGACAGGCTTGGCGAGCTGTTGGAATGTTAAATTCTGTTTGGAATAATAATATGCTCTCGGTACATACTAAAGTGAAAATTTACAAGTCCATGGTTAGACCAATTTTAATTTACGGGCATGAGTCATGGTACAGTACAATTGCAACAGATCAGAAAGTATCAGGATTTGAGAATAAAATAATGAGAAGGATTCTTGGGGTAAAGTGGCAAGACAGAGTTACAAATGCAAGAATGAGGGATATTACGAGAGTGGAACCAGTTAATGAATATGTGAGACTGTCTCGCTGGAAATGGCTGGGGCACATATACAGAAAAGAAGGTAGTTTAATACAGGATGTGCCAGAGTGGACTGCTAGAGGAAGAAGGGGTAGAGGTAGGCCGAGGGAAACCTGGTTGAGGACAATGAAAAAAGAAGCAGGAGAGGAGTGTTGGTGGGACCTGAAGGAGATGGCAAGAGACAAATATTGGTGGAGAGAGTTCATTGAGCCCCTATGCATCCCGTGGGGTGCCACAGGAAATTATATATATATATATATATATATATATATATATATATATATATATATATATATATATATATATATATATATATATATTATATATATATATATATATATATATATATATATATATATATATATATATATATATATGTATTATATATATATATATATATATATATATATATATATATATTATATATATATTATATATATATATATATATATATATATATATATATATATATATATATATATTTGCCTCATCTCTCCTTTATCCATCTTACTCCCTACTTCCATTCCTTTCATTCTCATCCCCTTGATCTTTCTCCTTATTCCCCCCTCTTCTCTCTCTCTCTCTCTCTCTCCCATATCTTCTGCTCCCCTTATCCATTCTTTCCCCACCCTCTCTCTGGTTTCTAGGTAATTGTTATCTTTTTTCTTCAGTTCTATCTTCTTAATTATCGTCCTTCTTTTTCCTTTCTTCCCTTCCCTTGTTCCGGCCTCTATATTATTTTTCCACATTCCCTGCTTAGTTAATTCAAATTTTCCCGCTTCTGCCTTTCTGAATTATCGTTTTCCCTTTCGCTTCTTTCTTCAATCTTCACCTTTTCATTCTAGTTTTTATTAGGAATTTCATCAGAAGCTACACTTTCCCCTTTTCTTCGCATTTTTCGTGTTCACATCAGAGTCATTCGTAAACACTGTTTTTCTGTCGTTTTTTCTTACTTTCTATAAATTTGTATATGTTTCCACTTCCTTTGTATTTTTAACATTTCCTCATTTATATCTTCCTTAGCAGGCTACTTGTCCTTGCCTTTGTCTCTTCCTATCATTCATTCAAGCTTCTTCCTTATTCTAGGTTTCCATTGCCTCGTTTTTTTCTGATTTCCTCACTTTTTTCATTGTTTTCATTGTCTTTCTTGTATTTATTCATACTTCTATACATTTTCCTGTTTTCCAAATGTTCTCTCTGATATGGCCACTTATAGCTCTTTAAAATCATGTCTCTTCATTGTCTTTTTTTCAGGCTCCTATTTAAATTATTCTTGGTTTATTCATTTAATCTTTGTCGTTTCTTCATCGTCCCTTCGTGAAACTGAGTTCCTGAGCTATTCCTTTCTTTCTAGGTTGTTTACATATTCCCCATTTTTTATCCTCGTTTCTCTCTCATTTCATTCATTTCATTATTCGAAATAGCAATTTTTCCAGCTTTTCTGTACTTGTCTTTTCCTGAGTTCCTCAGCTTTGTTTGCCTTCCCGGCTTCAGTACGATGTCTTCATCTGGTTTAGTCTGGCGACCACCAAACGATATCTTCAGCCTGGAAGGAAAAATCTTCAAAATGATTGATTAGTATAACCTTTCCACTTCGAAAAATTTTCCTTAAACAGAATAAAATAATCTGGCGATAAAGTATCATAAATAAGGACATCACCACACTGAATAAATGTTAATCATATCATTCCTTTCATTATTTCCTTTTCTTTATTCGAAATTTTCATCCCCTCCTTTGTTCCCAACTCTTCCTTTTTTTCTCTTAAGGTCTCGTATTTTTCCGTTCTGTAATCATCATCATCAATCTTCATCAGTCATCATCATCATCAGTCTTCGTCATCGTCGTCATCGTCATCCTCAGTCATGAATATTAAAAATATTTAGCTCTCTAATATAATTATATTCCCTGCTCTTTTCACAACTTTCCTTCTTTGTTCAAGTCAGAGTATTTATATTATTTCATTTTACTGTCTGTCATTTTAATTCTACTTGGCTTTCTTTTTTTTTTTTTTTTTTTTTTCACTTTTAGTTCATACGTTCTTTTCCTCAATTTCCACATCTTTCCTACTTTCACTTATTTCTATACCTTCTTCCATCTTTCACTTTCGTATCATTCCTTAATTCTTTCTCGAAGGTCTTTGTATTTACTCCTTATTCTCTCGTCTGTTTCTTTTCATATTAATCTTGTTTCCATCCTGTTTTTCTTTTTTCATCACGACCTCCTACTATCAGCACTCTCCCATTGGTGTTTGGTTTTCTGTATTATTTTCATTTGCTTCTCCCGTTACTCACTCACCCCGCCATTCAGTCTTTCTCCTCCCATCTTTTTCTCCCTTTCCTCCCACTCTTCCATTCCTCTCTACCTCCCTACTCTACCATTTTATCTCGAAATCCCTTCACACAGCCTCTTGTCCCTCTTTAACTCTCATCCTCCCTCACTTTCCCTCTATGATTCTGTCTCTTAATTTCAATTATTACACAGTGTCCCTTTTCTCCCTCTCCACCTTTCTTTCCTTTTTATTACCCCTCTCATTTCTGCTACCCTTCTTCTCTGATAAGTTCTCTCTCTCTCTCTCTCTCTCTGCCTTTCCCACCATCCCTCTCTCCCCTCCTCGCTTGCCTATTCTTCTCTTCTCTCGCTTCCTGTTACCTTTCTTTCACCACTCCTTCCATTTAATGTCTTATCATTGTATTTTTAATCATCTTTTCTCTACTCGTCATTTTCTCCTCTCTCTTCTCTTTCGTTTCTCTTTTCTTTCCTTGCTTCTCCTTTCCCTCTAACCATTCCCTCCCCTTCCCTCCAACCATTCCCATTTCTCTCCCTTACCCTTCACTCCCTTCATCTTTCCTTCCCTTCCTTTCCACTCCATCCTCTCCTCTGCTTTTCTCTTCGCGTTTGTTTTCCCTCCAATCCTATTCTTTCCTTTCTTTTCTCCCTTACTCGTAGTTTACTTCTTTTTCTCTCCCATCATTCCTCCCGTCTACAGTTTTCTCTCCTCTTGTGTCTCCCACCGCCACAACTTTCTCAGTCTATTAAAGAAGACACATTCGAGAAAACACACAACTTCTGCCGAGTATTTTTGCAGGCAAGTAAATAGAGAAAAGGAAGTTTGGAAGAAACTTACCGGGAAGTGAATGAGGAGGAGAAGAGGGATGGCATAAGAAAACTGATAATAGAGGACGAAAGAAGATGTAACAAGAAGTGGTGCCAAGGCACAGCAAACCCATCCCCGGCAGTCATTTTAGTGCTGACGCAAAAGACAAAAATGTCACATATCAAATTTGGAGTAAATCGGGTGAAAATGGACGATTTTATGCCCATATGAAATTCTATGCCCGACCCAACTGACACTGACCCCCCCTACTGCTAACTGGGGGGTGATCCTCCTGATGTAACGAGGCATGTTATAGGATGCAGATTTGAAAGATCCACCTTTAGGTTTTGTTTTCATGTCGATATGACGAATTTGAAAGGAGTTATGGCTAAAAAACTATTTTACTCGTCCCCCCCCTCATTTTTTTTTTTTTTACGTTTTGGGGGTCCTACAGCCTGGGCCTTGGCCCAATTTAGCCCCAAATTTAATCAGGTGATCAGGTCATTGTCCATCATCCCTGTAATTTTTTGTCAAAATCGCACCAGTAGATATCGCGTAAAGTTGTTAGCAGGCAGACAGAGAGACAGACAGGCAGACTAACAAACAAACAAACAGACATACAGACAAACCGAATGAAAACTACCCGCCCCCGTGCTCCTCCGAGGAGGGGACGGGTAACATGAGAAGAGGGAGAGTAGAGCAGCGGAAGAGGGACAACAGCACAGGGGAATGAGAATAAAGTGAAGTGGTGGAATAACATATAAAATTGAAAAATATGAGAGGAAGAAGGAAAATATAAAGGAAGAAGAGGATTAACAGGGAAAGCATGAAGAAATAACGGATGAAGCAAAAATTTATAACTGAAGGTGAAGAGAGACAACAATGCAAGAAGGAAGATTTAGGAAACATCAGAAGTAAGATGTGTGTGGGGAAGAGAGTAAAAAAGCAAGGACAAAAAGACGTACTGTAGGATGGAAAAACATAAGAAGAAGAAACAGCAGACGCAAGTGTGGGAGAGGAAGGAGAACTAAGATAAAAACAAAAAATACAGAAACTGTTAAAAGATATAATATTTCAGTAGGCGAAGAACGGCATAGAGAGAACTCGCATGTGAGGAAAGGGAATAAAGAGAATGAAGATGAAATTAAAACAGTATAAAAAACTGAAACACAGAAGGAAAGAAAAGAGGAGAGAAGGAAAGTAACAAAGTATGGGAAGGACGGTGTATAAGCATGGGAGAGAGAAAAGAAGTGATAAAAAAAAGGCATCGCTGAGGATGAGGGAAGAAAAGCCAGAGTGAGCAGACGTGTTAAGAAAGAAACATAAATTTATATATACCAGAGGAAGCAAGCTGAAGTGAGAAGGAGAGAGGAAGATTGTGTTGTGGGTAAGGGAGTGGGGAGGTGGTGGTGGATGCTCCTGCCCCAGTATCGGCAACAACTAAAACAAAGGCAGGCGGCCAAACGCATATTTCAAAGACTCCGCTCTGGAAATTCTTTCCACCAGGACTTCAACAACTGGCCCATCACTGGAATATGGATGAGACCTGGCCAGAAAAACTGACCTGAGTGGGACCTAACTGGAATCTGACTGGCTTCTGACTGGGAACTAAGCCGCCTAAGCCCTTAGACCTGACTGAGATCTGACTGGAACCCGCAATTTGACTGAAACGGTATAGCGACCTGGATTGGCTTCTGTTTTACTCGAGCTGCTCTGCTCACGTTCACAGTCACAAAATCCATAAATAATCTGATCAAATCCAGCTCACTTTCTGCAAACAGCACAGAATCATCAGCATACATTAAACGTGAAATATTCCAGCTCTTGCCATTCATCACAAGCCTCACGCCAGTCGGCACAATTATTCCTGATGACTTCGCTCATAATCCCATCCACATTAAAATTCCTTTTCCATATTTCTGATAAACAGTTTACAGTCTATTGCACATCCTACCCTACATATTATTTCCCACCAATAGAATCCTATATACAAATTTTCAAATCAGAATATGTGGGTACTAGATACTTTCCCGCTATTGTTTCTCTTTTAGTTTTCCTTTCCATTCTATTTCTTTCAACATTTAAGTCCTATATACAGTTTTCAGATGCTAACAAGGACCACAATATCTCAGAGTCACTGACTGACCATGTAAGTGACTGGGCTGCTGGTAAACAAGGGCTTGAATTATAGTGTATAGTACAGTATTAACAGTTTTGATCTGGTTTTTGCCAAATTACTTGGAAGAGATGAAGGTCACCAAAGAGGTTTACCTACTCTATTTTAGAACGATAATCAAAGATGAATGTCACATGGCTGGGTCATCTTAAACAGTTATGGTCGGATTTAGACCAAACTTGGTGCAACGGTTGAGGGTAATACAAAAACGATTGAGTCAATTTTGAGAACAGTTAAAGGTCAAGATCACAGGGCAAGAAGAAATGTCACTCCCCCATGTGTGTGTGTGTGTGTGTGTGTGTGTGTGTGTGTGAACAAAAGCAGTTGTAACATGATTTGGACTAAACTTAGTGTATGAGATGACGGTCTGCAAGGGACGTGTTTTTAAGAGCAACAAATCAAAGGTCAAGGTAATATGGTCAGGATGACTTACAATTTTTATCGGATTTAGACCAAACTTGATGGAAGGCTTTAGAACAAGGGAAGGTCAGAAGCATAAGGTTAAAGTCTGTGAGCATTTAAATGTGCTTGTCCGCCTTAGTTATTCAGTGGAATGCAGTAGGTCTGGTTATTTACTTCATCCTTTTCTATGGGTCTCTATTTTCTCTCTTTTCTTTTACCAGCGTGTTGGGAGTTATGGTGGTGTGTTACAAATGGTGATGGTGGATCAGCGGGGTTGGATCCAGGTTATGGTAAGGCCGCACAGGCGTTCTCTATAGTTCCCTGACTTAGGTATTCCTGTCACCTACCATTCTCTCTCTCTTTCTTTCTCTCTCCCTCTCAGCAAGCAAACATCCCCGCATCGTCTCACCAACAGACTGGTTTATCGGCCACACTGACAACACGGTCACAGCCTTGTGCCGCCGTTGTGGTTGTGCAGTAGCCAAAGTTATCACCCACAACTGGTTACAAAATGAAACAAAAAGAAAAAAGTTACCTGGGCCATTATCGTTAAAGGTTTATTGGCTTCTATTCCAAGTGGTAATGATCCCTCGTCACTGTCTCTCGCTGAAATGGCTGACTCATTAACTGTCTAATTCAGTTTCTGAAGTGTATGGTACTGATTAATTATGATGGCAGTGAACCATGCTGAATAGGCCAATATATACAGTTTGAGTCTGGCAATAGTAAGACTTGCTAAAAACTAAAAATCACTAGGTATCATAAATTATATGTTGAACTGGTGTACCACGAAACTTATGTCAAAAATCGGAAGATGGTATTCCAGCACATTTAAAGTAGTGATTGTTATGTAAACCAGATTTCAAAATTTCACTGATAACATGGACTTAATACCTCCTCACTCGATGCACTATATGTGGAGAAAAGGGTCAGAGATGATGACGACGAAGACGTTGATGATATAATGATAATAAAAATACTACATGACTATTGTGATACCAACTCTAACGTATGGAAGTGAAGCTTGGACGTTGCTGGAAGGACACAAGTCAGGAGTGAGAGCAGTGGAAATGAGTTATTTAAGAGGAGCCTGTGGAGTCACATGGAGAGACAGGCTGACAAATGAGGATATAAAGAAGCGTTGTGGTGAGGATGTGGATGTGATAGGAAGCGTTAGGAGGAATACACTGAGGTGGTTTGGCCATGTGGAGAGGATGGAGGGTGAAAGACTGACGAAGAGAGCGCATGTGAGTGAGGTGGAGGGGGGAAGAGGGAGTGGGAGGCCGAGGATGAGAGGGAGGGACGGGGTGGAAAGATATATGAGAGAGGGGGGGGTGTGAGTTGGGAGCGGGGCAGTGAAATAGCGGGGGACAGGGCGACGTGGAGGCGATTTGTTTGTGGCCACCCCAACGGGATTGAGGCGTCTGGCAATACATAGATAGATAGACGTTTTCCTATGTTCCAATGCGCACCTCCCTCCACATTATAACTCCCTCCCCCAGTTCTTATGATTAAAGGAGCTTATTATATATACATCATATTCAGTAAGTTACTTATTTCTATATTTATTTATTTACATATGTATTTATCAGTCAGTTTACGCCTTTCGGAAAAAGGTCAATTTATGGTAAGAATTGGAATTTCTATGTATGAAAATAATTACCTACAGGGTGATGGGTTATATATAACTCTGCTCTTCCACTCTGCTATGTGGTTTCTCGTGTGTCTTGCGGGGAAGGCGTAGTTAGCGTTATCAGTGTCGAACTTGTATCGCTTATTCATGTCTAACTCCCACTGCGACATCCACACCCATATCAACATACTGCGCCGTCCTTGCACCATGTGGACGACGTCAGGCGAGTTTCAACTGCAACACTTTTTACGGGCCGCACGTATTTTGAACTTTTATTTCATCACTATTGTGTTGGGTTTCAACCCGTAGCTTACAAAGTATGCAAAATACAAATGGCACTGTTATACTGACGTACCAGATAAACACACTGCCGATACAGTGCTTTGGTGTAGACGGTGTACTGTATTAGTGTATTAATGATAAAACAATCACGTTAGTATTACCTTCATTAGAACCACAGTGGCTTGGTGGTGGCCGGTTGATCTAGCAGTCTACATGAACTTTAAGTCTACGGGTCGAACTCCAAATCTGAATGAATGAGATGATAAATGCTCTCCTTTAACATCTGTCTATCTATCTATATACCTAGGCTGCTTCCCCCAAGGAAAGAGAGGTAGCCGAGACAGGATGACACACTCCCCATTTACTCATCCATTCATACACATTCATTCGCATCTTTGCCCCAAAGGGGAGAACGGACAGATCCTCACCGCACCACACCGCACAAGGGTCAACTGCGCAATGCAATCAGTGACATCCGCAGCAGGACTCGACAGCAGAACTGGTTTACCCCTGCCACATCATAACAGACCCATCCCCTTACCAGCACCTGACCTGACAAATTGATCAGACCCAATGCAGGAGAATATCCCCTCAGGGCTGCGTCATCACTTATTCATTCACAATTTCTCTCCATTTATTTCTGTCACGCACAGCCACTCTTCCTTGCTCAACCGACATCCTTCTCCCATCCAGCGCTCTCTTCACACTGTCCATCCATCCTATTCGTGGTCTTCCTCTCAGCCTTACACCTCTCACATCAGATCTAGTTATCTTTTTCACCAATCGCTCATTATCCATTCTCTCCATATGCCCAAACCATCACAACACCCTCTGCTCAACTCTACCAGCCATCTCCCGAACAACTCCAGTTCTCCTTCGCACTTCATCATTTCGCACCCGATCCATATGCGTCACTCCACACATACTCCTCAGACACCTCCATTTATATTTCCAACTTTCAGTATCATATTTCAGTGGACAAAAGGGTATCGGGTGGGAGGGAGGGCGGAAGAAATAGGTCAAGGAAGGTAAGGAGGGAAAGGAAAAAGAGATGGTTCAGAGGAGAGGGAGGAATGAAAGGTTAAAGTGGAAGAGGTGCAAAGAAACGAGAGAAGGTGAAGAAGGTAAGGGAGGGAGAGAGGGAAGGAATAAGGGATTGTGGAGAAAGGGAGTGAAAAAAAGAAGGATGGAGAGGTAACGGAGAAAAAGGAAGTACTGAAGGAAGTAGGGAGGGGGAGTAGGGAAGGTGACTATCTATCTATCTATCTATCTATCTATATACCTAGGCTGCTTCCCCCAAGGAAAGGGAGGTAGCCGAGACAGGACGACTCACTCTCCATTTACTCATCCATTCAAACACATTCATTCGCATCTTAGCCCCAAAGGGGAGAACGGACAGATCCTCACCGCACCACACCGCACAAGGGTCAACTGGGCAATGCAATCAGTGACATCCGCAGCAGGGCCCGACAGCAGAACTGGTTTACCCCTGCCACATCATAACAGACCCATCCCCTTACACGCACCTGACCTGACTAGCTGATCAGACCAAATGCGGGAGAATATCCCCTCAGGGCTGCGTCATCACTTATTCATTCACAATTTCTCTCCATTTATTTATGTCACGCACAGCCACTCTTCCTTGCTCAACAGACATCCCTCTCGCATCCAGCGCTCTCTTCACACTGTCCATCCATCCTATTCGTGGTCTTCCTCTCAGCCTTACACCTCTCACATCAGATCTAGTTATCTTTTTCACCAATCGCTCATTATCCATTCTCTCCATATGCCCAAACCATTGCAACATCCTCTGCTCAACTCTACCAGCCATCTCCCGAACAACTCCAGTTCTCCTTCGCACTTCATCATTTTGCACCCGATCCATACGCGTCACTCCACACATACTCCTCAGACATCTCATCTCCATTACATTCAAACTTTTCCTCTCTGCTACACCCATATTCCATGTTTCAGCCCCATATAATGCAGTCGGAAGGAGGGAGGGAGGGAGGAAAGGAGGGTAAGGAAGGAGACAGGAGGTAGAAAAGGAAGCAGGGAGAGAGGGAAGGTATGGAAGGAAAGGAAGGGAGGGAAGGTGAAGAAAGAGAGCGAGAGAGGGAGGGAAGGAACAGGGAAGGGAGGAAAGTAAGGAGAGACGGAGGGAAGGAAGGAAGAAAGAAGGGAGGGAGGAAGGGAATCCCGGGGAGGAAAGGGAGTTGGAGAATGAGAGGTGCAAGGTAAACAAAGAGGGGGAGGTAAATGAAAGAAGGATGGATAGTGGGAAAGTAATGAAGGAAGGAAAGAGGGAATGGGAGAAGAAGAAAGGAAGGGGAGAGGGGAGAGGGGAAGGAGAGGTAAGGTAAAGGAGATATAAGTTGGGAAAGAAGGTGGGAGATAGGTTAGAGGAGAGAAAGGTAGCGAAAGAGGGAAGGGAAGAAGTTAAAGTTAAAAAGGAAATGGAGAGAAACGGATGAAAAGGAGCAAGGAGCGAGGCTTGATAATGAAACTGAGAAAAGTTGAAAAACCGGAAAGTAAACATGAGATGGAAAGATCAGGAAGAACGAGGTGAAGAAAATGAGACGGAGACCGGGAAATAGATTAAGGAAGAGAATAGAATGAGCCAGAAACAGGAGAAAGGGAAGAAAATGTAAAGAATGAGAAGCATTTGCCAGTTACAGACGGAGAATGGGATGATCTAAGGGAGAGTAAATTGAGAGGGAAGGTAAGAGCAGGAAGGAGAAAAAGAGAAGTTCGAAAAGGTCAAGTGTGAGAGGATCAAAGACTGAAGATGAGGACGGGAAAAGGAGACCGGGATTAAGAAGGAAAGAGGCACATGAAGCAAAAAAAGAGGGAACTATTACTGAAAAAGGAGAAAGAACAAAGAAAGCGCAGGAGGAAAGGAATGAGCAGAAGGGAGAAATGTGAGGCGAAAGTGAGGAATACAAAGGAATGCAAACAGCAACAGACCTTATGGTCCTTTCGAAGCTGCAGTTACAAGATCTATTTCTACATACTGAAGGATAAGGATAGTAAAGCAAGAACGCCTCCCCCACCTCCAAACCCTCCAGTTAAAACTGGCAGGAAAAAGTGAGAAGGACCATCATGAAGCATGGAAAAACTGGCATGGAAATTTCATAGGAAACACTGAAAGGGAAAAATTACATTCTACATTATAATACATTATCTATAAGCTACCAGTTTGAATAACCTGAAAGAGAAAGTAATAAAATAAAATGAATAATCAAGTGAATAAATAACCAAGGCATAACATTATGTACGGGTACATTGAGTTACTGGGGCATCTGTAGACATAGTGCGAAAACTGCACAGTGTGGATGTTCAGGGATGGTGCGGCAGCCTTGCCTGGCACATTTAAAGTAGGCAGCAGTCAATGAGGTCCCAGCTCCATTCACTCCACTGAGCCAAGGAACTTTTCCACGAAGGACAAGTACACAAGTTACCTGCAGAAGCAATGACCCCTGGTACATTAAGAAAAAAAAAATCCCAATGGTGGTCACTTAACAGGGACCCTTAGTGACCCACAGCCCATTACACATCGAAAGTAAGAGTAATGACCGTTTACTCAGGTCTGTCTGTGCAGGCCCAAGTCTGTGCTTATACTACATTATTTGCATTTAACAAATAGATAATTATATAATGACGTGACACAGTGCTATGTAAACCTGAGGAAACTTCTGTTTCAGCGCGCGTCCACACGTGTACTCAAACATGTGTTAACAACACAGCTGGCAACATGTTTGGATACATGTATGCAGCAGTATTTGGACAGATCTATGCAAACATGTTACAATGCAGCTTCAAACCTGATTGCAGCAGAGGTGAAGGGATAAGTGTGTCCATACGAGGCAGCTGAGACTTCATCTTGGTGTTGCCAACATGGTCTGGACACTGCTGTTCCCAGCATGTTTGCACAGCTTGTTGGTTATTGTGTTGTTTACATGTTGCCAGCACTTGTTCCAGCACACTTGTGGACTAACCCTTATGCACCTGTCTGCCAGCTGGGACCTTATACGTGAGACAACCACTTGTGAAGCAGTAGCCAGACACTCAAATGTCTGATACCACTGGGTGGGAGAGAAATTAAAGGAGGAAGGCTGGGGGAGCTGATAGTTCCTACCCTCTCCCTCTTTCATCCCCGTCCTTCTCACACTGTTACCAGATAGATGAATGATGGCTACTGCTTCACTACCACTTGTCTCATAATTACTATTTCGAAGTGGTGAGCGAGTGTATAACGCGGAACACTCCTCGGGTGTACGGGTATGTTAAGTTTGCGGGGGGTCTTGTAGACAGGAGGGAAATGAACTTTCGTGTAGCTGGTAAAAGTAAGCCTGTTCCAGTTGTTTATTACTCTGCTGAAGAAGAAGCACTTTGCTTCATGGTATTGGAAACGCTTTCCCATTATTTTGTAGCCATTACTCCACAGAAATGTGTTATTCAGGAGTGAACATACATAGCTGGGGGTCAGATAACAGATATTTATCCAAGCGATTTTTAAAGATTAGTCCTGTGTCACAGTTTATTACATTTGTGGGCAATTTGTTCCATATATTTACAACTCGATTAGAGAAAAAATGCTTAGCTTCATAACTGAAATCTTTTACCAATTATTTTATTACCACTACCTCTAATGTAGTTTAAGTAATCAACTGTGAAATATTTATCAATGACTGTATTATCGTGGGAGGAATGGAATGGGAAAGGAAGTGAAACCTGACAGTAAATTGTGCGAAAGAAGTGAAACTGAAGCAGCCATTCAGGAGTACATTAGCTCAGTGCCGAAGGTTACATACGAAGCCTATTTTCGACACACTGTTAGTATATATCATACATTTCAAGGCAGTGATGAGAGAGAGAGAGAGAGAGAGAGAGAGAGAGAGAGAGAGAGAGAGAGGAGGGGGGGGGACCTTCGGCTAAGGTTTTTTCCTCATTGAATCCCTGAATATGACAAAAATAGACGCCAATGTGGAAAAAAGGAATAACTTTCGTCTGGCATTGCCGTAACCCTTTCCGTAGTTCCAAGGTCAACGGATCACTAGCTTTGAAATTTACCATCATCAGCCTGTAAGGAATTATTTATTTTCACATAGCTTGAAGGGAAACAGTGATAATTCAGATTTTTTTTTTTCTTCTGCTAAAAGCACATTGACAAGGTTGATATTCATTTTTTTTTTTTTTTTTTTTTTTTAAAGAGTTTATCGATCTCTTACTGTCTTTGCGTGACGGCCTGCTAAAAGGTGGAGTTACAGACAGACTGAAAGTTGGATTAACAGAATTAGATGCGTTCACACACACACACACACTTTTATTTATCTCTTTATTGACAAGGATTGCTTTTTTTATTTTTATTTTTTTTATTTTCTGGCCATTATATTCTTTAAAATCTGCGTTAGGATTTCCACTCACGACAAACCATTCGACTAGGTGCAGGAAGCCAACAAACCTTTACCGATACTGTCCCCTTCCTCTTTATTTTTTCCTTTTTTTTTCTCTCTTTTATATGGTGTGGGTTGTAACTTGGTCTTGCTCCACGACCACAACTGCAGCATAAAGATAGCGGCGCTTTATCAGGGTGACCGATAAGCCAGCGTGATACTGAAGGAGAGTTGCCATGATTACTGTGTTGTGGTGGTTGGGAGGAAGGTTGTGGTGATTAAAGAGAACAGTAGATACAGCAACAGAAGACAAAACAGAAAAAAAAAAAAATGAGGAAAGAGAAGGACAAAAAAGAGAATGAAAGTAGATAAGGACTAAGGCGAAAAGGCAAAAACAGAAGAGACAAGACGAGACGTGAGGCAAGACGATGCAGTATCAAAATAATACTGAGAGAGCAGTTACGTTTACTGAGTTTGTAAGTGTGGTTGTAGGGATTTGATTGGTGGGCGTGAAGGACTGAAGAGAGAGAGAGAGAGAGAGAAAAAAAAAAAGAGCGAAGAAGAGAGAGAGAGAGAGAAAAAAAAAACATGAGAATGGGGAAGAAAAAGTAAGGGAAGGGTAGAACAAGAAAAGAGGATACTGGGGGAAAGCCGCTTGGCCGACTGTGTAGCTCCTACTTAACCCTAGACTGTCACACCTTCTTATAGCTAGCAATTTGTAATGACATACCAGGGTTCACGCTATCTTTGAAAAAAATGGTAGAGGATGAACTATTCTACACCATGTCATGTAAAACCTATTTCTCTGTAATATAAAATATTCAAACATGATAATATACCCTGTATAGTGCTGGGAACATATGACAATCAACTAAAATATATATTTTTTGAAAATGTTATCTGTAAATTCTTTTATCTATCCCAGTTTTTGGCCTTCATAAAATGATTATTTAAGAAAACAGAAAACAATATATGAAAAGTGAAAAAGGAAAACAGAATCACTGGGTCTACATTTCTGTCACGTTATGTTGCTAACTGTTGCCTTAATTTATTAAAAAATCTGTTATTTCCATTGTTAAAACACACTCATATGGAAAATGTGAGTGCATTTAAGTACTTAGGTAGTGTGATGTGTCTGCAAGGTTTTGGTTGCTAGACAGACTACTCATTACCAAGCAACGGCCTGCTTAGCCCCTCCGTGGATGTGGGTCCAGAAATTGTCGAGACCCAGTGGCCAGCCCAGGCAACATTTTTTTTTATTTTTTTATTATTATATCGAAAATCATTTTTTTTTTTTTTTTTACCAAACTGAATCGAAATGTCTAGCGAACCTGGAAATGCGATTTTCAGCTTTCTAAACCCATCCTGCGCTTCACAATGAGGCACAAAATAACTTGCAAAATGACTGTGTACACGTCGGTGAAAACTAAGGTGAAGAGTGAAAAAAAATATCACATTAAGAAATATCCATATTTTAGTTACAAAACAGATTTCAAAGGAGCTGAAAAGGTTTCAGATGACTAGATACGTGGATTACTAACAAAATCAGTACATAATAAGGGAGGTTTCATTGAAAAAAAAAAAACATGAAATTTATCAGTTTTTGATCTTTATTGTGTTTATGCAAGTATCGGGTTATTTCTGTTGTCTGGGTGGTTTAGTTTGTCCAAAGAGAGGCGAGACATGGTAGTTCTATCTAGACTTTAACCCAGCACTGTTAGGAAATACTTAATGATATTTTGATTGATAAAAATACCATGTGAATTATTTATTGATGAACAAATACGTCACGAAATTTTTAAATATTATCAATAACCTGAAGCAGAAGCCATTGCCACTGCAAAGGTTAGAAGGCATACCAAACTTCTTTGAACGTTTGAATAGGCTGCAGCGGTATTATATATTATCTATCTATCTATCTATTGCCAGACGCCTCCATCCCGTTCGGGGTGGCCACAAACAAATCGCCTCCACGTCGTCCTGTCCCCCGTCATTTCACTGCCCCTATCCCAACTCACACACCCCTCTCTCATATACCTCTCCACCCCATCCCTCCATCTCATCCTCGGCCTCCCCCTTCCTTTTCCCCTCCTCCACCTCACTCACATACACTCTCTTCGTCAGTCTTTCACCCTCCATCCTCTCCACATGGCCAAACCACCTCAGTGTATTCCTCCTAACGCTTCCTATCACATCCACATCCACACCACAACGCTCCTTTATATCCTCATTTGTCAGCCTGTCTCTCCATGTGACTCCACAGGCTCCTCTAAAATAACTAATTTCCACTGCTCTCACTCTTGACTTGTGTCCTTCCAGCAACGTCCAAGCTTCACTTCCATACGTTAGAGTTGGTATCACAATACTGTCATGTAGTAACTTTTTCACTTCCATGCTCATTTCCCTGCTTCTTATCACTGCTTTCAAGGAACCAACAATCTTTCTTCCCTGCTGTACCCTTTCAAGCACTTCACCCTCCAAACCTCCATCCTTACTCATCTCACTACCCAAGTACTTACACGTACTCACATTTTCCAATTCCTCACCATCCAACCTCGCTGTACATTCACTGACTTCACTTCTCTCAAAGACCATCACTTTACTTTTCCCTACATTCACCTTTAGATTCCGTTTCTTACACACTCTCCCAAACTCATCCACCAAGCCTTGCAGCTCTCCTTCGTCTTCACTCAACAACACAGTATCATCTGCAAACAACAGTACAGGGAGTTTCCAAACACTACCCTCTCTCACCAGGGCCACTCCAACATCCACTACCCTACCTTGTACCTCTTTTATTACCCCATCCATGTACAGATTAAACAACCATGGAGACATGACACATCCCTGTTTCAACCCAACCTTCAAAAAGAAAAATTCACTCTGTTCACCATCCACATGCACTGCAGCCTTAGCACCATCGTACATACTCTTCACAGCATTCAACAACTTCCCATCTACTCCACATATTCTTAATACTTTCCACAATCCTTGTCTATCCACCCTATCATATGCTTTCTCTAAATCCATGAAAGCCGCATACAACTTCTTTCCCTTCTCTAGAAACTTTTACACTAAAGATCTAAGAATGAATATCTGATCTACACAACCTCTTCCCTTCCTAAAGCCTCCCTGTTCTTCAACTAATTCCTCTGTTCTTTCTCTAACTCTGTCAATAAGTATCCTACCATACACTTTTCCTATTATACTAAGAAGACAGATTCCCCTATGATTACCACACACTTCTTTTTCCCCTTTTCCTTCGTAGAAGGGAATAATTATACCTGACTTCCAATCCTCCAGGACTCGATCTTCCTCCCAGGCCAATCTGCACATCTTCCACATCCATTCAACTACTATCTCTCCCCCATACTTCAGCATTTCACCACACACTCCATCAATTCCTGGGGCTTTCCCCATTTTAACTTTCTTCATTGCTTCCACAACTTCTATCCTATGGATTTCTTCCTGTCTTCTCACCTCCCTCCTTCTTCCAGCCATTCCCCAGCCACTTATACTCTCATTTCTTCCATCCTCTATGTTCAACAATTCCTTAAAGTGTTCTCTCCATCTGCTCACTTTTTCTCCCTTCTCCACTAGTAATCTACCATTTTTATCTTTCACTCCCCACCCAACTTCCCTTCCACCCTGTCTTACTCTTTTCACCTCTTTTTAGAACATTTTCTTACAGTCCCTCCACTTTACACTCAAGTTCCTTCCAAATTCCTCATCCACTCTCTTCTTACTCTCTCTTACTAATCTTTTCACCTCTTTCTTTCTACATATAACTCTTTCTTCCACCTCTAATCTTCTTCCACGCCCCTATTTCTCATCCATTCATTGTATGCTTTCTTCTTTTGTGCCACAGCCTGTCTCACCTCTTCATTCCACCATGCTGTTCCTTGCACACCCCTCCGTCTTCTCTTCATCCAACACACCACATCACATGCTGCACATATTTCTTCTGTAAATATCCTGCACACACCTTCCACGTCCCCCATCTGCTCCAATTCATATTTGCCCAATCGTTCCTCCACTTCTCTCTTATACTATGCCTTTTTCTCATCCTCTTGTAAACTTTCCACTCTCCTTACAATTACTCCTTCTTCCCATCCTTTCCTTCTTCTATTTCTCCATCCTAATTGGACCTTGATTCTGGCCACCACCAAGTAGTGGTCAGAAAGTCCACTCCCTCAACCTCTATAAGCTCTTGCATCCATTACACATTTTCGCATCCTTTCATCCACATACACATAATCAATCATTGCCTTCCTTTCATTCAGTTCACCACCCACCCTTCTCATCACTCGCCATGTATACCTGTGGATCATTTTGTGCCTGAAGAGGGTATTGGCTATCACCAACCCCCTCCCAGCCCAAATGTCCACTAACGCACTGCCATTCTCATCCATCTCAGCAGGCACACCCCACTCACCAACTATTCCATCCACCTTCACATTCCCTACTTTACCATTCATATCACTGATCAAAAACACTCTCTCATTCCTTCCAAACGTTTCCATGCACACTTCCACATTTGTCCAGAACTCTTCTCTCACTCTGCTTGCACAATCTTGCGTTGGTGCATACACACACACAATCGCCCACATTTGTATTCCAACTTTCAATCTTACCCACACAATCCTTGACTCAACTGATCCATACCCTCTTATGCTCTTCTTCCATCTTTTACTCACAACTATACATGCTGGTATTATTTTCATTCAACAAATATCTCATTTTTTATGGCAAAATTAAAATTTGCATGCACTTTAAAGTAATAATGTATAGTACAGTGTGCAAATATAGTTCACTATCTGATGGAAATCTGGAAGCAGTGTTTCCTGTTTTGATCATTCGGATGAAGTGCAAAACATAACTACGTTGGTCTAGACTCCCAGCGACACACGTACCACAACTTCGGGTAAGTTCATGTTTAACCGGTATTATCCTATTGTTTCTACATTTCTTTGAGGTCAGTGGTTATTGTAGCTTATAGTGAATGGGAATAAAAGTTGTTAGAGAGAGTAGTCACCAGCTGTAATTGATAATAAGGGGTGTTGATAGTCTGTCACAAAATTACATGTAATAAATTAACTGCACTATTCATTACACAACCTTAGCCATAAAAACCTAACCTAGCCTTGCCTAACCCAAATTACACTTACCCACCTAATATTTTTAGAGTAGCCTACGTTTATTCTGTTTTCATGGAATTTATTATTTTCCCATTTTTATGTGCATCTTTCAGTGCTAGCATTAATTTCTATTGCATATTACTTAACTAACCTAACTTAATCTAAAGACCCTAATCTAATGCAACCAAGCCTATGCAACCAAATAGTCCTAACCTAACCTAGCATGCACTGTCCAATGTGACAACCTAATCTACCCTAACTTAACCTTACCTAACCGAACCAAATATTACCTAACCAAAGCATATCATACTTAGCCTATGCTGAATTTGATAAGATTAGGTATACTTGGCCCTTAGACGAACGACAGAACTGAAGTGAGGCCCTTGGCAAGGCTATAGTTTTACACCACTGCTTTAACCCGTCATGTCCCATTGACGTATATATACTGTACGTCCACACGTTTTGTCACTGTCAGTCCCGTTGACTTACATAAATGCGCATCAATTGCAAGGTCCCTAATTTGCACAATTTTCAATTTTTGTGTGTGATTTTTGGTACTTATACATGGGACACATTTCTCTACAAGATGCCAGGCAGGGACAATGCCTTACCCCGCATGATCTTCCCCCCCGCATGCCAGTGTCTCGGCAATTCACCTGTTACCAGTGACCTGGCCAATAAAGACATGTTGTGCCACGGTACGAAATTCAGGGCCAGAGTGATTCCCCAATTGATGACAATGTGGAGGACAAAGTTTACATAGCATTAGAGGAAGAAACAGTCAGAAATGATGATCAGATAATGTCGCCAAAAAAGGTCAGGTATGTTGATGAGTTTGGTGAGTGAAACAATGCTTATATTGCCTATATTACTGTCTGAAAACCAATATACTCTCATACTACATATAAATTCGAACCAAATAAAGAAATAAATACCGTTTATGAATGGTGTGGAATAGTTACTCTCCCACAGAACTCGTTTTCTTTGCAGCCAGCCTGATAGAAAACCCAGTAAGGTACAGGGTACTGCTACCTATATCGAGTATTTTAATCCTCAGGTGAGCGATTTCTCAATAAATTTTTGATGTTTCTCACCAAAAGCTGAGGTTTGAAACAAATTTTTTTTTTTTCCAAAATTGGTCAGGATTGGGAGGAGTTAGTGGTGGAAAATCGGTCGGGACGGGGCGGGTTAATCGGATAAGGATTGTCCTCTGTGTGCACAGGCTGAACCGCAATGGCCCGCTTAGAGTTGGCCATTGTCGCCTACTGGGTTTTTATAAAACTATGTGTATGAAATGCTCAGGGAAAAGAAAGGACCTCATAAGCTCTAACCTGATTTGTTTCCTTGAATAACACTGATGATTTTCACACAAATGAATAAATGATAACCTCATGAAAATAAGAGTTTTTAAAATAAGTGTTAACATTCATGAGATCTCCAAAGAAAAATAATTTAATTTAAATCACTGTCTTCCTGATGACAGAGTTTATGATTTTGTACCTATCAAGTGTGAATCAAAACAAAATTCTCTAATATTATTATTATATTCTGCATTTTTGGGTGACTATTACTGCAGGACTCTTCTCTTTAGTGTTGAGGCTGAGCACCTCAAACACTATCTCGAATGATTAATACGTATTCGTAGTTAAGCGTAGGGTCATTAATTTGTGTGTATAACTCTTACACAACTGTAAAATTTTGAATTTTCTTTAATGAAACTCTTACATACCTTAAAATTTGTGATTTGTCTTCGATAATATTCCATCGAAATTCATCACTCGTCATCACAGCATAACCATCACTATACCATCAATACAAAGTGCGCATGCATGGGGATAGTTACACTGACGTAAAAGAAAATCAACAGTAAATGTGTGTTTGTTTTGTATTAACCATAGTTGTCTAATTTTCAAAGATTAAAGTTTAAATTCACAAAAGGATATGCCCAAGTAAATTACTTGCATGTTGCCGATGCTGTGCTTACCATTGACCCAGGTGTCATAGCAAAGCGGTAAAATACAGTGGGGCACTTCCATGGAGTTTCATACTTCTATGCAACGAGAGAGAGAGAGAGAGAGAGAGAGAGAGAGAGATAGAAGGTAGCACATCTACAGTCAGATTTCTATCACTTCTTTTATGCTACGAACAGACGGTTTTATGCAGTAGATGATGATGGTAGCTGCGGTGGTGGTGGTGGTACCTCTGAAGACTGTCATGACAGTAGTTGTGGTGGTTATGGTGGCCATAACGCCATTACCACCACCTTGCCCATCAATACTAAGTGCGCATGTGCACATTTCAGTCCGGGTCAAAGCTAGTAAACTATACTTTTCACCTTGATGTGTCTGAGCCAAGCAGCACAGATAACCGAGCAAAACTTAAACGGGCGCTGGAACATGAATGTGTGTCCACATCTTACAGTTCGTGAATTCTACTCAGCTGTTATCTTTTTTGCATGATAATATAATATCACCCTAACTTTCCAAAAGAAAAGAGCATTGTGTCGAATACAAATTGTATGTTTACCTTTATGTCAGTGTTTTGTAATAGGTATTTCATCCACCATTTTATACCACCATCCTTATGTGTCCCCATGTGCAGTCACGGACAAAAGTTCGTCTGGAATATCACCTCTTAAACTTCTCAGTTTCCGCTGCTGACTAATGTTCGAAAACTAAGCGAGGCTTGGCATGTTTTTGTGTCCCCTGATGATTCTTCTTCATATGATGTGTCAGCAGAGAAAGGAGGGAACATGCCTTAAGTGTGAAGCAGACTCAGTGGAATTGCACATGAAGCTTTGTCCCATACTGTACAAATGAAACAGAAAAATCTTGAGCAAGACTCTTTGATCGCTGGGACAATATAATCAAAGGAAGGTTAGTCCCTTTCCTCCCATGCATATGAACTATGAAACTCTGGCAAGGAGAATGTCACACTCCGGTACAGATACACCAACTTGGAAAAGTGGACGGGTTGAGGTGGGTGGGTAGTTAGGGGCGTTGGAGTATGCCTGAGGCCACACCGTTTATTGTAGTATATGAAAGGCATGGAATACTCTTTCCTTATGTAGAAGAAAGGAATCAACAGCCAGAAATTTCCAAATCGTCTTCTAAGCAAAAGTTGCATAAAAAATCCAATCAAGTTCCATTATTTCATTATGCGTGGCTACACTGTGTTTAAGTGTCAGTGTCACAATGTCGTGCATTATTCAGAAGAAACACTGATATCTTTACCAGCTTATTATGAACACACTACTGTTTCTGCCTCACGTAGACGCTTTTTGGATGTCGAATGAAGTCATTCTTCTTGCATGGCATTTTTGTTTCCTATTCCGTTTTTTTCCTTGTGAAGTGTCTCTTTATTTTATTTTATTTATTTATTTATTTTTTTGGGGGGAGAGGAATGTTTGTCTTTGTAGTCCGGTGTACGAATACATAAAAGCCTCATCCTCGCACGACCGTGTTGACACACCAAGCTTTATTGCTGCCCAGCCCATACACACACACACACACACACACACTCTCTCTCTCTCTCTCTCTCTCTCTTTCTCTCTCTCTATCTATCTATCTATCTATCTGCGCACACACCTGTAGCTTTAATCCCACAAACGTTTTGTTAGGGAAATGGTATTAAACTATGCCATGATCTCTGACGCGCCAGAACGAACTGCTCTCTACCACAGTGGAATCCCACTGATTTATTGTGTGTTCTTTTTCATCGCTGACAAGGATAGTACCCAGAGTATTATAACAACACCCAAAATGTTACGAAACTTGGCACCAAACAGAAGGAAGGAGTGCAGCTCAGCAAGGACTCTATTTTGGGGCTATTTTCAGAAGTATCATATATCAGGAATTAACTCATCTTCTGGCAGCATATTGTGGGTAGAGGGCATAAAAAATACATACAAAAGTTAATATGGTAATCATTTAACACACACACACACACACACACACACACACACACACACACACACACACAGAAACTGAAATGAAACGCTGAGAACTCAGCCCCAAGCTGTCTACATAAACGAAAGGAAGGGAATAATGAAGAACTAGCACCAGAGCTACTAAGGCTGGTGGTGAAGTGGTTTTGGCGGTGAAGCAGCTTGGTGATGAAACGGTTTTGTGTCAAAGCACATCGACGAAAGGTCAGTGTCAGTGGGAGGTCCTTTAACAATAAAAATTTTAAACACTTATTTTTTTCTTTACATGATGTTTTTATCATTAGATTAAATTTCTCCATCACACACACCATATGACCATTCAAATTCTACATAGTTCATTTTGCGGAAGGCTACTACAATATGATGAAGGAGCATGCAAGGGATGCTATGAGACTCTGATTCAAGTACTACATTGCATTAATCCTCTCACGGCCGGGGAATGCTCACCCTTTCGTGCATTCAGATTAACAAAAAATACGGACAGGGCAAGGTGAACGCCTGTCCACAGTTTAGGACTACAGCCCTTTGACTCCATCATGTTGAGAAGAGCTGTATGTGGGGAGCCTCCCCATACATGAGAGATGTATTCTACATATAAATCCCACGTATAAAGTCAACAACTATGCAGGAATAAAGAAGGAACGGAGTCGGCTTCGCACACCTAATCTCTTGGAAGCAGATTTTACAAGTGAGGTATTATGATCTGTCCAAGGGGAATGAAACCCCATGTACATTTAAAGATGATCCAGGACTGAGTTGTATATTCTTGAAAATTAGAGAATACTCTTGCATTTATTTATCCTCAAACGGAGTCGGCGTCACATACCTAATCTCTTGGAAGCAGATTTTACAAGTGAGGTATTATGATCTTTCCAAGGGAATGAAACCCCATGTATATTTAAAGATGATCCAGGACTGAGTTGTATATTCTTAAAAATTAGAGGATACTCCTGCATTTATTCATCCTCGTCTGGTCCCTCGTTCCCTCCTCTTTATTACCTCACTACATTCACTTATTTCCAATCTACTCGTTTTCAGAAGAGAGGAGAAAAGGAAAAAATGGAAAGATAGGACGATAAATACTGAAAGGGAAAAGAAAATGCAATGGGAATGAAAATGCCAGAGAATGGAGGAAAAGTTGACCTAAAGAGTACGAGCAAAGAGGAAGGACAGAGTAAGTGCATAAATAACGTGGGTAGGACAGGGCCGGGTGAGTGGACAGGCTGGTCCGGAGAAATACAGAAGACCCGTAGGGAAATGAAACAGGAATGAGGGCCTTGTTACTTCAATGGACATACATCACGAGGGGTGGGGTGAGGTGGGGGTAGGTATGAAGTGAGGGAAGGAGTAAGATAAAAGGGGAATTTGAGTAGAGGGGCCGGAAAAGGAAAAGGAAAGGATAAAGAGGAGAGGTGACTATGAAGGGGGGAAACTCAGAGGCAAGGGTAGATATGTGGAAGTAAGGAGTGCGAGATGTGAGGCTTAGATGAAGACTAGTTGGTACAAAGGAACAAGAAGGGGTTAGGGAGAGAAGGGGAAGAAGAGAGAGATATCAGGTACGCAAAAATGTAGGGTAAAGAAGGAGGAATGTGGGTCTGGGAGCAAGTAGGAAGGAATGGCTAATATAAGAGTGGGAGAAAATATAGCGTGATGAGCAAAGGGATTGGAGCAAACAGGTGACATGGGGAAGAACAAGAAAAGGTTGGGAGGGAAGGAAAAATGTTCAGGGAATGTCTGGAGAACGGTGACGGAAAGTTTTTTTTTTTTTTTTTTTTTAATAACAGAACGGAGGAAGGAAAAACAAATGAAAAAAATAATAATAATCCATACACCAGATTACCGGTGTCCTCTGTTCATAAAATATCTGTAACAGTTAGACTTGAACAGCTGTGGGTTGAAATTTGGAGGGAAACAACTCTGGGGAATTGAGTTCCTGAGAGATGCAGTTCGGGGAATGAAAGAAATCTGATAGGCAGAAGTTCTGCAATATGGCTGAGTGACATTCCAGTCATGAGCGCTACCAGATGCCCGAGTAGCACGAGGGAAGGCATGGAGAGGTGGCATCATGGACGCAACTTCGTCTGAGCATTTGCCATAAAAATATCTGTAAAATAATGCAAGGGAGGCAACATTCCTTCTTACTTGCAGGGGAGGTAGTTTATTTGTAATGGCAGGGTTGTTAATAATTCTTACAGCTTTGTTCTGAATTTCATCTAGTTGTTTTAATGCAACCTCTCCACATCCATTCCACAGGGGTGAGCAATATTCAAGCTGAAAGTGCACATGATTCTTATAAATTATAGCTAACTGCTCATCAGCGAAGAAGTTACGGACTCTGTACAATAATCCAAGTTTCTTTGAGGCGGTTTTAGCAAGTGATCTAACATGAGAGGTCCAGCTGAGGACATTGTTAAGTGAGACGCCAAGAATTTCAATACTTTTGGAGATAGGAATATTAGTAGCACTGAAGGTAATGTACGAATCTGGCAATATCTGTCTATTAGTAAACTGTATATATTTAGTTTTACTAGCATTAAAAGAGACAAGGTTGTATTGTCCCCTTTCACTGATCGTAGATAGATCTTGATTTATGGAGATGGCTGTACTGAATTGAGAGGTAGAGATATCAGACTTTGTAAATGGGTGTCTGATTGTGAATGAACTACAGTATATAACGTTGAGTCATCTGCGTATGAATGGATGGGATTGTGGGTGACAGATAAGAGATCATTAATATGAACCAGTAATAGGGTTGGCGCCAGAACTGACCCCTGCGCACGCCGGTGTTAAATGAGTGGAAATTGGAATATACATCATCTACATTTACTCTTATTTTCCTGTCACTAAGATATGAAGAAATCAAGGGAACAAAAGACGTTAGTCCATAGCAAGGAAGTTTGGACAGCAGGGAACGGTGCCATACTCTGTCGAAAGCTTTAGAAATATCAAGGGCTACTGCATGAGTTTCTCCATTTAGATCAATTATTGATTGATGGATGGTATGAGTTAGGAGACTGAGTATGTCAATGGTGGATCTTTCGTGGCGAAAACCATATTGTCTCTCACTAATTAAGTTGTTGGATTCAAAATGTTTAACAATGTGCTTATTAATTACAGTTTCAAATACCTTAACAAGAGAAGATGTGACAGCTATTGGTCTGTAATCAGAGGGGTCAGAGGAATTTCCTTTCTTCGGAATTGGTTGGATATTGGCTTCTTTCCAAGAATCTGGGAATAAAGAAGTACGTATGCATAGTCTGAATAATTTAGCTAAAACAGAGGAAAGTTCAGGGGAACACTTTTTCAAAACAATTGGCGGAATTCCATCTGGGCCTGGAGCTTTGTTGGTAGGTAAATTGTCTAGGATGGATTTTACATATCTTGTCTGTATTTTAAGTGAGGCAATTTCGGGAGAGTCAAGTTCCAGTACTGGGGCATTCTGGCTGGTATCGTGGAGTTAAAGAGGGAAAGGGAAGGATAGGTGAGAGAGAGGAGGCAGGCATGATATGAGATGAAGGGCATAAGAGGAAAGGAGAAGGGATGGAGCAATACTGGGTGATATTTTTAAAGGAAATGTAAAAAGAAGGGGAGGGAGTGTGGGGTGAGTGATTTTGGAGACACGGGGAAGATTGCGGGAGTTAATGAGAAGTATTGGGGAGGGACAGAAGTACGGTATACAATGAAGAAAAGCGAAAATATAGGGGATGGTGGATAAGGTGTACGGGAAGTGGCAGGGAGGGGGGAGGGGAGAAAGTGAGAACGTGTCATAAACTAAAAGAATGAGGTGCAAGAGAGACTCCTAGGCGTACGGGAATACTGTCAGACTTCTCCCCTAACCCCATCTTTTCTTCCTACTGTTTACTGTTTTGTTCCTTGCCTTTACATGCTGCTTCACCCTTGCATTCACTCCATTTAATCCTGAAATATCCTCATTAAGACACACAAATATTTTTTCGTCCTGGTTGCATTTTTCACGCAGTCTGTCCAGTCTTGTATTTCCCTCCCGCCTTCACCCTCCTTTCAGATATCGCCCTACTAAAATTCCCAGAACTGCTCTCACCTTACAAGCTTACTTCTATCACATCTATTCTCACAATACTTCCCCTCCATTTTTTCTATTATTTTTCTTCTATCCATATCACTCTGTTCTCTTCTTCTCCTACCATATTTCTCCTTTTTTTTTTTTTTCCGCTCATAAAGCATTCCCATACTCTTTCTTCCTTCTTAGTTCCCCTCTTCTTCTCTCCCTTTAATTTATTTGTATCCTTCCCTCTTTTTCCCTTCCTACTCTCCTACCAAATAATCTCTTCTTATCATACCTCCTGATATGTTTTTCTTAACGTCCCTCATCTACATCTTATTTTAAAATATTTTTCTCCATTCCGTCTATCACGTTTCTTCTTTATATACCTGTCCCCTCTCACAAAGTCTTCTCTCCGCATCTTTCATTCTAATTTCTTTTTGTTCTCCTCATCTCTGTTTTACCTCTTAATCCCTACTTCCATTGTTTTCATAAATTTCCCTTCCCATTAACTCTCTCTCTCTCTCCTTATCCATTCTTCCCACACCCTCTCTCTCTGGTTTGTAGGTAACTGTAATCCTTTTTCATCAGCTCTGTCTCCGTAATCATCGTACTTCTCTTTCCTCTCTTCTCTTGTTCTGGCCTGTATCTTTTTCCCACATTCTCGCCTCTGTTCATTTAGCTTTCCCCATTTCTGCCTCTCTGAATTATCGTTTTCCCTTTCCCTTCTTTCTTCAGTCGTCACTTTTTCCTTTTAGTCGTTATTCTTCTTTGCTGCAGAATCTACCTTTTTCCACTTTTCTTCGTTTTTTTTTTTTTTTTTTTTTTTTTTGTTCTCCACATTAGGGTCATTCGTAAACATTGTCTTTTCATGTCGTTTTTAATTACTTTTTTAAAGATTTGTAAATGTTTCCCCTTCCTTTGCATTTTCTAATATTTCCTCATCTTCCTCAGTACTTGTCCTTCTCTTTAGTCTCTTCCTATTGATTATTCAAGCTTCTTCCCTCTTCTAGGTTTCCATCCCCTTAGTTCTGATACCCTCATTTTTATAATTGTTTTTTATGTTTTTTTTATTTTTTTTATTCAGACTTCTACATTTTATTTTTCCTGTTTTCTGAGCGTTCTTTCTCATATGCTTACTTCTATGTATTTAAATTCCTATCTCTTCCTTTTCTTGTTTCAGGTCCCTGTATACTGTATATTTTTGTCGGCTTTATTATTTCACCTTCGTCGTCCACCCTTCAGTTCGTGAAGTTGATTTGGTCGGTTTTCTACTTATTTTTTTTTTTTACAAATCTTGCTTCTTGCTCTTAGTTCATTCTTTTCATTTTTCGAGCTTGTGTTTTTTTCCAACTTTTCTTTCCTATTCTTTTCCTGACTTCTTCATTTCTGTTTTCCTTACCGCCCTCAGTATGATATCGTCTTTATCTGGTTTATTCTGACCACCACCAACCGTTATTATTCAGCCTGGGGAAAAAAAAAAAGTTGGTAAAACCCTTCCACTTCAAAAAATCATTCCTAAACTGAATAAAATAATCTTGACACAGAAACACTGTAATAAAAAAGGACATCACCACACTGAACACGTTAGCCTAATCATCTTTTCTTTCATTACTACATTTTCTTTAATCGAAAATTTGCTTACGCCTTTGTATTTGTCAGCTCTTGAATCTTTTCATGCTCTCTTTTGTTCCCAGTTCTTGCAATTTTTTTCTCATAAGCTCTCTCTCTCTATTTTTTTTTTTTTTCTGCTCGGAAAATATCATCAATCATCATCAGTCATCATCAATCACCATCAGTTATCCTCATCATCAGTCTTTGTTACCGTCACCGTCGTCGTCGTTATCCTCTGTAATGGATATTAAATATATTTAGCCCCCGAATATTACCCGTTTCTCTGCACTTTTCACAACTTTCCTTCTTTCTTTGTTCAAGTTGGCGTATTTTTTTCATGTCATTTTATTGGCTGTAATTTTAATTCTGCTTGGCCTTCTTTCTTGTACTTTTAGTTCTTACGTTCTTTTTCTCACTTCCACATCTTTCCTACTTTCATTCATCTCTATATCTTCTTCCTTCATTCAGTTTTGTATCATTCTTTCTTTCGTTTATCTAAAGTCTTTGTACTTTTTCCTTAATCCCTTTTCTGTTTCATATAATAATCCTGTTTCCATCTTTTTTCTTTTTTTTTTTCATCACGACTTCCCACTATCATCACTCTCTAAATGGTGTTTGTTTTCTATTGTTTTCATTTCCTTCTCCCGTCAATCAGTCACTCCACCATTCAGTCTTTCTATTCTCGTCTTTTTCTCCCTTTCCTCCCACTCCTGCTTTCCTCTCTACCTTCCTCCTCTACCGTTTTATCTCCAATTCCTCTTCGCCTTTCCTCCCTCCTAAACTCCCTCGCCAATTTACCTCTCTCTTTCTTTTCCCCTCTGTGATTCGACCTCTTAATTTCTTTCTGTTCTTACACAGTTTGTCTTCTGTCCCTTTCCTTTTTTTTTTCTCTCTCTCTCTTCTTTCATCCTTCTTGCTCAGGTAAGTCCTCGTCTTTAAAGCCTCTCTCTCTCTCTCTCTCTCTCTCTCTCTCTCTCTCTCTCTCTCTCTCTCTCGTCTTTCATTCTCTTTCCTTATTTTCCGTTTTTCTTCTTCCCCTTCATATCCTTTGCTATCCCCGCTCTGCCTTTCTATCCCCTCTTGCCTATTTTTTCTTCTTTTCTCCTCTTCTCTTCCGGTTACTTATGTTTCAAGCTTTCACATACTTTCTTTATCTGTTATCTTTTATTCATCCTGTCCTCTCCCATCCTTTTCTCCTCTCCTCTCCCGTCTCTGCTCTCCACAATTCTCTCCACCCATTCCCTCTCCTTCCTCCATGCATTTCCTCCTCTTTTCCACCCATTCCCTCTTCTCTTCCTTCCCCACCTCTCCTCTCTCTTTTCCTTTTCTTCCCCTCTCCTCGCTCCTGTCTTCTTTCAACCCCCTCCTCTCTGTGCTTTTCTGTTCTCGTTTCTTTTCTCAATCTTCTCCACTTTCTTCTCCTCTTTTCTCGCCTCTCTCACTTTTTTTATTACCTCCCACTCTCTCCTATCGCTCCCCTTTTCTGATATTTTTTTCCTCGCGTGTCACTCTCCGCCACAGCTCCCCCAGTCGCATGTTATAAGTAAAGAAGACTCTTTATGGAAAACACACTGCTTTGTTCTGACAACTACAAACCGTCATTATTCAGCCTAGAGAAAAAAATCTAAAAAAAAAAAAAAAAAAAAGTGGTTAGGAAATCTCTTCCACTTCAAAAAATCATTCCTAAACTGAATAAAATAATCTTGTGATAGATATCAATGTAATAAAAAAGGACATCACCACACTGAACAAGTTAGCCTAATCATCTCTTATCTCTCACTACTTCATTTTCTTTATTCGAAAATTTGCCTTCGCCTTTTTATGTCAACTCTTTAATTTTCTTTTCATGCTCTCCTTTATTCCCAGTTCTTGCAATTTTTTCTCATTTGCTCTCGTATTTGTCTGTTCGGTAAATATTAGCATCAATCATCATCAATCACCACCAGTCATCCTCATCATCAGTCATTGTCACCGTCACAGTCGTCGTCGTCATCCTCAGTAATGGATATTAAAAATATTTAGCCCCCAAATATTATCCTTTTCCCTGTTGTTTTCATAACTTTCCTTCTTTCTTTGTTCAAGTTGCCGTATTTTTTTTTCATGTCATTCAACTGGCTGTAATTTTAATTCTGCTTGGCCTTCTTTCTTGTACTTTCATTTCTTACGTTCTTTTTTTCACTCCCACATCTTTCCTACTTTCATTCATCTCTATAGCTTCTTCCTTCATTCAGTTTTGTATCATTCTTTCTTTCGTTTATCTAAAGTCTTTGTACTTTTTACTAATTCCTTCTTCTGTTTCATTTCATAATAATCCTGCATCCATCTTTTCCTTTTTTTTTTTTTTTTCATCGCTACTTCCCACTATCATCACTCCCTAAATGGTGTTTGTGTTTCTTATATTTTCATTTCCCTCTCTCGTCACTTAGTCACTCCATCATTCAGTCTTTCTATTCTCATCTTTCTCTCCCTTTCCTCCCATTCCTTCTTTCCTCTCTACCTTCCTCCTCTACCATTTAATCTCCAATTCCTCTTACATCGCCTTTCCTCCCTTCTAAACTCTCTCGCCAATTTACCTCTCTCTTTCTTTTCCCCTCTGTTATTCTACCTCTTAATTTCTTTCTGTTCTTACTCATTTATCTTCTGTCCCTTTCTCTCTCTCTCTCTCTATCTCTCTCTCTCTCTCTTACACAGTTTGTATTCTGTCCCTCTTTCTCTCTCTCTCTCTCTCTCTCTCTTTTCTTTCATCCCTCTTGCTCAGGTAAGTCCTTGTCTTTTAAGCCCCCCCCCCTCTCTCTCTCTGTCTCTCTCTCTGTTGTCTTTTATCATTCTCTTTCCTTCTTTTTCTCTTTTGCTTTTCTTCTACCTCCCCCTTCATATCTATTGCTATCCCCGCCCTCCCTTCCTCTCTCCTCTTGCCTATTTTTCTCTTCTCTTCTCTTCCTATTACTTATCTTTCACGCTTTCACATAATTTCTTTATCTCAGCTTTAATTCATCCCGTCCTCTCCTCCCCGTTTCTTCTCTCTTTTCCTCCCTTCTCTTCTCTCCTCCCTTCTTTCCACCCATTCCCTCCCCTTCCTCCATGCATTTCCTCCACTTTTCCACCCATTCTCTCTCCTCCTTCCCCACCTCTCCTCTCTCTTTTCCTTTTCTTCCCCTCTCCTCGCTCCTGTCTTCTTTCACCCCCCTCCTCTCCGTGCTTTTCAGTTCTCGTTTCTTTTCTCAATCTTCTCCACTTTCTTCTTCTCTCCCCTCACCTCTATCACTTTTTTTTACCTCCCACTCTGTCCTCTCGCTCCTCTTTTCTATTATTTTTTTCCTTGCGTGTCACTCTCCGCCACAGCTCCCCCAGTCGCATGTTTTATGCAAAGAAGATTCTTTCCGGAAAAGACACTACTTTATTCTGACGACCACCAACCGTTATTATTCAGCCTGGGGAAAAAAATCCTTAAAAAAAAAAAAAAAAATGGTTGGTAAAACCCTTCTACTTCAAAAAAAGTCATTCCTAAACTGAATAAAATAATCTTGAGATAGAGACAATGTAATAAAAAAGGACATCACCACACTGAACATGTTAGCCTAATCATCTCTTTCCTTTCATTATCACATTTTCTTTATTCGAAACTTGCCTTCGCCTTTGTATTTGTCAACTCTTGAATTTTGTTTTCATGCTCCCTTTTGTTCCCAGTTGTTCCAATTTTTTTCTCATTTGCTCTCTTAGTCTGTTCGCTAATATCATCATCAATCATTATCAATCATCATCAGTCATCCTCATCATCAGTCATTGTCACCGTCACAGTCGTCGTCGTCATCCTCAGTAATGGATATTAAAAATATTTAGCCCCCAAATATTATCCTTTTCCCTGTTGTTTTCATAACTTTCCTTCTTTCTTTGTTCAAGTTGCCGTATTTTTTTTTCATGTCATTCAACTGGCTGTAATTTTAATTCTGCTTGGCCTTCTTTCTTGTACTTTCATTTCTTACGTTCTTTTTTTCACTCCCACATCTTTCCTACTTTCATTCATCTCTATATCTTCTTCCTTCTTTCAGTTTTGTATCATTCTTTCTTTCTTTTGTCTAAAGTCTTTGTACTTTTTACTAATTCCCTCTTCTGTTTCATTTCATAATAATCCTGCTTCCATCTTATCTTTCTTGTTTTTTTTTTTTTCATCGCTACTTCCCACTATCATCACTCTCTAAATGGTGTTTGTGTTTCTTATATTTTTATTTCCCTCTCTCGTCACTTAGTCACTCCATCATTCAGTCTTTCTATTCTCATCTCTCTCTCCCTTTCCTCCCACTCCTCCTTTCCTCTCAACCTCCCTCCTCTACCATTTTACCTCCAATTCCTCTTACATCGCCTTTCCTCCCTCCTAAACTCCCTCGTCAATTTGCCTCTCTCTTTCTTTTCCCTTCTGTGATTCGATCTCTTAATTTCTTTCTGTTCATACGCAGTTTATCTTCTGTCACTTTCTGTCTTTCTGTCCATTTTTTCTCTCTCTTTTTTATCATCCTTCTTCCTGAGGTAAATCCTCTTCTTTAAAGCAATTCTCTCTCCCCCCCCCCTCTCTCTCTCTGTTGTCTTTTATCATTATCTTTCCTTCTTTTTGTCTTTCGTTTTTCTTCTACCTCCCCCTTCATATCTATTGCCATCCCCGCCCTCCCTTCCTCTCTCCTCTTGCCTATTTTTCTCTTCTCTTCTCTTCTCTTCCTATTACTTATCTTTCACGCTTTCACATAATTTCTTTATCTCTTATCTTTTATTCATCCCGTCCTCTCCCCTCCGTTTCTTCTCTCTTCTCCTCCTTTCTCTCCTCTCCTCCCTTCTTTCTATCTCTTCCCTCCCCTTCTTCCATGCATAATTTCTTCTTTTCCACCCATTTCTTCTCCTATTCCTTCCCCACCTCTCCTCTCTCTTTTCCTTTCCTTCCCTTCTCTTCGTTCCTGTCGTTTTCTCTCACCCTTCTCTCCAGTGCTTTTCTGTTCACATATCTTTTCTCAATCTTTTCCACTTCTCCTTTCTCCTCTCATCTGTCATTTTTTTTTACCTCCCTTTCTCTCCTGTCACCCCACTTTTCTATAATTTTTGTCCTCGCGTGTCACTATCCGCCACAGCTCCCCCTGTTGCATGTATTATGTAAAGAAGATTCATTCCGGAAAACACATTACTTCTGCTGAGCCTTACCTTTTTTTTTTTTTTTTTTTTTTTTTTTTTTTTTTGCAGGCAAATAGAAAACTGGATGAAGATCAAGAAAGGACGACAAGAGAGGAAACTTACGGGGAAATGAATGATAAAATACAACAGACATAAAAAATTGGATTTAAAGGAGGAAGGAAGATGTCTTAGTGAAAGCAAGAAAATGTACAAGAGGAAGGCAGACGATAGAACAGAAGGAAAACTGGTTAGGAGACGATAGGAATAAGAACACAGAGGAAGCAGAAAGATTTGACAGAGAAAGAAGGAAGATATAACTGAGGAAGAAGGAAGAATAACTGAGGAACACAGAAGATATAACAGAGGAAGGAGGGGGATATAACTGAGGAAAAAGGAAGATATGACTAAGGAGGATATAACTAAGGAAGAGGGAAGGTATGACTAAGGAAGAAGAAAGATGCAACAAAACACAGAAAGAGGATGTGACAAAGGAAGCAGAGAGAAATAATAGGGGAGAAACGAATCTATAACAGAAGAAAATATAACAGTGAAAACATGAATAAGTAGCGTATGAGGCAGAAATATACAACAGAGGATGAAGGACATGAGACAAAGCAGAAGAGGGACGTGTTGGAAAGAGAATGAGAAAAACAATGATAAAAAGATGCAACCTACCATGGTAGTAAAAAAGAGGAGGAGAGAGCCGCCGTGTGGCGTGAGAAAGAAAGAAGGAGTATGGAAAAAGCAAAACAGTGCAAAAAAGGACAGACCCTATGAGTATGACCAAAGGCAGAAAGCACGTATCTATCTATCTATCTATCTATCTATCTATATAACTAGGCTGCTTCCCCCAAGGAAAGAGGTAGCCGAGACAGGACGACACACTCCCCATTTACTCATCCATTCAAACACATTCATTCGCATCTTAGCCCCAAAAGGGACGAAGGACAGATCCACACCGCACAAGGGTCAACTGCGCAGTGCAATCAGTGACATCCGCAGCAGGGCCCGACAGCAGAGCTGGTTTACGCCTGCCACATCATAATAGACCCATCCCCTTACCCGCACCTGACCTGACAAGCTGATCAGACAAAATGCGGGAGAATATCCCCTCAGGGCTGCGTCATCATTTATTCATTCACAACTTTTCTCCATTTATTTCTGTCACGCACAACCACTCTTCCTTGCTCAACAGACATCCCTCTCGCATCCAGCGCTCTCTTCACACGTATGAGGGGAAGGGAAAAAGGAGGATGACGGTGAAATAAATGGAAAAAGAAAAACAAACAAAACGGTGGAAGGAAAAAAATAGGAAAGAAAAAATCAAGTTTGACAAGGCGTGCGGGAATGAGAGGGAAGAAACCAGCATTTAAAAAATAAATAAATTACTAAGGATGAGAGTAGAGGCAGGGTGTAGACGTGTTAGGAATGGAATATAAAACTGCCAAGATACAACACAGAAAACAAGTAGATGAGTGGATGGGAGAGGAAGATTGTGTTGTGGATAAGGGAGTGGGGAAGTGGAGGCCACTGACCCAGTATCGGCAAGAACTGAGGTAAAGGCAGGCGGCCAAACACATATTTCAAAGACTCCATTTTGGAAATTCCTGCCACCAGGACTTCAGTAACTGGCACATCACTGGAATATGAATGACCGGGCCAGAAAAACACAGACCTGCCTGGGATCAAACTTGAATCTGAGTGTATCCTGACGGAGAACTAATTGTAAACTGATTGGATCCTGACTGGGAACTAACTGGAATCTTACTGGATAATGACTGGGAACTAACAAGAATCTGACTGAGCCCTGACTGGGAACTGATTGGAGTCTGACTGGACCCTAAGTGGGAACTAACTTGAATCTGACTGGATCCTGACTGGGAACCAACTGGAATCTGACTGGACCCTGACTGGGAACTAAATGGAATCTGACTGGATCCTGACAGGGAACTAAATGGAATCTGACTGGAGCCTGACTGGGAACTAATTGGAATCTGACTGGATCCTGACAGGGAACTAACTGGAATCTGACTGGACTCTGACTGGGAACTAACTAGAATCTGACTGGACCCTGACTGGGAATTAACTGAAATTTAACTGGATCCTGACCGGAAACTAATTGGAATGGGACTGTACCTTGACAGGGAACTAACTGAAATATGACTGGATCCTGACTAAGAGCTAACTGGAATCTGACTGTATCTTGACAGGGAATTAATTGGAATCTGACTGGATCCTGACTGGTAACTAACTGGAATATGACTGGATTCTGACTGGGAACTAACTGGAATCTGACTGGACCCTGACCGGGAACTAATCGGAACCTGACTGGCCTCTGAAACTATACCTGACTGAACCCTAAGACCGGACTGAAAACTGACTGGTATCTTAATGAGATTTCACTGGAACCTGTGAAGCGACTGGCGGCACATATTCTCTTGGATGGCTTTTCTTTTACTTGAGCTGTTCAGCCAGATTCACAGGCATTCGCAGTATTCTGAAACAGTATGCACAGTTCCAGCTTACTCGTTGGTAAACAGCACGGGATCATCAGCATACATTTAACCTGAAATATTCCAGTCATCAACATTCATCACCAGCATCACTCCCGTTAGTACTTTTACTTCTCTCATTACACCATCCATATTTCTCTCCGACACGGAGAGTATGTTTTCACCCCTGTTTGTTTGTTTGTTCATTTATTTGTCTGTTAGCAAGATTACTAAAAAACTGAGAGATTTGGACCAATTTTGGTGGGTAGATAGCCCATGTCACAGGGAACAATCGATTAACACTTGGGACCAATCCGGATCGTATTACACATTCTGGATCCAGCAAACACTTTTTTGCGAAACCTTAATCAGTGATGAGAAAACCTAGCACATTATGAAGAGTGGTTAAGAAAACACGTTGTATGATGCGCTCCATTGAGTGCCCATCTACTTTATAATATTTTCCTTATCTCCTACAAACATTTAAGTGATTGCGTTTGAGTACTTGGGTAGTGTGATGAGTGAGGATGGAAGTTTGGAGGGCGAAGTGCTTGAAGGGGTGCAGCAAGGTGGAGGGGTTGCTGGTTCCTTGAAGGCAGTGATAGGAAGTAGGGAAGTGAGCATGGAAGTGAAAAAGTTATTACATGACAGTATTGTGATACTAACTCTGACATATGGAAGTGAACCTTGGACGTTGTTGGAAGGACAGAAGTCAAGAGTGAGAGCAGTGGAAATGAGTTATTTGAGAGGAGCATGTGGAGTCACATGGAGAGACAGACTGACAAATGAGGATGTGAAGGAGCGTTGTGGTGAGGATGTGGATGTGATAGGAAGCATTAGGAGAAACACACTGACGTGGTTTGGCCATGTGGAGAGGATGGAGAGTGAGAGACTGACGAAGAGAGTGTATGTGAGTGAAGTGGATGGGGAGAGAGGGAGAGGAAGGCCAAGGATGAGATGGAGGGATGGAGTGGAGAGGTATATGAGAGAGGGAGGTGTGAATTGGAAGCGGGGCAGTGAAATGGCGAGGGACAGGGTGACGTGGAGGCGATTTGTTTGTGGTCACCCCGTATTAGGGATTAAGGCGTCTGGCAATAGATAGATAAAGTAGATAGATAGCAATTTCTCACCTATACTTTTGCACCATTAAAAACCTACGTACAAATTGTATCATAAGAATATATTTGTTATGGATGCCTTTCTGCTATTATTTCTCTTTTAATCTTCTTTCATATTTATGGCCATTTAAATACTACACAACTTTTATTACGTTAAGAAGCACCTCAACATCTCTCTGTTGTTGACTGACTGTAAGTAGGTAGCCAAGGTGACACTAAGGAATGGAGATGTAGTATTATAGTATTCTCAAGCAGTTCTCATCCGCCAGTATCCAAAACTCATGGAAGGAATAAGGGTCATTCATGAGGTTAAACTTTTTTTTTTTTTAACAACAGTCCAAAAATCAAGGTAACATGACAAGGTCAATGAAAAAATTACGATTCGATTTAGACCAGTCTTAGTGCATGGATGGAGGCTAAGATAAAAACGAAGAAAATCGAGTTTGAGAACAATCAAAGGTCAAGGTAGCAGGGGAAGGTCAAGGTCAATTCTCGACCCGTGTTGCTGTGAGTGAACACAGATATAAATAAACAAGTTTTAATTTATTTCAGTCAAAATTTGCAGAAGTGTTGATGGCCAGCCAAGGGCTTGACCCATTGGTTTTTAGAACAATAAGTCAAAGATCAAGGTCACATGGCAAGCTCAACCTAAACAGTTTTTATTCGATCTAGACCAAACTTGGTGAAAGGGTTAAGGTTAAGGTAAGGTATGGATGAAGAGATTAAATTTGGAGAAGTAGCCAAAATCCAAGGTCTATGAATACAGTAGATGTTAGATTCTACTATGCTTGCCTGCACTAGTTACCCTCCACCTGATAGTGTCAGAGGAGAGTATTGTTATCACTCTTGTCCGTCTGTAGAGTTGAGTCGCAGGGCGGCTGGCCGGCCATAGAAATTTCGATTCCGGAGCAAATCTCAGAAAGTAATAACTATAGAGTCATGGAAAATCACATAGTTATGTATCTTATAGTCAACTGGTGCCTTTTGATAGGAAGAATGCTGCTTTTTTTTATTAATGATTAAGTTAAAAAAAATAAAACCAAAGATTTCAATATGCCCTATGCATGGAACCCAAAGGGACCAGGTTATGTTTACCATGGATAAACAACTGAAATATTTAAGTTTTAATGTCTCTCTGTTTTACAGAGGAGAGGGGTGAGGGCCATTATGCACCTGATTAGGTGTGCAGGAAGGTGGGGGGATATGTGCTTGGTAAGATGGAGAGTTGCAACAGCATGGCGTTGCCTATGCTTTTCAACTAGAAGCTGAGAATTCTGGATTTTTTCTGTGCCCTTTGTCCTTTTTTCTTGACGTTTGCTCCATCGTGTTGCCACTGCAGACGGTGTGCTACAGTCGGTGATGGTGGGTTCAGCAGGGTTGGATCCAGGTTATGGCAAAGCCGCACCGGCCGTACTCATAACTCCCTGACTCAGTATTCCTGTCGTTTAAGGTGGGTTTTTGCAATGTTAAAAATAATTTTGACTAACCGATGTATCGCATGTCGCCTATTGTGCTGATACATGTTTACCTGGGAATACAAGTATGCATATTGGTCAAAATTAGTCAAGATTAGCCAGTGTTGCTCCCGAGGTATTTTGAAAGACACTGACTTGATACTGACTTCTTAATGTCAACATACCAGCTTGTAGACTTCCGAATTAATACATAAACTCCTGTGGTGAAGTAAAACAGTTCAGTGGACATTAGCTTAATGCAAGTCGTCTGGATGGTAGAGCTAACACATCGTAATATGATGAAGCGAAACATGTGACCACGCGATCAGCTTATTTCCTCTTTTGACGACATATCTCATAATCAATAGTGTTGTTAAAGTACGGTACGTCAAAAAGGAAAAAAAGTTTTATTCAGATTCTCGCCAAACCCACCTCTCTCTCTCTCTCTCTCTCTCTCTCTCCAACATGCTCATTTACTTCTTTATTCAGGACCTGGAGCGGTGGCGTCTTTGTCGTGGGTCTATCGCCTAGAGGCTATTGAAGAGAAGAGGAGGACAGCATGAGGGCCAAACCACCGCATAACCCCCCGGCCCCTCACAGGGCCCGAGAACCTGGGAGTGCCTTCGGTTGCCTGTGCCAGTACCACACTTCTCAGCACAACAAAACCGTTTTTTCTACACCGAGAAATGACTTCCCGGCGGTCATTTCTCGACAACTTCTAGCCGGGGACACTGAGAGCAATCCAGGATCAACCAACAAATACTTATGTCCAGCATGCTCAAAACCTATCACGTCGAGTCGACAGACATAGGGTTCAGTTCAATGCAATTTCTGCAAGAACTGGACCCATTACATCTGCACAACACTTGCATCCAGAACACATTACTTAAACACCTGGACCTGCTCCCTATGCTCCTTCCCCCCACCCACTAACCCCCCCACCAACCCTACTCCTACTTCCTCCACACCTTCTTGGCCAATCCCACCGATCCTTCCTACACCATCCAATCCCCCAACCCCTCCCTTTCCATCCCATCCTTATCCACCTCAACCCTTACCTCCACCACAACTTCTCCTACCCCTTCCCCTCCACCCACACCACCACCTCTCCCCCGTGCTGCAGCAGCCAACACACATCGCACACACAACATAAACATCCTTCAATTAAACAAAGATGGCATGAACACCAAAAAACAAGAACTCACACAATTCATCAAACAACATACACATTGCCATCTTACAAGAAACGAAACTAAACAGAACACAAAAAACACCTACAATTCACAATTTCACCACCATTCGACAAGACTGGGCCGACGGCGGTGGCAGTGGACTCGTCACCCTGGTACACAAATCCATTAACTTCTCAGATACTAGTGCACACACAAAGTCACTTCTCCCCCCACATGACACAACAACAGAAATACAATCAATTAAAATACGCACTGGTAACAGATCACACATAACAATCGCCAACACATATATTCCCCCCCAGTCGTCCCCCACAGTACCACACAACTACTCTCCACAAATACACCACAACACTAACATACCCAGCATCATCCTGGGTGGTGATTTCAACGCCAAGGCGTCAGCCTGGCATGTAAACAATCCTGACACAGATAGAGGGCTGGTAATACAATCCCAAACAGATCATCTTTTCATACTGAATAAACTACATCAATATACCCATATCCCACACCGAGCCCCCTTCCTCCCATCATCCCCAGACATCTTCTGTTACCCAATCCTCGCCCCCACAACTCCTGAAGAATGGTCAAAACCCTTGGATCTGATCACCTCCCAATCATCATGACTACCAAAACCAGAATCACTCCAGCTGGCCACAGACACACATACACTAATTATAAGAGAGCCAACTGAGAGGCCTTCACAACTGAAACAGAACAACATTTCGAAACATTAAACAGTACAGACATCAACACAGCTGTGCACACTTTCAATACAATTATACAAAATGCAGACAAAAAACACATCCCTAGAGGCAACAGAAAGAAACACAACCCCAGCTTCATCACACTTTCCAGCAGCAACACTACACAATCACCCCCTGCCATCACAACAACAGACACCATACCCTCAAACAAACAACAAGCAAACTCTCATCAATCACTTCTTACATGTCACCCATCTAAACCCCCATCACAATGACCAACGTATCCGACGTAAGAGACAGTTCCCCACAGACCCAGACTGCACACCTTTCACTTACAACCAGACGAAGCACAGCATCAGCAACCCTAAGCACTCATCTACCTGTGGACCAGACAACATAAGCAACATTCACCTTAAATACCTTGGACCACAAAGCATACAAACACTCACCAACATATCAAACTACAGCTACTCACACAACACATTACCCAACATCTGGAAGCATGGCATTATCATCACTATCCCTAAAGACTCCACATTACCTTCCTCACACTCTAAAGTCACTGAACGGCTGGTACTACAACTAGTTAGACCCCACACCCCCCTACTCCCATCACTACATGGCTTTAGGTTGCTGCATTCCACAAACACCCTTCTTACAGACCTTACACAGAGAGTTTTTGATGGCATGAATTCAGCTAGGCCATCACACAGAACACTCCTACTCACACTAGACATTAGCAAAGCTTTTGATGCCATCTCCTGCCACAACCTCACAAACAAAATACTCAACACAAACATGCACAATAACACAAAAAGATGGCTGGCAAACCACTTAGCAGGCAGATGTGCACATGTAACATTTGCCGGTCAGTCTTTGAACATCAGAAACGTCACAAATGGCGTCCCCCAAGGATCTGTTTTGTCCCCTACACTCATTAACCTATACATGCACGACAAACCCACACCCCACACACCGCAGATACACATAGCATCCTATGCAGGTGATATATCACTCACATGCACACACCAAAATGCAAACACAGCTGTACACATCCTCCAACCTTACCTCAGCACACTACATGAATGGTTCACCACAAACAGGCTCAAAATAACCCCAGCCAAAACTACAGTGACCCTTTTCACAAACTGGACAGCAGAACAGTCACAATCCACACCTCACCATAAACAACACTCCTCTACCACATCCACACCCAAAATCCTTGATGTAACATACAATACATCAATGTCATTTAAACAACACATCAAAAATATTAAAAATAAAATAACACCAAGACTCAATGCTCTGAGGTCACTTGCCGTCACAACATTTGGACACAACAAAGAAACCAGTACAACAGTATACAAACAATACATACGTTCAGTGATGAATTATGCAAGCCCTGTTTGGGCTTCTAACCTCACTAAAACACACTACAACACTCTACAGACCATACAGAACAAGGCCCTAAAAATAATCACAGGCTGCACAGCTACTACACCCATAGACCACCTACATCAAGAAACCAAAGTCCTCAAAGTCAACGATCACTTAGACATCAGAGGCACCCAAATTCTCGCTGCAGCCTCCACAAACCCGCAACATCCACTACACTACATGGCAACACACCCACACACACCAAGAAACATCAAAACAACACCCAGCACACGATACCATACACAAATACTGTCATCTCTCCCCCCCTCACCCACCTCAGACCAGCTTCCAGAAGCATATCCATACTCAAATCACTTGCCCCTCCAATCAGTCACTTAAAGACAACATACAGCTGCATGCACGGCCTCCTGATATCCACCCCTCTGAATCCTATCTCCCTTGTGAGGGCAGGGTCCACCTGGCCAGGCTGAGATGTGGGCATCATCCAGCCATCTTAAGTTACCAGAATAGGCTGGACGACTCCGTCGCTGATGCATGTCCAGAAAGCAACACAGCACCCCATACTATTAAGCACAGTATGGAAGACTGCATTGCACACAATCACTTACGCCAACAACACAACATACACTCCTTGAGAGCTCTGCGGGAAAACCCGGTCTCGGCCATGGCCATCCTTAGGGACTCGGGGCTGTTCAGCCAGACTGCCTATGGAACAACTACTACTACTACTCCTTTATTCATTTTCAGTTTTTGCCTTTGAAGTATTTCTCTGTTCTATCATATTTTGCAGTTTATCAATGATTTTTCAGCATGGAGTGGCGATACCTGTATTTCTGCCGCTGTTCTTGTTGCAGTTTCCTCATCTGCTGGTATACACATCTAATCATCTATTTATCCATCTGTCTATATGATTATCAATCTCGTCTTTAACTGTATTTTTTTTCGATTTTCATTATGAAGAAATTATATATTTTTTCCAGTCCATTCATAGAAAGAACAACAACTGGATGTAGAGGGGTCTGACGAGATCTTTTCCCCGGCTCTCTGATTGCAGTAAGTCATTATAAAGTCAGCTGTCGACTGGAATTTAATTTTGATGTGCATTAGGGGTCATTCACTTAATTATTCACATTACCGAGAGGCATTTCACTCAACTGCATTAAGTGGTTGTGAATAACGGGACCTCACAACAAATTAATAGTCCATATTTTATAATGGGACCAAAACGTCCTCAGTACCGCGAAATGCTGATTTACTTAACTGATCTACAACACGAATATTTATTGTGCAATGTTCTTCCTACTCACATCCTTCATATATATTCCATCGTAAACCAGAAGCAGTTTCTCAGTCAATCTGCGTTCTGTTGTACTCTTCATGCAAACCTTTACTCAAACTTTTAAATTATTTTTTATCATCCCCTACTTACTTTTACTAACTTTCCTCACCCAATTTACTCTTGCGCGCGTGCGTTCACACACACACACACACACACACACACACACACACACACACACACACACACACACACACACACACACACACACACACACACAAACACCAATCAAAACAAAACACCAGCTTCGCGCTCTCGCTACTTGACCGAGAGTGTAATAAATAACAACACGTGCTCATCACCGTCAACTTAAGTTCCATCGTTAAGTCTACGAAAAGAAAAAAAAAATTGCCTTCCATCTATTTCTTGTCTAGGGGCTGTAACTAAAGCTTTTAAAGGTACGTTAGTTCTACGTAATTAACATCCATCAAATTTTCACTGACTACATTCTGGAATATATTTTTCACAGATGTACTTTTTATTCTTTTCCCCTTCCATATTCGATTTACGAGGTGATAACTGCTCTCGCTTCCCACACTTCATTTCAATTTCCAATTTGCAGTTACACATTTTAGTGGACAACAGGGAATCGGATGGGGGGATGGGACAGAGGAGGAGCAAGGTGAGAGAGGTAGGGGGGAAGGGAGAGAGGAGGGAGAGGTAGGGGGGAAGGGAGAGAGGAGGGAGAGGTAGGGGGGAAGGGAGAGAGGAGGGAGAGGTAGGGGGGAAGGGAGAGAGGAGGGAGAGGTAGTGAACGAAGAAAAGGAAGGTATAAATGAGGAGAGGGAGGTAGGGAAGATGGAAGGGTGGGAGCAAAAGAGAGTAAATAAGGAATGGAAGAGGGTTAGGGTTAGGAAGATGGAAGTAGCTGGAATGGGAAGAGCGAGAAGGAAAGTAAAGAAACAGGAGGTAGGGAGGGAGGATAAAGAATGAGAGGATGGTTGGATGGGAAGAAAGTAGGTAGGGATGAGAAGGACAGTCCTAACTTATACTCACATCTCCCATTTTCATACAATTCTCTACCCATCCCTCCACCTCATCCTCGGTCTCTTTCTGCCAGTCCCCCCTTCCACCTCAGAGTACATACTCGTACACTATCCTAGTCAATCTCTCGTTCTCCTATCTATTATCATCATCGCCATCATTGTGACTTATTTTTGGTTTTAACGATTCCATTACTTCTGATGCTAAAAGCTACGCTGCTTGGCATTTTCTTCCAATAAATCTTCAATGATAATGCCTCTCCCTCTCTTTTCTTTTGCATCGATCTGACGTTGGCCGTAACATACTGTAGGTTCCTTGCACGACCAACACAGCGGCACAAAGGTGGTATTGTATTATTAGAGCAGCTGGTAAACTTAAGTGGTATGAAAAACAGAGCGGCTGTGATTACTGTGAGGATTAGGATTAGAAGGATTAGGATTAGGAGGAGGGTTAGGAGAAAGAGGAGGATATCAACAAGAGTAGAATTGGTACAGGACATGCGGCGAGGCTCTTTTATATCTCAATACGCTTAAATTATGCAGTTTTACTAAAGTTGTCGCAAGATGGCATCACCTCAGGTGTCAGCTGATGGCGGATTTAGATTCTCTATGTCAATTTAGCTGATATGGTACCGTTTTTATGTCTCCAAAGGCCTCATTTTAACAAATCCACCATAAAGATATGCAGAAGCAGAAACAGAAAAACAACGCTGGCCACTCACTGACCGGCTGGCTGACGCCGCAGGTAAAACAAGATAGCACTCAGAGAGCGCGTACCTCCGCCAATGCCTTTACCATAAAAAGGATTATGTGTGTGTGTGTGTGTGTGTGTGTGTATATATATATATATATATATATATATATATATATATATATATATATATATAGATATATATATTGTGTGTACATTTGCCAGAAATTCTACCATAGACGATGCCAGCCAGAATTTCCCAGTTCTAGAACTTGACTCTCACGAAATTGTTCCACTTAAATCCAGACAAGATATGTAAAATCCATCCTAGACAATTTACCTACCAACAAAGCTCCAGGCCCAGATGGAATTCCGCCAATTGTTTTGAAAAAATGTTCCCCTGAACTTGCCTCTATTCTACCTGAATTATTCAGACTATGCATACGTACTTCTACATTCCCAAATTCATGGAAAGAAGCCAATATCCACCCAGTTCTGAAGAAAAGAAGTTCCTCTGACCCCTCTGATTACAGACCAATTGCTGTCACATCATCTCTTGGTAAGGTATTTGTTGAATCCAACAACTTAATTAGTGATGGACAACATGGTTTTCGCCACGAAAGATAAATCATTGACATACTCAATCTCCTAACTCATACCATCCATCAATTAATTGACCTACATGGAGAAACTCATGCAGTAGCCCTTGATATTTCTAGAGCTTTCGACAGAGTATGGGACCGTTCCCTGCTGTCCAAACTCCCTTGCTACGGACTAACGTCTTTTGTTCCTTTGATTTCCTCATATCTCAGTGACAGGAAAATAAAAGTAGATGATGTATATTCCAATTTCCACGCAATTAATGCCGGCGTGCCGCAGTGATCAGTTCTGGCGCCAACCCTGTTCCTGGTTCATATTAATGATCTCTTATCTGTCACCCACAATCCCATCCACTCATATGCAGATGATTCAACACTACATAGTTCAGTGGAGAGGTTGCATTAAAACAACTAGACAAAATTCAGAACAAAGCTGTTAGAATTATTAACAACCCTGTCATTACAAATAAACTACCTCCCCTACAAGTAAGAAGGAATGTTGCCTCCCTTGCATTATTTTACAGATATTTTTGTGGCAAATGCTCAGATGAAGTTGCATCCATGATGCCACCTCTCCATGCCTTCCTTCGTGCTACATGGGCATCTAGTAGCGCTCATGACTGGAATGTCACTCAGCCATATTGCAGAACTTCTGCCTATCAGAATTCTTTCATTCCCCAAACTGCATCTCTGGAACTCGCTTCCCCAGAGTTGTTTCCCTCCAAATTTCAATCTACAACTGTGCAAGTCTAAATGTTACAGATATTTTATGAACAGAGGACACCAGTAATCTGGTGTATGGATCATTTTTTTTTATTCATTTGTTTTTCCTTCCTCTGTTCTGTTATTTAATAAATAAATAAATATATATATATATATATATATATATATATATATATATATATATATATATATATATATATATACTGTTACATTACATATACAGTACAATATGATTCATAAAAATGTAAGGTACATTAAATATCAGGGTGTAATACTTAGACCATTCTAAGCTATAATGTCGTTATGACGACATGTTAAAATCCTTATAGTTTCAAAGTAACAGCAATCTGAATGTGGATGAGGTAATGTTCATGAGGTCTGGGTGAAATATCAGTAGAATTAGTTATTTTATAACCACTCTACATAATGTGTTATGTCTGCGTTTGTTTACAATAAATTCAAAAGATATCCGCTTCCTGTCTCGATGTACAAAGTACATGACCGTCACCGGAGAGTTAAACATTAGTCTCGTCTTGCTGGAGGCCTTTCACAGCATTAGAGAGAGAGAGAGAGAAAGAAGGAGCCAAGAAAGGACACAACTCGTCATAGCTGCCTCTTACACAGCGTACGAGGACAAAACAGAACGCATAACGACAAAACAATGGGTATAGTTTGTTTGTCCACATTTCAAATTGCAAGAAGTATGCCACACAAGGACAAAAATAATAGTACTCGTTTATTCTTTCTTATTAATTCTATGACGCACTGTCACACGAAGAAGAAGAATAGAACGCTTTTTTTTAGCCCCCTTTCCATGTCCCACGAAACATGCACTACGAGGAAAGAAAAAAAAAATGTGACGTTATATCTGTGATTTAAGAATGGGATTTTACAAAGTTCGTTTTTTTTTTCATGAATAAACCTTAACAAAAACGAAATAATAACAGTCGTTTACTTGCTCAATTGGCATTTTTCACGCAAGAGATCAAGGTAGACCAATAAAATTTATTCTTGTTCAGATTTCATTTTTTTTTTTAAAGCAAATTACGCGATAACTAATAAAGGATTAATTTATCAGTCCAGCCTTCTTGTTCAACGAAACTTACCACAAACAAATGAAAATGATATCTGTATCTTCATCCCTTTTCCTTACTTCAATCCCACCAAACAAATCATACACGAAAGGACGCAACAAGATTTGTTTTGTCATCACATTTCCTTGTTTCATGATGCAGGCTACACAGACAAGAAAAAAACTACTTGTTTACTCAATCCTTTTCCTTGGTCCACAAAGAAAGCTATACATGGATGGGAAAAGTCTGTATTTTCCCATTCTCTTGCCACAACTTATCCATTTTTCCGTTCCCCTGTCCATCCATCATCAATGCCGTTCGTCTGCCCATATTCCGTCCATCATTCATCCAATCGACAGTCCAAGTTTCCACCCCATTTGTCTTAATTTTTTTCACTTCGTGGGTGTTAGTTTCTCGTTTGGCTTTCGATTCTTTTATACACAGTGCAATTCATTTTTGGGATAGTTTCTTTTTGTCCGTACTTTTTTGTTCCTTCGTTTATTTTTCTTCTGAGGGCCTTTTTTTTTTTTTCTTCAGTACATTTTTTTTTATACTTTAGTTACCACCAGTTGACTTTGTTACGTTTGGGCGATACTGTACCTCTGAGACGAAAAGGGTTCGAAATTTATTTCAATTACCCCTTCAGAAAGATGTATTTCTTATATAATTCTTGTTACCGCTGGGCGATTTTATTCAGCTTAGGCGACACATCTCGGACTGACGGCGCAAGTGACTATCAATGAACTCCTTAGGGAAGATGGCTTAATTCCTGTTACTACTAGAGAAAACCTCTCGTTGTGTACATTTTTCTCTATTTTGCTATATTTTTCCCTCGTCCATTATCCATTTGCCTGACCGTATTTTAAAATCTCAATGATCGTCCGTTCATCCGTCATGCATACGACTACCCACCGATATGATCAATAGTGTCGACTGGAAGGTCATGAATGCACCCACAGTTTACTGTAGGTAATGAGCAACTGACTGCGACATGAGTACACCTACAGTTGACTGGAAGTCCGAAGAATTCAGTTGAAACTTATGAGCATGTGAAAATGCCCTGACTACACCTACAGTTGATTTGCACGTTTAGAGTGGAAGGTCATCAATTTTATTAACTGAAGTCATGAACGCAGCAACAGATGACTGGACTGTCGAAAAGTTATAGGAAAATCATGAAAGTCCAGAACTGATTTGGTCTTGGATAGTACCAGAGTTGACTGGAAAATCAAAACATACCCAAAAGTACATTGGGAGGTCATGAATACATTCACACTTGACTGAATGGTAATGGAAAACTGATTCCACAAACTTGAATACAGTCGTAGTTTATTGGCAAGCCATTTAAGTAACTGGAGAGTCGAGTACAACCAAATCTGATTGGATGGTGATGAACTTCTGACTGAAAGATAATAAATATAATAGCAATCGACCACGACCGAAACTTGAAACGGAAGGCTGAATAAGACAGCTGGGCGTATGGAGGGAGTGAAAATACTATAACAGGATCTGAAATTGTGGAAAAAAGGTTTGAGAATATGACAATGCAGTGCCTGGAAGAAGTCAACCTAGAACGAGATGGAGGGACACGATAAAAGTATATGAGAGGAAATGAGAGGGGCAGAGGAGGTCCTTATTAATACTTACATCATACTGCATCTGAGAAACTGCGTAAGTGAGTATATAAGAATAAACATTCATATTTTTAGCTGTAGAATTTAACAGATGTAATATCGGAAACTTCAGAGAAATCATGCCTCGATGGCGTCTTTCTATATTATTGCTACTGCCAGACTCTTTCAATGTAAGGGAGATATCTCGTGGTGAAGATGTTAAAAACAAACTATTAGTACGCCTTTAGTACAATGACGTCTTATCTTAATCCTGCTACAGACTAACGGTTTTATCCGGCCTGATGGAGACCATCCGGGGATGAAGGAATTACAACCTCTTCACATTTTTAGCTTACACAATATAAATATTCAATATATCTCATAATACTTGCTCACATTTTTAACTTAAGATAGAAATGTTACAGTATTTGACACAATTCGTATCAAAACTTCTCAAATTTTAGCTTATAGGATACGTGTTTTGAACTGAAAGCGCTGGGTCGCCATGAAATTACGGCTACGATTTCAAGCTAATATCGCTGGTTGCCCGGGGGTAATGATGTCTTGGTAACTGTTGGTATAGTTTCGCCAGAAGCTCTCACACTGAGGACACATAAAGAATTCGATATCACACTTCGAGCCTGAGGCAACTTTTGAAGCTGACTATCACATTTTGAGCTGAATTCCTTCAGTATGATGACGCATTTTTTACCTGCGTCGTAAAACGTCAGGCGGCCTAAATACGTGATGAAGCCTCCTTGCTTCCATGCTCTGTTTCTTCATAGCAAACCCTGATTTTCACCTTCACCATGCCAGCACCGATCAACTTACATCAGTTTCACACCGCGTACTATCCTGGCCCTGGCCCACCATCCACCATCATCCCAGGCCATCCCACGCACTCTTTTGAAGGCCCGGGTATCTCGAACTGAAAGAATATTTAGTTTGGCTGACTTTTCTCCAACTTTGAAGGTGACCAGTTTGGAAGGCTCTTAGACTTGGGTTCCTTCTTTCTGGCAAAAAAAGAATAATAAAGCAGACTTCCGTGAGAGGCAGCACTCAATCATATGCCACACCAAACCAGGCAAAACACTGGCAACACAGACAAGGAGAGGTCATCAATATCAGGGTCTCTGGTAACAATTTCTGATGTAACACACACGCACGCACGCACGCACGCTCTCGCTCTCTCTCTCTCTCTCTCTCTCTCTCTCTCTCTCTCTCTCTCTCTTTCATCACCCTCGTTGATTTTTAAACGTTTTTGCCTCTGGTCAAAGTTTTTTTTTTTTTTTTTTTTTTTTACCTCGCGCACACAGTTTCCCTTTTTCATTTTTACTTTTTCCTTCGACATTGATTACATAAATGTACAGTATTTTTCTTCAGCGTTAAAATGCCATACAATCCCCCTCTCTCCTTCCCCTCCCCTCCATCTCTACCTCCCTCCACTCACTCCTTCCTTTCCACTTTCCCACTTTCCACTTTCCTTCCACCTCCAATGACCCTTTTTCACCTTTCCCTCCCTTCCTCCCTCTCCCCTCTTACTCTCTCCTCTCACCACTTCCCATCTCCACTCCCCCATCCTTCGGCCAGCAATTAACTCTTCCACCCAATCAACTTCAATACATTTTCTGCAGCTTTCACACGTTACCAAACACATGGGCACTAATATTCACCTTTTCCACTGCCGCCTGAAAGGGATATCACACCCAGAAGTGATGTTACGGAATCAATGTTGTTTTTTCTTTCTTATGCGTCGGTGGGACCTTATTAAAAGGCAGCGAACTTAATCCAATTCCAGTCCAGGGACTCTTTTTTGAAACCGCTCAGTATAAAGAAGAATTAATTCGTACCACCAAACCACCAAGGAAAAAAGGAGAAATAACGAAGGAATTAGGAATGACTGAACAATATACAAATACGAAAATGAGGACGTTTGAGAGCTGTCACAAATCGACATGCATATTTCGACGTGCATATGCATTTTGTACGAGTAGGCTGGTGTAGAAATGCGTGTGTAGCTATGTGTCTGTATGTGAATTTATATTTAATATCAGTCATCATCATCATCATCATCATCATCGTCGTCGCCGTCTTCGTCATTACCTCATTTCCTCCTAATACTTGGACAGGCAAATGAAACTGTATTCGTATCACGATCATTATCAAACTAACCACATCTGCCACACGCAAATGGCATTACTAATACCCCCCGCCAGGAACAACAGCCCGAAAGCCACTGTTTACCTAGGGGTCTGGGAAGGATTGAGGTAAAGCAGAGTTAGGGAAGGGAAAGGGTGAAGGGGGTTCAGCGAAGGGAGTGAAGAATGTGGAGGGGGGACAGGGAATGCAAGGGAGTGAAGCGGGGTTAGGGAAGGGAAGTGAGTGAAGCGGGGTTAGGGAAGGGAAGGGGGTGAGCGGGGGTCAGGGAAGGGAAGGGGGTGAAGCGGGATCCGGGAAATGAAGGATGTGAAGGAGGTCAGGGAAGGAAAGGGGGTGAAAGTGGGTCAGGGAAGAGAAGATGGTGAAGGGAGGGTAAGGGAGGGGAAGGAGGTGAAGAGGGTCAGGGAAGGGAAGTGGGTGAGGGGGGTCAGGGAAGGGAAGGGGATGAAGGGAGGTCAGAGAGGGAAGGCGGTGAATGGCATCAGGGAATGGACGGGAAGGGAAGGGAGCAAAGGGAGGTCAGGGAAAGGAAGAGGGTAAAAGGGATCAGGGAAGGGAAGGTGGTGAAGGGGGTCAGGGAAGGGAAGGAGTACAAAAGAAAGCAAACAGCAACAGACCTGTTGGTCCTTTCGTGACTGTTTGGTATATGGAAGCTTATAACTAACAAAACCAATCTATCAGCTAAAGACAATGATGAAAAAGCAGGAAGGCTCCCACCCCCACCCACCAAACCCTCCAGCCGAAACCGGCAGGAATTAGTGAGAAACACCGTCATGCAGCAAAAAAAAAAAAAAATGTCATGGAAATTTCATAGGAAAGACAGGAAGAAAATTTATACTCTTCACTCTCTACCTAAAAGGGAGAGTAGTATTAAGTCAGCAAAATTTATTAATATTGTTCAGCAGTTTTTTATGTTATTTTTTTTTATATAAATAACAGAACGAAGGAAGGAAAAACAAATGAGTAAAAAAAAAAAAAATAATCCATACACCAGATTACTGGTGTCCTCTGTTCATAAAATATCTGTAACAGTTAGACTTGAACAGTTGTGGGTTGAAATTTGGAGGGAAACAACTCTGGGGGAGCGAGTTCCAGAGAGATGCGGTTTGAGGAATGAAAGAATTTTGATAGGCAGAAGTTTTGCAATATGGCTGAGTGACATTCCAGTCATGAGCGCTACCAGATGCCCGTGTAGCACGAGGGAAGGCATAGAGAGATGGCACCATGGACGCAACTTCGTCTGAGCATTTACCAAAAAAATATCTGTAAAATAATTGCAAGGGAGGCAACATTCCTTCTTACTTGCAGGGGAGGTAGTTTATATGTAATGGCAGGGTTGTTAATGATTCTAACAGCTTTGTTCTGAATTTTGTCTAGTTGTCTTAATGCAACCTCTCCACAACCATTCCACAAGGGTGAGCAGTATTCAAGCTGAGAGCGCACATGACTCTTATAAATTATAGCTAACTGCTCAAAAAAAGAAAAAAAATAAGATACACCACAAAAATATGTTATTCAGGAGTGATCATATTTAGCTTGGGGTCAAATGACAGATACTTATCGAGGCTATATTTAAAGGTTAGTACTGTATCACAGTTTACTACATCTGAGAGCAATTTGTTCCATATATATTTAACACTTTATTAAAGAAAAAATGCTTTGCATCGCGTGCTTGAATTCGTTTACCAATAATTTTATGCCAATTTCCTACAGAATAGTATGAGCAATCAACTGTTTAATATTTATCGATGTTCATATTATCGTATCCTTTGAATATTTTGAATACTTGAATCGAATCTCCTTATAACCTCCATTTAGTTGGGGTAAAGAGATTCAGGGCTTCTAAACGTTCCTTGGATAGTTTATTTCTCAATCTAGGTATCATCTTTGTCACCCTTCGCTGTACTCTTTGAAGTTTCTCCATATCTATTTTATAATATGGTGACCAAAATTAAACATAACACTCCAAGTGCAGGCGTACTAAGGAATTATACAAAGTGAGTACGATATTATCGGATTTATATTCAAATGCTCTTCCTATGAATCTAATCAATTTAATGGCTTTTTTACAGCTTCTGTACACTGTTTGCTTGGTTTCAAATATTTTCTTATTTCAATTTCTAAGTCATATGCACGGTTTACCCTATCACGCTGGACGTTATTCATGTTATAAGAAGCTCTTACATTTTTACTGCCAGTGTTTACCAACTTATATTTATTATTACTGAAATCCATTTACCATGTTTGGGCCAAGATAAACGGTTGATATCAAGATCTCTCTGAATTGCCAACCTCTGCAGTGCTGTACCTGCTCTGTTACCTATTTCAGTATCGTCAGCAAATTGTGAAATCTTACAACATAATTCTTCGTCGATATCATTTACGTATATCACAAAATGAATAGGACCTAACACTGATCCCTGTGGCACTCCTATTGTAACATTTAACCATTCTGATTCTTCCAGTTGTTACAACTTTTTGCTTTCGTCTGGTAAGCCAGTCTTCTACCCACCCGAGCACATTGCCACTGAAACCATGTATATTTAGGTACTGAATGAGTCTTCCGTGTGGATCTTTGTCAAAAACCTTTTGCAAATCGAGGCAAACGACATAAAAAGATTTATTCTCATCGTACATGTTCAGCATATCACTGAAAAAGTCCAACAGATTGGTAAGACAAGAGTGATTATTTCAAAAACCATGTTGAGAATCACTGATAAGATTGTTTGTTTCTAAGCGTTTCACAAACTTGTCTCTGTTAATAGTTTCAAGCAATTTGCCAGCCACTGATGTTAAACAAACTGGGCGGTATTTGCTGGTTGTGCTCTGTTGCCCCTTTTTAATACTGGGATTATGTTTGCAAGCTTCCATTCATGTGGCACCTTACTGCTCTTTAGTGATAGTTAAATATTTCTAATAAAGACTTTGATATTTCATTCTGTAGTTATTGTCCGGTCCTGGTGTTCTATTCTCTGTTAATTTGCTAACTGCCAGTAGTACATCGCTATCACTAGCTGTAATATCATTGATTATGTTGCCCTCTTCTATTGGAACTGGGGAAACTGCTGGATCATATGTATATTTTAGACTGTAAATACTGACGTGAATGAAGTATTTAAAATTTTCGCCATCATCAGTGTGCTCTCCGTTATCTGTAATTAAGGGCCCAGTTGTTGGAGTTATTACCTTCTTGCTTTTTTGGTAACTGAAAAATTCTTTGGGGTTTGATTTACTGGTACTGGCAATATGTGCCTCAAGGTTTTTCTTACAGCGTTTAATTTATTTTTGGGCTTTCCACAGAAGAGCGTCGTATTTATTTTTATGTCTTTAACTCTTTCTGGTATTAAAATTGCAAGATTTTTTGCTACCAGACAATTTTTAATACCAGAATTCCACCATTCTGGTTTCGAATTATTGGCAGTCCTTCTGTTGCGCAATGGAATACATAACCTGACTGCATTGTTGAGACTGATAAAAATTTCCATGCATCATTGATATCTATTGTTTTGACAATGGGATGCCAGTCGCTTGCATCCATAATTGCATTTATTAAAATTTGCCCTCTTATAGTAGGGCACTTTTTCACCACTGGCCCTGACATTGTCATCACTGAATTTAATGTTAACAGTAACTATGCAATAATCGCTTGTACTAAATTCTTCTCCTACAACAACGTTACTCACTAAATTTTCTGATGTGGCAAAGATCTAGGATTTTAGCACCACGTGTCGGGTAATTAACAACCTGATACAATGAACTTTCCTGCAAGTCTGTATATAGGTCTAACTCCGTGCGTAAGGACAGGGCATTTCCCTACTCTGGAACTGGTAAAAATCACCAAATATTACGGTACTTTCCATACAAAAAATTTTGGCAGTTTGAATGTACATTTCATTGTCAATGTTAAGTGGCTGAAAAGTGTGAAACGGGGGTCAGGGAAGGGAAGGGAAGGGGTGAAGAGGGGTCATGGAAGGGAAGGGAAGGGGGTCAGGCAAGGGAAGGGGAGGGGGGTCAGGGAAGGGAAGGGAGTGAAGGGGGCCAGGGAAGGGAAGGGGATGGAGGGAGTCAGGGAAGGGAAGGGGGTGTAAAGGGTCAGGGAGGGGAAGGGAGTGAAGAGGGGTCAGGGAAGGGAAGGGGGTGAAGGGGATCAAGGAAAGGAAGAGGGGAGGGGGTTCAGGGAAGGGAAGGGGATGAAGGGGGGTCAGGGAAGGGAAGGGGGTATAACCGGTCAGGAAAGGGAAGGAAGTGATGGGGGTCAGGGAAGGGAAGGGGGTGAAGGGGGTCAGGGAAGGGAAGGGGGTGAAGGGGGGTCAGGGAAGCTTTGGAGGGTATAGGGGAGTCCGGGGAGGAAACAGGAGGAAGGTAAGGGACGGTTCCAGCGCATTCTTAACAAACCTTATGTGATTTATTACAAAACGGTTTCTCAGAAAAGAACTCTTGTTCTAAAGAAACTAATGATAACTATTATAACATAATAACTTCAGTAGTTTGAAAAAGACTCAGGGTGAATGAACTGAACATAACTGTTGTCGTAGTAAAGCAGTTCAAACCCTTTTAATTGTTTCGACGATTTTTACTCTGTGCTTGCCACAGCCCGACGATTGTATTTAGCTACAGAATACCCTGTATGACTGTTTACCAGGCTTGGCGAGGAAGGCATGGACTGCAGGGGGAGTCAGAGTGTGGATCACAATTGCAAATATTATCACTACATGTAGTGAGATTGTACAGTACGCACAAATATGAATAAATTAATCCCCAACAGTACCGGTACTCTGTGCACCTCGTCCGGTCTCCAAATTTCTGCTTTACCTCACCAAATTCCCTCGCAACAAGTCTTGCTGTACATGTTAAACCGTCCCCATGCATGTGTGACCCGATTATAACTTTGCTCAGTTCTCCTCTCACCCAAGCACCTCCCACAGAGCAGCCATAACTTTCCTGACCTCCCTCCCACCGGACCTGCTGCTGAGGAACTACTGCATTTTAATTTCCTATGGTTGTGCTTTCGTAAGCATAGAAGGCTCCATGACTTTTTTTTTTTTTCCTACCGTCAGCAGCTTTTATTCAGGTATGACAGTTTACTACGGTCGGAGAGGAATGCAGACTCGGAGGGGGGACTGAGGGATAGGGTATGGGATTTGAACGTATGCTTCAAACCATCATGTTGTTCTTGCTATCACTTGGTAATTTAATTCACTTTAGGGATGACGAGGACGTTCCAGCATATTCTTACTCATTCTCAAGGCAACGAAAGGTTTCAATGATGTTCTTTGCTACCACCAGGTGATTCTTTCAGTCTGGAGGACCATGTGGTTATAGTAAGCAGGTTAATAAAGGGAATATGCAACTCCTCCAGTTCGGTAAATCTTACCTGACGTAAGTTAAATCTTTGGAGATAATACAGGTAATGAAATAACATTTTTTTTTTCTTTTTCAAACACCCGACGATGTGCCTACTTGAAGGAAGAATTTATTTAAGTAATCACTTCAGCATGATGACAATTAAAATCATTCTTCTGTTTCAAGTGCTAAAAAAAGATTATACTTCCTGCTCTTCATTCAAATGGAATACATTCCTTGTATATTATTCCTGCCAATTTTCTACGATTTGATTCAGCTAAGAGGTGACTTCTCGCATTCTAGGAATTAGGTAACAGTTTTTATCACCTAACATTTTTATTCTATTTTATTTATTTAGACCCTATTTATTTACTTTAATTATTTTTGCTACATGAGGGGGGCAAGGGCCTAGGACTAGGCTACTTAGTCACGACATTTACGGCGAGGTTGAGCAGCCTCGCCAACCCCTGAGTTGCATTATGAGAGTAACAAAACTCAAATCAACCCACGGAGGTAAACGCTTATGGACTTCATCGAGATAAAGCGTCTTAATTCACTAAGCCACCAGGTATCATCTGGTTAAATGGTTACTTCCTAACGTAATAAATGGTTTTCTGGGTTACAGGAAACCATTTGACTTGTCAATCGGTGTAGTCACTTAAGGCTGCACTACATTAAATGAGTGAATGGTCAGTGACTTCATCTGCCAATGTAGCTTTTAATAACCCATTAATTAAGAGGGTCTTCGTTAACTGAGAATAATCACCTGATGGTTGCAAAAATAAGGCAACAGAAAACGTCTGATTCAGTGAATTACACCTCACGTTCTTAGTGACAGTGATGATGATGATGATGATGATGATGATGAGTAATTGTATGACAATGAATACAGTTTTCTGTTTTGTAGGAATGTGAAGATAGAGATTACTGTGTCTACCAAAGAGTGATGTTAAAGCTTTAAGTACAAGTCGGGGAGAAACGAAGTATTAACCCCTTAACCGCGGGCTTGTTTTGCTTTGACTTGAGGCTCCTGCGGGCATATTCACGCTCCGACACTCTCTCTAAAAATATTTACCCAAAATCAGTTATTAGTCTTAGAATATGCTTATGGCACATACCTTCAGCTTTCTCCTGGGGTGTTTGTTGAGCCTTTGTCGAGTACCGTAGGACTTGTGGAGACCTCTGAAGTTGGGTAACGAGGTCTCCACTTTACACTTCCCGACAACCCGTAATATGATTACCACAGCCTGGTATTATCACTAGAAACACTATTCTATGATTCTCAAATAGTTTGGAATCCATACTCCAAAAAAAAAACCACTGTGAAAGCAATGAAAATTACGAGGGCGTATGACCTTCACACTTGACATCGTTCGCCGCTGGTGTTCTGTCATTTATTATTCATAAAAACACTCACAGTTTATATTTCTATTACTATATAACACTTATATATACCTACAGTCTTTATCCATAAGTTTCCTTCAGTAATAGTAGTTTATTGTCACTGTAGACATTCAATTTCTCTTTCAGTAAAATACGTAGCATTCACTTTCTCGTCCTGTATACTAGCGTTGAAAGTGAATGTCACTTTCACCTTCACTCTCGTAACTCATAGTATTCATACATGCTAGGGTGATACTTTCACTTTCATTACTCCTAGTATATATACTCGTATTCTTATAATACTACTCATTTACATTTCTATTTACGTTCTCTATTTTATTGATATTATTTACATTTCTATTTTATTTACACTGTGTTAGGCACTGTCACTTGCAGTAACTTATAAAACTATTTTCCACTGTTCACTTATATTTACATTCATTGCTTTCACTTGCTGTTTACACATTATTTACACATTATTTACAATTCCACTTGCACTGTTTTACTCACCAGAAAGATCGTTGTCACTCTCTATCATTTGTCAGCCCTTTACCTCTTCACACGAGGTTTAGTAGGGGGTAGAGGTCACAGGGACCTTTGCATGGGGCTAAAAAGCGACGGAACTTAGCAGGCGCGAATCCGACGTACTTTCACCTTGAAAGACAACAGTGAACTGATACTGGTGGGCCGGGGTGGCCTACCTAGGGAGAGTGCATTACTGCCAATGTCAGCCTCGTGAAAGCTGTTAATATATAGCTATGAAATGATCGGCAGGAAATCTAGACAATACATTATAAATTAGGTAGTTCCAGGTGAATGTAAATATCACTTAGGCTTCTCCCTTCCCTCCTTATATATATTTTTCTATCTATCTATCTATTACCAGACGCCTCAATCCAGTTTGGGGTGGCCACAAACAAATCGCCTCCAAGTCGCCCTGTCCCCCGCCATTTCACTGCCCCGCTCCCAACTCACACCCCCCTCTCTCATATACCTCTCCACCCCATCCCTCCATCTCATCCTCGGCCTCCCCCTCCCTCTTCCTCCCTCCACCTCACTTACATACACTCTCTTCGTCAGTCTTTCACCCTCCATCCTCTCCACATGGCCAAACCACCTCAGTGTGTTCCTCATAACGCTTCCTATCACATCCAAATCAACACCACAACACTCCTTTATATCCTCATTCGTCAGCCTGTCTCTCCATGTGACTCCACAGGCTCCTCTTAAATAACTCATTTCCACTGCTCTCACTCTTGACTTGTGTCCTTCCAACAACGTCCAAGCTTCACTTCCGTATGTTAGAGTTGGTATCACAATACTGTCATGTAGTAACTTTTTCACTTCCATGCTCATTTCCCTGTTTCTTATCACTGCTTTCAAAGAACCAGCAACCTTTCTTCCCTGCTGTGCCCTTTCAAGCACTTCACCCTCCAAACCTCCATCCTTACTCATCACACTACCCAAGTACTTAAACGTACTCACATTTTCCAATTCCTCACCATCCAACCTCGCTGTACATTCACTGACTTCACCTCTCTCAAAGACCATCACTTTACTCTTCCCTACATTCACCTTTAGATTCCGTTTCTTACACACTCTCCCAAACTCATCTACCAAGCCTTGCAGCTCCCCTTCGTCTTCACTCAACAACACAATATCATCTGCAAACAACAGTACAGGGAGTTTCCAAACACTATCCTCCCTCACCAGGGCCACTCCAACATCCACTACCCTACCTTGTACCTTTTTTATTACCCCATCCATGTACAGATTGAACAACCATGGAGACATGACACATCCCTGTTTCAACCCAACTTTCAAAGAGAAAAATTCACTTAGTTCACCATCCACACACACTGCAGCCTTCGCACCATCGTACATACTCTTCACAGCATTCAGCAACTTCCCATCTACTCCATATATTCTTAACACTTTCCACAATCCTTGTCTACCCACCCTGTCATATGCTGTCTCCAAATCCATGAAAGCTGCATACAACTTCTTTCCCTTCTCTAGAACTTTTCCACTAAAGATCTAAGAATGAATATCTGATCTACACAACCTCTTCCCTTCCTAAAGCCTCCCTGTTCTTCTCCAACAAATTTCTCTGTTCTTTCTCTAACTCTGTCAATAAGTATCCTACCATACACTTTTCCTATTATACTAAGAAGACAAATGCCCCTATGATTACCACACACTTCTTTTTCCCCTTTTCCTTCGTACAAGGGAATAATTATACCTGACTTCCAATCCTCCGGGACTCTACCTCCCTCCCAGGCCAATCTGCACCATCTTCCACATCCATTCTACTACTATCTCTCCCCCATGCTTCAGTATTTCACCACACACTCCATCAATTCCTGGGGCTTTCCCCGATTTAACTTTCTTCATTGCTTCCACAACTTCTATCCTACTGATTTCTCCGTCTTCTCACCTTCCTTCTCCCAGCCATTCCCCAGCCACTTATACTCGCATTACTTCCATCCTCTGTGTTCAACAAATCCTTAAAGTGTTCTCTCCATCTGCTCACTTTTTCTCCCTTCTCCACTAGTAATTTACCATTTGTGGATGGCTTTAAGGTTGTATGGACTTGATGGTAGGTTACTAAAAGGGGTGGAAAGTTTTTATGTAAATAGTAAAGCGTGTGTAAGAGTGGGAAATGCTGTGAGTGATTGGTTTCCCGAGAGAGTGGGGCTGCGACAGGGATGTGTGATGTCGCCTTGGTTGTTTAATATTTACATGGATGGTGTTGTAAGGGAGGTGAATGCAAGAGTTTTAGGTGGAGGTCTGAGTCTGGTGAATGTTGATGGTGGAGAGTGGAATCTGAAGCAGCTGCTGCTTGCAGATGATACTGCACTGGTGACTGATTCAGAGGAGAGATTGAGACAGTTGGTAGAGGAGTTTGGAAGGGTGTGTGAAAGGAGGAAATTGAAAGTAAATGAGAATAAGAGTAAAGTGATGAAGTGTACGAGGTTGATAGATGGTAGGGGGATGAATATAGTTTTGAATGGTCATTTGCTTGAGGAGGTAGATTGTTTTAAATATCTAGGGTCACATGTTGCTGTGGATGGAAGAATAGATGTAGAAGTGAAGTTTAGAATAAATGAAGTAGGAAAGGTGCTGGGAGGAATGAAAAAAGTGTTTAAATGTCATTCACTTAGAATGGATGTAAAGAGAAGGCTGTATGAGGGTGTTGTGGTACCGACTGTGTTATATGGGGCTGAAACATGGAATATGGGTGTAGCAGAGAGGAAAAGTTTGAATGTAGTGGAGATGAGGTGTCTGAGGAGTATGTGTGGAGTGACGCGTATGAATCGGGTACAAAATGATGAAGTGTGAGGGAGAACTGGAGTTGTTCGGGAGAAGAGTTGAGCAGAGGGTGTTGCGATGGTTTGGGCATATGGAGAGAATGGATAATGAGCGATTGGTGAAAAAAGATAACTAGATCTGATATGAGAGGTGTAAGGCTGAGAGGAAGACCACAAATAGGATGGATGGACAGTGTGAAGAGAGCGCTGGATGCAAGAGGGATGTCTGTTGAGCAAGGAAGAGTGGCTGTGCGTGACAGAAATAAATGGAGAGAAATTGTGAATGAAATAAGTGATCACGCAGCCCTGAGGGGATATTCTCCCGCATTGGTCTGATCAGCTAGTCAGGTCAGGTGCGGGTAAGGCGATGGGTCTGTTATGATGTGGCAGGGGTAAACCAGTTCTGCTGTCAGGTCCTGCTGCGGATGTCACTGATTGCATTGCGCAGTTGACCCTTGTGCGGTGTGGTGCGGTGAGGATCTGTCCGTTCTCCCCTTTGGGGCTAAGATGCGAATGAATGTATTAGAATGGATGAGTAAATGGGGAGTGTGTCGTCCTGTCTCGGCTACCTCCCCTTCCTTGGGGGAAGCAGCCTAGGTATATAGAGAGATCTTTCACTCCCCTGCTAACTTCACTTCCACCCTGTCTTACTCTTTTCACCTCTTTCCAGAACATTTTCTTACTGTCCCTCCACTTTACACTCAAATTCCTTCCAAATTCCTCATCCACTCTCTTCTTACTCTCTCTTACTAATCTTTTCACCTCTCTCTTCCTTTCTACATATAACTCTCTCTTCCGCCTCTCAGCTTCTTCCACGCCCCTATTTCTCATCCATTCATTGTATGCTTTCTTCTTTTGTGCCACAGCCTGTTTCACCTCTTCAGTTCACCACGCTGTTCTTTGCACCCCCCTCCGTCTTCTCTTCCTTCCACACACCACATCACATGTTACACATATTTCTTCTGTAAATATCCTACATACACCTTCCAAGTCTCCCATCTGCTTCAATTCATATTTGCCCAATCGTTCCTCCACTTCTGTCTTATACTCTGCCATTTTCTCATCCTCTTGTAATCTTTCCACTCTCCATGCAACTACTCCTTCCTCTCGTCTTTCCCTTCTTCTATTCCTCCGTCTTACTTGAATTCTAATTCTGGCCACCAGCAAGTAGTGGTCAGAAAGTTCACTCCCCCAACCTCTATAAACTCTTGCATCCATTACACATCTTCGCATCCTTTCATCCACACACACATAATCAATCATTGCCTTCCTTTCATTCAGTTCATCACCCACCCTTCTCATCACTCGCCATGTATACCTGTGGATCATTTTATGCCTGAAGAGGGTATTGGCTATCACCAACCCCCTCCCAGCACAAATGTCCACTAACGCACTCCCGTTCTCATCTATCTCAGCAGGCACACCCCACTCACCAACTATTCCATCCACCTTCACATTCCCAACTTTACCATTCATATCGCCAATCAAAAACACTCTCTCATTCCTTCTAAACTTATCCATGCACACTTCTACATTTGTCCAGAACTCTTCTCTCACTCTTCTAGCACGATCTTGCGTTGCCGCATACACACACACACACAGTCGCCCACATGTGTATTCCAACTTTCAACTTTACCTACACAATCCTTGACCCAACTGATCCATACTGTCTTATGCTCCTCTTCCATCTTTTACTCACAACTATACATACTCCTTCCTTTGCCCTCTCATTCTCACCTACTCCTGCACATATACCCCATCCATACTCCCATTCTCTCACATTTTCTCCTCTGCATTTTGTTTCAGTTATTCCACATACATCCACTTTCGCACCCTCAAGCACCTGGACAATCTCTCTCTCTTTCACCTCATCATTCGCTCCCCTTACATTCCAGGTTTCAAGGGGAAATAAACAGCGAAAATTAGTGAACAAGTGCAAGTGAGGTGTTGTCAGGTGATAAATAGCCAATTCCAGGTGTATGGCACTATCACTTACCTTATTTCTTTTTTGTATATATGATTTGGTATAAGAATAGGGCATAGGGCTTATTTCAATGGATGAAATCAGTGGAAAATTCCAGGGAAGATTTACTTAGCGTAGAATACAGTGTGGTGGTCTGCAATAATTAGGTAGTTCCCGGTGAATGTAAATATCACTTAGGCTTCTCCTTTCCTTTCTTATATATATTTTTATTACGAGAATAGATTATACGGCATATTTCAAGGGGAAATAAACAGCGAAAATTAGCGAACGAGTGCACGTGAGGTGTTGTCAGGTGATAATTAGCCAATTCCAGGTGTATGGCACTCTCACTTACCTTATTTCTTTTTTGTATATATTATTTGGTATAAGAATACGGCATAGGGCTTATTTCAATGGATGAAATCAGTGGAAAATTCCGGGGAAGATTTACTTAGCATAGCACAGCCGGGCAGGCAAGAGGAGAGGGTAATGGAGGGGAGGTAGGGAGGGGAGTCAAGAACAGGGAGAAATGGCTAAATTGTCAACAATGGATGGGAGTACAGATGAGATTATGAGTGCTGACTAGTGTTGGACATTGGCAGTACTGATAGAGGATACAAGCCACCACTTGAAAGCCTGGGCAAATTCAAAATAACACAGAATCACAAAAGTGACGCCCTGCGGTTAAGGGGGGTGCACAGTCGGGAAAAAAAAAAAGTACCGAACAAGAGCGGTCCGATGATACTCTAAATACTATTACAGCTTATGTAGTTCCGAGGTGATTAATATAAAAAAAGTAATGTAAAGGTACTTTCAAGGAAAGGTCAAACAAGCATTATATATGAGGACACCTCATGAAACCATGTTTATAAACGTGGAATATAATCTTGAAGGGTTTTACAATAGCCATCATCTGTTATGTCAGACTTCCGCGAGAAGTGTGCACCAATATGTTTTTGACCAATTGTACGTCACGACGCTTTTCTTGGTGAGAGAATTCAATAACTAAAGTTTGCTTTTGCAGTAAGGAAAAGAAAGGGAGACTAAAGAATCTTGAGGTGTCTCTTGTTCTTCTTGCATGATTAAATTTTAGTGAATATTAGTTCTTGAAGGAAAGGTAACGATAGGACACTGCTGAATATTCTCATGTCTCTATATATTCCTGATTTTTTTTTCTTTTCGTAACCTACAAAGCCAAAGCCATGAATATCACTAACAAGCTCGATGCTACTAATGGACTATAGGCGGTGTAGATAAAATACAAACTGATACACTGCTGAAGATAATAATGAAATTCAACTGCTGTGGAGGAAAAAAAACAAAAAACAAACTCAGGTAACGGTTTTCGAGACATGAAAATCTTAGATCTTTTTACTGAATGAGGGAAGGGTAGGACTGGGAGAAATGAGTGAGATAAGCTGGGATGGTGGTGGGAGGTGGTGCTTAGGTGTACATACCTTTTAAGTCCCTTCTCTAAGCCAGTCACAACATGAATGAATCACTTGAAGCGATTCTTTCATACTGTGGCTGATATGGGAAAAGACTTCTGTGCACAATTGTGCATGACGTGGAAAGTATTATTTTTTTTTTTTATGCGAGGAAGAAGGAACCAAAGGCCATGAGCCTGCAGTATGACTTCCCTCCAAGAGAAAAACAAAATACAAGAGAGAGCCAAATTCAAGATCCATTCATTTCGAGATACCTGGACAAACTGCATTTGAAAGACTGGAGATCATAGGCAGCAGGAAATACAGACAGAGGGAGACAGTTCCAGAGTTGACCTGTTGCATAAATAAAGGACTGGGAGTAACAGTTAACTCTTGCATAAGAGAGTTGGACAGAAAAGGGATGAGAGTTTGCTGCTAGATGGGTGCTACGCGCCCGTCGTAGTGGTGCAGGAATGCATGCAGACAGTTCAGAGGAGCAGTGACCATTAAAGTAGCGATAGAAAAGAGATACAGATGCAACAGTGCGGCGAAGAGACAGAGGTTGAAGGGAGTCAGCAAGAGGAGGAAAGTTTATGAGATGAAAAGCCTTTGACTCCACCTTATTGAGAAGAGCTGTATGTGGGGAGCCTCCCAACACATGAGAGTTGTACTCCACACAGGGGCGGATAAAACCCGTGTATATAGTCAACAATTGTGCAGGAGTAAAGAAAGAACAGAGTCGGCTTAGCACACCCAATCTCTTGGAAGCAGATTTTACAAGAGATGTAATATGATCTTTCCAAGATAAGTCCCGAGTAAATGAAATCCCAAGCATGTTCAAGGATGATGCAGGATTAAGCTGAATATTATTAAACATTAGCGGGTATACCTGTGGAAGATTTTGATGGGTTGATAGGTGTAAGAACTGAGTCTTAGTTGCATTAAACACAACCAAATTATTTTTACCCCAGTCATAGATACGAGCCAAGTCAGACATTAGGTGTGCCTTAGCCTCATCCCTTGTTTGTTGAAGTAACTGCTGAGATGGGAGTTGTGGGAACCGAATGGAAAGGTGAAGGGTGGAGTCATCAGCGTATGAGTGGATAGGGTTAGATGTACAGCTTAGAAGGTCACTGATGAATAAAAGGAAGAGAGTTGGTGATAGGACAGAGCCCTGAGGAACACCACTGTTGATAGATCTAGGTGATGAACAATGGCCGTCTACAACAGCGGCCATAGAACGACCAGAAAGGAAGCTAGCGATGAAGGCACAGATAGAAGGATAGAAACCGTACGAGGGTAGTTTGGAAATTAAAGATTTATGCCAGGCTTGATCGAAAGCCATTGAGATGTCAAACGCAATGGCAAAGCTTTCGCCAAAGTCCTGAAAGGAGGATGACCAGGAGTCTGAAAGGTAGGTGAGAAGATCGCCAGTGGAGCGTCCCTGACGGAACCCAACTGACGATCAGAAAGAATGTTGTGATAGGAAAGATGCCTTAAAATTTTTCTATCGAGAATTGACTCGAAAACTTTTGAAATACAGGACGTTAAAGCAATTGGACGATAGTTGGAGGGTTGGGAGTGGTCACCCTTCATTGGGACTGGCTGAATGAGAGCAAACTCCCAGCAAGAAGGAAAGGTACAAGTTGACAGACAAAGGCGAAAGAGTTTGCCTAGGCAGGGTGTAAGCACAGAAGCACAGTTCTTGAGAACAACAGGAAGGACTCCATCAGGCCCATATGCCTTATTAGTATTGAGGCCAGTGATGGCAGAAAATACATCAGCTTAAGAAATTTTAATGTCAGCCATGAGGAAGTCAGAGGCGGGAAGTGATGGAGGAACAGCACCGGAATCGTCTAAGGTGGAATTGGAGGAGAAAGTACCAGTAGAAGAAACAGCTACAGAACCATCACAGTAGAGAAGAGGAGGGAAGGATGATGAGGTAAAGTTGTTAGAAAGGTTTTTGGCAAGGTGCCAGAAGGAGCGGGAAGAGTTCGATTTGGAGAGTTGTGAGTATTTAGTACGGCTGAAATTATTTTTAGCAGATCGAAGAACAGACTTAGCACGATTCCGGGCAGAAACGTAAAGATGATGTGATTCAGGAGTGGGTTGGCTCCGGTACCTTTTGTAGGCCCTCTCCTTGTTGCGGACAGCATTAGAACAAGCGTGAATAAACCAAGGCTTTCTTGCATTAGTCAAAGGATATGAGAAAGGAATGTATGCTTCCATGCCAGAGAGAATAACTTCCGTAATACGCAAGGCACACTCAGATGGCTCCTGGCCATGGAAGCAATAATCATTCCAGGGAAAATCAAAGAAGTACTGCCTGAGGGCCTCCCAATCCGCGGCTCCAAAATGCCACAGGCGACGTTTCCCCGGAGGGTCCACAGCCCGTACCGGAGTGATAGGACAGGTTAAGGTGATAAGGTTGTGATCGGAGGAGCCCAACGGAGAGAAAAGATGGGTGTTTTCGATAGCCGTTAACGTTTTCTTCAAAGATTTCTCCTTGAAGTTCGAAGGAGGAAGAGGGTAAAAATTGGGTGGCGTAGATAGAGAGGTGCGAGCAGAATTGAACAGACGAGTGTGGACAGAAAGAGAGATAAAGGCAATGTGAGTAAGTAGTATTATCATACTGCCCTCTCTGCTGATTTATCCGGGTGTCATATCACTGCACTTACCGCCACTTCTTCGCAGCAGACTCGCGTCACAACACTTACCTGCAAAAGAGGAAATGGAGTTCAGTAAAAATGATTTCTCCTTGGTTTTCGAGAGGCTGGTTAAAAACGGACCATTCAAAATATATATAAAAAAACAGTTGTTCTCATGATGACATTTACTATACCTATACAGTTTGTGGAGAAGTGTGTTTCTCCTTCTATTACATGCTAAATGTTTTATTATAGATATCTGTAAGACACAAGTAATCTGAGGAAAACATTTATCTCAATACAGATAGTAAAGGCAACAGGTAATGACATATTACCACTTCCTGCCCAGGACCTGTGAGGGCCTGAAGCTAGATAAGTGTATTTAAGATTAATTAAGCCATAGAGAACCATTCCACGTCCTTGGCAGAATTTTACATGATAGAAAAACTTCTGGTCATTTCGTGGACTTAAACCGTCGTGCGTTAATGCAAGGCTTTCACCGACCCAAGAATTCATCCACCACTCCGTGCAGTGAGTGCTGGTGGTGCATTCTTTCACACATTAGCACAGATTCACATACTGTCAGCTCATATCGATTACATCAACAGACTGTGACACACACAGCCAGCATAGCCATTAATCATAACATTTTGACTATGATATCTACCACACACACTGTTCTCTCTATATACTCCCGTTCCCGATTCGTATTGACCAGCATGAGGATCGTTTGAACCTGAATTTCACTCTCCATCCAAGAAGAAGGCTGGGTTCCACAGAAAACCCAGTACGGAGTGACATAATTGCAGATATTATCAGTACAGGTAATGGGACCATACAGTACATACAAATGTGAATACTTTACTCTCCAACAGTATTCTGTGCACCTCTTCCGATCTCTAAATTTCTGCGTTATCTCACTCAAGTCCCTCGCAACAAATCATATTGTGAACATCAAATTAGCCTCGTGCATGTGCGACCCGGTTATAACTTTGCACAGTTCGCCCCTCACCCAATCACTTCCCACTAAGCGGCCAAAATTTTTTTGACTTCCCTCCCACGGGACCAGCAACTAAGGAACTACCACATTTTCATGTCCTATAGTTGTGCTCTCGTAAGGATAGAAGACTCCGTGGCAAATACATTGTTATAACTATAATATGAAAGAACACTAGACTAATTGGTTACTCAACTTGTCCCATAAAACATGTTAGCAAAACAATGTCAGACTCAAAATTAACTCATTTCAAAATGCCTGGATAGCGCCATCAAAAGACTTGTCATGAGGTCACAGGTAGCTCGAGAAACAGACTGAGGGAGACAGTTTCAGTTGTGGGCAATTGTGTACATGAAAAACTTACATTCTCAGTTACCTCTTGCATTACGGAACCGTATTGAAGAATGATGATATTATGTAGCCAGATGGGTGAAACGAGGCCGTCGTCATGGAAGAGGGGTGGCACAATGAGACAGACCCTTCACTAGAAGAGGTTTCTTCTGAGTTGTATAACACTGTCTGGTGGTTGCAAGATGAATATCAAATGGTCGTTATCATATTGCAAGGGTTATAGGAGACTGTTTCTAAACTGTTCTATTAGGGTGGTCACTCCTGAACTGAACAAAATTTCTAGTGACTCTTCAGCATAAAACACAATGTAAATGAAAGAAAACTATTCTGGAGCCGAATGTTAATCGCCCGTTAGAATATGCTGCTGGCCAAGTTCAAGATTTTGGCCATATCTTGATAACCCGAAAGGTTTCATGTTGATAGCTCAAGCCGTTCATGGGATATAATAGGAAAAGGTACACATGTAGAGGATTATGGTATGTGGGAGGACTTCTGGGCCGTGGAAGCAAGCTGTGAAGCCTATGCCCAGAGTCGGACACATAAACACACACACACACACACACACATACACACACAGAGGCAGGCAAAAACATTATCGCTCCGCCTTCTAATGGCGACCGATACTTATCGTTCTTAATAGGTTCGCTTGTACACATGGTCTGTTAACATTCTCGTCTACTGAATGTATGCAAGTTGAGAATATAAATCGTATGGAACAATTCTAAGGCGCAATATGCAAAACAACTATTACATTTCTATATATGGTAAGTTAATATTCTGTTTTATGATATTATACAAACCAGATCCATGCCATGAATAAAAACACAGACTAAGATCAAAAACGAAAATTTAGTATGCAAAAACAAATTTGCCACGAAGATGAGCCCGGGAGCCTCCAAAGGCGACGAGATTGCGGCAACGAGTGTAAAGAGAATAGGAGCAAAACCATAACATGGGAAAAGAGATGAATGAGAAAAATATAGAACCATAGCAGCGGCGAGGGCGGGGAGAATTAAGTAATGAAAGAAGAAGAAATAAAGCACGCTGCGAAGAGTGGGAAGGATGAGAGTGAACACGACGGGTAGACCAGAGAGAGAGAGAGAGAGAGAGAGAGAGAGAGAGAAAAGAAAGAGGAGGAGGAGGAGGAGGGGGCAGTGGAGTCAGTCAGGACTTGACAATCTCCTCAGACTTTAATAATGCTAAAAAGTCAGTCACTTCTTTGTGGTCTGGGCCTGCGGGATGGAAAGGGGGGGGGGGGGAAGCGGTAAGAAAGTGGGAAAGCAGGTATTTTTAGGTACCCAACTTTCTGGCGTCCATTTTTTAAGAAAGTAAATTTTTGTTAACTGCTTCAATACGAAAGCGTCTTATATAATCTAGTCTTGTTGCCCCAAGATGATTTTATTCTGTTTAGGTGAGATTTGGGGGTCAAGGGGGAGTAACTATAGCCTCTGATACAGCCTTTATTGTGAAGTTAAATAAAATTGTACCTAAGTTGAAGAAATTCGTCTGTAGGCAACAAGAAGTTTAACCATAACAGTTCCATATCATAGCGAAAAGATTAAGGGATGGTTTTTGTAAGCGGTGGTTTTCTTAATGCATGTGTTTGTTCAGTGATATTTTTACCAAGGGGTTTTCTGAAGGCTGTTTTTATTGAGGGGTATTTTTGTTGTGGGGTGTTTTTGTTGAGCGGTGTTTTGTTGTGGGGTGTTTTGTTGTGGGGTGTTTTTGTTGTGGGGTGTTTTTGTTGTGGGGTGTTTTTGTTGTGGGTTTTTTTTGTTGTGGGGTGTTTTTGTTGAGGGATGTTCTTGTTGAGGGTGGTTTATGAGGTGCTATTGTTAATTAAAAATCTCCTAAACTGACATCTTAATTCTCAGTTATATTCCGTAGCAAGTTCAACGCTGCGGGACTGTCTACAACTGGCCATGGGAGAGTGTCCGTCCGTGTGTAAGCCGTGTAATATTCCGAGTCCATTGTTCCCGCCACCACCACGGTCCCTCGCAGAATGAGCCAATTCTGCTCTTTGTGCTGCGGCCGTGTGACACAATACCATCTTATTGTTATAGTTTGGGGTGTCCATATCTTGCCCACAAATTTTTCTGACTCTGAATAGAAACCTGAAAACATTAAGAGAGATGGATTTTTTTTTTTTTTTTTTTTTTTTTTTTTGAGGGGGGCTTTGTGTTGATTCTCAGGACTGTCTCTCACTGTAATCTTGCTGCAGGTCAGTAAAGCCAGTGGTGGATCTACCATTGCTTATACTTATGTTCATGTGACAATTATCTTTATAAATATGTGTTCTTAAAAATGAAGAACAATAAAATCACAACCATACCATGATGTCTTTTATATTATATATTTGCTCCCACTTGACGATTATATTAAAAACAGGAAGACCTTTCTCTACAATGACGCCTTTTCATAATGTTTTTGCAATGAAGGGACGATTCTGTGTAACTTGAGAGAGCCATCTCTGTGTGTAATATTCATTTATTAAAAACTTAGCAGTTACGCTAATATTTCAAAGGATCAACCCACGCTAAACAACACCACCCATGTCCTTCAGGCGAAGGAATTAAAAGAGGGCCACGTAAAACATAAGTGACCCTGTCCCCCAATCCACAAAAGCAAGGAAGTAATAGTTGTACACTTGTGCAGAGGTCTGTGAGGCCAACACCAATGCTGTCGTAGTGCCTCTGATCCCAGCCGTATCACTGTATTATCGATATTGTTATAATATATCAGCCAAAAATACTAACTTGAGAATATTAACAGTATTTCTAACAAACAGAAACTACACACACACACACACACACACACACACACACACACACACACACACACACATCGCTCGCTGGCACAGTGGTATCGTTCTCGCTTGCCATTTGGTAGACGGGAGTTCGCGCCTCGCTCAGGTTGCGAAAAGTTTCACTGACGAAGTGGGTGGTTACAGTCCCCTTTGAGCAAGGGGATGGGTGTGTGCATGTGTGAAGGTCTCAGCCTTGCTGTTAGATTGTACTGTATGAGCTCTATGCTCCCTTCTGGGAGGGTAAAAGCTGACAATCACGTCCATCATGTGAAAATGACTGACCTGGTGAATTACACAGACACAGACACACACACACACACACACACACACACACAAACACACACACACAAACCGTTTCAGTATGATTGGATTGGTGTTATTATTCAAGCTGTGACATATGGCGTGTACTGTCATTTAGAGATGATGCAAAGGCGGGTTGAGTTGCCTCTTTTCGTGCGACAGGGTCATGGGGTAAGGCATGTCTCATATCATAAGTCATGCCCTGAGTACTGAGAAGCTAAAAGTGACACCAGGCTTCCTAAGAAAAGGTGGAAGGTATTGCGGCAAGGGTGCCCCGTCATAAAAAATAAAGTTCACATTTAGGAAGGTAATGACCAAGCTTCTAGACTTTTCATTCCAAGCAGCCACCCTTGACAGCTGGCTGGCTACCGGTATGTCGCCCGCCTCTCATCTGTAACGACCACCTCTCGTAAGAACATGTAGTGCTGCACATAATGAACACGTGTTTCAGTTTGCAGTCGTTTAAATGTAGGAATATCGCTGATTGCTTGCCCTCTCACTAAAATTTGATACGAAGTACATAATTCGATATTAAACAGGAAATTATTTTCCCTACAGACTGGATTTTGTTGTGGTTATAACACAAAATGGATCTCACTAGAATAGTATGGCTTACCTGAACATACTGCTGTAACTCGTCCACCCAACACCTAGCCTTTGGGATATATATATATATATATATATATATATATATATATATATATATATATACAGTAAGCCCCCTCGTTTGGCGAATTTCAACTTGGCGAAACTCACTTTTGGCGGTAGGGTGGCCACGGACCACCGAATGCGCGCTTGGCGATTTGAATTCAAACTTGGCGGTCCCCTGGCGGCCGCACGTTGAACAATATCAAGAAAAATTGAAAATGTCAAAGCAGGCAAAAATAACAAAGTTTTTCTTAGAGAATCTGGACAGACAACGCAATATCTAAGACGTCATTGCCACTATTCCCGTAGACGATGATAACTGTGAAATCATTGATAACCCCCCCCCACTCGATGTGCCACAAGAACAGCCCCAAAAGCAGCCACAAGAACAGCCGCAACCTCCCCAGCCATCCCAACCTCCCCAGCCACCCCAACCTCCCCAACCTCCCCAGCCAAGCTTCGCTGCCCTCTTTAAGCTGGATGCTGACTTTTCTGGCTTTGATGAGGTGGATGATCAAGCGAGACAAATGGTTGCTAAGGGGGTTATGGGGGAGGAGGGGGAGAGTGATGAGGAAAGTGGTGGTAGCAACTAAGCTGACCCCACTGCCACTCCGACATCCCCAGCCAAGCAAGCCTATCTTCACTCTATTTACGGTTAGTTACAACCTTTATATCATGTCTTATTAGCTTTATTTATTGTTTATTGGTCTGTTTTCTACATGTGTATTAATATGTGAAGGCAAAAGATTTTATTTCAGCTCGAAAGATGGTGTTTTAGGGGTCAAAAGGGGGACTTTGGCAATGACCAAAGACTGATTGAGGCACTTTATAGGCAATTTATATGGTAAAAAGAACTCGCGTTTGGCGAAATTCGAATTTGGCGGTAGTTTCGCCAGACTAATTGGATCACCAAATGCAGGGGCTTACTGTATATATATTGTTACATAGCCTATGATTTCATCATCCTTTGTATAATTCTAACGTACAGTATGCTGCATGTTTGATCACGATTCGCCTCGTGGCTTCCATAGTGACCAAGTTTCCGTGTTCTACCTCACTCCCCCCTTCTCCTCCCTTATAATAGAGTAAGTCGTTCTTTCTGTTGTTCAGAGAAGGAGTGTCAACTCTTTGTCCCCTATGGCTTCATTTGCGCATCCTTATTACAAGTTGCATCAAGCTCTGCTGGCCCCTATATAATGAGCTCAGTCTCTACATTAATTGCCACTTAGATCTACTCCTCATTTTGTTCACATCTCTGTCCTCCCCTGTATAGTTGTTATTATTTTTGTGAGTGCTCAGGAAGTCTCCAACCATCTAGCTGCTGTGTAATTTGAGTATAAGTGTTATTACATTTTTTCTTGTACTGTATAGCTTAAAGTGTTAATTCGTAGGCCTGGTGAGGCTTTTGTGATTCATATGGAGTTTTTATGTCAGCTATTATTAATAATATTTTGTATCTGTAATAATATATCTTGCATTAACTGAGCATTATCCGGTTTTCTCATTTTATCAGGGCTGACTTAGATAAATTTACTCTTGCTAATTTCGTGTTAATAGAGGCTATTGCAGTTAACCATATATTTCACCTGTTTTTTGCCATTACATTATCCTTATGAGTCCTGAATGTTTAGTTGTTAGTTTGAGCATTAAACTTTAACTTGTAATTTTACCTAACTCTTTTGTTTTGAACCTGGAACTTTGCGGGACAGTGGTGATTTTAGTGTTCTCACTTGAAGTGTTCATTATCTCTCTCTGTTCCGTAACATAAATTTGGTGACCTCTTATCAGGATATTCAGAATATTATCATAAGGATATTGCTTGATATTTTGTGACTGTGATTTATTCATATGTCTACTATTACTACGCTTGAGAAAGCCAAAGATTTTTTGTTAAATGTGCAAACAGTGTGTGATGTAGAAAACAGAACAAAGAATGAACTTTAGCTTGTTGCTCAACAATTGGGAATTGCTTTTCGCTCTCATCATTCTTAAGATCATATTGTTGACATGATTAATAAAAGCTTGTTTAATGTAACTCCTCCAGATGAGCAAACACAGATTGAAATAGCTAAGTTACAGCTAGCCCTGCAGGAGGCTCGTGCTAAGGAGGCTGAGTTTCAGGCTCGTGCTAAAGAGGCTGAGTCTCAGGCTCGTATTCAGGAGGCACAGCCACAGGCTCAGGCACAAATTGAACTAGCTAGGATTCAGGCAGACCATGAGTATCGCATGAAACAAGGTGGAACTGGATCTTCTAGCTCTGATGATTTTGATGTGGCTAAAAATTTTAAACTTGTCCCTCCTTTTAATTAATCTGATTTAACAAAGTATTTTCAGTTGTTTGAGAGGGTAGCTACAGATTTAAATTGGCCCAAAAGGTATTGGCCAGTACTCCTTCAAACTGTTTTCACCGGTAAAGCTCAAGTAACTTATGCATCTTTGCCTCAGGATCAATCTGATAATTATGATGTAGTTAAGAGCTTGATTCTTAGGCCTATGAGCTTGTTCCTGAAGCCTATAGAGTAAAATTTAGGACAACTTATAAGCAAGATAAGCAATCCCATGTTGAGTATGCAAAAAGCAATCCCATGTTGAGTATGCAAAAATCAAAGAAGATCTGTTAGAGCAGTGGTTAAATTCTAAGAATGTAAATTCTGATTTTGATAAATTTAAGCAGATGATTTTCCTGGAGGACTTCAAAAGGTGTATTAATAAAGATGTAAGCCTATATCTTGATGAGAAAAGAGTAGATAATTTGTCTGATGCTGCAGTTTTAGCTGATGAATATGTTCTCACTCACAAGAGATATTCTAAAGAAAAAAGGAAAGCTGAGAGTAAGTACGTTGCCTCTGCTCAGAGTACAGGTAACAGGAAAGAGAATAAAGATGATGTTTCTCAGGAAGTAAATACCAGCTCCACCTCTAGATTTCAGAAAAGTAAATGTACTTATTGTAGTAAGCTTGGTCATACTACGGAGAAATGTTTCAGGAGACAGCGTGATGTGAACAAAAAGGAGTCTTTAAATATTCAGTCAATTGGTCTAGTGTCCACCCTTGTGAGTTCCCAGAATTCTTTAAATGAGTTAACTGAACCTGCTTTGAGAGGTAAATTAAATTCTCATGATGAAGCTCCTCTTTTGAGCAGTAACGTGGGTGACACTTTCAAGAGTTCATGTACTAATTTCCTGTCTGATGGTTTTGTCAGTCCTCTGGACAGTAATAACAGGAAATCAGTTAAAATATATCGTGATACAGGTGCTTGCCAATCCCTTATGCTGACCAGTGTTCTAGGCTCTAATGTTAATTCCTCTGATGCAACTGTAATCTTACAAGGTGTAGGGAATAATTACTTCTCTGTCCCTCTGTGCACAGTGAATTTAGAGTCTGGTTTTGTTAATGGTTCCGTTATGGTTGGGTTGGTTGAGACACTCCCAATGTCAGGTGTAACTTTCTTACTTGGAAATGATGTTGGTGGAAGTCAAGTGTGTTCAGCTCCTCAGCTGTCTAGTGAACCAGTGACTGCGACCCAGGATTGTGATGTCCCTGATGTGTTCTCTGCATGTGCTGTCACTAGGGCTAAGTCTAAAGTTACTGGTGACTTAGAGGATAATGATGATGATGATGCTATCCTAGCTGACACTTTTCTTGCTAATTTGGACCACTCACCAGATGAGGCAGTACCCCGTAGTGTTGATAATTTGTCTCGTCAAGAGTTGGTTGAGTTGCAGGTTGCTGACCCTGAGTTGAAAGGTCTAGCTAACTCTGCTTGCAGTGAGGAAGAGTCAGCTGGTGCTTCTACTTGTTATTATATAAAGTCAGGAGTATTTATGAGAAAGTGGAGACCCCCAACAGCATCAGCCAACTGTGAATGGGAGGTTGTACATCAAGTTGTCATCCCTCGTGTTTGTAGGCAGGATATCATTAGAGTGGCTCATGATTCCAGTTTGGCAGGACACCTTGGAGTGAGGAAAACTGTGGCACGCATTTTGAAACACTTCTACTGGCCAGGTATCTTCAGAGATGTTTCCTGGTATTGTAAGTCTTGTCACACCTGTCAAGTTGTGGGGAAGTGTAATCAGACCGAAAAGGTTGCACCTCTAGTTCCCATTCCTCCTTTTGAGGCGCCATTCACCCGTGTGTTGGTGGATATTGTGGGCCCTCTTCCTAAGACTTCTTCAGGATTTTCTTGTGTGTTGACCCTGATTGATATGGCTACTCGTTATCCTGAAGCCATTCCACTTAGAAATATCTCAGCAAAGAACGTGGTTAAGGAAATGCTAGGGTTCTTCACAAAGTTTGGTCTGCCCAAGGAGGTACAGTCAGACCGGGGAAGTAATTTCATGTCAAATGTTTTCAAGCAGTCTCTGAAAGAGTTGGGCATCACCCAGATCACGTCTTCAGCTTACCATCCCCAGACCCAAGGAGCGTTGGAGAGATATCATCAAACACTCAAATCGATGCTCAAGAAATACTGTTTGGAACATCAGAAAGACTGGGCTAAAGGTCTTCCACTCGTTGTATTTGCCGCAAGAGAATCTCCAAATGAATCACTGGGCTTCTCACCCTTTGAACTACTGTTTGGCCATGAAGTAAGAGGACCCCTTAAGCTACTCAAGGAATGCTGGCTGTCGGAGGAAGATGATGTCAACCTTCTGGAGTATGTGATGAAGTTCAAAGAGCGGCTGTCCACTGCTTTACAGTTGGTGAGAGAGAATTTAGGAGCTGCTCAGGAGAAGATGAAGACTTGGTATGATAAGAAGTCCAGGTTACGCCACTTTCAGCCAGGAGATCAGGTTTTGATTCTGCTGCTGGTGCATGGGCAACCTCTTCAAGCCAAGTTTAGTGGTCCTTATTTCGTGGAGAAGAAACTCAGTGATGTCAGTTATGTCATCGCCACACCAGATCGTAGAAAGAACAAGCAACTTTGTCACATCAACATGCTAAAGTTATATCACAGGTGGGACGAAAATAACCCAGTCTTCACTGTAGCTGTTCCACCCGAGTCAGCAAGTGAAGTTCTCCCATGCAGCATGAGCCTGAGTGATAGTTTGGGGAAGAATCCTGATATCATGAATGATCTCCAGACTAAGCTTTCTCATCTAGCTCCCGAGGAAAGGCAGGAGTTTTTGGCATTACTGCAGGAGTATCCGCAAGTGTTCCGTGCCACTCCAGGAAGAACCACTGTTTTGATGCATGATGTCGATGTTGGAGACACAAAGCCAATTATACTGCCTCCTTACCGTGTGAACCCAGTGAAAGTTCCTCTCATTCAGGAGCTTGGCTACTTGTTGGACCACAAGATGATTGAGCCCTGTCAGAGCGAGTGGAGTTCTCCTGTCACTCTAGTCCCTAAGCCAGGTGGGTCACAGCGGCTTTGCATCGACTACAGACGTGTTAATCAGATAACCAAAACAGACACTTACCCTCTCCCTCGCGTGGAAGATTGCGTAGACAAGATCAGAAAGGCAAGGTACATAAGTAAGTTTGATTTGTTAAAGGGATACTGGCAAGTACCTATGACTGATCGTGCTAGGGAGATCTCATGTTTTGTAACTAGGAAAGACTTTTGCATGTTCTGTAATGCCATATGGTATGAAGAATGCACCAGCCACATTTCAGAAGCTCATGAATGTTGTAACAGAGGGTTTGGCAGGGTGTGTTGTTTATATTGATGATGTATTAATCTTCAGTGACAACTGGAAAGATCACCTATGCCATGTCAGTAAATTTCTTGAGCGTTTGGTTCAGGCTAATCTTGTAGCTAATTTATCAAAGTGTGAGTTTGGTCAAGCTAAAGTTCAGTACCTTGGGTACGTAATTGGTGATGGACATGTTGCACCACCAGAAGCTAAGGTTCAGGTTATAAGTGATCTTCCCAGACCTAAAAGTAGGAAAGAGCTACAAAGATTTTTGGGAATGGTAGGTTATTACAGGAGATTTGTTCTTAACTTTTCAATTCTTGTATCACCACTTACAGACCTACTGAAAAAGGGAGTTAAATTTGTCTGGACCGATAACTGTGAATCCTCTTTCAGCAAACTTAAAGCTATCCTATTAAGTCAGCCAGTGCTCACTACTCCAAATTTTGCTAAGCCTTTTCAGATGGCTGTTGATGCAAATGATACAGGAGCTGGGGCTGTTTTGCTGCAAGAGGATGATCAGGGTATTGAACACCCTGTATCTTATTACAGTAAGAAGTTCACTCCACCCCAAAAGAACTACTCAACTATTGAGAAAGAGCTTTTGGCCTTGATTTTGGGTTTACAGCATTTTTCATTTTATTTGTGTTCTGGTTTTGACCCCATAGTCATTTATACCGATCATAACCCACTGAAATTCCTTAGTAAGTTTAAAGATAAAAATCAGAGATTGACAAGATGGAGTCTACTTCTTCAGGAGTATTCATTAGACATACATGTCAAGGGGAAAGAAAATATTATTGCAGATTGCTTATCTAGACTTCAGACTGATTGTTTTAGAGTAATATGAAATTTCCTTTGTAAATTTCTTTTTCTTTATGGGGAGGTGTTACATAGCCTATGATTTCATCATACCTTTGTATAATTCTAACGTACAGTATGCTGCATGTTTGATCACGATTCGCCTCGTGGCTTCCATAGTGACCAAGTTTCTGTGTTCTACCTCACTCCCCCCTTCTCCTCCCTTATAGTAGAGTAAGTCATTCTTTCTGTTGTTCAGAGCAGGAGTGTCAACTCTTTGTCCCCTATGGCTTCATTTGCGCATCCTTCTTACAAGTTGTATCAAGCTCTGCCGGCCCCTATATAATGAGCTTAGTTTCTACTTTAATTGCCACTTAGATCTACTCCTCATTTTGTTCACATCTCTGTCCTCCCCTGTATAGTTGTTATTATTTTTGTGAGTGCTCAGGAAGTCTCCAACCATCTAGCTGCTGTGTAATTTGTGTGTAAGTGTTATTACATTTTTTCTTGTACTGTATAGCTTAAAGTGTTAATTCGTAGGCCTGGTTAGGCTTTTGTGATTCATGTGGAGTTTTTATGTCAGCCATTATTAATAATATTTTGTATCTGTAATAATATATCTTGCGTTAACTGAGCATTATCCGGTTTTCTCATTTTATCAGGGCTGACTTAGATAAATTTACTCTTGCTAATTTCGTGTTAATAGAGGCTATTGCAGTTAACCATATATTTCACCTGTTTTTTGCCATTACATTATCCGTATGAGTCCTGAATAGTTTAAGCATTAAACTTTAACTTGTAATTTTACCTAACTCTTTTGTTTTGAACCTGGAACTTTGCGGGACAGTGGTGATTTTAGTGTTCTCACTTGAAGTGTTCATTATCTCTCTCTGTTCCATAACAATATATATATATATATATATATATATATATATATATATATATATATATATATTTACCCATCAAACGCTAATACGAATCCTCAGTTGTCAGGTATCAATGTCACAGTCAACCTAATGTTTGGAGGTAAAGTCTTTTGCATATCGGTTTTCTGTTCCAAAAGTGTTGGCCTGATAATTTTCACCTGTAATTCAAAACTTGTGGTGGACTTTCTGGTAAATGATGGAAATATACATCCTTCCGCTCTCATTTCATTCACCTGGTAATCACCACGGAATGTTTCGTTTCGTTTCGTTTCGTTTTTGAAAGCTCCAACATGCTTGCATGCGTCGGGCTCGGTCACCTGACGGCGGCTCTCCATTCTGCTCGATATCTGGCAGCCTCCCCATTCAGTCCCTCACCCCTGAGGTCACACTCAGGTCTTTTTCGGTCTACCTTTCGCAACCCTACCCCTAACATTAACACTTCTCACTTTCTCTGCACCCAAGTGTAATCCCCCAACCTCTTCACATGCCCAAACCATCTCAGTCTACCTCTCCCCATCACAACAACAATACACTCCAGTCCCATCCTACCTCTCAACTCTTCCATCGTAAATCTAGCCCAATTGCCTATTTTTTCTTTCTACCTTCCATTCCTTGGGGGAAGCAGCCTAGGTATATAGATAGATAGATAGATAGACCTTAGACATCAACATCCGACAACAGTACAATTTCACTTATTATTTTCCTTCCATTAGCCCGTCACGTCCCGAGGTTTTCCGCACCTATGACATCCCCCAGTCCCGAGCCTTTTTGGAAATTTTTTTTTTTTTTGCTAAAACTTCTGCTTAGGTCGAGAAACGAAGGAAAATCACAAAGAAAGTGGTTCCCGCGGTCTATAAGTGGTCCGTACAGGTGCGGTTTCCCCCGGCAGGTATGGTGTTCTGTAATGGGCTGGATGTGCATTTACGTTTTCCATGGTAAGGAATAATGGGAGAAACAACACACAACACCTCTATATTTATTGAATTTGAACTAATAAACAATAACAGTAACAATATAATGGATTTCAGACACATATATATGAAAAATAAGCATCGTACCATCGCGCGAGCATAGCGAGTTTGGTCCGAGTCAAAACATGCTATATGCTAAGTGTCTGGTATGAGTCAACCTATCATTTTTTCTACTTGTATACTTCTGTTTCAATGACATTTTACCAATTACAACTGTTTGTATGTGTTTTCAGATGTTTTCATTCATTATGATGACATGCAGCATAAGTATAGCGCACATCAGCTTAATAAGCGCACTCGCTATGACTCGTATTTCAACATACTAAATTGTTTTATCACTTTCCAATTACTTTCCCCTTTACATAGAACCTTTCCTCCACTACTGTAAAGGTTTTCAATTATTTTCATTCATTACGAGGGCATTTAGCGATATGCTAGCGCATATTCATCTAGCAACCACGATCTCAAACACTCGTGTTTCATCATCTACTTTATTTATTCACTCCACTTATAATTTCCCACTTACATTACACACGTTTACACCCTTATAATGCACTGTACATACTTACTGCCATTATTTATTCAAGTGAGCGTGAGAATATCGCCTGAAAATACCCTCGCAAGAAATGTTTCGACAAACATAATACTCACACACTTATATACTAATTCACTCACACACTTATATACTAATTATTCACTTTATCACTTGCTGACTTTTATTTTGACTAATACGTGCCTTATTCAACTGAGCGTCAGGAAATCGCATCTCTATACACACGCTATGAATATTTGACTTAGAATATATATCATCACTTACAATAATTTGAACTTATATTATACCCGTAAGAATTTCCAGTAATAATAATTATATAAGTACGGGCCGTATTTATTGCACTGAGCGACAGAATATCGCATCATAAAACCCTCGCTATGTAAGTTTCAACTTAGGGCAGATTTATATACTTACATACAATGTTTTCACTTATGTACTACCCGTATGCACTTTATACTAATATTTGGAGATCAACATGACTGATAATTTCACTGAGCGTCTGTCTGTCGCATTTACCTCATAATTTCTGCGTCCTTTCGCATTCACACCATACTAAAATTGCATCAACGTGTGATATTCACTAAAACATGGGTGAATACAGAGACCCACGTCACACTGCACGCACTCATAGCGGGTATCCTTCCTCTGTGTCGTGAGTCTCACCTGGGAATTACTGCACACGTGACACCTGCGTTGGGGCCTAGGTCTGTTTGGCTGGGGAGGGATAGGAGTGGGGAAATGGTGGCTGGATATTCTCTGGGGAGTTTGGGCAATATGGGCAGTGCGGGTGCGATGTTGGGGCCTTTCAACAGCATACTTTGCAAAGATTTCTCTTGTGAGCTCCCTCACAAACCCTTCAAATGTTTCCTGAACTCCTGTTGTCATGGCGTGAAGGTGGTGGCAATTCAGAGCAGTGATATCTAGCAAGTGAAAGAACAGTTTTTTATACCACTTCATCGTGGTCCTGGCACACTCTACCGTCGATATCATGGAGTCTGACTGGTCCACGAGGCGCATGTTTATATTGTAATCCATAACACACTCAGGTTTCCAAACACGACGCCTGCTCTCGCTACGGTAATCTACTGAATCAGCACGGTGCATCAAGGGGCGGTGAACCGTGGACAAGAGGCTTACTTCTCTGTTGTGGTTCCACATTGTTGCAAGGATGTTGTTGGCTTTGAAGAAGACAACCTCATTCCTTGCAAGTTTCCACCCTACCTTGGCCATGTGACGTCGGTTCACCTTTATGGTTCCACAGACTCCAGTTTCATGTGTGTGAAGATAACGAGCGAGAAGAGGGCTAGTGTACCAATTGTCGAGGTAGAGAACGTGACCATGATGAAGGCAGTCTTCTATCATCGTCTTTACCACTGCTCCCGACAGTCCAATACTTCGATCTTCTATTATGTCTGTCTGTGCACCGGTGTATAAGACTATGTCTTGCACGTATCCAGTCCTACGGTCGCACATAACAAAGATCTTGAACCCAAAACGGTGCCTTTTGCTGGGTATATACTGTCTGAATGAAATATTGCCTCTCCACAACACGAGACTCGTCTATGACGAGGTCTCTATAGGGATAGAATGAGGAACGAAAGGTTTGCCTGAGGTGATCAAAGACCAACCTAATTCGCCTCATTTTATCAGTGTTGTTTGCATTTGCAGGGTCATGAGCATCATAGAAATGGAGGTGACTTAGAATTTGTTGAAACCGATTACGGCTCATCACTTGACCAGATATGGGGGTAAACATAACAGGGTCCCTAGTCCAGTAAGCAGGAATTCTATTCTTTCTTATAATACCCATCAAAAGGACCAGGACAATAATAAGAACATTTCTGGAAGGGAAACAGGGTAATCATAGATGATAGAATGCCTACTCCTTGTTCCCAATCTTTCACTCTCTAGGTGCTGGGCGCTTGCAAACAGGTTTGTTTGGTATACAATCTGATCAACAAATGCCTCACTGAAAAACAGGTGGAAGAAATCCAGCCTGGTGGAATTACAGTGAATTCCTGGAGCAATGCAGCCAGATCGCCCCTGCTCAGTGAAGGGGTGATTGAGGGGAGAAAAATCACTCTCATCCTCCCAATCCCACGACACAAATCCCTCGTCCCCATCAGCCCCATCACCGCCTTCGTCTGGGTGGGGAGGAGATCCTGGTTGGGGAGGTGGGGGGAAAATGATTGCGGAGGGCTACCCCACTATCACTCCTCTTCCCTCTGCCTTTACCCTTTCCCTTTCCCTTACCCTTACGGCCTTGAGGAACATTAGGGGGCTGTGGGGATGAAATAGGGGAATATTGGGGAGCAGAAGACGTGCTGGGGAGTGGTTCCTCCCCACCTTCCCCCTCCATGACAACACCACATGCTTTCTCACGCACCCTAGCTCGACCACATGTTAGGGGATATTGGGGAGCATAAGACGTGCTGGGGAGTGGTTCCTCCCCACCTTCCCCCTCCATTACAACACCTAGTGCTCTCTCACGCACCCTAGCTCGACCACGTGTTAGGGGATATTGGGGAGCATAAGACGTGCTTTGGAGTGGTTCCTCCCCACCTTCCCCCTCCCTCACAACCCCACGTGATAAGGAACGCACCCGCACTGGCCCACATGATCCACTACGCCGCCTCACACTACGTAGGGAGAGCGATGACTCACTTACGTCACTCTCACTTTCCCTAATCCTCCCTGGACTTTCCCTTTCACTCCCCACTCCCTCCACTTGACTTCCTAGCTCCCCAAACAAAATGCTAGGCCCATACCTGGTCATACGACGTGGTGTGTGCTCTGGGCCACGATGTGTTATTACCTCACGTCCATACCACGTGGCAGCACGTCCCACGGCTCCATCATCGTCCTCATCCTCGTCCTCGTCCTCGAATTCTGGTTCCAAATCACGCTGGGGATAGGGATAGGATATTGCACATGCCTTCTTTGCCCCCTGCCCCTCTCTAGCAGCACGGTAAGTCACGTACTGCCGCTTCCTGGGAGACGGAACTTCTTCGTCACTGCTGGTGGTTTCTTCCTCCTCTGGCTGCACATAATCCTTGTCCATATCCTCGTCGTCCAGTGGGGAATCACTGTCGCCGGTAAAGGTGTCCAGGGCGACTTGAATTTCGCTGTCTGAGAGACCTCTCTTAGCCATGTCTGAGCAGGACCGTGGCTACCAGGTGAGTGGACGAGTGGTGGGCTAGTGCGGGTCGCACGGGGTCGCCGAGTGTCCCCACCTGGTGGCAGGTAGGGGAAGGTCATGCGAGGGTACGTACCGCAAATCAAGCGCGAATTTTGAAAATTGTCGAAATTATGCACATTGCAATTGCACGACGTACCGGTACGTCGCCGGGACTGGCATATGCAAATCGTTGCAACATACCCATACGTCGAAGGGACGGGGCGGGTTAGCACGCTACGGGCCAGACTGGTATGCAAAAAATTTCTCTCATATAATACGGACAAAAATACTAGACCAATGTTCATGTCTGTATCAGCATTATTATTAGTGTTTTCCAAGAATAGAGTAGTTCAGCCTTCCAAACTGGGAACATGTTTTTCAGACGCTTCCTTCTGGCACACTTCAGTATTCCCACTGGCTTATGGGTAAAGACAGTGCCACCTCTCTTTGCTCACCTACGTGTGTGTGTGTGTGCTACCTTCATATCTCGCCGCGATTGACTAGCACGTTACACTCAAACATGAATCACACCCACACACTAACCCCCCCCTGGGGGTAGGGGGGTTTTCAAGAATACTCCCCCAGTATCCCTGCTTGTCGTAAAAGGCGACTAAAAGGGTTGGCGGAGGGTTAGTGCCCCTCCCCGGAAAACAACTAACTAAAAAAACAAACAAGAAGCCTCGGACAAGGACTGACCAAACGATGACGACCCAGGACCGGACAAAGGACTTGGTAATGAGTACATGGAATGTAAGAGGAGCGAATGATGAGGTGAAAGAGAGAGAGATTGTCCAGGTGCTTGAGGGTGCGAAAGTGGATGTATGTGGAATAACTGAAACAAAATGGGGAGGAGAAAGTGTGAGAGAATGGGAGTATGGATGGGGTATATGTGCAGGAGTAGATGAGAATGAGAGGGCAAAGGAAGGAGTGTGTATAGTTGTGAGTAAAAGATGGAAGAAGAGCATAAGACAGTATGGATCAGTTGGGTCAAGGATTGTGTGGGTAAAGTTGATAGTTGGAATACAAATGTGGGCGATTGTGTGTGTGTATGCGCCAACGCAAGATCGTGCTAGAAGAGTGAGAGAAGAGTTCTGGACAAATGTGGAAGTGTGCATGGAAAAGTTTGGAAGGAATGAGAGAGTGTTTTTGATTGGTGATATGAATGGTAAAGTTGGTAATGTGAAGGTGGATGGAATAGTTGGTGAGTGGGGTGTGCCTGCTGAGATAGATGAGAATGGGAGTGCGTTAGTGGACATTTGTGCTGGGAGGGGGTTGGTGATAGCCAATACCCTCTTCAGGCATAAAATGATCCACAGGTATACATGGCGAGTGATGAGAAGGGTGGGTGGTGAACTGAATGAAAGGAAGGCAATGACTGATTATGTGTGTGTGGATGAAAGGATGCGAAGATGTGTAAAGGATGCAAGAGTGTATAGAGGTTGGGGAGTGGACTTTCTGACCACTACTTGGTGGTGGCCAGAATTAGGATGCAAGTAAGATGGAGGAATAGAAGAAGGGAAAGACGAGAGGAAGGAGTAGTTGCAAGGAGAGTGGAAAGGTTACAAGAGGATGAGAAAAAGGCAGAGTATAAGAGAGAAGTGGAGGAACGATTGGGCAAATATGAATTGGAGCAGATGGGAGACGTGGAAGGTATGTGTAAGATATTTACAGAAGAAATATGTGCAGCATGTGATGTGGTGTGTGGAAGGAAGAGAAGACGGAGGGGGGTGCAAGGAACAGCGTGGTGGTCTGAAGAGGTGAAACAGGCTGTGGCACAAAAGAAGAAAGCATACAATGAATGGATGAGAAATAGGGGCGTGGAAGAAGTTGAGAGGCGGAAGAGAGAGTTATATGTGGAAAGGAAGAGAGAGGTGAAAAGATTAGTAAGAGAGAGTAAGAAGAGAGTGGATGAGGAATTTGGAAGGAATTTGAGTGTAAAGTGGAGGGACTGTAAGAAAATGTTCTGGAGAGAAGTAAAAAGAGTAAGACAGGGTGGAAGTGAAGTTAGCAGGGGAGTGAAAGATAAAAATGGTAGGTTACTGGTGGAGAAGGGAGAAAAAGTGAGCAGATGGAGAGAACACTTTAAGGAATTGTTGAACGTAGAGGATGGAAGTAATGCGAGTATAAGTGGCTGGGGAATGGCTGGGAGAAGGAGGGAGGTGAGAAGACAGGAAGAAATCAGTAGGATAGAAGTTGTGGAAGCAATGAAGAAAGTTAAATCGGGGAAAGCCCCAGGAATTGATGGAGTGTGTGGTGAAATGCTGAAGCATGGGGGAGAGATAGTAGTAGAATGGATGTGGAAGATGTGCAGATTGGCCTGGGAGGAAGGTAGAGTCCCGGAGGATTGGAAGTCAGGTATAATTATTCCCTTGTACAAAGGAAAAGGGGAAAAAGAAGTGTGTGGTAATCATAGGGGCATTTGTCTTCTTAGTATAATAGGAAAAGTGTATGGTAGGATACTTATGGACAGAGTTAGAGAAAGAACAGAGAAATTAGTTGGAGAAGAACAGGGAGGCTTTAGGAAGGGAAGAGGTTGTGTAGATCAGATATTCATTCTTAGAACTTTAGTGGAAAAGTTTCTAGAGAAGGGAAAGAAGTTGTATGTGGCTTTCATGGATTTGGAGAAAGCATATGACAGGGTGGATAGACAAGGATTGTGGAAAGTGTTAAGAATATATGGAGTAGATGGGAAGTTGTTGAATGCTGTGAAGAGTATGTACGATGGTGCGAAGGCTGCAGTGCGTGTGGATGGTGAACTAAGTGAATTTTTCTCTTTGAAAGTTGGGTTGAAACAGGAATGTGTCATGTCTCCATGGTTGTTCAGTCTGTACATGGATGGGGTAATAAAAGAGGTACAAGGTAGGGTAGTGGATGTTGGAGTGGCCCTGGTGAGAGAGGATAGTGTTTGGAAACTCCCTGTACTGTTGTTTGCAGATGATACTGTGTTGTTGAGTGAAGACGAAGGGGAGCTGCAAGGCTTGGTGGATGAGTTTGAGAGAGTGTGTAAGAAACGGAACCTAAAGGTGAATGTAGGGAAGAGTAAAGTGATGGTCTTTGAGAGAGGTGAAGTTAGTGAATGTACAGCGAGGTTGGATGGTGAGGAATTGGAAAATGTGAGTATGTTTAAGTATTTGGGTAGTGTGATGAGTAAGGATGGAGGTTTGGAGGGTGAAGTGCTTGAAAGGGTACAGCAGGGAAGAAAGGTTGCTGGTTCCTTGAAAGCAGTGATAAGAAACAGGGAAGTGAGCATGGAAGTGAAAAAGTTACTACATGACAGTATTGTGATACCAACTCTAACGTACGGAAGTGAAGCTTGGACACTGTTGGAAGGACATAAGTCAAGAGTGAGAGCAGTGGAAATGAGTTATTTAAGAGGAGCCTGTGGAGTCACGTGGAGAGACAGGCTGACGAATGAGGATATAAAGGAGCGTTGTGGTGTGGATGTGATAGGAAGCGTTATGAGGAACACACTGAGGTGGTTTGGCCATGTGGAGAGGATGGAGGGTGAAAGACTGACGAAGAGAGTGTATGTGAGTGAGGTGGAGGGGGGAAGAGGGAGGGGGAGGCCGAGGATGAGATGGAGGGATGGGGTGGAGAGGTATATGAGAGAGGGGGGTGTGAGTTGGGAACAGGGCAGTGAAATGGCGGGGAACAGGGCTACTTGGAGGCGATTTGTTTGTGGCCACCCCAAACGGGGTTGAGGCGTCTGGCAATAGATATATATATATATATATATATATATATATATATATATATATATATATATATATATATATATATATATATATTGCATGACATACTATGTTTGAGAACTAGTAGTCAAAGATCAAGGTTATACGGAAAAGTATACTTAACCTTCTCTTTGATTTCGACCAAGCTTGGTGGATGGCTTCAGGTTAAACCAAAGATGAAGGGATTCGATCTTGAAAGCAACCAAAGGTCAAGGTCACAAGGTAAGGCCAAAGCTCGACCTCTCATCTTCTCTCACTTCTTCCCTTTCAGCCTACATTTTTACACCCGTAACCACTTTTATCTTGGTCACGCTCCATCTCCCCTCCTCTTTCTGTCTTTTTAAATGATTCCTTTCACACTCCCCATTTCCCCCTTCTCTTCACTTTTATATTTCGTATTTTCAAACTCCTTCCTCCTCTCCGATTCTGGTTCACCCACTCTTCACTAATGTCTCACTTACACCTTTTTATCACTTCTTCATACACCACGGTAACATTGCCCTTCCCAGGTCAGTCTTTATTTCCTAAGTTAATTTGACATCCGCTCTTCCACCTCTCTTCCACCCCCATCTTCCATTCCCTTTCCTACCGTGTCTTGAATCCCTTCCGTCACCCAGTATTCTACATCAACATGAGCTTTTTCTATCTTCATTTATTTCCACTACTTCTTCCACCACATCCTCTACCACTCCAGGATTCCACCCCCCCCCCCTCCACAGTTTTGCCACACACTTTTTCACATCTACACTCTCAAAGCTAAGCTAAACTAATCTAAACTAAGCCAGCTAAAATAACCAAAGCTCCACCATCCATCTCCATTCTCCTCTATCCCTTCAACCCCCTCAATCACCTCTTTCAACTATCCACCACCCCTTCCTCAGCTCCCCACCGAGGGCAGCTGGTGTTTTTACAAGGAGCGGGGTCGGTCTTGTTCAGGGGGACGCTAAACATAGACAATGTTTATATACTTTACTAACACTCCAGAAACGCCGACAAACACACGCAGTACCATTAAATATTTTGACCCTTGGTTGTTTAAGTTTTCCCTTCGTCTTTCTTCCTAATTCTTTCTCGTCTCGTTTGGCCATTTGCATACCTTATTTCACGTCTGTTCGACAAAAACTCGCTTAATGTTTTTCCCATTAGGTTATACTGTTTTCTCTCTTTGATGGTGTGGTCATAATAAGAGAATGAATATGAACATGGTGGAGAAAAAAAGCATATATATTTGGAAATTAGTGTTTCTGAAGGAACGAGGCAGTGTGGAAGGCCAAAAAGATAGATGAATATGGCAAGTGACTGCGACTATGCAAAGAATAAACAGTTAAGAAGCAGAGTAACTGATAAGAGAATGTGTGACTAATATATAAATCTGAGGAAGAAATGGAACTAATAAGATAATGGGAGGTGCTCCGTACATCTCTCTTTAATCTCTGTCTCTTCTACTACTGAATCTCTTCATCAACATCATCACCTATCACACTTCATATTTCCACCACCACCACCACCACCACCTCCTCAACAATCAACGTCACCACCACTCTACCACCACCACTATCACTCCACCACCACCACGATCACCACCTCCTCCTCCTCTTTACCACCACCACTGCCACCACTCCACCATCACTCTACTACCATCTCTTTCCACCACCACTACCACTACCACCACCACCACCCTCAGCTACAACACAATTACTCCTAAAGTAAATCCAGACCTGAAAGCCTTAACAGAGATCACCTAAGTCCTAAGAGAATGGCCATGTGTCTGCGTCAAAGCGAAGATTTCAAAATGTTAAATTTGCGTAAGAGGAAAATCTGTCATAAAAAGAAACTTTGCGCTTGGATAAGTTGTCGTAGGATGAAAATCTACCATTAGCGGAGGATGGAACACGAGGAGTAAGAGAAAAACCTGGCATATGCGGACACATTGACAATTGGCGTACGACGTAACTAACGCAAAAGCATAAGGGGCCGCAATGAAATACAATCTAAGAATGGAAAGGGAATGTAAGACATGGAAAAGGAACGGAAGATAAAGGAAGGACAGGAAAGAAGAAGGAGAAAGAACGGAAGGGCAAAGAAGTGGGAGGGATAATGAATAAAGGGTAAGGAAATAGAACACGACTACTGGAAAGCAGGAGAAAGGAAAGGAATAGGTTCGTGGATACGTTGAGCATGACGTGTTGCAGAGCCAGAATGTTAATCAAAGGCCGCTCAACACTGAAGGGTTTTAGACTTTATAGGCAAAGCTAAAGTACACGAGCAAACACTGTGGCTTCTCTCTCTCTCTCACGCTACTTCCGTCCTAATTCACTCCTCCCCAAAAGGCAGGACGGTTCTTCTTAAAAACCCCAACTCTACCACTAGAACACTACATAGTATTCCAAAATCTAGGAGAGAAATCACATTTTTCCCCGCAACAATGTAACTTAAATAATCAATACACATTAACAATAAACAATACACATTAACAATAACGACAAGAATTAACTCCTAAGTAAGAGAGAGAGAGGGAAAATTAAAGATATGTCGAAAATTCTAGAATATTCCTCACATCGCCAGATATAAACCACTAATCTAAACCTACGACACAACAGTACGAAACTGAATGAAAAGGGGAACGGAAGGGACGAAAAAGGAAAGCAAGGAGAGAGAGAGAGAGAGAGAGAGAGAGAGAGAGAGAGAGAGGAGGGAAACGGAATAAACTGCAGGGGAGATGAAAAGAAAGGGAGAGAGAGAGAGAGAAAGAGAAAGAGAGAGAGAGAGAGAGAGAGAGAGAGAGAGGAGGGAAACGGAATAAACTGCAGGGGAGAGGAAAAGAAAGGGAATGAGGAGCAGGGAAGGCAAGGGATGGCATGAAAGGCAGATATAAAGGAATGGAGTAAATGAAAAGAGAGGAGGGAATACAAATGACAGATAAGAGGGAATCAAATGAAAAGAAAAAAAAAAGAAAAAAAGAAGAGGAGCTAGAGGCCCCCCAAGAGGAAAATCACACAAGCAGCGAGCGGATGCATATCTAGCGCGGCTCGGAATATGACCTTGATCTTGACCTACTTTCACCAATATCGAACTGGTAGGATATTTTCATCCCTACTACACACATAATTTTTGATGAAATCTTAAGCGGTTGCGAAGTTATCGTGGTAACAGACAGACAGACCTTTACATACTTTCATCAATTTCAAACTCGTAGGAGATTTTCATCCCTACTACACACCTGTAAAATTTTGGGTTGATATCTTGAGCGGTTGCGAATTATATATCGTGATAACAGACACACAGATAGACAAACTGAAAGCAATATTTGTAGGAGCTTTTAATCTCTACTACACACCTGTAAAATTTTGTGATGATATCTTAAGCGGTTGCGAAATCATCGTGGTAACAGACAGACAAACCTTGACTTACTTTCACCAATTTCGAACTTGTTATCAATGTTTTCCCTTACTACACACCTCTAAAATTTTGTGATGATATCTTGAGCGGTTGGGAAGTTGTCGTGCTTAACCACACACACACACACACACACACACACACACACACACACACACACACACACACACACACACACACACACAAACTGAAAACAACACTAGCTTTGCTACCGCGGCTGTTAAAGAACCATGGGGAAAATACGAAGTAGGAATGAAAAGGAAAGAATGACAACTGAGGAAAGGGGAATAGTATGGTACTACTACTACTGACAGAGAGAGAGAGAGAGAGTATTTGCACACGAACTTTAACACAAACTCATTTACTACGAGAGGTTTCCTTTAAGCTGATAACATTGAGTTCAGTTGCCAGAACAAGACATAAAACTTATCATGGTACACAAGGAGTTATATGGAGGCTGTAAAAAACGTCTTCACTTACTATATGTACTGTAGATCCTCATTGACGAGACTGACTGTTCACTTTCATTAATATTTCCTTTGAGACAAGTACCTAGTATTCACATGGTGCATCTGCATAAGGCAGACGTTGCTAAACTTCTCATGGTCATTCCCACTTTTCCTAATATTTTCCTGATCATTTCCCAATTCTACCAGAAAATCGTTGATGATTTCTTCCCCTCTTAAAACTCCCAAAGGGGGAATCCCTCTCCCCTCCCCGCTGGAAGTTATTTTAAATTACCTGAGATTCTCGAGTTATTCACCTACATTTAGTAGTACCTTCTATGGAGTAATAGCAAAAATCTAACGTTACGTTTTTTTTTTTTTTTTTTTGGGGGGGGGGTATTCTTGATATTTTGTACTTTTATGAAGCATGAAAATTATATGAGTACCGGAAATCTCACCTTACTCCTAAAGCGCAGAAATTAAGTACCGAAAATCACTTGGCCATAAAACATAAAGTCTACAACCGGCAACACATCAGTATGGTTACGTTCGTCATTTTGGCATTATCTGATTATTCCCTCCTGGAATGTTCAAATTTCCCCACGGGGGGAGATTCCGCCCCCCCCCCATTTGGGAACCAATGACATGAAGTGTACTCATATACTTACAACTCTGTACTACAGCAAGAAAAGAACACAACGTGCCTGTAAAAATAATATATAATTGACTATTATTATTATTATTATGCCCTCCTCTCTTCCTATTTCTCCCATCTTTCCTGTCACTTCTTATTGCTTTTCTTTCCTTTACAGGTGGCTTTACATTGAGTGACAAGCCAAATGGTTTCCTGTAAGCCAAGAAACCATTTACAACGCTGGGTGGTAACCATATAACCAAACCATACGTGCTCCCTACGTGTCAGCAAGTGGGTTGGTGGAGGGTTAGTGCCCCTCCCCGTAAAACAGATAACTCAAAGTCAAATGGCCACCCCTTACGGGATTATGGCGTCTGGCAATAGATAGATAGATAGATAGATAGATTATTATTATTATTATTATTATTATTATTACTATTATTATTATTACTTATTAATATGTGCTACTAATGCTAAATAGTAAATAACAGCGTTAATGGTAGATTATATTAATGCACAAGAAACAGTGTTATATATCAGAACAGATCAAACTGCATAAGTATTCCCATTTAGATTGGCCGAGAAAAAATTATCGCCTTATTACCGATACGTCAGTACAGTAAAGCGACGGCAGGAAATTGAAGTTGGACCTTCATATTTAAAACAATTAGACCCAATTTCCTCATGAGACAAGGAACTCAGCGTGCAAAATTTGTTAAGTTTCTGACTGAAGCCTCCGTGCATCATTATTGTTTTCTGAGGGTCATAAGGGGATGCGGAGGGATGGGAGAGCAGGACACTGAGATGAAGAAAGCTGTCTGATATTTAAACCTGTCAGCTCAATATGTACGATATGTTCATTAAAATACATCCACTCATTTTAGAAATGTCTAATGACAAACAGCTCAGCATGTGACAGCTGACAGATATCGCAGTCTAATTCCAGAATGGCACTCATACTGGTCAAATCAATCCATCCTGTCGTTATGCAGGAGTTTGATGACAACAATATTAATCAAAATCGGTATACTGAGCATTATTTTATATATTTTAGGTCCTCTCAGATCACTCCATCAAGTCTAATTCGGTCAAGAAAGATCTATTAAGGTCACGCCTATGAACGTGTGCCTTCAGACCAGTTCAGTCGGCGCCATGGTTTTTAAGCCATGACATTTGAGGAGTTTCAGTACTGGGTGGTACGGGAGGAGACGAGTGAGCGGGATGGGCTGTTAGAGTGGTGGTTGGTGGGCCACGACGGGATAAGCTTTCCTGTTGATTTGGGTCTTGTAGGTCGGCTGGTAGTCAAAACATACGTGTGTATGACATTTACCACAGTACAGCACGAATGGGTTTAGTCGGCTGGGAAGCGGACGGGATGAATTGGCATGGTGGTGGATGGGGGAGCATGCAGGGGTAAGTATATGCTGTGGAAAAGGGTGTTGTAAGTAGCCTAATAACGTGAGAGTTAAAAGTGAGACAGGGAAAACTGGGAATGAAGGGGAGAAAGAGAGTGAGGTGGGTGTAGGAGGAATGAGTTAAGTTAATGGTGGGTGGTAATGTAAGGTAGGACGATTACACTGGCGAGTTACGTGCTGTATGAAGGGTGGCATTGGTCGTGGTTAGAGATTTCTCTTAAATGTCTTATGTGGCGGAAGAAAAACGGGGGGGGGGGGGCAGAAAAAGGGTTGGGTGGATGAAAAGAGTTGGGCTGGGACGGTGTCGAGTGATGAGGCATGGCAGGACAAATATACGCTATGGACATGAGCCTTGTACGAAAGGTGGTGTTGGCGATGGGAAAACCTTACAAGAACTTTTCAAAGTTCGATGTGAGGGAGAAAATGGGCGGGGTAATTGGGATGAGCAGTGGTGCTGGGCGGGAGTTATGCACCCTGTGAATATGAACGTTGTACGTTGACTGGTATGGGTTTAGCGATGACTCAGTTGAAAACTTCCTCCAAGCAACCGAAGAAGTAAAGGAGAAACTACACAACAAACTAAGCACGTGTCGCTTCCACAGCCCTCGCTACTCATGACGACCTCCTATCGTGGTGGTCATGGCACCTGCCCCCTAGAAAACAGCGCCCAAGGATGAGTGATCGCGGCAAAAAGTGGTCCCCGGGTCGTTTGTCTGAGGTCGGGTTTGATGATCATAGGCCAGAGACTGGCACCACACCTGCTGCGGGGGAGCCATGGTGAAACTGGTGGCAACTACCACACCAATTTTTATCTGCTCTTTCTAGTTATTTCTTTTCATTCTTTCATCATCAGTATCCTGACAGAACTTCTTATTTTCTGGTCTATATTTTTACATCTTCCTATTGTTTTTTAAATAAAGTGTATTTTCACTTTCTTTCCTTTCTTGCCCCTACCCTTCCTTTACTTTTTACCCTTTTCAGAACTATTTTAATATATTTTCTCTTTCCTTATTTCGTCTTTTTTCCGTCTTTCTCCTTCTTACGTGTCAAAGAGGTGGCATGGAAAAACACGAGCATTATATACCTATCTATATTTAATCTTTTTTCGCTTTCTTTATTTTCTCTTTTTCCTCTCCCTTTCTCTCTTCTTTTTCGTATGAAAGCGGTGACATGAAAAATTACGCATAAAATCTCTCCCCCCCCCACACATAAACGAATCATTCCTCTGTATTCCCTTGTTTTCTAGCATACGTGTACCCATATGATGAAAAAACAGAAATGGGAGATGGGGTAGCGTTATATAGCAATTAAACAATTGGGGGTTTATTATTATTTTATATGTGTGTGTATATACTATTATACATACTTACATACACACACACACACACACACACACACACATACACATACACACACACACACACACACACACACACACACACATATATATATATATATATATAATATATATATATATATATATATGTGTGTGTGTGTGTGTGTGTGTGTGTGTGTGTGTGTGTGCGTGTGTGTGTGTGTGTTACTGGTTTCTGAGTGATAGGAAAGAGGATTATACTGAAAGAAAACAGAAAATTATGAAAAAATAAAGACAAGGAAGGAAAGGATGCCAAAAATTAAATAGAAAAACAGTTAACGAGTTTGAATGAGAAAGATGAGACCTGTGAAGTACAGTAGAAAAGGATGAAAAAGAGCAAAGAAGTCTGAGAAAAGAACGGGAAACAAGCGACACGGCTGGGGAAACAAGAACAGGAGAGAACATGGTTGAAAAACAACAGGAACAAGAACCACTACCGACGTAGATTTACTGGACCGCGGGTAGGTGAGTGCGGATGGGTGGGGGGGTTGAAGGGGGAGGGAGGTTAAAAGATCAAAGAACTCCCTGTTGACTCTCCTGTTACGCTCCATTAACCCGTTCACTACGAGGGTGGTTTTATACATTAACACCGGTCTTTCCTAATTGGATGTATTTTATGTCTGCTTTGAAGAGGTTTTTTAACATACCTCCATTTATAAAGCGGAGCGGAGCTTAATATAATCATACGAAGATAGCAAGAATGAAATAGAAACAGTCACAGTACTAAAGAGGTTAAACTGCCGAAAGGTAACTAGAATACAAAATTCTGAATCACTCAAAAGTGAAATTGTAGGCTACTGATGGGGTTGACGATTTAACGCATACTGTCGATTTGCGCAGACACGATTTGCGCAGATTGACGATTTGCGTCGAGGTTGACGATTTGGGTAGAGGTTGACGATTTGCTCAGAGGTTGACGATTTTTATATGGGTTGACGATTTGAGTGGAGATCGACGATTTGCTTAGAGGTGATGATTTGACTAGTATCTGGAGCTTTATTGTACTGGAAGTTTATTTCCATCGTAAAATATCTCTTGAGCTTGCAAATAATCGTCTGGGGGTGTCAAGAATAAACAAATCATATGAACGAACTGAGGATGTTAAGCTCATTGTGGTGTTTGGCTGCCATCCAACTGGAAGTAATCTGTTTTTACGCTAACTTGGCCTAGAACTGCAATATCTCCATCTTGAAATCTGAACTGTAACAAGAGATTTATACTACAATATGGTGCTTCCCACGAAAATGTACTATGAAAAGGATGTGGAGCCATGGCATTGTCTTTTTCTGCCACTGACCTATGTAAAAGCTGAAAATGGAGTAAAATTTGGGCCAAGTTAAAATAAAAATAGTATAGTTATATACATGATGGTGGTGGTATCAAGGACAGGAGAGAGTCTGTGCTTGAAAAGGTAATAATAAGCCTCTTCACTTGCTGCTTTCCTTGTATTTGTCGCTGGCTGGCTACCTGTTGCTTTCCTTGCCTGTCTGCCTGTCTCTCCCTTTACCAGTTGCTTTTCTTGCATGTCTGTCTCTTTCACTTATTGTATAGTCTGTCTTTCTTTCTGTTTGTCTGTCTATCTTTCACATGTTCACTGATTGCCGGAATCGAAAGATTCGTCAACCATGCTGGTCAGTTCCGTATGTTTGTCTGTCTGTCTGTCTGTCTGTTCGTCTGCTCTCTACAGGTCACAATTTTGCACCAATCGCTCTGGGAAAAAAAAAAAAAAAAAAAGGTCAGAAGGTAAATACCCATAAAGCCTGGAAGTGTATTGTTTTTCATAAAAATCGGTCAAAGGCCCTGGGCTGGGGGACGGGGGCTGAAACCCCTCAATGGCCGTGGGTCCGGAAATCGTCGGGACCCAGTGGCCAGCCCCGGCACCATTTTTTCGAATTTCAAAAATCGATTTTCTTTTTACCAAATTGATGAGAACCGTCTGGCACACCTGGCAATGCAATTTTTAGCTTCCTAAACCCATCCTGTGCTTCGCAATGATGAGCAAAATATTTTGCCAAATGACTGCCTACACGCCGGATCCATCCGACAGGCGCTCTGCCTATTATTTCCTTGTTTGTCTGTCTGCCTGCCTGCCTTACACCAGTTGCTACCTTTGTCTGTCTGTCTGCCTGCCTGTCTTACACCAGTTGCTACCTTTGTCTGTCTGTCTGCCTGTCTGTCTTACACCAGTTACTATCCTTGTCTGTCTGTCTACCTGTCTGTCTTACACCAGTTACTATCTTTGTCTGTCTTTCCGCCTAATGACCGGTTTTAATCTGTTGTTTTCTTTGTCCATATGTATGTCTGTGTCTGTGTCTTTCCGTCTGTCTTTCATCTGCTGCTATCCTTATCTGTTTGTCAATCTTGCTACCTGTTGTTCTTGCATGTCTGTCTGTCTCAGTCGCTTCATTACCTCGCCTGCCTATCTTTTTATTTGTTTTACTATTCATTCCTTCTCAGCGTGCCTTAATGCTTGCCTGTTTTCTTGCTGTTTTCCTTGCCTTTCTGTCTGTCTGCTGCTTTTCTTGTCTGTTTGTAGTCTCGTTGCTTTCTTTGTCTGCTTACCTGTCGTTTTCGTTGTCTGCCTGTCTGTCTGTATGGCTATCTGTTGTTTTCCTTGCCTCTCCGTCTGTCTATCTGTCTGCCTCTGTCTACCCGTTGCTCACATTGCCCGCCTGTCTGGATGAATGTTTTCTGTCGCTTTATCTGTCTACCTATTGTTTTTTCTTCAGTTTCTGTTCAATGCTTGTTCAATTATCTGATACTTTGCTAACCTGTTTGTCTGTCTGTATGTGTGGTTGCCTGTTCCTGTTTGTCATTTGCTTTCTTGTCTGTCCGTTCCAGTCCTTGCCTGCCTGGCTGTGTGTCAATTTACTATTTCATTACATACAGGAAGGTGAGGAAGAACAAAGCTTCACACTGGTTAGTCAATGGCATTCACGTTTATCTTTACGATTGTCTGTACTTTTCTGGTTATTCCCACACGTTTTGTTGCAGCCTGAAAGAGGCTTTTCCAACGGGAAAGGGTAGATGTTGCCTTCTTTAACCCCTTCACTACTAGGGGACTCCTGAACTGACCAAAATTGAGTGACGGTAGTAGGAATGAAAATAAGTCCTTGTACTGAAGAGGTTAACAGTCTCCAACTTGAAGCAAGAGGTGAAAATGAAATGCTAGTAATACTGAGTTGATAATACTGTATCGGAAATGAGATAAAACAAACACTGTCAACACCACTCAGTGATCAGTGCTGAGAGAGAGAGAGAGAGAGAGAGAGAGAGAGAGAGAGAGAGAGAGAATCACAGTAATGGAAAGGTTAAAGCCTTCGTCCTCTGTCAATTTTCATTCCTATTAATCGTCCTCTTAAGCATGATTGACGGAGGAAGAGATATGAGGGATTAACTCTCCTTACACTGTCATTACAACCTTCAATATTCTTCTTGCTACTTCAAGACGATTTTCTTAGCTAGGATACATAATTATAAAGTACTGAAGGAGTTAGGTATAGTTCTCATTGGAAAAAAATTTAAGGCTGATAAAAAAAAAAAAAAAATGAGATGAGAATGAAAAAAAAAAATGTCAAGAAGGAGAGAGAGTTGATGACGGGAAAAGTTAAAGGTTGACAGATGGAAGGAGTAAGGGTTGATGGAGGGTTGAAAAGCTGAAAGTTTATCTTAAAGTATAAATTCAAGGAAGAAATGCCAGAAAAACTGAGACTACAAGGAAGGGCATATTGACGGAAACAAAAGTTGGGGGATATCTGAGGGAAGGAATAAGAGTCAATAGAAGAAAGAAAAGTGAACAATAAACACAAAGAAAGACTGAAGGGAAACTGCAAGATCACGGAAGAAATGGGAAGGGTGGGAAGGGAATAGTGAGAAGGCGGAAATGGTGGTGGGCGGAGAGGCAGGGCGTGATAAGTACAGCCCGTGAAAAAGGCCGGTGTATGAGGAGAGATGCACTGATGCTGGGAAGGAGAATTATCGTGAAAAAAATAAAGTTAGATTAGGAAATGGGTAGAGTGAAGGAAGAGGTGCGAGCGGGTGGTGGGTGGTGATGCAGTTCCGGGTCTATCTATCTACCTATAAATCTCTCCACAGCCAAACACTTTATTATATCAAGTTGACTCAGCATAGTACCTCCAGACGTTTCCAAACCTTCTTAATTGCGACTTTTCTTCCCATAGGTTTGACACCCTATAAATATGATTATTATGAGTTTGTAGGTATGAATGAGGAAAAAGTGTTAAGTTTTCTCCCAGCCCGAGAATGCAAGCACGCGCCGCTCTCAAACAGCTGGCCCCTTACGACGTGGGTATGAAGGAAGAAGGAGAGTAAACAAGGATTGCAAGGGATTCATTGAAAGAGTGTGCCAAGCAAAACTGTGTGTGTGTGTGTGTGTGTGTGTGTGTGTGTGTGAGAGAGAGAGAGAGAGAGAGAGAGAGAAAGCGTGGGAGGGGGAGAGGAGGGGGAGGATAACGGAGTGCTGACTGGAAAGTTTCTAGGATTAATTCCTTCAGTCTGAGGACATAAATATTTGATATCGATACTACCCATTTTCTTTTTTAATAAAGGCTACCGTATTTGTATATTTCTTCATTTCGGAAAAATGTATCCTTTGCTGGATAAAATCGTCAGAAGGTAACACGAATAAGTGGAAAAGACGTATTCGTACTGAAAGGGCCAATGCGTGGACAGCTGTCGAATTACTGAAATAAAAATTTTCACTGTAAAAAATCACCATTTAGCTGAAAAAATCTGATGGTAGCGTGAGTAAAGATAACGTCATCATACTGAAGAAGTAATAAAAGCTCCTGCGCCCTTCACTAGATGTGGCTAGGGTGTCACTACCTAGACTATCCGAGGAATATTGTCTGGTATCAGTAAGAAATAGGGAAGCAAGCAGCCTCTGAGCTGTTGAAAGTAATATAGTCTTTTCGTCTAACTTGGCCCAGGTTTTCGCCCATTTGTAGCAAATTTCACGTAGCTCAGTGGGTGAATATGACAACACTACGGCTCCACAACCCTTCCATAGTACTTTTTCCAGGCTTGCGTCATATTCTAGAGTTAACCTATTCCCTACAACCCAGAACATATGATACGCAGATGACAATTTTGGCCAAGTTAAAGGAAGACGAGGAGAGCTAACTTTTCACTGAGAGGGTCACCACTTAGCTGAAAAGTGTATGGCGAGAGCAAAGAAGAAGTATACAGTAAATAGGTATTTGAAGAACAAAAGGTGAATAATGTACGTGGGAGAGTGGCTGGGAAAAACAGGTGTGTGGCGGGATGGGTGATTTGGAGAAATCTGTGGGTGGTCGGTTGGGTGATTTAAACAGAAGGAATGGGGCCAAAAAAAAAGTAAAGAATATGATGACAAAAGCAGGTGGAAGTGTGAGTTGTACAAAAACAAGAGCGGTGGGTTTAGAAATGTAAGTGGGAGAAACACTGGTAGCAAGGTGAGGGATGTAAGCGAAAGATTGAGTGAGCCATTGTGGTGGGAGAGTCAATGAGAGAAAACGTCGTTAGGAGAGAAGACGACACAAAATGGTGGAATGTGAGAGATGTTTGTGGGAAAGTGCATGGAAGAGAAGTATAAAAATATTTCATATATGCAGAAACTTCGAAGTCCTAATGGTCTTCATGAAAGTCGCTAAAGATTACAGGAGCGATGCAGCTCGTTGACGAAAAACGTCAGTGATATATAGACGAACAGGGTTGCTTCTAGAGATGCTCCTTCACCCAATAACTACGGTGGTAGAGTGAGTATACATGGGTGGGAAGGCTGCCAGAGGAAAGTGGGTGTAAACAATGAGTGGCTGAAGGGAGGGCTGGGGGGTACGGACTGGGTGAAAGAGCAGGTGGACGTGTGTGGGGATGCCAGCTCCAGCAAATGCTGGGAAGGAAGAGAGGGGAAGGGAAGGGTAGGTGTGGAGGGAAGTAGGTCAGATGGAGTGAAGCAAGGGTTGGGGAGAAATGGGGAGACGTAGAGGGGAAAGAAGTGTGGGACGGTAGGAGGAAGGAACAAAGGAGGTGGAGTAGTGAAGCAGGAGAAAGGGGAATATGAAAAAAGGGAGAAAGGGTAGCAAGAAAGGGGAGAAAGAAGAGTATGGAAGGTTAGGAGGGAAGAGAAATGGAAGAGGTTAGCGAGGCGGGTGGGATGGAGGGCATTAAGGAGTGGAGAGAATGGGGAAAGGGAGGGAGGGAAGTAAAGAGGGGAAGGGGAAGACAGTGAGAGATGGATAAAGAAAGAGAAAGAAGCGGTGGGAGGGAGGGAAGGAAGGAGAGGAGGGACAGGACAGGTAGCAGATGGGGAGGAGGGAGGGAAGGAAGGAGAGGAGGGACAGGGAGCAGATGGGGAGGAGGGAGGGGAGCAGATGGTTTGTTACTGTGTGTGTGTGTGTGTGTGTGTGTGTGTGTGTGTGTGTGTGTGTGTGTGTGCGCGCGCGCGCGCGTTCGTGCGTGCGTGTGTGTGGGAGGGTTGATGTGGGGGTCGGTGTGTGGGGTATATGGGCGTGTCCCGAGATAAACATTCTCTCTCTCTCTCTCTCTGACGCCTTTAGTAAGATGACATCCTAATCTAATTCTTGCTGCCTTCAGACGATTTTATTCAGCTTGAGAAAGACCATATATTTTGGGAAGAGTATCTTTAATAAAAATAATATGATGTAAAAAAAATGCAATAAATTCCAGGGTAAAGTTAGGAATAGGAACAATATTTAGGTGTTAAAGGGGTTAAAAATTCTGAAGATAAAAAGAATTTAATAAAATATACGTCCACCTGGTGAAAGACTGAATCGAATGTTTATGCACCAAAGCATGCGTGGATTCTCTGTTTATACGATATTTATGTTGTTATTATTGGTACACAAGCTGAGCAATACATTAACCTGCCCCATCACGGCCACTTTTTCACCACTGACTCCCCCCAATCCCGACCATTTTTGGAAAAATTTTTTTTTGGCTCAAACCTCCGCTTTTGGTGAGAAACATCGAAAAATCATAGAGAAATCGCTCACCTGAGGTTTAAAATACTCGATACACGTAGCAGTACCTCCTCAACTTACTGTGTTTTCTACCAGGCTGGCTCCAAAGAAAACGAGTTCTATGGGAGTGTAACCATTCCACACCACTCATAAACGGTATTTATTTATTTATTTGGTACGAATTTATATGTAGTACGAGAGTATATTGGTTTTCACACAGTAATATAGACATTATAAGCATTGTTTCACTCATAAAACATATCAACATACCTGACCTTTTTTTGGCGACATTACCTGATCATCATTTCTGACTGTTTCTTCCTCTAATGCTATGTAAAGTTTGTCCTCCACATTGTCATCGACTGGGGAATCCTCTGGCCCTGAATTTCATACCGTGGCATGACATGGCTTTACTGCCCAGGTCACTGGTAACAGGTGAATTGCTGAGACAATGGCATGCAGGGGGGGGGAGGTCATGCTGGGTAAGGCATTGTCCCTGCCTGGCATCTTGTAGAGGAAGGTGTCCTGTGTATACGTACAAAAAATCGCTCACGAAAATTGAAAATTGTGCAAATTGGGGACCTTGCAATTGATTCGCGTTTATGTGCGTCAACGGGATTGGCAGTGACAAAACATGTGGACGTTAATTCACGTCGACGGGACACCGTGGGTTAAACCGGTGTTCTGGCAGCGTGTTTATTGTTGCCACCAAAACAACATACCTATCTAACTAAACACAACTCTCCACCAACCCTTCACACACACACACACACACACACACACCACTGCAACAGTGCACCTTCCTGCACTCTCTTTCGCTAATTCTATTTTCATTGTAAGCTTTACCTGAGTAATCGTGCACGTCATGAGAATTTTTTTTTTTATGCGAGGAAGAAGGAACCAAAGGCCATGAGCCTGCAATAACAGATCCCTCCAAGAGAAAAACAAAATACAAGAGAGAGCCAAATTCAAGATCCATTCATTTCGAGATGTCTGGACACACTGCATTTGAAAGACTGGAGATCATAGGCAGCAGGAAATACAGACAGAGGAAGACAGTTCCAGAGTTGACCTGTTGCATATATGAAGGACTGGGAGTAACGGTTAACTCTTGCATTAGAGAGTTGGACAGAAAAGGGATGAGAGTTTGCTGCCAGACAGGTGCTACGCGCCCGTCGTAGAGGTGGAGGAATGCACGCAGACAGTTCAGGGAAGCAGTGACCATTAACCCCTTAACCGCGGGGCGTCACTTTCATGATGCTCAAGAGCAATGGATCATACCGCGGGGCGTCACTTTTGTGATTCTGTGTTATTTTGAATTCTCCTGCACTTTCAAGTGGTGGCTTGTATCATCTATCAGTACTGCCAATGTCCAACACTAGTTAGCACTGCTAATATCATCTGTACTCCCATCCATTGTTTACAATCTAGCTATTTATCCCCATTCTTGACTCCCCTCCCTGCCTTCCCTCCTTTACCCTCTCCTCTCGCCTGCCCAGTCACTAATCATCCTCAGAATATTCCACTGATTTCATCCATTGAAATAAGCTCTATTCCCTATTCTTATATTAAATAATATATATAAAAAAGAAAAAAGGTAAGTGATAGTGCTATACACCTGGAACTGGCTAATTATCACCTGACAACACCTCACGTGCACTCGTTTGCTAATTTCCCACAGTAATTTCCCCTTTGAAATATGCCATATAATCGATTCTCGTAATAAAAATATATACTGTATAAGAAAGGAAGGGAGAAGCCTAAGTGATATTTACATTCACCTGGAACTACCTAATTTCCTGCCAATCATTTCACAGCATATAAATTAGCAGCTGTCACCTCACTGACGATGTCAACCCTTGGCGGCCCCATATCGTCTCGTATGATTAAGTTCACTGTTGTTTCTTGAGAAGAAAGCACGAAGCACTCGCACCCCTCCATTTCTGCCGCTTCTAGAGGGCCCTGTGACCTCTACCCCTCTACTAAATCTTGTGCGGGAGAGGGTAAAGGACTTAATGACTCTGCTGTGGAGCGTGAACTGGCTAATTTATCCATGATAATGATGGACAATGACTACAGTCTGGTGAATTGTGTGATGAGCCAGTGGAGGAAATGGTGATAAGCTACGAGTGCTTCAGTGTCCCAAGTTCATCCTGGTTCTAAGGGAAAGGAACCCTTATTTACTGGAAGTGACAGTGTATAATGTAGTGTAAATGAAATAGAAATGTATATAATTACTAATACAACAATATGAGTACAAATACTTGGAGTAATGACAGTCAAAGCTTTGCTCTCTACACTAGTTTACTGAACGAAAATGAAAATAAACTACTATTACTGAAGGAAACTTATGGATAAAGACTGAAGATATATATAAGTGTTATATAGTAATAGGAATATAAACTGTGTGTTTTTATGAATAATATATGACAGAATACCAGCGGCAAACTAGCGCAAGTGGGAAGGTCATACACGCTCATAATTTTCATTGCTTTCACAGCGTTTTTTTTTTTGGAGTATGGATTCCAAACTACTTGAAAATCATAAAATAGTGTTTCTAGTGATAATATCAGGCTGTGGTAATCATATTGCGGGTTGTCGGGAAGTGTAAAGTGGAGACTTCGTTACCCAACTTCAAAGGTCTCCACAAGTCCTACGGTACTCGATGAAGGCTCAACAAATATCCCAGGAGAAAGCTGAAGGTATGTGCCATATGCAAATAAAATTTTAATACTCTAGGACTAATAACTGATTTTTGGCAAATATTTTTAGAGAGTCTGTCAGAGCGCGATTAACCCCACGGGGCAGGCAAGTTGAGCCAAAACATCCCCGCGCTTTAGGGGTTAAAGTAGCAATAGAAAAGAGATAAAGATGCAACAGTGCTGTGAAGAGACAGAGTTGAAATGAAATGCTGGAAATAACAAAACAATAGTTTATAAAATATCAGTCACATATAAAAGTGGATGGAGGTCCGCCTACTGAAGAAAACTGAAAAAATCAGTAAAATGGCCAGAGGCTCCACCTAGCACCGAGGACAGACAGTAGGCACCATCTGCCCCCTTATGCCTACGGAGGAATCTCTGACGTAGGACACTCGACCAGCAAGTGACGGATAGTAAGAGGAACAAGCAAACATCACAGTACGGTTGAGTCCCACCACTCATCAGGGAGTGTCCAGTGCAAAGCCTGGCAAGAGCCACCTCCAATCGCCGAGGCATGGAGGGGAGAACCCTTGGCACAAACACTCTCTGAATGATTTCTTTTAGCTTATAATGAGTGACACGATCCCAGTGTCTCTGTCATCACGTACGAATCGCGTACTGCAAGTAAAGTGTTACATCAGATGCAGGAAGCGGGTAGTCGGTTGGGGGCTGCTGAGAAGATGCAGCTTTAGCTAAAATATCTGCCCTCTCATTGCCCACCACACCAACATGCGTGGGAACCCAGCGGAAGTCCATATGACGGCCACGACAGCCAAAAAGAAAAAGCCACTTGACAATTCATAAAACCAATGGATGGGATGCATTAAAAGTCTCCAATGCAGATAAACACTGCAGGAGTCATTACAAATCACAAAAACAGATTGAGGGAGAGTGAAAATGATTTTGAGAGGATATAAAATCGCAGTCAGTTCTGCCGTATACACTGAAGTAATACCAGTAAGGCTACTGCCCCTACTAAAGGAAGAGAGGACAACATCAAAGCTTACTCAAGTATCAGTCAGTATAGATGGGGACAGAACCCTCATGAGTGGAGGCATATTCTAAAGAGAGAGGGATACCTAAGGGAGAAGTGAGCCCTTTTTACCAACAACTGACCTACAAAATGTCACATGAGGGAGTAGCCAAAAACCCACCCTTGGGATCAGATGTGGACAAACTGCCAGTCTCGGCACAGAGGCTAACATAGCAGACCGGACCCTGTAATCAAAGGGCTTTGGGAAACTAGGACGGGTGTCATAAATTGAAGATTGGGAACCCTGGGAGATGATGACACAAGAAACTGAGTCTGCAGTGCGGTGAAGACGATATCAACACCCCATCATCAACAACTGGCGTCACAAATCCAAGGGAGGTGCACCAGGATCCACCAACAAACTTGAAATTGGGGATGACCTGAATGTCCCAGTTGCCAGATGTACACCAGCATGATGCACAGAATTTAACAACTGGTGATGGGCATCTGTTGCAGATGAGTAGACATTGCACCCATATAAGAATAAGACATCTATGCAAGAGGAGAAGGGTCTGATGGTCAGCACCCCAAAAGGTATGAGTCAAAACCCTCAAAAGACTCAAAGCTTTAAGACATGTCACCTTAACAGAACGAATTTGAGGAACCCAGGTTAGTCATCTATCAAACAGAAGACACTATCCACATCTCTTCCACACAGGATATTCTCCGGCCATAGAGATACAAGTCAGGGTCTGGGTGAATCCCCCGAAGATGACAAAAATGCACAGCCACTGTCTTTGTTAACCCGCCCCATCCCGACGTTTTTGGACCTTTTTTTTTTTTTGGCTCAAACATCCGCTTTTGGTGAGAAACATCGAAAATTCATAGAGAAATCGCTCACCTGAGGTTTAAAATACCCAATTTAGGTATGAGTACTTCCTTACCTGACTGGGTTTTCTAACAGGCTGGCACCAAAGAAAACGAGTTCTATGGGAGGGTAACTATTTTATCCACTCATAAACAGTATTTATTTATTTACTTGGTACGAATTTATATGTAGTACAAGAGTATATTGGTTTTCAAACAGTAATATAGGCATTATAAGCATTGTTTCACTCACTAACTCATCACCATTCATGACCATTTTTTTCCCACATTACCTGATCATCATTTCTGACTATTTCTTCCTCTAATGCTATGTAAACTTTGTCCTCTACATTGTCATTGATTGGGGAATCACTCTGGCCCTGAATGTCTTTATTGGCCAGGTCACTGGTAACAGGTGAATTGCCGAGACAATGGCGTGCACGGGGGAGGGGAGAGGTTATACAGTGTAAGGCATTGTTCCTGCTTGGCATCTTGTAGAGGAATAGAGGAAGGTGTCCCGTGTATACATGCCAAAAATCACTCGCGAAATCACTCGCAAAAATTGAAAATTGTGCAAATTAGGGACCTTGCAATGTTGCCATGTTAATTCAAGTCACCGGGATTGCGCGGGTTAAAAAAAAAACGGAAGCCATAAGACTCTGCCCAGTCAGAAATTCTATTAAGAGCCAGCTGCAACTTCCACTCTATCAGAGACATTCTAGATGTGGTGACGGAAGTTGACAGGTCATCAACATATAGTGAGCCTCATACACCATCAGGAAGTACACTGTTTACGCTGTTGATAGCCACAGCAAAGAGAGTAACACTAAGGATATTCCACAGTGGTATTCCATCTTCTAATGCACGGGCATTAGAAAGCACTCCTCCCTCTCAAACCCTTAAAAAACGGTTAGACAAAACTGATGAATAAAAACAGGTAAGCACCCATGAAGACTAAACTCATGAAGAGAATGTAAAATGCCATGACACCAGACAGCGTCATATGCCTTCTCCAGATTGCAGAAAGCCATGACCTGGTGTTGGTTAGTGGAGAAACCCTCACAGACATAAGATTTCAAGGACAGTAGTGCATCAGAGGTAGATCACATTTTTCGAAAACCATACTGGGCAGGGGAAAAGAAGTTGCCTCTCTCCAAAAACATCACAAGCCTAACATTGACCATCTTTTCCAGAACTTTACACATACAAGAAGTCAGAAAAATAGGCCGATAATTCGTTGCCTGTAGGTGGTCCTTACCTGGTCTGGGGATGGGAATAACTACAGCAACACCCCAACAAGCCAGAACACCAGATCTTATTAAATAATGAGAACAAAAATGAAAGGGACTCATCAGACAGGTGATGTAAAAAGGCATCACAACCGGGAGAGGAATCGTGGCACTACGACAATGTCAGCTGGAGTTCAGAAATAAAAAAAAGGAATATTATATGACTCTCTCCCAGAAGAGGCAAAACTGAGACGACGAGACTCTAGGTGCTGACAGTGGCAAGTCGAAGGCGTATCTGCATCCTTCTTTGACACACGGGCAAAATGATCAACAAACAACTCTGCAAAAGTGAAAGGATCAGCCATGGTTCCACCTGTGGCAGATAAAACAGAAGGGAAGGAAAGACTAAATTTTCCTGAAATTTTCTATATCTGGTTCCACACCTGAGCGAGGGAAGTCCTTGAACTGATGGAGGAAACATAATCCTTCCAGGATAAACGCCTGGCCACTTTTAAAACCCACTCCATATGAGCTCTTGCCCTTTGATATGCCACCAAACACTAGGGATCCCCACAGTGACAATGAAGTCGAGAGAAGGTGACTCGTTTGGCTTTCACTGCGGTACTGCAATCAGAGTTCCATCAAGGAACTGAACATTTAGGAAACTCACCCTTCATTCTTAGAGGTGCTGAGTGCAACACGCCAGTGAATTATGACACCGCCTCAGTAAGACAGCCAAACTCATTGACAGAAAGGGAAATGGAACTTAATTCCATGAAACGTGGCCAGTCAGCCTTATCCAGATGCCAGTGAGGAAGACATGGCTGAGGTACACCTGCATTAGCAGTTAAGAGTAAAAGAAAATGGTCGCTACTATACAGGTCTGGCAACACATCCCAGGTAATATTTAAAACAGCATCAGCAGAACATAAGGACAAATCAATGGCAGTAAAAGGTCCAGTTTGGCTATAGAAATAAGTTAACTGACTGGAGTTCAAAATGCCCAGCTCCTCATCTTCCACTAAAGAGGCCAGCATAACACCCCAAGGGTTGGCCTCATTGTTGCCCCATAGTGAATAGTGACCCTTCCTATCTCCTAGTAAGAGAAAGGGAGAAAGAAGGCCATGAATAAGGCGTTCCAGATCCGCCCATTCAACAGTAGCACTAGGAGGAAGATAAAGGCTGCAAACTGTACACTGCCAACATAAAAACATCCGGACAACAACAGCCTGCATGAGAATGATGTCCAGATGACTGTATGGAATGTCCTGGTGAAGGAAGATAGCAGCACCTCCATGACAAATCTGGCCCGGCACAGGATCAGAATAAAAGGCGTGGTAACCAGAAGGGCTGGAAGGACAACATCACCTACCATGGTCTCCTGGATGCACATGCAAAGATGAGTGAATTGACAAACAAGATGACACAATTCCTCATAGCTTGCACATAAACCCCGACAATTCTACTAGATGATAGAATCCATTGTGAAGGGATGATGATGATCAAGTGTAGGACTGTACACCTCCCGACAGGTAAGCGGGTTTGGATTGATTCTTAGGAAGGCCCTTGGGAAGTGACTGCCCAGCACCAGGAAGCCGCACCCTATGTCGAACATCCATGGGCAAACGTGAAGACAAAGAAGAGGAAAGTATTACAACACGCTTCCTATGAGGTGGACTAACTCTTGGCTTGGAAAGCGGCTTGGAAGCTGCCAGGGGTGATGTAGGATGGCCAGTGTCAACATCAGAAGCCCCAGAAGTGAAAGGAGTGTCCACAGCATTGAAGCGTTGTGAGGATGACATTGTATGTTTCAGAACTGAAGCACCAACGATCTGTCCAACACCATCCCCAGATGGGGACATGACCACAAGTGAACCATCAGCTGGAGCTTCCACCTGACTAGACCCCTCAGCCTCGAGAGAGGTCGACACAAGGTTTGACAACAGGGTCTAAATCATTAGCCTGGCTAGACCCATCAAGCTCGGGGCAGAGGGAAGAGGAGAGAGGTCGACACAAGGGTTGACAACATGTAGTGCCATAATTTTAAGTATTAGTATAAGTTAATATAAGCTAGTATTGTAAGTGTAATCTTAGGCATTATGATAAATGTAGGGAAGAGTAAAGTGATGGTCTTTGAGAGAGGTGAAGTCAGTGAATGTACAGTGAGGTCGGATGGCGAGGAATTGGAAAATATGAGTACGTTTAAGTACTTGGGTAGTGTGATGAGTAAGGATGGAGGTTTGGAGGGTGAAGTGCTTGAAAGGGTACAGCAGGGAAGAAAGGTTGCTGGTTCTTTGAAAGCAGTGATAAGAAACAGGGAAGTGAGCATGGAAGTGAAAAAGTTACTACATGACAGTATTGTGATACCAACTCTAACATACGGAAGTGAAGCTTGGACGTTGTTGGAAGGACACAAGTCAAGAGTGAGAGCAGTGGAAATGAGTTATTTAAGAGGAGCCTGTGGAGTCACATGGAGAGACAGGCTGATGAATGAGGATATAAAGGAGCGTTGTGGTGTTGATGTGGATGTGACAGGAAGCGTTATGAGGAACACACTGAGGTCGTTTGGCCATGTGGAGAGGATGGAGGGTGAAAGACTGACGAAGAGAGTGTATGTGAGTGAGGTGGAGGGGGGAAGAGGGAGGGGGAGGCCGAGGATGAGATGGAGAGATGGGGTGGAGAGGTATATGAGAGAGGGGGGTGTGAGTTGGGAGCAGGGCAGTGAAATGGCGGGGGACAGGGCAACTTGGAGGCGATTTGTTTGTGGCCACCCCAAACGGGATTGAGGCGTCTGGCAATAGATAGATAGACAGTTCATGTAACCATTAAAGCTTGTATTTAAGGCTAGTGTTAGTTGATACTCATAATGTGAGCATGATTCTGGCATTGATAGTATTAAGTCAAGTGTTGATGTGAATTTCATTTTCATTCATTGCCAGACGCCATGTATCCCAGACGGGGTGGCCAAGGGCTTAGAGTTAATTGTTTTACAGGGAGGGGCACTAATCCTCCACCAACCCCACTTGACACTTAGGGATGCCAACAGCATCTGGTGTTCCCAGGTGGTCACCGATCCAAGTACTAACCAGACCCGAATGTTTATACATAATGGACCAGCGCTTGCCAACAAAGAAGTATAACTGTGGAAGTTTAGTAGATATTAAAAATTGCTAATATCTTTCTTTGTATTCTAATCTAGAGATTTACCTGCCGAAGTTAATAGATTTCCCTTTTTGTACTATGCAGTGGTGAATTGAAAATGTCTGAAGACTGTTGAAGGTAATCATTAGTAAAGCACGAAATTCATGTTATCGGAGTTGTGTCATCAGTCACGTACGCCATAAACAGACGCGGGTAATAAAACTGATCTGATTCCTAATTGATTTGGCTTCATTATAGTTAAAGTTCCTTCATGCTTAGTATAAAATTTTTTAAACATCGTAAGTCATTTATCTACGTATGTTAAGTGCAAACATATCTTTTGTATTCTTCCATGATCCTAGAGAGTCGATAATAGTATAAAGTAAGTAGTTAAAGTTTAGCGCTGATCCCCGGACACTGTCTTGGTTTAGTATAAAAAGGCATGAGGCGGCGACAACTGCCAACCGGGCTAATGGGTGGCCCGGCCTGCAATACAGGTGCAGAAAACTTTAAACGAATGAACGAATGAACAGCAACCACCAAACTGCCACTTCTCTTCAACATTGCAGGTTAATGTCGAACTATCATCCTCCCCCCCTCCTTGTTCTCCCTTGTGTACTAAGTCATCATATACATGCGTGAATTAACTTGGTCATATTTTCCCCTGATCCCTCTTGTTCTGAATGACGAGACCGCCACTTCTCTTCAACATTGCAGATCATTGTGCATTCAAGCCACTGCTTAGCTGGCGTCTCACACACTAAATCCCCCCCCCCCTCTCTTAGTTCATGAAGCCTAATTAAGAAGCTATCGGCTGGTCCATTTGATAACTGTCCATTTTATTACTGATCTATTTGAAAATAATATTCAGTTGTACATGATTCTTGTGTTATACATGCTTAATCGTGGGAATATCTTGGTGCTAATCTTTACTTCTTCCCAGTGAGTCCAACTGTGACCATGGGATCAATATATCCAGGTGTATCAGTATTCTTCGAGTATTAATTTAGGTTTGTAAAAATTCATAACTCTGGAGTTACAGACCGTGATTATATTTTATCTGCTTTGATTGTTCCCAGTTTGTAGAGTAATCTATCTCAGTTCTTAATGCTTAGTAAATCTTAGGTTAAGTCATTTTGAAATTCGACTTTTGTTGTCCTCCAGGGTATAGAGCAGTCAATATTGAGTGGCTCGCAAAGTGTGCTTAATATCTAACGGCTCATGCACTTTCTTCAAAAGTGCACGCTACCACATTTCCCATAAACCCTCTAATAAGATCACACTACCACATTCCCATAATCTCTATATTCTGAGCATTACATTTGGCACTAGAGGTGAGTAAAATTTCTTGCATTACAAACAGAGACCTTAGATGCCCAGTCTTCAGGCTAAGAGAATCTGAACAGCCCTGGTGACATCTGCTGGGTACAGAGGGAGCCTCGAGAATACTGAACAAGGCAGGAGAAGAACTCACACCAATGTGAACATCTGCCACCACCACGGAAGAGTGGAAACCGCTAGCCACCGAAGTGGGGGCAGAGACAGTAGGAACAGAGGGTGGGTGAATACCACTCTCACATGCATTATTAATTTCGGAGACAACTTTCAGCAAATCACCTGATGGGGTAGTGGTCACTGCAATGAGTCGAGGCAGCTTCTTGGATACAAAATGATGCACAGGTGCTCCAGTTAGGACAGAAGCATAAGTAACCTTGGGCTGGAAGAAGAGAGTCTGGGACATTCTCTTTGCTTCAGGAAACAAGATTTGCTCATGTGTGCAAGTGCTCAAAATCTCCTTTTCCAAGCAGTATCGAGGACAGGTTTTTGAAGACACAGCATGAGGACCTCCACAGTGATAGCATTTAAGGGGTCCTCGACAGTCAATAGTATGACTTGGTCCGCCACAGGAGACAGAGACAACAGGAAGGCCAGCCTGTGCATGGCGGCAAAATCAGCTAATATGTCCATACCCATGACAGTGGAAACACTGCCTTGGGGAGGGCACATATGGTTTCACAGGAAGTGACAACCAAGCCAGCTTCACAGAAGTAGGTAAGGTCAACCTGTCAAAAGTCAGAAACAGGGTGCTGGGGTCAGGATACCATCAGTTTTTTTCTGCAGCCACTCAACAGAGATCACACCATAAGAGCTCAGTTCCTCCAACAGCAGTGCCTCTGGGTATCGGATGAGGTCATGGGAAAAAGTCACATGTTTGCATCTGTTAAAAATTGAATGGGGAGCACAATCAACTGAAGCACAAGAAACAGAAATCAGAGCCTGTAAGCGGGAGCCCTCCTTTGGGGAGGACACCTCAATAAGGATGTTTCTATCCCCTTGGGAACAGATCTTAGGTTGCCTGCTGCACGCTGCGACAATGGCATGGTGGAGAACGGAAATGTCAAAATCCAGTATTGATCCATTCACAGAAGGCTTCCTTACCAGATATTTGGCATATTTCTGTCATCGTATCATCTGAGCTGAACCCCAGAGCCGACCCGACCCGACAGGACTTCCTCCTAGTCCTAGTTGTAAGCTGGGGCAGAGGAGGAAAGTCCCCAGGAGCCTGGAAAGGCTCCACGGTGGCAATAAGGGATGCAGAGTCCAAGAATTTCTGGGAACAGATGCGCAGTCATCGATATAAATTTTTATTTAACAGAGCCATGTACGAGATGCTGCCCAAAAGTTCCAGTAATTTGAATATTGTAGGAAAATAAGTTACCTTACCTCCTAGTTCTCATTGTCACCTTCGAAGTACTCCCCTTGGGCATGTATACAGTGGTCCCAGCGGTTTTTCCATGAATCCATGCATCCCTGGAAGGCTTCAGGCGTGATGGTCTTGAGCACCTGCGATTCTGTCTGGATCTCCTCAATTGAGTCAAATCGATGCCCTTTCAGTTGTAAGTTCAGCCTGGGAAACACGAAAAAGTCGCAGGGGGCAAGGTCAGGCAAATAGGGTGGATGGGAAATGACTACAAAGTTAGTGGAAGCCAGGAACTGCTGGACTACAACTGATGTGTGGGTGGGGGTGTCGTCATGATGCAGGACCCAGTCCTTGTTCTTCCACTGTTCTGGATGTTTGCGGTGGATGTTCTCCCTCAGAAGCTGCAAAACCTCACATTAAAACTTTCTGCTGACAGACTGACTGGGTGGGATGAATTCCTTGTGAATAATCCCTTGGATATCAAAGAAAACAATCAACAATGACTTGACATTGCTGCGCCATTGGCCTGCCATTGCAAAACCCCCAGACCAACTACACACCACATTACAATAGTAAGTGTAACTCAACAACATGTCCGCTCACAGACCACACTGATCCACAAGGGGTGCTCCTAACTCCTCCTAGCAGCAAAAAGCTGAAATGCAAACAGTTGGCTCCCTCTGTTCAAATTACTGTAACTTTTGGGTAGCACCTCCTTTAGATAGATACACTTCATTTCCCCACTCCTCCACCCACCACGGAGCCCAACAAGGGGAGGTCATATGCTAGGGATGAACGCCACTGGCGACCCGAGAGGTAGTGGAAGAGTATACACAGGTAACCACCGGGTGACCCAAACAAGGGAGACTCCAGGATGATAGCAGCCACCAGGCCTCCCAGTGTCTACTTGACCCTAGCCAACACATGACTGGCCGATTGACCTTGTCAGGGTCAACCAGGCCTCCTGTCTGGCCAGAAAAAAGGATCAAGGAGGTGCATTACTAGCTGCAGGACGCAGCGTGCAGCATCGCTCAACTTCCAGGATTCCCATCCCTCAGCATTACAGGATGCTACGCATGGTAAACACGTGGGGAGGCAACAGTTCCACCCTAGATGGCAAATAGGCAGGGACTAACATCACCAACAGGCCTCATCCACCAGTGATGTAGGGGGTGCTTCGTCCACACGGCCAAAAAATGCCAAACCCTACTGTACAGATGCAGGAAGGCCTCCAAAGTAGGTGGCACTGCCAACCATGCTTCAAGTCCCACCACCACGTCAAGGTGACCCCCCCCCCCAGCGAGGTCAAGCAGGACTTGGTGTACTTGTACTGACAGGGGTGCTTTTATGTGTTGCCGGGTGTTCTGGTAGATCAGTCAAGTCTAACAGGAGACAACAAACCAGGGAGAACCCTTCTGAGAAAAAAAAAAAAAAAATAGAGGCCCCCAAGGGGGAATCACACTAGACGCGATCCAATACATATCTAGCGTGGCACAGAATATGACCTTCACCTTGACCTACTTTCACCAATGTCGAACTCATTGATTTTCATCCCTACTACACACCTGTAAAATTTTGTGATGATATCTTGAGCAGTTGTAAAGTTATCTTGGTAACAGATACACAAACTTTGACCTACTTTCACCAATTTCGATCTTGTAGATTTTCATTCCTACTACACATTTGTAAAATTTTGTGATGCTATCTCGAGTGTTTGCAAAGTTATCGTACTATCAGACACACAGATACACAGACAGACAAACTGAAAACATTACTCGTAGGTTTTAATATCCACCACATACCTGTAAAATTTTGTGATTATATCTTGAGCGATTGTCAAGTTATCGTGCTAACACACAAACGGATACAGAGAAATGAAAACAATACTCGTAAAGGATATTCATCCCCACTACACGCCTGTAAAATTCTGTGATGATATTTTGAGCGGTTGCGAAGTTATCGTGGTAACAGACACACAGACCTTGACCTACTTTCGCCGATTTCGAATTCATAATCTAATTTTTTCCTACTACATACTTGTAAAATTTTGTGATTGTATCTAGGCTGGCTGCGAAGTTATTATGCCAACAGACAGATGTACACACACTCAGAAACTGAAAACAGTACTCGTAGGATATTTTATTCCCTACTAAACATCTGTAAAAGTTTGTGATGACATCTTGAGTGGTTGCGAAGTTACCATGGTAACAGAGAGGCAGACCTTGACCTACTTTCACCAATTTCGAACTCGTGATCTATTTTTTTTTCCTACTACGCACCTGAAAAATTTTGTGATGATATCTTGAGCAGTTGCGAAATTATCATACTAACAGACACACAGAGAGACAATTTTAAAACAATACCAGCCCCGCTATCGCGGCTGGTAATCATTTATCAGCGTGCCGCGAGGCCAGGTGAAATTCAAACAGAGATATCGAAGCAAAAATACACCAGGGTTTAATTTTACCAGTAAAAACAAGAAATGATGATGGTAGGGACGAAGGGAAAAATTGAGAAAATTAAAAAAAAAAAGAAGGCAAGAAAGGGGAGAGGACCATGATAAGGGGAAAGGGAAGAGGAAGAAAAGGGAAGAAGTAAGATGAGGAGGAAAAGAAGACCAAGAAGAACAAGGAAAAATAGTGGGGTAGGAAGAGGAGGGTAGGGTGTGTTGAGGGGGAAGAGATAGTTAAGAGGAAAAGGATGAAGTAGGATGAGGAGGAAAAGAAGAACAAGAAGAACAAGGAAGAATAGTGGGGTTGGAAAAAAAGGATGGTTGGGTGTGTTGATGAAGAAGACATTTGAGTGCAACCTGGTGTGCCGCTATGCTGTGGACTCGGGGGTGGGTAGGAGGAAGGATGGGGGGAGTCAAGGCAAAGGGAGGCAGAGAAGGTAGGGGAGAGAGAGAGAGAGAGAGAGAGAGAGAGAGAGAGAGAGAGAGAGAGAGAGAATAATACCAGCATAACATCAAACACTAATTAAAGATACACATGGCTGCCTATTTTCATTGAAGCAATATTCACGCTCGATAAAGACTGTATATTGGCTGAAATGATTGCCCTGCATGCTCTTATTCACCAAATTTAACAACAAACATGAACGTCTTATGAAGTTGGCAGGGTGCATATTTTAACACGTGGAGGCTGGATGGACGCCAGAAGCAAATAAATCTCCGTATTTCGAAAAAGAAGAATGAGGTATTCACACAGTATTTCTCTTCTTCCAAAAACAGCAAGTTTTTTTACTGATTCAGAGTACTGGGATAATTTATTTATAATTGATAACATTTTTCAAGTCGAAATGACGATACCAACATTTTAACAAACATATTTCATGTGAATTATAATTATGTGTTTCATTGAGTTCGACATTTAAAATTCATGTGATGTTTCTGAACAAAACTTTGAACAGCTGAACACCTGTTCATTTTGTTGGAGGAACTCCCATATTTTGGACAATCATGCTTCAAAGAGTGATTTTCTTTTAGCCATTCAGAATATAGAACTTTTTTTATTTTCATTTATCTTTTTCAGTAAGAAACTACGCTGGTAACACTTTCAATTCCGTATAATTATGCATACAAAACATTTATGGAAAAGAAAGGACCTGAAGAACTAAAACTTGATTTGCTTCATATAAACATTTAATGATTTCCACACCAAAGAATAAGTGAAACCGTCCGGAAAATTAAAGGTTTTTAAAATCATTAACTACGGTACTGTGAGATATCTCCAATGAATATAAATGTCAAATCTCTCATTCCCTGTTGGGAAAAAAAAAATGTATATATATATATACTGTACATAAAAATACTTAGTGGTGACACAGGGTTTATGATGTGAGAATAGGCTACTGTTGTACCTACTCGGTGTGAATAAAAATAAATAAATATGAACTTATATTATTTCACCCTTGATGCGTTTAAGCCAGGCGACAGAGAAAGCAAACAAAACACGGACAAGTGCGAGAACATTCGCGTGTCTCAGCTTTCTACAGTTTCTGGATCTGGCCCAGCTGTTGTCATTTTCGTAAGACAATTTATCATCATCTTAACTTTCCAATAAAGGAGATAATTGCGTCGAACACATATTGTTTGTCTACGTGTATGTCTTTTACTTCCTATTAGATTTCTCATAAAATATTACCAATTTCCTAACGGTGTTTTACCCATGCATAGTCGCGGACAAGAGTCTGCCTTGTATATCACTTCTTATGCATCTTGGTAGCCACTGCTGACTAATATTTGAAACTATGAGTGACTTGGCATATTTTTGTGCCCATAGATGATTCCCTTTCATACGATGTGTCAGCAAGGAAAGTGACAGACTCGTCCCAAGTGCGAAGCAGACGCAGTGGAACCACACTCGAAGCTTTGTTCCTGACTGCACAAATGGAATAGGAAAAGCAAGTAGACTCTTTGATATCCTCTGGGACTTTGTAATCAGAGAAGATAAAAGTCAAAGGTGTAGGTTAGTCTCTTTTCCTACCACGTCTGTGTCGGGTTGTGGCGTGGAGGACGCCACAACCTGGCACGGATACACCAAGCTGGGTAGCGGAGAGGTTTAGGGGCGGGTGGGTAGGGTTGCCCAAGTACCCCTGAGGCCACACCTTCTCATGTACTGTATGAAAGACATGGGTTGCTCTTGCTTAATCGAAGAAGGAAGGAATCAAGAGCCATAAGTTTCCAGATCGTGTTCTGTCTAAGCGAAAGTCACATAAAAAAGGTTAAGCTCGGATCACACATATGCGTAGCTTCACTGCGCTTATGTCAGCGTCACAGTGTCGTGCATTATTCAGATGAAACAATAATAGCCACCCATGCTTACTGTGACATACTACAGATTCCGCCTCACATGGACGCTTTTGTGGTACTATGCGTGATTAGTGTTCTTTTTTTTTTTTTTATGTACTTTGTATTTGCTTAGTTCTCTCTCTCTCTCTCTCAACCTATCAGTCCCACCCCCTACACACAAATCTGCATTCATCTCTTTAAGCCTTCTTTCATTCTATCCCATCCTCCTTCTCACACAGTCACTACCTCTGGCATAGCTCCCTCAATCAGCTGACTATTATACCCGCTCCAGCTCTGTGTGCGCAGATATATTTTACTTGTGTGTGTGTGTGTGTGTGAACAAAATTACTATCAAATTTTCATCCAACGTTAATCAAACTTACAATAAGTGTTGAGGGTCAGCCAAGGTATCGACCCATTTTTTTAGAACAATGTCAATGGTCAAGGTTAAAGTTTCACCTTTCAGGATGAATTTATTTATTTATTTAGTTTTTTTTTTTTTTAAACAATTAACACCAACCTTTGTGGAGGGGTTGAGGGTATGGCAAGAACGAATCAAAGCTCAAAGTCACAGGGCATGTTCAAAGTTCGATCTATGTCTCACTTTATGAACCCAATAACTGAAAATATTTTAAAACTGATTTGGGCCAACTTTGGTGGAACTGATGAAGATCAGCCAAGAGAGAGTTAACCTGTCCTTTTGTGAACAATAGGCCAAAGGTCAAGGCCACATGGCAAGGTTCACTTTAAACAAGGTCACATGGCAAGGTTCACTTTAAACAAGGTCACATGGCAAGGTTCACTATAAACAAGGTCACATGGCAAGGTTTACTTTAAACAAGGTCACATGGCAAGGTTCACTTTAAACAAGGTCACATGGCAAGGTTTACTTTAAACAAGGTCACATGGCAAGGTTTATTTTAAACAAGGTCACATGGCAAGGTTCACTTTAAACAAGGTCACATGGCAAGGTTCACTTTAAACAAGGTCACATGGCAAGGTTTATTTTAAACAAGGTCACATGGCAAGGTTTTTATCTCATTAGACGAAACTTTGTGTAAGGATTCAGAGTAAGGAAAGAATAGAGGGATTCGATTTGGAGAAAAATCAATTTTTTTTTTTTTTTTTTAAATAACAGAACGGAGGAAGGAAAAACAAATGGGAAAAAAAAAATCCATACACCAGGTTACTGGTGTCCTCTATTCATAAAATATCTATGTCAAGCTCACGGGGAAAGGTGGACTCACTTTTTACCCGATTTGGTCCAAACCTAATGGAAGCGTTATGGATCAGTGGAAAACAAAATAATTCGATTTTGAGAGGAATCTGTCCACGGCAAAGGTTACATGACAAGACAATGTCAGATGTTCGATCTCAGACCAACTGGTGGACGCGGGTACTGCAGTCTGAGTGCTAATTTTTTCCCTGCTATATTCAATCATTCAGCATACGAGTGACTCTTGGGATAGGAGAGGTTAGACAGGCTACAGAATGATTCTACTCTTCCATACTATTGTCTGATAAAATAGCTGAATAAAACCCTATGGTGGAACTGTGGGAAAAAGAAAAAACATAATTATGCATACACTGGAGAGGCGAAGAGCAAAGAGTACGGTACTTTAAGTGAGATGCATAAGATATGAATGAATTAAATGAGGCATATATTACCAGTGAAGTATTGGTAATGAGTAGCCAGGACAAAACAAACACACAGTAAATGTATTTACATTACATAAAACTCACTATAGTTCATAACTAGGATGCCTAAGTGCTGGTTTGGTAACAATACGGTAAGGGACAAGCGAAACAAGCTGCCTTTCACCTTCACTGTGGATTCATGAATGGGCTTAGAACATTCAAGATTTTGTAAGAATTACTACTGACTCCCTCTACACGATTTACACGCCTAGAATATGCAGTAAATTTCCGTTTAAACAACTTGATAGGAAGAAGCTAGTTTGGATAAATGGGTAACCTGTAATGGTAGACTGGAGCTACATTCCAAGGAGAGGCTATGGATTAACACAGGTCAATGACTGAAAAACCGTGAGCATAAGATACATCGAAGTAACCAAATGACTCACGACAAAGTATGATTTTTCCTGATTACAGTAAGGTAGCACTGAATTTTTCCATCGTTTTTCCTTGTACAATTTCCGTGTCAGGTTTTCTATATCGTATAACCTTTCGTATCTCTGTTTCCTACCAGCTCCAGTTTAATGGTTGAAATACGAAGGCGGGGTGGGGGGGAGTTAGGTCGGTGTTCTTTGTTTTTCTAGTCTTCGGGTATGTTAGTAATACCCACAAATAGCAGCTGCCTTGTATTAGCCAAGCCACCTGCTACTACAGTCCTCTTTTCTTAACTTCTTATGTTTCATCATTTCCATCCAAATCTATAACCCTTTCATGCACCTCCACTGCCTCCTGTTCCTTCACTTTCCTTCTTAGCCGTCTTCCTTCCTTAGTTTTCTCTTTTACTTTGTCTTGTCTTCTATCCACTTCTTTCCCTTATTTTCCCCTTTCTCCTGTCCTCACTACAACCCTTGCCCTCCTTCCCCCCTCTCCCTCTCACCCTGTGCCTCACACCAATCAGTGGCGGGAAGGAAGGCAATTTCACCAGCACTCCACACTATGTCTTGCAGGAGACGGGAAAACGGCAAATGGAGGTGGAAGGGAGGAGTAGAGGGGGGTCGAAGAATGCACCAGGTCTCAGAAGAAAGCTGAGAAAAGACGGAAATGTAAAGGAAGAAACGACAAATGGAATAGACCTGATAAGACTGATAGCTAGGTAGGAAGGTGGAGTTAACTTGGAATGCAAGATTGCTGAAGTAGAATGGAATGGAGCGGAGTGCAGTGCAGAAGTGTGGGAGTGTAGTGGAATGAAGCAGTGATGGAGGTGTAAACCCGAAATGGGACGAACTGTGTAGAAAGTAACAGAAGGATTAACACAAAAGAGCAAGAAGAGTCCTGGAAGCGTTGGCTGAGGTACCGATTCAACACTCGCTCAAGTAGCAGCAGTAGTAGTTGTAGCTGTTGCAGTTCTAGGTTAATATGAAACGTGAACACGGTGGACTAGTTGTCCATCTCGTGAAACCGCCTGAAGCCATCCTCACTCTACCCCACTATAAGAAGTCCTACCAATCCTTGGTCCGCAATCCCCAGCAATTAGCTGCCCAACAATTACCCACGGCGGTAAGACCTGCTATAGTGTAAGGGGTGCCATGAATGTCTCGGTATTACAGTCTAAGAGCCTTTGGAAACTGAACCTTTGGGGTCCAATGTCATAGCTGTTGCTAGCGACGCTAACTTGGTCGTTCTTTTGAAGAACTGAGAGATATTAGTTAAGATAACAAAGGTAAGCTCATACTGAGGTAGGAAGACCCGAGGTGTCATTCATATGAATGGCTGATAGTCAAGTACTGAAATACAGGTTTTTATACGTGTACAGACATTTCGGTGAAGATCTGACAAATGAAATTACTTCTAGACTCAATGTAAATCAGTCAAGAGAACAAACTGGATTATGAAGTGATTGCTTGACTGTATTCAAGTTACCGTACTGACTAAGATACTGATGACGACGACGACGATGATGATGATGATGATGATGATGTGCATACACCATAGTGAACAACTTAATATCGACACCTCTCGACATATTATTTTTCGCATATTCAAAACTTAAGGCAAGAACAATAGTTAACAAGTTAAGCGAGCTCAGAGGGCGCATACCTTCGTCAGATCACCACCATAATTTAATAAGCTTTCCTTAATTAATGATAATGATAGTGATGAAAAGGATGGTTGTGGTAAGGTTAGTAATGTAAATTACAGTCATGACAGCGACACTGGTGATACAGTTGTCAAATTTGCTAACGAAATATTCTGTTTAACCGTCAACGTCGGGTGCATTCGCCGGCTATACTGTATTATATAATTCATAACGCAGACACTTACCAGTCTGATGTTATTCCAAGTGCGAGAGGTGTGACCCGGCAAAACGATGGAGGATATAAGAAAATACCAAAGACAAACAGACTTATAAACAGTTGGAATAACACCAAGGCAGACAGTGACTAGACAAATATAGACGGACAAATATAGAAAGAGATAAGCCAAAGTACTACCCTACCTCTGCGGGAGATCCCATCCCCCCCCCCTCCCTTCCTCACAGCCTTGCTAACGAGTCTCGTTGTCCCGATCAAGCTTGACTCGTTCACCAAATTACAGAGGCTCTGATGACACAAATTACTTCATTAACCCTCTCACCACCACCCCTAACGCAACCATCAACACTCCGTCTCTAGCAGGTAGTCCAAAATCTTTTCATATTGTCAAGCTTTTTTTCTTAGGAATTAAACAATTGCTGAACCCGTATAACTTACTCTGGTTGGCGCCAGGCGATTTCATCCGTCACAGGGATGCAAGACTCGTGACAAGGGAATTATGAATAGTTTCCAGTAACACTTTAAAAGGCCAAAGATTAATGAAATTGTTCATCCGCCCAATAATTTGGGCGGATGTTAGCCAGAGTTAAATAAAAAAACGTCCCCGGTCTGAAGAGGTTATAATGCATATGGTCATTCTTACACATTATCATCGTGAGCCATAAAAAATTATCCTACTTACACCATTTTATAATCTAACCCAACCCACCCAAACCCAACCCATCCCCAAACAGCCTAACCCAACCCAACCCAACCTACCGCAGTGTAATCTAACCCTAACCATCTCAGTACAACCTAATCCAACCAACCCAGCCTAGTGCAACCTAACCCAACCCAACGCAGCCCAAGGCAAGCAAAACCAACCCAACCCACCAAATGGAACCTAATCCAAACCAATCCAGCCCAACGCAACGCAACCCAACCCAATGCAACATGACCCAACCCAACCCAGCCCGATGCAACCTAAATCAATCCATCCCAGCCATATGCAACCTAACCAACCCAACCTAGCCTAATGTAACCTAATGTAAATTGTCCAATCTAGCTCAATACAACCTAACCCAACCCAAACCCAACCCAATGCATCCCAAACCAACCCAACCCAACTCAATGCAACCTAAACAAAACCAACCCAGCCCAATGCACCCTAAACCACCCCAACCAAACCCAATGCAACTTAAACCAACCCAAGCCAGACAAATGCATCATAACCCAACCCAATTCAGCCAAATGCAACCGAACCCAACCCAACCCTACCATATGCAACCTAACCCAACCCTACCATATGCAACCTAACCCAACCCTACCATATGCAACCTAACCCAACCCAACCCAGCCAAATGAAATCCAACCCAACCCAGCCCAATGCAACCTAACCATCCAAGCCCAGCTCAACGCTGGGTGTTGTTCTTGTTGTTTCCAGACAATATGGTTCTGGCTAGGAGAGAATTTTCGTATTGGAGGGTTTAGATAAAGCCTTTAGCAACCACTTCAACGCCCGAGAGCTTTTTTAACTGGACTAAAATCTTCTGGAGGTAGCGAATATTCACACACAGAAAAGAGTCAATCGTTCAGTAGGAGATAAAATTATCTCCACGCAAGGATACTGCAAACTTTGATGTCTGTAAAATAAATAAACAAATAAATAAATAAAAAGTCTACTCCCAGAATGATAAAGCTTTGGCCTGCCGCGGTACCAGGTGAGCGTGGCAGGTATTTCAAGACTTTGAACTGTTCAGGTACACGGAATTTCTCCCCCCTCTCTCTCTCTCTCTCTCTCTCTCTCTCTCTCTGCTATTCGATGTTTCCAATCTGAAGAACGCCCGAACTACGAAAAAGAAGTGAATTTTTATTGAAGTGTAACATGTAGGCGATGTCTAGTCTGACAGAAAACGAGGATGAGCGGATATTGACCAGGAAATGAAACGGAACAAGTAAATATCCACATGAAAGTAGTGCAAATATCCAAACAGAAGTGTGCACATCCACGCGCATGTATATAAGTATCCACACGTAAATAACCAAACATAAACATCTCTCTATCTATTGCCAGAAGGCTTAATCTCGTAAGGGATGGCCATAAACAAATTGCTCCATTTAGCCTAGTCCCCCGCCATTTCACTGCCCTCCCTCCAGCTCACATCCCACTCTCTCATATATCTCTCCAGTCCAGGCCTCCATCTCATCCTCGGCCTCCCCCTCTCCACCTAGCCCACGTAGCTACACTCTCCTCTTTATTTTCTCTTTCTCCATGATCTTCAGATGGCCAAACCACGTTAATGTATTCCTAACACCTTCTATCACGTAAACATTCACTCATAAATATACCTGATACGCGAAAAGATTCACGCATAGGTATCTACACGTAAATATTAACACGTTAAGTGTCCACACGCAAATATCTACACATAAACATACCTGATACACGTAAACTTCCACATATTGTAGCAACAAATAAGTGTCCATCAGCAATTATGAATATATATATATATATATATATATATATATATATATATATATATATATATATATATATATATATATATAGGCAAATATCCTATCTATCTATCTATCTATATACCTAGGCTGCTTCCCTCAAGGAAAGGGAGGTAGCCGAGACAGGACGACACACTCCCCATTTACTCATCCATTCAAACACTTTCATACGCATCTTAGCCCCAAAGTGGAGAACGGACAGATCCTCACCGCACCACACCGCACAAGGGTCAACTGCGCAATGCAATCAGTGACCTCCGTAGCAGGGCCCGACAGCAGAGCTGGTTTACCCCTGCCACATCATAACAGACCCATCCCCTTACCCGCACCTGACCTGACTAGCTGATCAGACCAAATGCGGGAGAATATCCCCTCAGGGCTGCGTCATCACTTATTCATTCACAATTTCTCTCCATTTATTTCTGTCATGCACAGCCACTCTTCCTTGCTCAACAGACATCCCTCTCGCATCCAGCGCTCTCTTCACACTGTCCATCCATCCTATTCGTGGTCTTCCTCTCAGCCTCACACCTCTCACATCAGATCTAGTTATCTTTTTCACCAATCGCTCATTATCCATTCTCTCCATATGCCCAAACCATCGCAACACCCTCTGCTCAACTCTACCAGCCATCTCCCGAACAACTCCAGTTCTCCTTCGCACATCATCATTTCGCACTCGATCCATATGCATCACTCCACACATACTCCTCAGACACCTCATCTACATTACATTCAAACTTTTCCTCTCTGCTACACCCATATTCCATGTTTCAGCCCCATATAACGCAGTCGGTACCACAACACCCTCAAACAGCCTTCTCTTTACATCCATTCTAAGCGAACGGCATTTAAACACTTTTTTTATTCCTCCCAGCACCTTTCCTACTTCATTTATTCTAAACTTCACTTCTGCATCTATTCTTCCATCCACAGCAACATGTGACCCTAGATATTTAAAACACTCTACCTCCTCAAGCAACTCACCATTCAAAACTATATTCATCCCCCTACCATCTACCAACCTCGTACACTTCATCACTTTACTCTTATTCTCATTTACTATCAATTTCCTCCTTTCACACACCCTTCCAAACTCCTCTACCAACTGTCTCAATCTCTCCTCTGAATCAGTCACCAGTGCAGTATCATCTGCAAACAGCAGCTGCTTCAGATTCCACTCTCCACCATCAACATTTACCAGACTCAGACCTCCACCTAAAACTCTTGCATTCACTTCCATTACAACACCATCCATGTAAATATTAAACAACCAAGGCGACATCACACATCCCTGTTGCAGCCCCACTCTCACGGGAAACCAATCACTCACAGCATTTCCCACTCTTACACACGCTCTACTATTTACATAAAAACTTTTCACCCCTTTTAGTAACCTACCATCAAGTCCATACAATCTTAAAACAGTCCACAAAGCCTCCCTATCAATTCTATCATACGCTTTCTCTTAATCCATAAATGCCCAAACCACATCCTTGCCTTTCGCTAAATACTTTTCACACACTTGTCTCACAGCAAACACATGATCAACACATCCCCTCCCTCTCCTAAAGCCACACTGCTCATCACCAATCACTCCCTCTGTACCCTCTCTAACTCTCATAATTAACACTCTACCATACACCTTACCTACAACACTCAACAGACTTATACCCCTAAAGCTAGTACATTCATACTTATCACCCTTGACTTTATACAACGGGACCACACAAGCACTTGCCCAGTCAATTGGCACCATACCTTTCTCAAAGCACACATTCAACAATCTTACTAACCAGTCAACAATAGTCACTCCACCACCCTTCAGGCATTCCACAGCACACCCATCCATACCTGCAGCTTTCCCTGTTTTCATCTCCTTTACTTCCTTCTCCACTTCCTCCTTCGTGATCAAAGAATCATTCAACTCTCCCAACACATTTATTCCTTGCACCCTTCCATCCGCCACAATCTCAGCCACCCTTTCCTCCTCTACATTTAACAATCTTTCAAAATACTCTGCCCATCTCTTCCTTACTGCATCCATCTCAATTAACATCCTTCCATCCTCTGCTTTTACTCGTTCTTCCTTCCCAGACTCTCCCTTTCACACCCTTTTCACCTTCCAAAACATTTTCTTATTCTGTTGAAAATTCTCTGTCAGCCGCCTACCCCACCTCCCATCTGCTGCCACTTTAGCATCACACACAGCCCTTCTCGCTCTATTCCTCTTTTCCTAATACCTTTCATATGACATCTCATCCTTCCTCTGCAGCCACACTTCATATGCACGTCTCTTCTCAGCCACAGCCATACTTACTTCCTCGCACCACCATTCACTTCCTTTTCTTACACCACCACCCACACGTCTCACACCACACACCTCTTCTGCATGCCCCACCACAGCACTCTTAAACAACTGCCATTCCCCCTCCACGCTGCCATTTTCCCGATCTTTCACTGCGTTCCACTCATCTTTCAATTTCTCCTGATACTCTATCTTTTTCTCCCTTTTATCCAACTCACTCACTTTCAAAACCTTCCTGCCACACCTAACCTTCCTAGCTCTCACCCATCTCTTACCTACTCTTAACTTTCCCTCCACCAGGTAGTGGTCAGACATACCTCCACCCTCCCCTCTCAGAACTCTCACATCCAACAATCTTCCTATTACATTCCTAGACACAACCACATAGTCCATCAAAGCTCTATCAACAACCCTTCCACCCTCCTGTCTCACCCATGTATACTTATAAATATCTTTCTTCTCAAACAGCGTATTCCCAATCACCATCTCTCGCTCAACACACATCGCTGTCATTCGTTCCCCATTTTCATTTCTTCCAAGCACACCATGCACACCAACTACACCTTCAACTGCTACATTTCCCACTCTAGCATTCAGATCTCCCATCATTACCACATTCACATTCGCTCCAAAACTCTGCAGGCACTCATCAACATCATTCCAGAAAGCCTCCCTCTCTTCTTCATCCCTTTCACTACCAGGCCCATATGCACTCACAAACACCCACAACTCACGTTCAAATTTTGCATTCACCCACATCAGTCTCGATGACACCTCCTTCCATTCAATCACACACTGCTGTACTTCCGGACTCACTGACAAGGCCACACCTTCTCTCGCCCTTCCTCTATCAACACCTGACAATCTTCCATTCACACTTCCAAATATCCACACGTAATTAAAAAAAAAAAAACATGCTTGTACTTCCGGACTCACTAACAAGGCCACACCTTCTCTCGCCCTTCCTCTATCAACACCTGACAATCTTCCATTCACACTTCCAAATATCCACACGTAATTAAAAAAAAAAAAAACATGCACAAGTAAATATCCTCACGTCTATACCCACAAGCCAATATCCATAAGCGTCATGCTTAAGTATAACCTCGTAAACAAAGATGAAATGTAAGCGATTCTGGGTGCTACTACTACAACGAATCAAAATTCAATCAAAAATATCGCAAACATACTTCCACCAGGGCTAAACAGACTTCTATAATTTTCCCCAGTATATTCTCAGCATGACAAATTTCTCCCAGTAAGACCAACTTTCCCAATGTAAAATATTCAAGAATGGCAATTTTTACTACTGACAGATTTCTCGAAATGACAGTTTTCCAACTGTCAGTCTTGAGATGCGGCAGCATCTATTGGGGCGGGACTGTCCGTCTGTCTGTTATTAATGTTTCCTAAAAACGAGATACTTCACTCCCGGTAGTGCTTTGAAGTCAGACCTAAATCATTTTAGTTTCACATCGGAACTTTATAGGCAGAATGAGAGATACACTCCTTTCAGCGACAGTTTTTAACGGATTAATTTGCATGCCTTGGCGATATTTTAAAAACTAGTACATTTCTGAGCGTCTCTGAACGTCAAAAACATTTGTGTTTAGCTGAGCAACTCTGCTGATGATTTTAATGTCACAGGATGAAACGGTACCGATGTTAACAGAAAGGAGACATAAGAGGAGATGTGATGAGAGAAAGATGTGGAAAGAGACAGTTGAGACCGAGGGCAGAAAAAGAAGTGGAAACAGAAACAAAGAGAACTAAAACAATTCGAAGGGGTGAAACTTGTGGAAAGAGAGATTGGAGATACTTTAAAGATATGACGGGAAATATATTCAAAATTCCAAACATAAATATCGTTCCACTTTCTGACGACAAATAACGAGAAAGCGATCGGTGATTTTGGAAATTCATTGAGGTCTTATTTGGAGCCCAGTATATTTTTCAAGATACTGTGCAAAAGTGTCATTATTTTTTTAGTACAATGAAGAGAGATATTACTGTCTGCCCAGGAAAGAGATAGGGTAGGACGACAGCAGAAAGAAAAGAACCAGAACGATGTAAATACTGCTCAAGAATCATTTCATTTGTTCATGTCAGTCTACAGGTCCTTCTGAGGTATTATGTTCCCTCAGAACATATTTTTTAAGTTTACACAACAGATGTGAAGAATGTAGAACTTCAAATATCTGGGGACGATTGTATCATCTAATGGATCATTAAACAATGAAATTGAGGAGAGGATTAGACAGGCTTGGCGAGCTGTTGGAATGTTAAATTCTGTTTGGAATAATAATATGCTTTCGGTACATACTAAAGTGAAAATTTACAAGTCCATGGTTAGACCAATTTTAATTTACGGGCATAAGTCATGGTACAGTATAATTGCAACAGATCAGAAAGTATTAGGATTTGAGAATAAAATACTGAGAAGGATTCTTGGGGTAAAGTGGCAAGACAGAGTTACAAATGCAAGAGTAAGGGATATTACGAGAGTGGAACCAGTTAATGAATATGTGGGACTGTCTCGCTGGAAGTGGCTGGGGCACATATACAGAAAAGAAGGTAGTTTAATACAGGATGTGCCAGAGTGGACTGCTAGAGGAAGAAGAGGTAGAGGTAGGTCGAGGGAAACCTGGTTGAGGACAATGAAAAAAGAAGCAGGAGAGGAGTGTTGGTGGGAACTGAACGAGATGGCAAGAGACAAATATTGGTGGAGAGAGTTCATTGAGGCCCTATGCATCCCGTGGGGTGCCACAGGAAATGATTGATTGATTGATTGAAGATGCAAGCAACAGGTGGATATTACGTGGAATGGCCGTCCTTTATAAACATTAATATATCAATTGCTCTACACGGATATATTTCCATACACCTCTTCACTATGATGACGTCCCTTTTCTTTTACTCTGGCTACCGAAATGACGCTTTTATGAGACTTAGGACAGGCCACTTATACTGACCGGTTTCATGAAGAACATGCCAATAACTACAGTTTAAAAATCCTCTCGCAAGTTGAATAAAACTGTTTGATAGTAGTAGATCAATATAAAGGACACGTCATCGCACTGAAGGAATTTGTTAGTGATGAATATCTCAACAGGTAACAAAGCAGAACTGTGTGACGGTAATCAGTAGCCATGGTATTTAATGGACTGACCAGGTGATGATGTACAGGTCACGGCGGCACACATTACCTGGGGAAAGGAAAATAAAACCTCATTAGTTAGTCCAGTGCCCATGGTGACAGAAAATAAAAATAAAAAAGTAAAAGCTAAATATAAGCTTTAAGTAATGAACACACGCGTGACAGAAGTAATAAAGAGTATTACCATCATCATCATCATCATCATCAACATCATCATCATCACCCCCTTTCTAAAAAAAATTTTAAATGGCGAGATTCTAAAACAGAAGTATCGATCAGAACACCCATTGAAATGAGTCGTAAAGCCATTCACGCATTTTTAAAGCCTGACAAATTCTAAGTTCCATGTCACGAATCAAACGATCCATACAAAATTTCACTTCATAATGTCTGTAGGATTGAACACTTCCGTTGATTGTCATGTTAAAAGAAAATTATAACTCTGCCATGATCATCTCCATCAATAAGTGACCTATTCATTTCTAACCCGCGTCAATCGCCTTGCTTCCTCGAATTCCACAACCTGTATACATAAGTGTTCACTTTTGTTATCTAACCAGATTCTTCGTCTTTCATGCCTCCTCCTACCTGCAAACTCACTCACATATTTTCTCACCACCCTGCCTATATACTCCATTCTCTACATATAAGAATACTATCTCAATAGCCCCTTTTGCCCTGTCAGTTGACTTCCTTACAAGGCACCAATTACTAATCGCTACATTCCTGATCCTATCCAGTCTACAGAGCCCTCATACACTGCTTAACAACCCCACTAACACCTCCATCACTCTTGATTTTTTATAACTGTGTCATTCCAGGGTCTCGCATCCATACGTTAATTTACTGTAGGTGCTATCATACCCTTATTCACTCCTCCAGCAACTTCTAAACTAAGTCCTCTATTTCATATTTAGGACTTCATATCACCAACCACTTTTCTGCTTTGAACCACTCTGTTTTCCACTTTATTTCTATATTTACCTCTCTTTTTCTGTCAAGTCACCAAGGTACTTCAGCTCCTCCATTAAGCTTAGTTTCCATTTATCAATGCATTTTTGTGAACAACCCCTCTCTCTCAATAACCATACCTTCCAATTATCATTAACTTTTAGCTCTCGCTGCTTCTGACGTTCATAAACTTCTGATCCGGTCAGCAACACAGGATCATCTGCATTCACCAGATTTCACCACGTCCATCATTAATCAACAGCTGCACATCAGTCTCCACGACACTTGCCTTGACTTCACTGATGGTTTCATATGTATACAGCATTAATCAGTACCAAACATACGTAAAACCCTTAATACGCCTTCCTTGTTCATCTTGTCATATGTTGCTTCCAGATCCAATAATGTTAAAAATATCTTATAGTCATTCCTACATGGTCCCCCCACCACCTAACTAGTAATTATATGATTCACACATCCCCTACCACTCCAGAAACTATTCTGTCCATCTCTCACCTAACATTCTGACATCTTTCCCTCTATAATACTGTTCTTTCATGCACCATTTCCACATCACTCACCAGCCGACGAAACTCCTATGACAGCAACAGTGACCAAATGACTAACTGACTGGAAGCCATTCGTGTGTGTGGAATACAGTAAAGTAATGGCGGTCAGTGGCTGCCATGCGGAATGATGAGAAGTGTACATAAATATACGGAATGGAGTTCAGGGATCTGCAAATGTTGCTATTTTTTAATAAACTATTAAGCTGCAAAGGAAGTTTTGAGCAGTGACTCCTCCAGTTCGAAAACATATTTATTACTTCCTGCTACTGCCATATTTTTTCTTTCTATTTTTCACTTTAGTAGCCTCAGAGATATTTCATCCTAATGATTTTAAAATAATCTTCATGAAGCCATACAGTATGATGACATTTTCTTCTTACAGTATATATATATATATATATATATATATATATATATATATATATATATATATATATATATACAGGGTTCATCACTAGATCATTTAAATCACTGAATAGATCACCTTTAAAGAAAAACTTAATTTCTGCATTATGTTTCCTTCACATGGAGTCAGGATATACATGAATTATACAAAGAAAGTGGGTTCTGAAACGTGATTAAACACTTCTAATTTTATTTTACCCACTGTCATATTGCAGTATACAGTATTTAATATTATTTTTCTCTCTCTCTCTCTCTCTCTCTCTCTCTTTTGCGAGGGAGGAGGGGATTGCATGTCCGTGTATGCTTATGTTTGTGTGTGTGCGTATGAATGTGCATCCGTGTGAGTACAGTATTTATCCGCAAGCTCTTGCATAAATGTGTGTAGTATCAAATTTTATGAAAAAAAAGTTTTATTCCTGGGTTGATTTTGAGTAATAAACGCAGTAGCAATAATGTAATTCACAACCATTGCGGAGCTACAAGAATTCACCCATAAGGTTATCAATAACTGTAGCTGTGTACAGATTGGTAATTGGGTCCATGTTGATAAAACATTAATTATTCAATATTTGCTCAAGAATAACTGGCACAGTTTCCATGGTACATCATATTGACGTCTACAAAGAAGTAGATGAAGACAAAGAAGAAGAAGAAGAAGACTAACAACAACAATAACAACAACAAGTGAAAGAAGAAGAACAAGAAGCAGAGTAAGATGATGAAGAAGAAGAGAACTGATGTAAGTTCATGGCTCTATGGGGTCAATTGGGTCCATTCAGAATTATCAGTGCTGTTTCATTCATTTCAGCTCAGTCAGGTCAATTCAGGTCAATTCACTTGAGGTTCATTTAGGTCCACTGAGATCCAATTTAGCCCAATCTGGTCATTTAAGTCCATTCATGTTCCTCACATCCATTCAGACTCAGTGGGCTCAATCCAGGTCAGATCAGGGCTATACAGTACAGTATAATTCCAGTTAAGAACATAGTCATTTCAGGTCAGTATGAGCTATCTAGCTCTAATTATGCCCATTTAGCTCATTACAGATCCTTCACACCTATTCGGTTCAGTCTGTTCAACTTAGGTCAGGCCAGAGATATCCGGTTCCAATTAGACGCATTTTGGTCGTTTCAAGGACTTTTCCTCCACTGAGTTGAATTTGATCAGTAAGGTCCATTCAAGTGAGTTCAGGTTCAGCTGCATCAGTTTAGGTCTAATCAGATTCGTTCACCTCCATTCAGGCAACTTCAGACCCACTCAAGCAACTTTAAACCCAGTCAGATCTATTTATTTATCTCCATTTAGGCAACTTCAGACCCACCCGGGCAAATTAGTCCAGTGACAACCATTTATTTACCTCCATTTAGGCACCTTCAAACCCACACTGATAACATTAGATCTGATGACACCTGTTTACCTCCACTCAGGTCAATTCAAATCCATTCTTATCTTTTAGTTCATTTAAGCCACTGTCTGAGTAAGGAGACATATTTATAACTAGTTACATATGTTTAGGTCCTTTAATTTATTTCATGCCTCCTTCCAACTATGGTGGAGGAGGCATTAAGTGATTATCCGTGTGTGCGTGCGTACGTACATTGGTCAGTGCATCTGCAACACAGTAAGGAGACAAATTTATAACCAATTATGCAAGTTTAGGACATCTTAGTTATTTTATGCCTCCTCCCACATATGGTGGAGGAGGCATTAAGTGACTGGTCTATCTGAGTGTGCATGGATGTGTACGTGGGTCCGTGGGTCCATAAGTCTGCAACACGGTAAAGAGACAAATTTATAACTTACTACAAAAGTTTAGGATGTCTTACCTCTTTTATGCCTCCTCCCACCTATGGTGGAGGAGGCATTAAGTGTCTGGTCTGTCCTTTCGTGTGTGCATGCACACATGGGTAATACTTTTGTGACACAATATCTCCTGAACCCATTGATGGACTTCCACCAAACTTTCGTCAGTAATTAAGAATGAGGTGATGAACTGATTGTATCAGCTAGGTCAGGAGGTGAAAGGTCAAGGTCATATGGGGTTGAATTAGTTTGTCATTGTGGGCACGATATATCCTGAATCCCTCGACACATTTCAACCAAACTTTTTTCAGTGATTCAGTCTGAAGGGACAATGAATCGATTAGGTTAGCAAGGTCATGAGGTCAAAAGTCAAGATCATTTGACTTAAATTATCCTTGTGGGTGCGATATCTCCTGAAGCCAAAGACACATTCCGATCAAACTTTTGTCAGTGATACAGTATGAAGGAACTGATTAGGTCAGCAAGGTCTAGGGGTCAAAGGTCAAAGCCATATGGGTTTGGGCGTGATATCTTCCGAACCCCTTGACAGATTTTTAGCAAACTTTTGTCAGCTATACGGTATGAAGGGACGATGAACTGATTTGGTCAGCAGGGTCAAGGTGTCAAAGGCCAAAGTCAGATGGGTGTGGGCATGATATTTCTTGAACCACTCGATGGATTTCGACCAAGGTTTTATCAGTGATACATTATGAAGGAATGATGAAATGATTAGGTCAGCATGGTAAAGGTCATTCAAGTTTGAGCGCGATATCTCCTGGACCCCTCCACGGATTTCGACCATGCTTTTATCAATGATAGACAATGATGGGACAATGAAATAATTAGGTGAGCAAGGTTAAGGGATTAAAGGTTAAGGTCATATGGGTTTGGGCATGATATCTCCTGAATCCCTCTACATATTTTGACTGAAGTTTTGTCAGTGATACAGTATGAAGGGATGATAAACAGACTAGGTCAGCAAGGTCAAGCAGTTAAAGGTCACATGGGTGTGGGTGCAATCCCTGCTAAACCCCTCAAAGGATTTCCACCAAACTTTTGTTGGTGATGCAGTATGAAAGAACGATGAACTTATTACGTTAACAAAGTAAAGAAGTCAAAGGTCAAGGTCATATGGGGTCAACTTAGTTTATCTTTAGTCTCTTTTCAACCCATAATGAACCTGTTATTGTATGTTGTAAGGCAATCTGTGCTCATGGCTTAGTGGACACATACTGAGTGATGCTTTGCAGTGAAAGCTTGGAGCCTGAGTTCTCAGTGTTTCGCTTCAAATCCTCTCAGATCACTACTGATCGCTTTAGGTCATGCTTATTAACAATACTGCAGTCTTTGGATGCAGACCTCCATCCAACCTGAAAGTGTCCAACCAGTTCTTTGGATGTGGATCTGTGTCCATACAAAGAAATATTCACCATAAATCTGGAACTGTGTCTTGCATCCTGAAATTCGGTCTGGTATTAGCCTGATTGAATATCCACTTTGGTGATACTCTTTTCATTCATGGGGAAAAATGAAAACGTCAACACAAAATACTTAGGGCAAAAAATGGCGTTAACATTATCTGCTCTTTCAACTTATACTCATCACACTACTTTACTTTATGCATTATCACTTTCTGTTTTCTTTCATCTTATTCTACAAAGTCTCAGCTTTCTAATGGTATAAAAACAAATATGCTAATCCAAATATTTCAGGATGAAAAAATAATCTGAACAGAAAAAACTTGCGTGCTCAGATTTGGTATGAACATTCTTATGCGCTCTTTCAGCTTACTTTAATCATGACTGTATTACTTTATGCAATATCACTTTCTTTTTTCTTTCATGTATTTTACAAAGTCTCAGCTTTCTAATGGTATAAAAACAAATCCACTACTCGGAATATTTTGCTGTGAAAAAATGATTGCAATAGAAAACATTTGAGTGTGTGGCAGGGAAGGAAGGAGGGAGAGCAATGGGGGGGGGGAGCGGGAGGGTTCTGCTGGCTGCAGATGGGTCATACTGCGAAAGTGTCAATGAGTATCTCAAATCCACGCCCTGTTAACTGGCTTTTCAGATATGTAGATTCAGATCTTTGAGGTATGGACAGCGTGAGTGGGTAGGATGCACTGAGATGGTGGGGCACGAAGTTACGTTCTGTATACCTGCATCGTGTAAAGATAGGTGCTGTAGATCTGTTGGCAATCGAGGTAGTACCGTTAATATTAATTATGATAACTACATCAGCGCAAAATATGTGAAGTGGGCAAAGAAGAGTATATCAGGATGGACTGAGAGGGCTATGGATGGTCAATAATTTGAGGGGAAATAAACCCTGTGCCAATGGACACTATTGTTCGGTTGGTAATGTGCAACTTTATAAGTTATTTGAAATATTCGGTCATGGAACACAAAATGGTTGAGGTGGGAGGAGAAGAGTGCGTAAGTTGGCTGGGATAGTGGTTGTTGGTGGAGCAGGCGAGCATAAAACACCGTTTGGACAATGGAGTTGTATGGAGTCCCTGGCACAAGGTCCCAGATTCGGAAAAGGTGTTACCATTGGACTGTCCTGGCCACCAAACTCTTACCATTCCCTGTTCAATCAGTGGTGGATGTTCTGCACTAACTCTGCACCACTCTGCAGACAACATGAAAACTATACCTATCGTTGCTACACTATTTTAACCCACACACGGCATATGACATGGCAAACTGGGTGGACAGGTTCCACCGGGTGACAGGAAGAGCTGCATATGTCTTCTGCCATCATATGAACCGGCTGCCATTTCACCTCCATACCAAAGTGTACTGTACGGAGCAACTCCCAGCAGTTCACGCACATGTGATTCAGTCTGTCCTGTGACTTGCCTAGGTGGGAAGTGACATCATCTCAACCATCCTTGTCTGATTCCACACCCCTCAGATGTCATCCACCCCTGCCATACTTCTGAAAGTGGATACAATGCAAGGGCTCGAGATAGTTCAATAGGGCATGCCTTAGATGAAACCGTGTCCAGTTTATCTGACAGTGGTCAAAATTCATTTGAAAAAGCGGGAATTAATCATACAGAAAGCAACGTGTCACATGCTCTGTCCCCTTCCCACCTTGACCCGTCGGGAAAGGCCCACACAGTGTTTCAGGAAGTGGGACTGGCCTGTGACAGTGATACCTTCACCTCTGAGGAAGAGTGGGATGACCCTATAGCTGTGAAAAATGAAGGAGATGGTGGTAGGAGTGACAGGAAACAAATACATGAATGCCGCCACCTCATCTCACCACCACATTTACAACAATTATGGCTCAGTCTCTCCCTGTAATGACCCTCATCACCACAACCAAGCCCTTCAAAGGACATTTCTTCACAACCTGGCCCTTCATATATGGGGAGAAGGCAAACTTTGGCTGCACATGGTCTCCGTGGCCAGCATGGCCAGCCAGCATCTCCCAAGGGAGTCCCCACACCAGGTGAGTCATCTCCCTCTTCCTCCCCTATCTCTGCCTCTTCCTCCTCTATCTCCGCCTCTCCTTCCCCGCCCCCCCTTGCCGATGGCCATGCCCATGGCCGTCCCCGTGCTCGCATCTGTGGGTGTGGGTGTGCATGTGGTGCAAAGAAGTGTGCAGGTGGGCAAATATCACACCCAAGCCGCCCCGGCATTGGCAAGCTTGACAGTTTTGTTTGGGATGAAGGTGAAGTATTCTGGCCAGCATTACCTGCCCTTGAGACAACAAGGGCAGCTGTACAGATGCAACACCTGGAGGCAGGACCACAAACAATTCTGTCATTCCTCCAGGCAGTCTTTACATCCACAGTAAAGCAGTACCTGGTGGATGAAATCAACTACCACCAGGCTATCTCTGTTTGCTGGCTGGAGATGTCTGTGAGTGAAAGCTCAAAGATGAAGGATTGGCTGCCAGGAGAGGTGGGGGAAATGTACGTGTGGCTCGCAACAACAATGATGATGGCCCAAGTGAAAATGCAAGTGCTCACTGAAATATTGGTTAGTAGACGAAACTGTGCACATATCTGTCTTTGATGTACTGTATATGGCCCATGATATGTAACTAGTCATACTACGGTTCCTTCATTTCAACGAGAATTATGGCCCAGCACCCAATGACAGGTTGTGGAAGATGGCCCATGAGAAGTAACTAGCCATACTACGGTTCCTTCATTTCAACAAGAATTATGGCATAGCACCCAATGACAGGTTGTGGAAGATGGCCCATCAGAAGTACCTGGCCATACTATGGTTCCTTCATTTCAACAGGAATTATGGCCCAGCACCTCATGACAGGTTGTGGAAGATAAAGCCCATCCATACCATGTTCAAGAAGTCTTATGCAAGGCTTTTCAGGCTATTTCAGAAAGTTGGCTCGACAAGTTGCTTGTTCTCCTCTACGGAGATTTAGCATTTATTCAGTATGTGCTGCCTAAACATCACTAATTTTTAATGAAGTTCTTTCTCCTATGACTACCAAACTGGATATGTGCTAGATGTAACAGTTTATTCTGGTGCTGATGTCGATATACCTAGTGATGATACCCATGGGTTTTCTGCTGTGTGGCAAAAGTGCTGATGGTCAGGTACTTCAACAGGCACCAAATCCTGTACAAGGATAATTATTACACATCCCTGGCATTGACAAAGTATTTGCTTGAACATGGAACTGGATCCTGTGGATCTGCCTGTGCCAGTTGGAAGGATTTTCCATCCTTCCCTGAGAAAAAACGAGAAAGATGCCCTGCTAACCGGAAATGTGGTAACATGTTGCCCATTCACTGGCATGACAAATGGAAGGTGAACATGTTGACCACAATTCATCAGGAGGTTATGCAGGGCACAGGCAAGACAGACTTCAGGACCAGGCAAACTGTGTTCAAGCCAGATGCGGTCAATGACTTTAACATCAACATGCAACTCGTTGATAAGTCAGACATGGAGATAGGAGAGATAGACTGCCTCCGTGTATCATGTCGGTGGTACAAATGGGCACTCCTACACCTTCCTGATATCACTATTCTGAACAGCTTCATACTTTTCAAAGAGGTTTAGGGTCAGGGTCTCTCTTTACTGGAGTTTGAGAAAGAACTGGCATGCGAGCTCCTTGCAAAGTTTGGAACTGTTCAGGGCACAGGTGCAAGAAGGGGAATGTATCAGACACTGACATCAGACAGGTTGGCTAGCGCACAATACCTGTCACATCTCCATCTTGTGACCTTGGCTGAACACTTGCAGGCCATGTGGCCTATAGGTATTGCCATGTGTGCAGCACAACAAAATATCAGCCTCAAGCATTTAAGTACACTCCTTACGAATGCAATGAGTGCAGAGTGGCACTTTGCCCCAAGTGCTTCTTTGACTACCACTGTAAGCAAGAGTTCTAGACACAGGTATGTGGGAGATTGTAAATAGTGGATAAGTATGTGCAAGTGTTTTTTTCCATAAGTGGTAAAGAATATGCAAAGGTAGTGTATAAGGTAAAGGTTGTATCTTGAGTCACCCAAGCAAAAATAGAAGTAAACCCAGAGTACACATGAAGAATATTACTTTCTTGGGTAGAACTGTGTTTTTCTTCCTCATGAAATTAGTTTGGGAAATATGTGACATGCACCTTAAATGTGATATGAAAAGCAAATATAATAAATGCTGTAGAACATAAGTAGTAATTATCACCATGCCAGAAAAAAGTGAAAAAAGTATACTAAGTACTACACGTGTGTACCTCATAGTCAACCATATTGCGTACAACCTGCAGAAAATTAAGTACAGCAAGCTCATCCTAAATGTGTGGGTTTCGTTCCAACCGTGGTGCGTTCGGCATGAAACTGTGTAAGTTTTAACTACCCCTTATTTTGCTCCCTAGACCCCCTAAATGTGGTGTTTTGCTGTTATCTGCCATTGGTAATCAATATGAAGCACTTTAAGTGGTTAGAAGGTTTATTTGATGTTATAACTTACAAATACAGTACTGCACAGCAAAACTTCAACATACAAATACATAAACACGAGGGAACATTCCAACACTGAATGGTTTGAGGACAATTCGCCGTCAAGTCAGTTCACCGTCACAACAATAACAAAACAATTTGCCGTCTTTAATGAAGACAGCTATGGGTGATGCTAGAATATAATTCAAAGGCGACTACAGTGAGGAAGAAACAATTATTGACTAGTGATGCAACTAATAAATAAAATACGCTATTGAACATAGACTTTGATGGATCCCCCTGAAATACATTTATCAGAGTATTGATTAATTAATAATAAATATATTTATAGAATGACGGGGAATCATATAGGGTGTAAATTGTCCTGACGGGGAATCGTCCGTGTTTTGACAAGGAATTGTCTGATGGCGAATTGACTTGGTGGTGAATTGTCTCAGAACCTGCCGATCATGGGTAATCATATAAGGGTTAACTGGTCACAAGGCTTTATTTAATGCTTAAACTTTACTTAAGTGCTTTAACTTACAAGTACATACCAGAACAGTATATATTTAACTTACAAATACAGTACTGTAGAAAAACAGTACAGCATATCTTTAATGAACATATAAAAAAGGCAATACTCTGATGCCTATCAGGTAAACTGGTTATAAGACTTTATTTCTTGCTTTAACATTATTTAATAGTACTTTAACTTGCACATAAACTTACCAGAACAGTAATGTAAATATTTAACTTACAATTACAGTACTGTGGAAAAGCAGTACAGCAAATCGCATGATCAAAACAAACCAAGCGTGCTGTACTGATGTTCGAGGATTTGGCCTTTCAAAGGCCTCTCTTGTGTAAATTTATTGTTTTCATAATGGTTCCTTAATCTCACATTGTCTTATACGTATCCCAGCACTTACCGTGAGTATAACTGCGAGTGCATTCGGCAAGAACATGTTCGGGGTGAGCTTACTGTATGGAAAATGTATCATCTCTAAAGTCTCTCAAAGTGAAGAGAAAGGGCAAATTTTTAAGACAATCATGGGAAAATAATACATAAATATTTACTTTTTCACCTTTTATTGTATCAATGTCAGTTCTCTTATACACCAACTGGGCAAAGTGTCATTCTGTTACGGTTGGAAAACCAAAGACGAGCCACATGCACAGGATGATGATTCATACCTATAGCTGTGAGTATGGAAAGTGGAGGAAATAAGTGACACAAGGGAAAGTGTTTCACAAAGAAGCCTGGCCAGTTTTAGAAACACATCACTCTGACAGCCCGGTCAGTGCTACCAATGCCAGCCAGGGTGCTACGTTTCTGCAGCCAAAAACGGAGCCGAACAGGGCCATGTGGACACACCCTGCCTCAATTGCCTTAAGTTACTCATCCTCATGAAGTCCATACTCATCTATGGGACCACCTGTAGTTGGTTAGTAAAATGGTTTTTAATTTGTATCCCTAACTGCAATACCTTTCCAGGTATGAAGGTTTGAAAACAGGCTACAGTATATTGAGGAAAATGCCCATAGTGAAAGTGCACTGACTCAAAACAATGCTGGTGCACAGGGCTTAAAAAAACTTTCTAATGTATCATATACAGGTTCTGCTGCACCAACAATGGCAACCAAATCCAGCGTGTGTCCCTAATTGTGTCACTCATCGACTGAATCACTATACTATACTTTCTGAAGAATGAAATCTGTCAAGTTGCATGTGCAGAATTTTATAAGCCTGTGCATGCATCTGGGGTGAGGCAGGAATCTGTGTGGGGCATGTGTCCAATATAAAGGACACCTTTTAGGATGTACTGGGGTGGTGGATACAGCCGGGTTGAATGCAACAAAGGTGTCACTTGTTTTCATTGTTCTGACCACTGATTTTTTTTTAGCTGCTTGAGCAATAGCTGTCAAAAATAATGAGAAGTGGTACTGATAACAATATATGATTTGATTCTTTTGATGACTGTACATGGGATTGTCACCATCGCAGATGTTCTGGCTATGTACATATAATAGTGTAGGCTCAGATGCGCTCTGTAATCTACAACATTGTGTCCTATCACTGGCACTTCGGCTGTGTGCTGGCTCGTGGGATAGCAGCTTAAACGAAAGTGTTCACAGTGAAAGAATATTTCACACAAAAATTACATGTGGAAGAGCAGACAGAGTGGGCGGGTGGGATGGAAGTCGTAGGGAAAGGTTGGGGTGATGGTGAATGACAGGGGAAGGAAGGGTGTTATAGCTTTGACGATGTTTTATATCTATATATATAAAAGAACCACATTGTTTGTTTGTTTGTTTGTGTTTGTCCTTCAGTCATGCCCAAACCAAAGGCCAGAGACCTCCAGACCCATATATATATTCTGAATCAAGGTGACCCAAGGATGGTTTAAGGCATGTCAAAATTCAGATCTGGGTCATCTGAGGTCACCAATACAGTGTTCACTTTTTCTGGCCCAGGCAACGAAGGGTACCCCTGCAACCCAATTTTTGGCATGGAGACTCACATAACCTACAGTTCAGTCACAGGTTATGTGAGGTTGACCTCTGAGGCCATTTGATGTCAGTGATCTGAGGTCATATGAGGTTACTGGTAATACACACTTGAACGACTGGACCTAGCAGCCCAGTTTTTGGCATGGAGACCCACATGACCTCCAGTTTGGACACAGGCTATGTGAGGTTGACCTCCAAGGTCATTTCAGGTCACCAGTAATAGTAAACACGTGCACACAAAAACTGTGTGTTAGTCTGCGAAAGCTGACATAGAAAGTTCCTGGGCCTCTTATAATACCTCTCTCTCTCTCTCTCTCTCTCTCTCTCTCTATATATATATATATATATATATATATATATATATATATATATATTGAGAAGCGGGAATGCTAATTAGGTGGTATCTGAAAATTCCCGATCGTTCACACATTTTCAGTTGGTTGTGAGAGTTGACAGGTACCCAGCTTTGTAAGCAGAGGTATTTTGTAAAGTTATGCATCAATTTCATTTTTCTCTCTATAATGTTTTATTTGGATGATTGTTTGTTTCTTTATGTAATTTAATTTCAGTTTGTATGCTAAAACACTTCGTGCTATGTAATGTAAGAAAGCTTGGAATATTTTGGATGGCTCCGACATAGAAAACTGTTGTTCCTAGGAGAATGACCTTGGAACATTTGTGTAGCAAGGAATGTTATAAAAGGGTGGGGGAGAGAATAGAGCAGTCAGTTTTACTTGTGGTCTTGTGATGTTGGCGTACTGTAGCTCTGGAGTTGTGAAGCAGACAGTGTAGTTACTTGGAGAATAAAGACACCAAACGTGACAAGCCTGTGTTATTACAATGCCTAAGCTGATCTTGTTTACATTGAAAGGCGGCTGATCCTATGAAGAAAGATTCACTGGGTGACGTCCCTCCAATACTGAAATACTGCTGTTGGAGGCTCTCTCAGTGTGGTACGAGTATGTAGAATGTGGTGTCAGGAGTAGGATAGAAAAGTGCTGCAGTGAGTCAAATCTTTGACATGGATCCCGAATGTGTACAGACACGAAGCCAAGCTAAGCAGGAGGAGGCATCTCTGGCTGCAATCATGTAGTTCCTATAAGCACAAAGTGAAGAGCAGAAAGAGCTCAACAAAGACCTTATAGAACAACTACATGCACAAAGTGAAAAACAGAAAAAAACAAAAAAAAACATGAACGGCTTCAAGAGGCATTACAGGAGCAACAAAAGGAGTTACAAATGAGGATGCAGGGACATCTAGATGCATTCATGGGGGAAATGAATGATGAACAGAAACAGTTGAAGGGGGATGTATACGCTGAGCTACAACAGCAGACGTATGAGGTGAGCAATAACGTGAGGGAGTGCAGACAGCATGTGGATGACCAGATGAAGATAATTATTGAGAGAATTGAGGCTGTAATAAAATCTTGTGCTGCTAAGCCTCAGCTTAATGTATAGGGAGCATATATAAAATACAAAAAAGACAATCTATGGTGAATCTTGACGAATCCCAAGTATCTAAAGATAGCATTACAGGGTTGAGTAATTAGAATGTAGAAGTTTCGAGTCCTGGACTTAATTATAATGCCACAGTTTTTAGGCCCCAAACCAATGAAGTGCATGGCTATAATGGGGGTACAATTAAAAAGACATCTGAGGAATTGCATGGTACACGATCTTGAGAAGTTTAACGCGTGAAATTTTGGTTACTTGCTGATCAGACTGGTTGTGATGATAGGCAGATGGCAGTGCAGCTTGCTACTAGCTTCAAGGGCGCCACAATGGAGATTCTCGGCCAGATGTCAGTGAAGAAGAGAAACAGTTATCAATTTCTTATAGAAATGCTGGAGTCCTGATACGGGACCATGCACAGTTGCCTCAAGGAGTTCCTATACCCCCTGTGTTACCTCCTGTCAAGATGTGGCAACATTGCAGTAGTAGCGTAAATAGCTATGACTGTTTGGGCATTCGTACTGTAATGATGGATGTGAGAGGTGGGTATGTATGCCAGATGTCATTATGGCTGGCAATATTATGTAAATAGGGAAGTGACTAAAGCATCACCAGAAACAACACTTCTTACACATATGTTAGAACAGAATACCAACAGGAATATCAGTGTGGGCAAAAAAAAATATATATATATCATGAAGGTCGCAGTTATAGTCATCATACATCAGCCAACCTCATCAATGTATGGAAAAAACTTGGTAATTCCAGTTTCTCTCAGTCATTGAGTAACTGAAACACACACACACACACACACACATACGGTATATATATATGTATATATATATATATATATATATATATATATATATATATACACACACACACACACAGAAAGAGAGAGCACTTAGATTCGTATGCAACACTAAGCATAGATACAAATAACTGTGAAGGACTACATGGAATGGTTAAACTAATAGTAAACATTATAGGCTTACACAAAAAACATATAATTTGGAATAAAATGGACGAAACTGAAACCGAGACCATACCGGAACAGAAGATTTTACCATAATTCCTGAACTGGAAGACCAAAGACAGATCACCACCACGTTAAATGTATGTCTGCTTATAAACCAAATAAATAAATACAGAAACAGAACAGCTGCAAGTTGCCTAAATGACCAGGAGGCAGAAACACCACTGGCGGGACCGGTGTTGGCCACCCCACCATGACTCCACGCATCCAGCCACAAGCGACAACCAATACATTTCAGCACTCACATCTGAATGGCACCTCAGCAGCTGGATGGCGTTATACTACTTACCTCAGGATTAGGACTGTGACATGAAAATTTTCGGTATTCATATAATAAATATAAACTGTAAAAGAGACCGTATTTATTAGCTGAAAAATTATGTAGCTGTTTGGCTATCAACACAAATTTCCATTTAAAAAATATAATCAATAACAACCTAACAATAACAGAAAATTACTTTTTTTTTTTTGGGGGGGGGGGGCGAGTCTTGATCTTTTCTTTCAAATTTGCTTCCAGAACTTTATGCAGAAGTTGCTAACATTTTAACCATATATATACTAAAGGAGCAGTAGGACTTCATGTCTTATTTGTTCTTGTTCTAACTTTACCGTATATATACCATCATATTACAAAAGTGAGATCCACCTATCACTGACCCAAAACTCCACTAGAAATGTCCACCCCTTCCTCCCTTGTTTCACTGACTGATCACTTTACTGATCTGTATATATTTCCATAAATATATCCCTTGCCATGTATCCCATATCATACTGTTGTTGTCTTAACGTCTGCAGTCAGGGGGTTTCTGACTTCTCTAGGCTCATTTACTCGTAGTCATGCTGGAGTTGTCAAATGGTGATTCGAACTACACTGCTCTGAAGCAACACCTGTTCAGTTGTCTGTGACCAGTATGTTCCTATTCATAATTTTTTTTTTTTTTCCCTTTCATGTTCCTTTGTTTCGTATATTAACAATTTATGCGCATATTAAATGATACCATATTTTCTATGATTCATAAAGGTTTCGAAGCTATCCCACAACGAAATCCATGAGATGGATTAAACACCCCAGATTTCACATGTAAAGGTGGAGTAAAGGTAACTGATGTATGATGACTGTAACTACGACAACCTTCATGGTATTTTTTTTTTTTTGCCCGCATTTATATTCCTATTGGTATTCTGTATTAATGTACATGTAATAAATATTGTTTCTGGTGAGATTTTAATCACTCCTCTATTTACATAATACATTACTGACAGCCATTATGAGGTCTGGCATACATACCCACCACTCACATCCACTGTTACAGTACAAATGCCCATTCATTCACAGATATTTACGCTAATACTGCGACGTTGCCACATCTTGACAGGAGGTAACACAAGGGGTATAGGTACTCCTTGAGGTAAAAGTACCAGACTGAGGTTTACAGAGGAAAGTCCTGGTCCTGGGTTCGAGCTCGAGGCCAATCCCTTCAGCATCTTCCTCATGACATGGCACACAAGGCACACCAAGGAGTAGCACCTAACCTGTTGGCTATTTTTCTGAGGGACCAGTTCATTGATGCTATTGAGAATGCAGAGTTGAAAGGGCAAGTGAAGCAGGCACAATCAAGAAGGATGCAAGAAGTACTAGCCTTGGCTCTGGAATTAGAGTCCTACATTAGTAGCAGTACATATATTTTGCAGGCAGGACGTAGTGCTGGATTCTAAGCAAGAAGGGGCAAGTACATGAAGCACAGAAATTTGAAAGAATTTGCTGGTACCATGAAAAGCCTGGACACAGGAAAGAGGACTGCTACAAGTGGAAGGAGGAATGAGAGAAAATCAGAGGAGGTTCCTCGTTCTGCAAGAAGCCAGGACACAAGAAAGATTGTTACAAATGGAAGAAGGAGCAAGAACAGAACAGTGCAAGGAAACTAAGGATTGCAACAATAGGGTGTTGGACATGTGGTGAGGTGGGTCACTTTAGTTGACTGTCCAAATAAGAAAAAGGAGGATAAGAAGAACGCTGCAGAAGACAAGAAAAAGATGGAAAACTGGTAAAGGCTGGTGTTAAGGGGCAACAACCAGCTGGTTTTTCCCAAGTAGCCCCATCACCAAGAAAATGCAAAAGAACTGCGCTTGACAGTGTGCGAGTAGACAGAAGAAAAGACGGCAAGAGATGGTCCCTGTTGATTGATTTAGCCTCACAGCGGACTTTTGTGAAGCCTGATGTGTTATGTCATTATTATCTGCCTGAGTCAGCAGAACAATTGTGTGGTGTAACTGGGCACTGCGGAGAACTGAGGGGAGCCATGGATGTCCAGACTGAAGTGGCAGTGCAAGGGGCTATGCTTCCAGTCTATGTGGCCAACATGGAGGGTCCTTGTCTTTTTGGTCTGGACTATCTGATGTCCATGGGATGTGAACTGGACTTCTGCTCCAAGAAGCTCAAAATCTGAGGAAACTTGGTTCCCGTCAAAACAGTGAGACATACCAGTTCTGCTGGTAAGGTAGGGCACTCTGCACTACAGTGATCAGAACTATTGCTCCTCTGTAAGGTGAGTAGCTCTTTTGACAGCTGTCTAGGGGTGGTGGAGCCTGATGGATGATGCAAGACGAAAGCTGGAGTGATGGTGGGGAGGACTTTGGTGGAAACAGGTACAGGTGAAATGCCAGTTGTGCTGGCCGATTTCTCCAATGAGACACAGACAGTCAATGAGGGAGAAATAGCAGGACTGTGCAAGGCAGTGGACTCTGAGTGGCATCAGTGGAAGGTCTGTAAATGGAGTAAGTCAAAGAAGATGGGAATCTGCCGGACCACTTACAATACCTGTTTTCAAGGAGCTGCCAGTGCCTGGATGACTAGCAATTGCTGCAGTTAAGGCAACTGCTAGTGAAGTTTGTTGATGTCCTTTCCACCGGAGACCTAGACCTGGGATGCGCGGATCTGGTGGAGAGTGTATCGAGACAGGAGACCTCCACCCAATTAAACAGCCTGCTCGGAGGATGGTGCCAGCACAACAGCAAGAAATGGAGAGGTTGATGGAGAATCTTCCATGTCAAGGAGTGATAGAAAAGTCCAGTAGTCCTTGGGCATCAGCAGCTGTTCTGGTAAGGAAGACAGATGGCTCAGTGAGGTGCTGTGTGGATTATTGAGCCCTAAATGAAGTGACAGTGAATGATCCATACCAATTGCCAAAAACAAGTGGTTCTCCACCCTAAACATGAAAGCGGGAGATCACCAGGTCATGGTCGCAGAAAATGTCAAGGAGAAAACAGCCTATTCATATTGGCAGGGTCTATGGTGGTTTAAAGTGATGCCATTTGGCCCATGTAATATCCTGGATGCTATAGAGTGCCTCAAGGACAGAGTACTGGAAGGCCTGCACTGGCAGACAGCTCTCATCTATCTTCATGATGTGATTGTGTTTGGACGGACTTTTGACCAGGAACTGGAGAGGCTGTCAAAGATGTTCAACAGGATCCAAGCACCACACCTCAAGGTGAACCCTAAGAAGTGCTACTCGCTCCAGAAGGAAGTGAAATACCTGGGACACATTGTAGGCAGGAGCGGTGTCTGTACTGATCTGGAGAAGGTGGCAGCTGTGAAAAACTGGCCAGTTTCAACTTGTGTGAAGGAGCTACAGAGTTTCCTAGCTTCGTGTCCCTACTACCGACGTTTTGTCAAGAACTTTGCAATGATAGCTGCACCTGTGCACAAGTTGTTAAGAAAGAGGCCTTTGATGAACCCAAGCATGTGTTGGCAAGCTCTCCAGTGTTGCTGTACCAAGATTAAAGTCAGCTATTCATCCTGGACTGTGATGCTGGTGACTATAGCACTGGTTGAGTCCTGTCACAGAAGAAGGATGACAAAGAGCATGTGGTGATGTATTACAGCAAGAAGCTCAGCCCACCAGAGCAGGACTACTGTGTGACCTGTAAGGAGCTCTTGGCAGTGATGAAGAGCCTTGACTTTTTCCATCCCTACTTGTATGAGTCCTACTTCATCAGTAGGATGGACCATGCGGCACTCAAGTGGCTGAAGACATTAAAGAATGCAAAAGGACAATTGGCATGCTGGCTCAGGAAGCTGGACCAGCACAACTATGAGGTGCAGCACCGTCCTGGGCAGGTACATGGCAATGCTTACAGCCTTAGTCATCAACCTTGTGACCCTGAATGAAGAGAGAAACCTGTTTTGTACACAGGAAAACTCATGCAATATATTACCAATATGCCGGGAATCGAACCTGGGACTCTCAGGTGAGAGCCAGGCAGCATACCACTACACCACGACCCAACAGAGTAGAAAAGAAAATCTTGGCAAGAAATGCAGCTGTAATGCAGTGACAGGGCCAGTGTCAGCTGAAGAAGACCTGAAGAGGATGCAGACAGAGGATATGGATTTACAACCAGTGCTGCAGTGGCTGTAGCGGAGCACAGTGCAACCATCTTGGGAAGAGGCTTTCAGGTTCAGCCCTGTGACTAAGAGCTACTGGAGTCAGTGGGACTTCTTTGTTTGAACAACAGACTACAAGGGCATCAGTGGGAGACGCCTGATGGCCTCAGCAATCATTGGCAGTTGATGATTTTTAAGAAAATGAGGTCTGAGGTCTTAAAAGAGTCTCATAACCGGATCGCTAGTGGGCATCTGGGAGTGAAGAAAACTCTAAGTCAGCTGTGACAGATTCTGCTGGATTGGCATGCATCAGGATGCTGAAGAGTGGTGTCGGCCTGTGACATTAGCTGTACCAAGAAGGGACCCAAGAAACTTGGTTCTGCCCCTCTTCAGCTGTACCAAGTGGGTGCACCAATGGAAAAAGTTGCAGTGGACACTGCTGGACCTCTGCCACTCACTGAAAGAGGAAACTGGTATACATGTGTTGCCACACATATACAGTAAGAAAACCCTCGTTATAACGAACCCTGGCATTTCGAATTTCAGATATAGCGAATGGTCAAATCGCAACTGAACTTCCCCCAGATTTTGTGAACACAGATCGCTAAATGCGGGGGAAGTTCACGAATCAGCCCACGGCAACAACAGCATCCCTTCCTGGCACAATAAGTATACTTCAACAGCATCCCTTCCTGGCACAATAAGTATACTTCAACAGCATCCCTTCCTGGCACAGTAAGTACTACATTATAATGTATTCTTATTATAGGTATTGTATTTATATGTACAACTTCATACAATGTTGTATTTAAATGTGCTATTGGCCACAAGTATTCTTACACACCTCAGATCTGCCTCTCCCAGATTTCATCTGGTAGCACTGACTCCATATCCACATTAGGGATGTATGCGGATATCATGTTTCTGTGTCTTGTGGATGCGGATGTCTGTTTCTATAAACTGCGGATGCGAATGCAGATGCGGATGTGAAACTATGACATCCTCACAGATGCGGACGTTTTCGGGATATACTGTATTGTTGCATAATCATTTAACTAAAGCTCAGCCCTTGGAGACAGCTGCCTATCCCTTATCCCGGCCTTGGGAACTAATTTCTTCCTACTTTTAAAATATTCATAATGAACTCAGCTACTGTAAAAAATACATTGTTTTCAGACAGTGGTACTTTCAGCACCTTTCTTTAACTTACTGTGACACATCCTTAGCCATAGTCTCCATAACACACACACACACACATATATATACACACACACAGCCATACACACCAATATAAATGCATTATGACTCCTATTAACCCTGTTAGACATTACAAAGTACCAAGGTAAGCGTATTACCCATACGACTCTTATCAACTTAGTGGAGTTAGTCACAGCACTTGGTCTTGTGCTGACCAAAACACTATAAATTAACTACAAAAATGTCGCCCTTATGACCGCCTACCAGGGTAAACAGTAAACACAGCAAGCAAGTCGCATCACAGAAAAACACTAATGTATTTGTTTATAACGAAGGCATAGTATTTTGTATATCCACCACATCTGCTTCATGTCTCGTTCAAATGCGGATGCGGATGTTTATTAAAATGCCAATGCGGATGCGGATGTATATTTTTACACAAGCGCGGATGCGGATGCGGTTGCGGATGTCGAAATGGATGCAGATGTTCCATGGATGCAGATGCGGATGCGGATATCCGATACATCCGCAGTCCAGATGTACGGTATCCCATGTGCCCTACCTCATGTTCCCCTCACATACTTCTAGCTATTCACTTACCTTGAGGTGATATTCTATGATATTGTTATTAATCCCTCCATTCAGTCAAGTTTATTTGCTCTGATATTATTTTTTGCGTGAAGAGAACTGGTCTCTCCTTCTTCCCCTCCCTCTATCCCCCTCCCTCCCTCCCTCTCTATTTCTCTTTCTCCCTCCCTCCCGCCCTTCTTCTCTTTGCCCATTCCTCCCCTCTCTTTATCCTCTCCTCCCCTCTCTCTCGCTATCCCTCCCTCGCTCCCCTTATTCTCTGTCCCCATCTCTCCTTCTGTCTGTTTGTCTGTCTCATATGCTATGACTGTCAAATGTACAGGTGGCAGCGTTAGGTTTCTCGCAACAAGTATTCTTCCCACTCGTACAGAAAGTTTTTTTTTTTTTCTCCTGCATTCCAGAGTTGTTTCATGGTGAACTTTCCACGCTTCTCATCCAGTACTCTTCCATACTTCGTATAAAGCTGGAGTGGAGTTCATATTATCTACACATCTGTGTACAGGATATGGAGAATAAAAAGGTAATAAGGGTGTGGTTATTTTATTCATGGAGTAAAATTTCCATTAAAATATTGTGGAAATATTACTATATAAATGCATTGGTAACAGCCCTCTAGCATAAAGAGGTGTTTCTACATAACCTGAAACCAAAAGTGTGTTTTATCAAAACTTTATTACCGCACAATCCGTACAGAGAAAAGTTTGTAATGGATCGTTCCTCCTTGCAATTAACGATAACCCCCTGCAGCCTGTCAGAGACAGAGGTAACAGGTCTGTTTAATATTTTTTTTTTATTTCTTCTGAACAGTTCTCACTCGACCATCATGAGGTGATGGAGCGTTCAATTCGGCGCTGGGACCCACAAATAAACGATTCTACCCCGCAGTCCTCCATGGGCTTCAGCTTCTCCGCCAGTTGATGTGTATTGGGCTGTTCCCCCGATAAGAAATTACAAACCACACATCCTGTAATTATGTGTGCATGAATCCACTAAAAGGCACTGGCCTAAGAATATATATATACGGTATATATATATATATATATATATATATATATATATATATATATATATATTATATATATATATATATATATATATATATATATATATATATATATCTATATATATATATATATATATATATATATATATATATATATATATATATATATATATATATATATATATATATATATATATATATATATATATATATATATATATATATATATATATATATATATATATATTATATATATATTATATATATATATATATATATATATATATATATATATATATAAACAGACTGTAGGTAAGAATTTTTTGTATTAAATAAATATAACTGCTTTCTTAAACTAACTTTAGTATTGGCCACATTAATTATTATATATTATAAATTATAATTGTAATGAAATGCTGGGTACGGCTCCTGACTTCGTTATGCAAGAAAAATAAAGTTCACCTTAACTAACAACACATCAACCGGCGGCGGTGGAATCATTTGTTACACCACCAAAAACATAATATCATAACGATCATATACCTAATAAATAAAGACACGCATACCACACATACTATGGCAGTGCCTAACACTGTATTCATTACGTTTCACTGACACTGTAATGATTGATACCAGGTAGCCTATAGGGATAAATAAAGTCAGAGTTTTGATACACGCAGTCTATTGTGTAAGACTATTATTGTGAAGAGGAACATTTTCTCCATTTACCACTCTAGCTGAATCAGAGGTTATACACAATTTGATGTTAACACTGTTTGGCGAGCCGTACGACTAGGAAGGTAGGGTCACATGCGGGCCACGGACCACAGGTTGCCTATGTAGTGAGGCTTTCGTCCGAGTGGCGTCATCCTTTAAAAGCACTTGGAGAAGACGAGACAGGGAGAGGTAGGGAGAGACAGGGGTAGGGAGAGACAGGGATAGGGGGAGGAAAGACTAGTTGGTGATTTTTAAAATATTATTTCACAACTGACCATGACTGAACAGGTTCTTTGGAAAGTCAAAGTCCAACCTGGCTGCGCTTATGCTAGCAAGAGTCGTCAGATTGGGGTGAGGGAAAGGATATGGACTATACTCAGTCTTTTTTTTTTATCAAGGCGAAGATGCACTTCACAGATTGGTGATTATTGGCTGAATGCAACATTACTTCATAATTTAGCATTATTAACTGACAACAAATATCTGAGGGAGAAATTTAGGTTAGTAAATATTTTTTGGCCATGTTGCATCCAGCCAATCATCATCAACCTGTCCAGTGCACCTTCGCCTCAATAAAAAAAACGGAGTATAGGAGTAAATGCGGAGTCCATCCCACAAACCCTGGTGACCGGCAAGAGCCTTGATGTTGTGACCCTTCGGACACGAATCCAATGAACGGATATCCGAATATAAGAGGACGTACCTTAGATAAACTATTGGCTGGATGGAGGGATTAACAAAAACTGTTCATCGATAAGGGCATAATAGACGAGAGAAATATCGTCTCAAGCCAGGTATTTATCTGGAAGCATGAGAGAGAGAGAGAGAGAGAGAGAGAGAGAGAGAGGGATAAGATGAGTGGCAATAGGGAGTGGGAGGGAGGAAGTATGAAAGAGAAAGACAGAGGGAGGGAAGGAAGGGGAAGGGGAGGAAAGACCAGTTTCTTTCACACATAAAAGTTATACCAGAGTAAACAGCTGGCTGACTGGAGAGAGTAATCAAAATATTCATATAATATCGTCCCAAGGTAAATAAATAGCTAGAAGCATATAATTATTATGTAAAGGGAAAATGAGGCAGGGAGCATAGGACATCGTACATCTGGACAAGGAGTCAGTATTACCAGATGAAATCTGAGAGGGGCAAATCTAAGGTGCATAAGAATACTTGTGGCCAATAGTACAACCATTGAATTCTCCATGTAAAACTTCATAGAGTTAGTTTAGGTTATTTTCGAGCACATAGGACCAAACGACTACCCTTATGGCGTATAGTGAATTAGTTCAGTAACCCCTCAGAAATACCGAATCCTTCGTACGGTACCGGTATATAGCGAAATTTCAGATGTAGCGACCCACCCCTCCCCCAGTTAGTTCGTTATATCAAGGGTTCACTTATATATATATATATATATATATATATATATATTGTTATGGAACAGAGAGAGATAATGAACACTTCAAGTGAGAATACTAAAATCACTACTGTCCCGCAAAGTTCCAGGTTCAAAACAAAAGAGTTAGGTAAAATTACAAGTTAAAGTTTAATGCTCAAACTAACAACTAAACATTCAGGACTCATAAGGATAATGTAATGGCAAAAACAGGTTAAATATATGGTTAACTGCAATAGCCTCTATTAACACGAATTTAGCAAGAACAAATTTATCTAAGTCAGCCATGATAAAATGAGAAAACCGGATAATGTTCAGTTAAAGTAAGATATAATATTACAGATACAAAATATTATTAATATTGGCTGACATTAAAACTCTACATAAATCACAAAAACCTTACCAGGCCTACGAATCAACTGCCTTATGCTATACAGTACAAGAAAAATGTAATAACACTTATACTCAAATTATACAGCAGCTAGATGGTTGGAGACTTCCTGAGCACTCACAGAGATAATACACTATACAGGGGAGGACAGAGATGTGAACCAAATGAGGAGTAGATCTAAGTGGCAACTAATGCAGAGACTGAGCTCACTATATAGGGGGCCGGCAGAGCTTGATTCAACTTGCAAGAAGGACGCGCAAATGGGGGCACAGAGGACGAAGAGTTGACACTCCTGCTCTGAACAACAGAAAGAACGACCTACTCTACTATAAGGGGGAGAAGGGGGGAGTGAGGTAGAACACGCAAGCCTGGTCACTATGGAAGCCACGAGGTGAATCGTGATCAAACATGCAGCATACTGTACGTTAGAATTATACAAAGGATGATGAAATCATAGGCTGTGTAACACCTCCCCACAAAGAAAAAGAAATTTACAAAGGAAATTTCTTATTACTCTAAAACAATCTGTCTAAAGTCTAGATAAGCAATCTGCAATAACATTTTCTTTCCCCTTGACATGTCGTATGTCTAATGAATACTCCTGAAGAAGTAGACTCCATCTTATCAATCTCTGATTTTTATCTTTAAACTTACTAAGGAATTTCAGTGGGTTATAATCGGTATAAATGACTTTGGGGTCAAAACCAGAACACAAATAAAATGAAAAATGCTTTAAACCCAAAATCAAGGCCAAAAGCTCTTTCTCAATAGTTGACTAGTTCTTTTGAGGTGGAGTGAACTTCTTACTGTAATAAGATGCAGGGTGTTCAATACCCTGATCATCCTCTTGCAGCAAAACAGCCCCAGCTCTTGTATCACTTGCGTCAACAGCCATCTTAAAAGGCTTAGCAAAATTTGGAGTAGTGAGCACTGGCTGACTTAATAGGATAGCTTTAAGTTTACTGAAAGAGGATTCACAGTTATTGGTCCAGACAAATTTAACTCCCTTTTTCAGTAGGTCTGTAAGTGGTGATACAAGAATTGAAAAGTTAAGAACAAATCTCCTATAATAACCTACCATTCCCAAAAATCTTTGTAGCTCTTTCCTACTTTTAGGTCTGGGAAGATCACTTATAACCTGAACCTTAGCTCCTGGTGGTGCAACGTGTCCATCATTAATTACGTACCCAAGGTACTGAACTTTAGCTTGACCAAACTCACACTTTGATAAATTTGCTACAAGATTAGCCTGAACCAAACGCTCAAGAAATTTACTGACATGGCATAGGTGATCTTTCCAGTTGTCACTGAAGATTAATACATCATCAATATAAACAACACACCCTGCCAAACCCTCTGTTACAACATTCATGAGCTTCTGAAAAGTGGCTGGTGCATTCTTCATACCATATGGCATTACAGAACATGCAAGAGTCTTTCCTAGTGTTACAAAACATGAGATCTCCCTAGCAAGTTCAGTCATAGGTACTTGCCAGTATCCCTTTAACAAATCAAACTTACTTATGTACCTAGCCTTTCCGATCTTGTCTATGCAATCTTCCACGCGTGGGAGAGGGTAAGTGTCTGTTTTGGTTATCTGATTAACACGTCTGTAGTCGATGCAAAGCCGCTGTGACCCACCTGGCTTAGGGACTAGAGTGACAGGAGAACTCCGCTCGCTCTGACAGGGCTCAATCATCTTGTGGTCCAACAGGTAGCCAAGCTCCTTCTGGATGAGAGGAAAATTCACTGGGTTCACACCGTAAGGAGGCAGTATAATTGACTTTGCGTCTCCAACATTGACATCATGCATCAACACAGTGGTTCTTCCTGGAGTGGCATGGAACACTTGCGGGTACTCCTGCAGTAATGCCGAAAACTCCTGCCTTTCCTCGGGAGCTAGATGAGAAAGCTTAGTCTGGAGATCATTCATGATATCAGGATTCTTCCCCAAACTATCACTCAGGCTCCTGCTGCATGGGAGAACTTCACTTGCAGACTCGGGTGGAACAGCTACAGTGCAGACTGGGTTATTTTCGTCCCGCCTGTGATATAACTTTAGCATGTTGATGTGACAAAGTTGCTTGTTCTTTCTACGATCTGGTGTGGCGATGACATAGTTGACATCACTGAGTTTCTTCTCCATGAAATAAGGACCACTAAACTTGGCTTGAAGAGGTTGCCCATGCACCAGTAGCAGAATCAAAACCTGATCTCCTGGCTGAAAGTGGCGTAACCTGGACTTCTTATCATACCAAGTCTTCATCTTCTCCTGAGCAGCTCCTAAATTCTCTCTCACCAGCTGTAAAGCAGTGGACAGCCGTTCTTTGAACTTCATCACATACTCCAGCAGGTTGACGTCATCTTCCTCCGACAGCCAGCATTCCTTGAGTAGCTTAAGGGGTCCCCTTACTTCATGGCCAAACAGTAGTTCAAAGGGTGAGAAGCCCAGTGATTCATTTGGAGATTCTCTTGCGGCAAATACAACGAATGGAAGACCTTTATCCCAGTCTTTCTGATGTTCCAAACAGTATTTCCTGAGCATCGATTTGAGTGTTTGTTGATATCTCTCCAATGCTCCTAGGGTCTGGGGATGGTAAGCTGAAGACGTGATCTGGGTGATGCCCAACTCTTTCAGAGACTGCTTGAAAACATTTGACATGAAATTACTTCCCCGGTCTGACTGTACCTCCTTGGGCAGACCAGACTTGGTGAAGAACCCTAGCATTTCCTTAACCACGTTCTTTGCTGAGATATTTCTAAGTGGAATGGCTTCAAGATAACGAGTAGCCATATCAATCAGGGTCAACACATAAGAAAATCCTGAAGAAGTCTTAGGAAGAGGGCCCACAATATCCACCAACACACGGGTGAATGGCGCCTCAAAAGGAGGAATGGGAACTAGAGGTGCAACCTTTTCGGTCTGATTACACTTCCCCACAACTTGACAGGTGTGGCAAGACTTACAATACCAGGAAACATCCCTGAAGATACCTGGCCAGTAGAAGTGTTTCAAAATGCGTGCCACAGTCTTGCTCACTCCAAGGTGTCCTGCCAAACTGGAATCATGAGCCACTCTAATGATATCCTGCCTACAAACATGAGGGATGACAACTTGATGTACAACCTCCCATTCACAGTTGGCTGATGCTGTTGGGGGTCTCCACTTTCTCATAAGTACTCCTGACTTTATATAATAACAAGTAGAAGCACCAGCTGACTCCTCCTCACTGCAAGCAGAGTTAGCTAGACCTTTCAACTCAGGGTCAGCAACCTGCAACTCAACCAACTCTTGACGAGACAAATTATTAACACTACGGGGTACTGCCTCATCTGGTGAGTGATCCAAATTAGCAAGAAAAGTGTCAGCTAGGATAACATCGTCATTATCATTATCCTCTAAGTCACCAGTAACTTTAGACTTAGTCCTATGGACAGCACATGCAGAGAACACATCAGGGATATCACAATCCTGGGTCGCAGTCACTGGTTCACTAGACAACTGAGGAGCTGGACACACTTGACTTCCACCAATATCATTTCCAAGTAAGAAAGTTACACCTGACATTGGGAGTGTCTCAACCAACCCAACCATAATGAAACCATTAACAAAACCAGACTCTAAATTCACTCTGCACAGAGGGACAGAGAAATAATTATTCCCTACACCTTGTAAGATTACAGTTTCATCAGAGGAATTAACATTAGAGCCTAGAACACTGGTCAGCATAAGGGATTGGCAGGCACCTGTATCACGATATATTTTAATTGATTTCCTGTCATTATTGTCCAGAGGACTGACAAACCATCAGACAGGAAATTAGCACATGAACTCTTGACAGTGTCACCCACGTTATTGCTCAAAAGAGGAGCTTCATCATGAGAATTTAATTTACCCCTCAAAGCAGGTTCAGTTAACTCAGTTAAAGAATTCTGGGAACTCTCAAGGGTGGACACTAGACCAATTGACTGAATATTTAAAGACTCCTTTTCGTTCACATGAAGCTGTCTCCTGAAACATTTCTCCATAGTATGACCAAGCTTACTACAATAAGTACATTTACTTTTCTGAAATCTAGAGGTGAAGCTGGTATTTACTTCCTGAGAAACATCATCTTTATTCTCTTTCCTGTTACCTGTACTCTGAGTAGAGGCAACGCACATACACTCAGCTTTCCTTTTTTCTTTAGAATATCTCTTATGAGTGAGAACATATTCATCAGCTAAAACTGCAGCATCAGACAAATTATCTATTCTTTTCTCATCAAGATATAGGCTTACATCTTTATTAATACACCTTTTGAAGTCCTCCAGCAAAATCATCTGCTTAAATTTATCAAAATCAGGATCCACATTCTTAGAATTTAACCACTGCTCTAACAGATCTTCTTTGATTTTTGCATTCTCAACATGGGATTGCTTATCTTGCTTATAAGTTGTCCTAAATTTACTCTATAGGCTTCAGGAACAAGCTCATAGGCCTTAAGAATCAAGCTCTTAACTACATCATAATTATCAGATTGATCCTGAGGCAAAGATGCATCAGTTACTTGAGCTTTACCGGTGAGAACAGTTTGAAGGAGTACTGGCCAATACTTTTTGGGCCAATTAAAACCTGTAGCTACCCTCTCAAACAACTGAAAATACTTTGTTAAATCAGATTCATTAAAAGGAGGGACAAGTTTAACATTTTTAGCCACATCAAAATCATCAGAGCTAGATGATCCAGTTCCTCCTTGTTTCATGCGATACTCATGGTCTGCCTGAATCCTAGCAAGTTCAACTTGTGCCTGAAACTCAGCCTCCTTAGCATTTGCCTGAAACTCAGCCTCCTTAGCACGAGCCTGAAACTCAGCCTCCTTAGCACGAGCCTGAAACTCAGCCTCCTTAGCACGAGCCTGAAACTCAGCCTGCTTAGCACGAGCCTGAAACTCAGCCTCCTTAGCACGAGCCTCCTGCAGGGCTAGCTGTAACTTAGCTATTTCAATCTGCATTTGCTCATCTGGAGGAGTTACATCAAACATGCTTTTATTAATCATGCCAACAATTTGATCTTTAGAATGATGAGAGTGAACAGCAATTCCCAATTGTTGAGCAACAAGCTTAAGTTCATTCTTTGTTCTGTTTTCTACATCACATACTGTTTGCACATTTGACAAAAAATCTTTGGCTTCATAAAGAGTAGTAATAGCAGACATCATGAATAAATCACAGTCACAAAATATCAAGCAATATCCTTATGATAATATCCTGAATATCCTGATAAGAGGTCGCCAAATTTATATTATGGAACAGAGAGAGATAATGAACACTTCAAGTGAGAATACTAAAATCACTACTGTCCCGCAAAGTTCTAGGTTCAAAACAAAAGAGTTAGGTAAAATTACAAGTTAAAGTTTAATGCTCAAACTAACAACTAAACATTCAGGACTCATAAGGATAATGTAATGGCAAAAACAGGTTAAATATATGGTTAACTGCAATAGCCTCTATTAACACGAATTTAGCAAGAACAAATTTATCTAAGTCAGCCCTGATAAAATGAGAAAACCGGATAATGCTCAGTTAAAGTAAGATATAATATTACAGATACAAAATATTATTAATATTGGCTGACATTAACACTCTACATATATCACAAAAACCTTACCAGGCCTACGAATCTCCGCCTTATGCTATACAGTACAAGAAAAATGTAATAACACTTATACTCAAATTATACAGCAGCTAGATGGTTGGAGACTTCCTGAGCACTCACAAAGATAATACACTATACAGGGGAGGACAGAGATGTGAACCAAATGAGGAGTAGATCTAAGTGGCAACTAATGCAGAGACTGAGCTCACTATATAGGGGGCCGGCAGAGCTTGATTCAACTTGCAAGAAGGACGCGCAAATGAGGGCACAGAGGACGAAGAGTTGACACTCCTGCTCTGAACAACAGAAAGAACGACTTACTCTACTATAAAGGGGAGAAGGGGGGAGTGAGGTAGAACACGCAAGCCTGGTCACTATGAAAGGCACGTGGCGAATCGTGATGAAACATGCAGCATACTGTATGTTAGAATTATACAAAGGATGGTGAAATCATAGGCTATGTAACAATATATATATATATATATATATATATATATATATATATATATATATACCGTATATATATATATATATATATATATATATATATATATATATATATACCGAACATATATTTATATATATATATATCACGAATATATATATATATATATATATATATATATATATATATATATATATATATATATATATATAGTAAAAACCCTAAAATATATATATATATATATATATATATATATATATATATATATATAAAGAGAGCCCTAAAATATATATATATATATATATATATATATATATATATATATATAAAGTGAGCCCTAAAATATATATATATATATATGTATATATATATATATATATATATATATATATATATATATATATATACACAGTAATAAAAGTCCATTAATCCGGACACTGATAATCAGAAAATCCCAGTAATCCGAATTTTTGAAGGCTGACAATAACTCCAAAAGTAAAAAAAGAAATCAAAATTTTAAAAAATTCAAACTGGGCACCAAATGCGCCAAAGTGCCGAGTGGTGTGGTCATGGAGATTCATGTAAGGAAGCTTCTGCATACTTTAATAAACTGGTGCATTTCGTTGAACAAAATAATCATTACAATGGGGCTGAGGTGATCAATTTCCATATCTTGCGAAACGAGTTCTACATGAAAGGTGTGTAGGCCGTCAGGTAGGCTGACATCCGTGACTGGCTGAAGTGCATGAGCAACCAGGGAGGTAAATCCGCTGATGTTTTCAGGACAAATCGCCGTCAATTCATCACAACAATAACAAAACAGTTCGCCATTGGAACAATTCGCACCCTGAACGATTCCCCGTCATTCTATAAATCTACTTATTGATTAATTGATACTTTAATAACTAATTTTCAGGGGGATAAATCAAAGTCTATGTTCATTCAATAGCATAGGCTCTGGGTATCATAAGCTGCACTTTTAGACAATAATTAACTTCTTTCTACCTTGCTGTAGCTGACTTTGAATTATATTCGAGCGTCACCCATACCTGTCTTCATTAATTTCCGTTGGTACTACAACATCCTGGGTATATTTTAAAACGACTTTGAAGAGGTACAAGTATTCAAAAACTAGTGTTCTTGCTAAATAAACTGATAGGTAAATAAATGACGAGAAATCGTCCTGACGGGGAATCGTCCTGATGGGGAATCGTCCATATTTTAACGGCGAATTGTGCTTTTACAATATGTGGATATTATTATTAACCCTGGACTTACTCTCTCTAATTGGATTTACCTGCCTAGAACTGCTGTTTTTAACACCATGCAGTACTTGTGAGTTAAACAAACCATCTCAATTTACCAATTACAGTTCGTGTCTTCAGTAATACTGTACATTATTGATTAAAAAAAAAAAATGTGTAATATGTAATGTCAATATGTGCCATATTGTACTGTATTATGAATGAATGAAAAGTGATCCAGAAGATATCAGCTTAAACATGAAACTGTCTTAAGGGTCCCACCCAAAATCCGAAAAATCTAATAATCCGAATGATTCTCGGTCCACCGCCATTCGGATTAATGGACTTTCACTGTATACATACATATATATATATATATATATATATATATATATACTAGTCAGCGTAAGCCACTTGGTAGAGATACATTGGCTGTATCGTCCCCACTTCGGTGGGGATAGGCCGGTCCTGCAGTGGACAATCAAACGGCTGATGAGAGATTTTATATATATATATATATATATATATATAGAGAGAGAGAGAGAGAGAGAGATAGATAGATAGATAGATAGATAGACAGATAGATAGAGATAGAGATAGATAGAGACAGATAGATAGACAGATAGATAGATATAGATATAGATAGACAGAGACATAGATAGATAGATATAGACAGATAAATACTATGTATACAATATATATGATATATACCTCTTTATTCTACGTATATTCTATATACTATATATATATATATATATATATATATATATATATATATATATATATATATATATATATATATATATATATATATATATATATATTCATTTATTTATTTACTTTGTGTGTGTGTGTGTGTATACCAGTACATGTATACAGTTTTTTCCTTTCTTTCCTTCTTACTTTTGTGTTCAACTCTGGGCATACACCTAACAACCTGTTCACTGTGGCCCAGAAGTCTTTCTACGCACTTCCCACGTCACCACTTCTGGGCTAACACTGACTGTCCTCACCAAATACATGCTAGGGCTGTCTCATACCGGACTGTTGTACTGGCATTAGCAGGGGTGATTTTACAACATGTCGCTGGGCCTCAGGGTATGTCAGGAAAGCTTGCATGAACAAAATTCAAATCGATTTTATGTCAGGACGAGAGGTCTTATGGTAGGAATGTAAAGCCTGCAAAAACAAACTTCCATCCCTAAAACCATTCCCTGACTCCAGCTAACAAGCAGGTAAAGCACGCACTGCTCCCATATAGTTGGCATGTAACAATGCTGTTAAAAGGACGTCATAGTACAGAAGGAGTAACTGGTCGAGAAAATGAACGATGGCCCGTCTTCCCTGGACCTTCATTCCCATTTATACACACGTCTTGAGAGGCTCCCTAGCGCCTTTAATTAATACATTTATTCTTAGTGATACGCTTTAGAATGTACTTTGGGAATATGGACATAGCTGGTATAAACCTCAAAACTGAGAATATTACCTCCTGTAAGAGTACATAATTCTTTTATTGGTTCTGATACAAAGGCGATTTTATGTAGTTTAGGACAGCACAATACTTGTGGAAGAGTTAACGAAAACTATAACTCCTTTAGAAAAAAAAAATAAAAAATAAAAGGTTCATGTATCGTATACATGATATAAGCGGTAAATGGGTCAGCTTAATACAGGTGGTGTTTGATGGGTATCGAGGTTTGAGTCGGGGTGCCAGGAGTGCCTTGAGTGTTTACTGACCACCCTCCATTCCCCCACCCATGGCACCTCCTCCCCACCCCGCCATGACCACCCCGACACCCGCACACTCGCGTAACACAACTATTAGCAACACCCGAGCACAACTGCTGCACCCATCAAAAACATCATTTATCTTCATCATAATTCATTCTCGCTTCACATAGATTTTTTCATCTAATATCTTTAGTACGAGGACATCTTTTAATAATTTTTCTTGTCTCTATCACAAATTTTTTTTTAAGGAACGCCCCCAGTACTGAAAAGGTTACTGAAGGTTTATATATACTGTATATATATACACCAGTACTGAAATGGTTAATGAAGGTTATATATATATATATATATATATATATATATATATATATATATATATAACCAGTACTGAAATGGTTAATGAAGGTTATATATATATATATATATATATATATATATATATATATATATATATATATATATATACCAGTACTGAAATGGTTAATGAAGGTTTTATATATATATATATATATATATATATATATATATATATATATATATATATATATATATATATATATGAGAGAGAGAGAGAGAGAGAGAGAGAGAGATGGAAGGGAGAGAAACTGGGTCAACAAGAGACTAGATAACAAAGCATAATAATGAAAGGGAAGGCACGGATGAGTGGGAAGGAGAGGAAATAACGAGAGAGAAATATAATGCTTGTTAAGGTCATGGTAGGGAGCAGGAGCAAGCGGTAGGTAATATAAGGGTGAATGCTAATAGTTTGGTGAAAATTCCTCGGAGTAATGAACGAAAGTGCGTGGAATAGCAGTAAAGAAAGCAACAGTGAGTGGGAAGGAGAAGCAATTTGCTGAGAAATAAAATGTGGTTATGTTAAGGCTCATGTCAGGGAGTAGGATGTAGAAGAGGATGTTATGATGGTTAACCCTCTCATTGTCAGGAAAACTCTGTATGTTTTAGCTCACGACAGACCATTTTATTTACCAAAAAGTGAGTCATAGATGCCTAAGAGTGTTAATACTGTCCCCTTGAACCTTCTCTTGGTGGAGATAACTCGGTGGGATATATTATTCCCTAGACAGTCGGCACGGGAGAATCACCGATTGTTTACATTGTATTCCTTTTCAGCTGGAAAACACACCCGTATAATAGTATGCTCACTTTGTTTATTAGTCGCATTATCTTACACTGCAGTGTCTTTATTTATTTTTCATTCTACTATTTATTCACTTTATATGCTCCACTGCCCGATAAATTGTCGCTCGCTTTGTTTTGCAGGTAATGAAGGACGGGATATAATACCTGTCCAGTTTGAAAAATCTCCTCAAAGCTATAAAAAAAAAAAAAAAAAATCGTCGAGATAGCAAGAATAAAGTTCATGGTAAGTCATCGGCTTCAGGGGAACAATTAAATTAAGTCTTCAGGAACTGAACTGAGTCAGTGGACATGGCACCCTCACCTAACAGAGGATTGAATGGAGTTCTTAAGATGCAGAGAAATAAGCAATACTTGCATACTTTTCTCGTCTATCACCTTGCGTAACTTAAATGGGGTAATTTCAACTTACCTTCATATCCCATGGATAACATGTGCACTAAGGGTAAGAACCAATGATTCACAAAACATTCAGCTGCTCAGGCAAGATCCATCCACAGGCTCGTGTCTCGCATTATTTTCTTTATAGGAGGACTCACTGTAACGTCCCAATCATCCTGACATCCGTACTATACGAAGGCTTCCTATTGTGAACTACATGAAAAGGAAAATGTAGGGAGAAGAAGGAGACGTACAAAGATCACATCGATGATGTTTTCTGCAATAAATTTTCCAGGCAAGTGCATTCCTGCTTGATTTTCCAACAGTTTCTATATCTTCCGGGTTTCCACATGATGAATATACAGTAGAAGGAAATTAAATGCTGGGTTAAACAAAATCGAAAATGCCGGGAATACGGGTGAACGCCTGGACTCACGGCAACACACACCCTCTCACTCTGACAGCCAGGCGGCTACTACTAGACTAGGGTTCCCGCAGGCCCAGATGGTCCACTGCCTCAACCACACAAAAACTGCCATGTTATAAACAAGAAAGAGTATTCGGTGAGTGCAACACCTGCGCCCATCAGCTAGTGTAAGAGCCAAATGTTACCCTGCCTAATGTCCTTGACCTTCGACAGATTGCTCTTAAAATTGAATTACTTAATTCTTGCCTGACCTTTAACACTTCCATTAACTTTGGTTCAAATGTTATCAACACTCCTCGAGTTGACTTTGGACAATAACTGTGATCTTAGACCTTTCACTATGACCATGACCTCTGAATGATTGTTCGCAAAACAGAATCTGTTCATCCTTGTTTTAACCTGAAACCGTCCACTTGTGTTTAGTATACAATGGAACTGTTTAAGTTGATCTTGGCTTATATCCTTGATCTTTGATCAGCTGTTCTTAAAAAAAGTGGTAACTTCATCAGGGATTCTCAATTCACCACCAAGTTTGATTCAAAGCATTTTATACCAGTTTTAGCTGTTCTGTTCACACACAGACACTCAAGTCAAACTTTGACCTTGATCGCTAACCTTTATCGCTGGGCGTTCTCAAATGGAATCCCTTCGTCCTTGCCTGACTCTTAATCCTTCCACCAAGATTGGTTCAAACCTGTTTAATATATACTGAACTGACCTGGTCTTCTGACCTTGGCATCTGATCTTTTTCTGTGATGTTGACCTTTAACTGATCACAAAACTGAATCCTTTAATTCTAGGCTTTATCTTCAACTCTAATGCAAAGTTTGGTCTAAATTAGATTATATATTGTTTTAATTGATCCTCCCCTGCGACCCTTACCTTTTATCCAGTTAAAATTGTATATATATATATATATATATATATATATATATATATATATATATATATATATATATATATATATATATATTAATATATATATCCCATTGGAGCCCAGTGTCCGGAATATTGGACAGAACTGGGATTTTTCAAGTCTTTATAAAGTAGGGAACCCCCGAGTAGGGACCTATGAGCTTCGCAACTATGAGCCGATAGGCAGAGGGCGGTATGCTTAGTACCCATCCAGTGCCATGCCTCGCCCAGCACCCCTGGGATCCAATGGGTTAATGACTGGCAAACCTATCAGTCTCTATAAATATCATCATCATCATCATCAGCCGTTTGAGTACCCACTGCTGGACCGGCCTAACCTGACCAAAGTCGTGACGATACAGCCAATGTATCTCTACCAAGTGGCTTAGGCTGTGTGGTAGAGATTGTATGTAGGGTGACAAGTGCTTGTAAGTGTAACAGTAGTGTTGTAGTGGCTTTGGATGTGTGTGTAGTCTGTGAACCAAGTGTAATCGACCCGTGCAAGCCGACTGGGTGCAAGCATAGTTTATAGTAAGCAACACTGGTTCAATCACAGCACCCCTTGTGTCCGCCAATGCAGTACGTGGCCAGATGAAAAATCCCAAAGTTTATTACCCTGCCAGGGTGCAAACCCTGGTTCACCAGTGTACGAAATGCACAATCAACCACTGTACCACAGAGGCTCCATATATATATATATATATATATATATATATATATATATATATATATATATATATATATATATATATATATATATATATATATATATATGCATTATGGGAGACATTGGTGAAGGGAGGAAGGAATTCGTCTAATATTTCACGTGTGAGGCCTTTATTTTGACGCCCAGTAAGGATGAAGTTGATTGATGAGAGAAGAGAAGAGTTATGGGAGTTTGGCAAGGTGATGTGGACACACTATTGGGTACTGGGTAATGTGTATATCAGATTTGGGATGGATAGCAAGAATTGAGATGGACAACGAGGGAAGAGTTCATATTGACACCTGTGTAGTGCGCTCTTTAAGGTGGGCAAGACTCGTTAACCGTGGCAGGTGTGTGGACTGGCAGAGGGTAGAGTCCAGCTGAGTCTACTCCATGTATCCATCCATCTACCTCATCTACACCTGTACAGTCCTTTCCCTGAGGTACGCTGGACTCATTAACCTTGTGCGGGTGTGTGGACTGGCAGAGGGTAGAGTCCAGCCTGATTCTACCACATCTACCTCTACTACTACCACATCTACCTCATCTACACCTGTACAGTCCTTTCCCTGAGGTACGCTGGACTCATTAACCTTGTGCAGGTGTGGTAGAGGTAGACTGCATAGTGAGAAGGAAAAATCTACCACATCTACCTCATCTACTTCTACTACCACATCTACCTCATCTACTACTACCACATCTACTTCTACTACCACATCTACTTCTACTACCACATCTACCTCATCTACTTCTACTACTACCAGATCTGCCTCTACTGCTACCACATCTACCTCATCTACACCTGTACAGTCCCTCCCAGGTGTACGGAGGACTCGTTAACCTTGAAGAGCAGGTGTGTGGACTGGGAGAGCGTAGAGTCCAGCCTGATACTACCCCATCTACCTCTACTACTACCACATCTACCTCATCTACACCTGTCCAGTCCCTCCCAGGTGTACGTAGGACTCGTTAACCGGCCGCCAGGTGTGTGTGTGGACCCTGAAAGAAGACCCTGATGTTGTGTTAGTTCTTACGCAGATCCTGAAGTGTGGTCCGGGGTGTGTTGTAGTGCTGCGTTAGCCTTGAGATGGTCCAGCCTTGCTCCACCCTCTCCATTCTCTCCACCCTCTCCATTCTCTCCACCTTCTCCGTTCTCTCCACCTTCTCCATTCTCTCCACCTTCTCCATTCTCTCCACCTTCTCCGTTCTCTCCACCTTCTCCGTTCTCTCCACCTTCTCCGTTCTCTCCACGTTCTCCATTCTCTCCACCTTCTCCATTCTCTCCACCTTCTCCATTCTCTCCACCTTCTCCATTCTCTCCACCTTCTCCACGTGCCATTGATATAAAAAGTATGGATATGCTGGGGTCAGTTGAGATGTGAAATACTCCATCTCTTGTTCAGTTTGTAGTGTTGGCAAGCATGTTTAATTCCCAAATATGGTTGAGTGGCTATGTAGTGCAATGTTACCTTGACTAATCCAGCTGTATGTCTGTAAAATCATCCACGCACTTGGTGTAGTGCTGCCTACTTCTTCCTTAGCCTGTATCATTCTTTTTCTGTGCCTGTCCTCCTCTCTTCCTATTTCTCACCATCATACACTCACTTGATGTAGTGCTGCCTACTTCTTCCTTAGCCTGTATCATTCTTTTTCTGTGCCTGTCCTCCTCTCTTCCTATTTCTCACCATCATACACTCACTTGATGTAGTGCTGCCTACTTCTTCCTTAGCCTGTCTCATTCTTTTTCTGTGCCTGTCCTCCTCTCTTCCTATTTCTCACCATCATCCACTCACTTGATGTAGTGCTGCCTACTTCTTCCTTAGCCTTTATCATTCTTTTTCTGTGCCTGTCCTCCTCTCTTCCTATTTCTCCCATCTTTCCTGTCATTTCTTATTGCTTTTCTTTCCTTTACAGGTGGCTTTACATTGAGTGACAAGCCAAATGGTTTCCTGTAAGCCAAGAAACCATTTACAACGCTGGGTGGTAACCATATAACCAAACCATACGTGCTCCCTACGTGTCAACAAGTGGTTGGTGGAGGGTTAGTGCCCCTCCCCGTAAAACAAATAACTCAAAGTCAAATGGCCACCCCTTACGGGATTATGGCGTCTGGCAATAGATATATATATATATATATATATATATATATATATATATATATACTGTATATCTATATCTATCTATCTATCTATCTATCTATCTATATATATATACTGTATATCTATATCTATATCTATCTATCTATCTATCTATATATATACTGTATATCTATATCTATATCGATCTATCTATCTATCTATATATATATATATATATATATATATACATATATATATATATATATATATATATATATATATATATATATATATATATATATATATATATATATATATATATATATATATATATATATATATATATATATATATATATTATATATATATATATATATATATATATATATATATATATATATATATATATATATAATGTCACGAATTCATGAGATTGTGTATTCTACAAATTCGTGACATTGTACTTGGGTGAGAAAACCACGAACTCTAGTGGGATTCCCAAGGTGTATCACTCAGTTTAACAGTCTTCGTATGCACTTCGATTGGGATAATTTTTCAGAATATTCATCATTGCTCCAAAAGTGACTGCTCTTATGCACGACATTAGTGCTTCACTGAGTGATTTTACTGTGTGTGTATATCGTTCGCCCTCTCTCTGTTGACGGTTGAAGTTAGGCCAAGCCTACTTCCGGTGAATATGGCCATCTCTCATCCCTCTTTCCCAGTTTGGACTCAGTCAGTTTCAAACCGCCACGAGAATAGGGTCGTTTGTGCCAAGTGTAGAGAGCAGCATCTCCGTTGTACAGCGATTTCCGGATATCTTCACCTACGGTGATCGGCATAGCTGACAGGCAGCGAATAGCAGCGCCTGGTGTTCAACAGACAGATGCCCAGTCTTTCGTAGCTTCAGTTCCGTTCCCTCCACTGGCCAGTATTTCTGTTCGTTTTTCTAGGCTTAAGTCTGATTAGCTTTTGAATGAGTGAGTGAGTGTATTTCCTTTGTTATTTGAATTCAATAGTTCCCCTGTGACAGTGAATTCCCCCTTTGAATTCATTTTGAGATTCATGTAACATAAATTTACTTTACTGTAATCAATAAGTTTACAGTTCTTTTCTTTGAGCTTAATGTAATGTATTAATGGTGTTCCATTTCTCCACATTGAGCTTAATTTAGTTTGCTACTCCCAGTTAGCACAAACTTCTTATGTTAATCACAACTGGTATTTAGGCCAATTCCTTTGTATCAAAACTTAAATCCGTTGTGCCAGCCAGGAGTTATGCATCAGCAAGAACTTGTTCATTATTATTATTAATTATTGATTGTCAGGGAGTAAAGATCACACTTTCTCAGAGGCTAAAAGTACTAATGACACAACATCCGTGAGTAGATGGTCTCTGCTGTGTATTGTTGAGAAAGTTTATAAAATTCTCATCTTTAGAGAACTGGCAAAGTAAGCCAACATAAAGTAAAACTTACTACTTGATTTCACAAGTCCATTATTTGTCTTTACTTTCGAGCAATATTAGGATTCCTCTCTCTCTATCTATCTATCTATTGCCAGACGCCTCAGTCCCGTTTGGGGTGGCCACAAACAAATCGCCTCCACGTCGCCCTGTCCCTCGCCATTTCACTGCCCCGCTCCCAACTCATATACCTCTCCACCCTATCCCTCCATCTCATCCTTGGCCTCCCCCTCCCTCTTCCCCCCTCCACCTCACTCACATACACTCTCCTCATCAGTCTTTCACCCTCCATCCTCTCCACATGGCCAAACCACCTCAGTGTACGAGTATTCCTCCTAATGCTTCCTATCACATCCACATCCACACCACAACACTCCTTTATATCCTCATTTGTCAGCCTGTCTCTCCATGTGACTCCACAGGCTCCTCCTATGTAACTCATTTCCACTGCTCTCACTCTTGTGTCCTTCCAGCAACGTTCAAGCTTCACTTCCATACGTTAGAGTTGGTATCATAATACTGTCATGTAGTAACTTTTTCACTTCCATGTTCGCTTCCCTGCTTCTTATCACTGCTTTCAAGGAACCAGCAACCTTTCTTCCCTGCTGTACCCTTTCAAGCACTTCACCCTCCAAACTCCATCCTTACTCATCACACTACCCAAGTACTTAAACGTACTCACATTTTCCAATTCCTCACCATCCAACCTCGCTGTAAATTCACTGACTTCACCTCTCTCAAAGACCATCACTTTACTCTTCCCTACATTCACCTTTAGATTCCGTTTCTTACACACTCTCCCAAACTCATCCACCAAGCCTTGCAGCTCTCATTCGTCTTCACTCAGCAACACAGTATCATCTGCAAACAACAGTACAGGGAGTTTCCAAACACTACCCTCTCTCACCATGGCCACTCCAACATCCACTACCCTACCTTGTACCTCTTTTATTACCCCATCCATGTACAGATTGAACAACCATGGAAACATGACACATCCCTGTTTCAACCCAACCTTCAAAGAGAAAAATTCACTCAGTTCACCATCCACACGCACTGCAGCCTTAGCACCATCATACATACTCTTCACAGCATTCAACAACTTCCCGTCTACTCCATATATTCTTAATACTTTCCACAATCCTTGTCTATCCACCCTGTCATATGCTTTCTCCAAATCCATGAAAGCCGCATACAACTTCTTTCCCTTCTCTAGAAACTTTTCCATTAAAGATCAAAAGAATGAATATCTGATCTACACAACTTCTTCCCTTCCTAAAGCCTCCCTGTTCTTCACCAACTAATTCCTCTGTTCTTTCTCTAACTCTGTCAATAAGTATCCTACCATACACTTTTCCTATTATACTAAGAAGACAGATGCCCCTATGATTACCACACACTTCTTTTTCCCCTTTTCCTTTGTACACGGGAATAATTATACCTAACTTCCAATCCTCCGGGACTCTACCTTCCTCCCAGGCCAATCTGCACATTTTCCACATCCTTTCTATTACTATCTCTCCCCCATACTTCAGCATTTCAACACACACTCCATGAATTCCTGGGGCTTTCCTCGATTTACCTTTCTTCATTGCTTCTACAACTTCTATCCTACTGATTTCTTACTGTCTTCTCACCTCCTTCCTTTTCCCAGCCATTCCCCAGCCACTTATACTCACATTACTTCCATCCTCTATGTTCAACAATTCCTTAAAGTGTTCTTTCCATCTGCTCACTTTTTCTCCCTTCTCCACTAATAATCTACCATTTTTATCTTTCACTCCCCTGCTAACTTCACTTCCACCTTGTCTTACTCTTTTCAGCTCTTTCCAGAACATTTTCTTACAGTCCTTCCACTTTACACTCAAGTTCCTTCCAAATTCCTCATCTGCTCTCTTCTTACTCTCTCTAACTAATCTTTTCACCTCTCTTTCTTTCTACATATAACTCTTCCTTCCACTTCTCAACTTCTTCCACGCCCCTATTTCTCATCCATTCATTGTATGCTTACTTCTTTTGTGCCACAGCCTGTCTCACCTCTTCATTCCACCACGCTGTTCCTTGCACACTCCTCCGTCTTCTCTTCATCCCACAGACCACATCACATACTGCACATATTTCTTCTGTAAATATCCTACATGCACCTTCCACGTCCCCCATCTGCTCCAATTCATATTTGCCCAATCGTTCCTCCACTTCTCTCTTATACTCTGCATATTTTTCATCCTCTTGTAATCTTTCCACTCTCCTTACAATTACTCCTTCTTCCCGTCCTTCCGTTCTTCTATTTCTCCATCTTAATTGGACCTTGATTCTGGCCACCACCAAGTAGTGGTCAGAAAGTCCACTCCCCCAACCCCTATAAGCTCTTGCATCCATGACATATTTTCGCATTATTTCATCCACACACACATAATCAATCATTGCCTTCCTTTCATTCAGTTCACCACCCACCCTTCTCATCACTCGCCATGTATACCTGTGGATCATTTTGTGCCTGAAGAGGGTATTGGCTATCACCAACCCCCTCCCAGCACAAATGTCCACTAACGCACTGCCATTCTCATCTATCTCAGCAGGTACACCCCACTCACCAACTATTCCATCTACCTTCACATTCCCTACTTTACCATTCATATCACCGATCAAAAACACTCTCTCATTCCTTCCAAACTTTTCCATGCACACTTCCACATTTGTCCAGAACTCTTCTCTCACTCTGCTTGCACAATCTTGCATTGGCGCATACACACACACAATTGCCCACATTTGTATTCCAACTTTCAATCTTACCCACACAATCCTTGACCCAACTGATCCATACTCTCTTATGCTCTTCTTCCATCTTTTACTCACAACTATACATACTCCTTCTTTTGCCCTCTCATTCTCACCTACTCCTGCACATATACCCCAACCATACTCCCATTCTCTCACACTTTCACCTCTTCATTCTTAATTCTTAAATTCACATCCCCCCGTGACATCTGGCGACCTCATTCCAGGATATTAACTCCTAGCTCTAAAGTTATTAACAAAATAAAACTCACTCACTCACACCTAGGTATTTGTTATCATTAAAGGCTATAGGCAAGATTCACGATTCACTAGTCCCCCTGCGACAGTAAACCCTCCTCTACAGGAGATAAAACTGGTCACCACCAGCCTGTGCCTATATTCTTTACTTTTGATTATTAGCATTTCTCGCAAAACAGCAGTCAGTACTAAGTCTTTGGTCCACTCAGCCTTAGTTGATGTAGCATCATGGCTACTAAGATATATGTACAGGAAGCCAAGGATATGAGGCTTACCAATCCCCAGGAAATTAAAGACTATGTGCTCTCACAGTACACTCTTGAACAGCAGCGTGAGAGTGATGCCCGTGAAGAGTGTAAATTTCAATGCAAACATGAGCGAGAACAGCACAAATACAAATGAGAGCAGTGCAAGGAATGTGAGAAAGAGAGAGAGAATATGAGCGAGAACAACGCGAGAGAGAACGCGAACAAGAGCGTGCCGAGCATGAGGCACATGAGAAGCATGAACTTGAGATGCTGAAGCTCAAGCGAGACTCCTTGCCTTCAGGCACATTTGGTGCAGCCGACCCGAGCTCCACGAGTGTCCTTCCTGCACATGTTCTGATAACCCCACGCCTCAAGCTTCCTTCATATAAGGAAGGCAAGCGAAACAAGCCATTCACTGCTCATTTCGAAGACATGGCACAGCTGTACCAGCTGGATGAGGCAGCTAAGTGGCTCCAGCTTCTTAGCTTGTTTGAGGGCCCTGCCCTAGACATTCTCCACAGAATACGTGGAGACAATCTCACGTATGAGATGATGAAGGCTGCACTCATCAAAGCATATGGTCTCACAGCTGATGACGCCAGGAGTCAGTTCATGAGGGCGCATCTCCAAGAAAAGGAGACTGATGTTCAGTTCCTCGACCGACTTACTGCTTACTTAGATGGGTGGATGGAGAAAGATGAAACCTCTCGCACACAAAAACGGATAATTGACCTAATGCTGCACATGCAGCTAGAAAAGTCACGGCCTGCTGAGCTTATGGCTCAGCTTAAGATCTGCCAGGTAAGGGATGCCAGCCAAATGGTGGAAAAGGTTGATGCATTCTTCACTGAGTATGGGTACCAAACTCAGAAGCAACAGACCTGGAAGAGGAAAACTGACCAGTCTGGGAAGCCACCTCAGACTGAACCCCAACATCAAGGCCATTCTCAAAATTATGGCCAAGGTCCAAACATACCACAGAAGAAGGACCAGGGGCAAAATATACAGAAACCCAATTGGGAGAGGTACAACAAGTACCCTAACCAGCAGCAGTATCAGCCAGCGATTGACAGACCGGACAATCCTTTTCAGCACCAGCCCCAGTGTATCGGAGGCAGGAGGCAAATGCAGCCTACTTTCCTCAACAGCAGTACGGTGGTGGTGTCCCTAGCAGCACAGGTACTTCCCCACAGTTCACTAGTCCCCCAGTGACAGTAAACCCTCCTCCACAGGTGGTCAATGCTCCATCTCCCCAGATGGTGAGCACGACCCCTCAGGTATCTAATTCTCAGGGCACCATGTTTGCTGCATCGTTCATACAGCAGCCTTATCAATGGCTGGCCGCTTCCTCCACAGGCGTTCCCACAGGTAACAGTGCCTTCCTTGTTTGTGTGAGGCAATCCTGGAAAGGTCCTGAGAGACAATGGTTCCCCAGGTTGCTCTGTCAGGCAGAGTCTAATTCGGCCTGAGGAGTACACAGGTCGACAGATCCAAGCTCAGCTTATCGATGGATCTTTGAGACTGTTCCCTGAGGCACATATCCAGGTGGCATCTCCATTTTACACTGGTACGACAGTTGCAGTTGTCATGCCAGAACCTTTGTTTGACCTAATAATAGGCAAGGTATCAGGTGCCAAGTATAGTTGCATTGTAGATGACGCTACTCAGACTTCGGCTGCAGTAACATGAGCCATGGCCAAGGCTCCAAACCATGTCACTCCGGTGACCATTGCATCACCGCAAGATCTGATCTGTAGTCAAGATGTTGTCCAAGAACAACAGTCTGACCCAACACTTGCTGCTGTGTGGAAGAAGCAAAAGGGTAAGGTGATTAAGTATTCACGGGGAGATCAAGCCAGGTTCCTTCGTAAACAAGGACAGCTCTACCGTGAGTCACAAACACCCCACGGCGAGGTCTGACCGCAGTTTGTCGTTATCACTAAGTTTCGCCAAGCAGTTTTAGAATGGGGTCATTGTTCAGCCTCAGGAGGTCACATGGGCAAAAGGAAAACCCAGGGCCGTATCTGTGCTGACTTCTTCTGGCCAGGGATGGGACAGGAAATAGATAGGCTCGTGCGTTCCTGCAATGTGTGTCGACGTACCACCAATCAGGGACATGTATTTCCTGTGCCGTTTGAATCCACCCCCATAAACTCTGAGTCAGTTGAGAGAGTTTATCCCCAAAAACTCTGAGTCAGTTGAGAGAGAGGGCAGTGGTAATGGGGGTGCAGACCTGATGTCTTGCCCGTTGGCCCCACAGGACATATTATGTCCAGGGCCTGTACATACATATGTACCGTAGGTTAAGGGGGAAGTTTGAGACCCTACAGAAGCAATCCGAGGCTGTGTCTGAATTACCTTGTGGAGCATCTCGAGCTATGGGCCTTTCTGAGGATTCCCAGAGACTGCACATTATCCACATGAGTGTTCACACCACGTTGGGTGTTAAAATTTGACCTGCCCGAGATTGCGTAAGGATTCTCAGCTTGCCAATATTAATCGTAAGTGTAGAGTTAGGTTAAACGAGTAAACTACAAGGGTCCTTCGAGATTCTGTCCTGGGACCACATTTCCTGGTTAATAATAATGTAGGTTTAACCAGTCAACTACAAGGGTCCTTTGAGATTCTGTCCTGGGACTACGTTTCCTGGTTAATAAGGTATCCAATAAGAAAATAATGGCGACCTCGAATGTACAAAGCTTTGGCTGTCACTTAAAATTTTCGGCTAGGACGTACACTCAACCCCCTGCTATCGCGTGTTCAGCTATTGTGGTTATCTGCTATCGTGCACACATCAAATGAACAACCATACATGCTATCAGGCACCCCAAGACCGCTATCACGCACTGAGTTTGAAGAGCCTGGGTTGTGAACACCACACCGGATTGATGCAACTCATCCCCAACCGCCCCACCACTTCAGTTGAATGCGCTTTAGCTCTCTGCCGACAGTGAAAGAGGAATTCCTTACACTTTTTTTTTATGTGTGAGATAATGGCTGACAGACCGCACAAAAAAAAACACCCACCATCGCTGACAATACCACGGGCATTTGGAATTCATCTGGATGGATTCCTGCCAATACGATGGGCAAAACAGTGTGACCAAAAGCCAGACGATTCGACAGAGAATATATCATACTATGGCATTGAACATTTAGCCTAACACTGAATACTTATTATTATTTTAGAATAAATATCAATCGTTTTGAAACCATTACAGTTAATATTTCCTATACCGAGAAAACTGTCATGTTGATGGAGTAATCACATGTTTACAACTGAGATGGGGCTCTGATAACAGTGTGGGAAGCATGTCCTTTGCAGAGGATACGAGGAACGTGTGTGACAGTGTCCAAATTTTGTTCCACCTAAATCTTGCCTGGCCTTTCCTGATACGAAATACCGTGTGATAGCTGTGGACACTAAAGAAATCATGGAGAAAGCCAAAGAGATCTGGCAGCAACTAAGCCACTCCCAAGCCTCGGAACCCTTCAAACCACCCAAGCCAAAGTTTGATGGCCTCTTTTGTTGTTTATTTATTCATTATAATGTTATTATTAATGAAATAATATTTGATTTCATGTTGGAGGAGAGATTGGCTGGAAATCGTGTAGACATAAGAGTGGTTAAAAGTTGGAAAAATGGGCCACCGAGAAACCAATTAGATATTTTCCCATTGATTGTTAAGTTCAGCTATCGCGAATTCAGCTATCATGCGCATTTCCTGTAACCAATTAGGCGTGATAGCAGGAGGTTGAGTGTACTTGTTGTAGCATATGTAGGCTACTGATTACTAGGCAGTGAAATTGTAATTAATAAAAATTGTTTGTCACACTGACACTTTTGATGCTCCACCTTGATTGATTTCACAGGTGCAGCTGGCAGATGTAGCAGTTTTGTCGTGCAGATCAGCTGATCGTCTCTGCTAAATGCTGCCACCTCTTCTCTTCTGCCTTGTCGTCTCTACTATTGATTTGTATTATATCATTTTACACATACGTACAGTTGCACTACAACTGTCACAACTACACCATGTAATACATACACCACGCTACATAACAATTTGTTGTTACTGTAAATGTAGCAAACTTTTCACTCAGTTTGACCCGAGTACAGGATTTTTCACCATCGTCACAGAGTTTTTCCCTCAAGCTTGCTTCTATTAACCCATACAATCCCGCCGTCGGCATGCTGCCAACAGTACAAAAGTCTCGATTAATCCCAGTGATGTGATGATGCCGACAGCCTAATTCGTGAGCTGTAGCACGTCTCAAACTGCTTTAATCTAGCTTATTTTTTGCTAAGGAGTAGCTTAATGTATTGGCAACACTGTGTCCAACCAGCTGTAGTATTGAGTTTGGTTCTGCGCAGGTGGGTAACATCAGTGTGCCGCCGTCCATCAGAGCGTCAGGATGTCGCGAAAATCACGCCATTTTTCCACCTCATTGAGCTGGAGGAGGCTGTTGAAATTGTCACATGGACCCTTCTGTCCCTTCATTTAGTGATTCTTCAGAAGAGAAAGACCTGGATAACTATTCTGGGGAGGAATATGAGCCAGTGGAGGACACTGAGAAAGGGGAATCCCCCTTTCTCCTCCCGCATTCTCTTCATCCCACCCAGCTGGGTGGGAAAACATTGCTCACAGCTTGGGAAACTGGGCTAAAAACATGACGGACGGCCATCCTGCTCTTATTTCTCCTATAAGGAGTACTTTTTTTTGTTTTTCCTTGATTTATATGTCCTATTGGATTGTCTTAAGCAATAAAAATTTTTTCCGTTTTTGGTCCAGGATTGGATGGGTATAAACTTGCAAAAATACCTGGGATTGTATGGGTTAACATAAATACGAGGTTTTTACGCTCATTGGCAACAATGATTTTCTCCTGTACCAAAATAGTACACACACCACAGTGTGAATCTTGTGTGACTGAGTTAGGATGTATGTATATAAAAAATTTTCAAAAAAAAAAAAAAAGATTTTGATGGGGCATAATGTCACGAATTCATGAGATTGTGTATTCTACAAATCCGTGACATTGTACTTGGGTGAGAAAACCACGAACTCTAGTGGAATTCCCACTGTGTATCACTCAGTTTAACCGTCCTTGTATGCACTTCGATTGGGATAGTTATCCAGAATATTCGTCACTGCTCCAAAAGTGACTGTTTTTATGCATAACATTAGTGTTCCACTGAGTGATTTTATTGCATGTGTATATCGTTCACCCTCTCGTCATTGACAGTTGAAGTTAGGCCATGCCTACTTCCTGTGAACATGGCCATCTCTCACCGCCCTTTCCCAGTTTGGACTCAGTCAGCTTCAAACCGCCACGAGAGTAGGGTCGTTTGTGCCCAGAGTAGAGAGCAGCATCTCCATTGTACAGTGATTTCCGGATCTCTTCACAACAGTGATCGGCGTAGCGGACAAGCACTGAATAGCAGCACCTGGTGTTCAACAGACAGACTCCCAGTCTTTTGTAGCTTCAGCGCCGTTCCCTTCACTGACCAGCATTTCTGTTTGTTTTTCTAGGCTTAATCTGATTAGCTTTTGAATGAGTGAGTGAGTGTATTTCCTTTGATATTTGAATTTCTTAGTCCCCCTGTGACAGTAAATTCCCCCTTTGAATACATTTTAAGATTCATGTAACATAAATTTATTTTATTGTAATCAATAAGTTTACAGTTCTTTTCTTTGAGTTTAATGTAATGTATTAATGGTGCTCCGTTTCTCCACACTGAGCTTAATTTAGTTTGCTACTCCCAGTTAGCACAAACTTCTTATGTTAATCACAACTGGTATTTAGGCCAGTTCTATTGTATCAAAACTTAAGTCCGTTGTGCCAACCAGGAGTTATGCATCAGGAAGAAATTGTTCATTATTATTATTAATTATTGATTGTCAGGGAGAAAAGATCACACTTTTTCAGAGGCTAGCAGTAATAATGATACAGCATCCGTGAGTAGATAGTCTCTGCCGTGTACTGTTCAGAAAGTTTATAAGATTCTCATCTTTAGAGAACTGGCGAAGTAAGCCAGAATAAAGTAAAACTTACTACTTGATTTCACAAGTCCATTCCTTGTCTTTACTTTCGAGCAATATCAGCATTTTTTATTCTAAAATTCTACATCCCCCCGTGACTATACATATATATATATAACCACAAACGAAAATAAGCTTCCACAACACAAATCCGCAAACTCAAAAAATTGCCTTCCACAATCGCAAACGCACAAAATTCTTGAAATTAATAGTTCTGCAAATGTAAAAATGCAAACGCGAACCATGTTCATCCCTTTCATTACCCCGGCATCAGCTTCATTTTATTCTGTAAGAAAGCAAACCATTTTTATCCTTTTCATTACCCCAGCATCAGCTTTAGTTTATTCTGTATGAACGCAAACCATTTTTATCCCTTTCATTACTCCAGCATCAGCTTTAGTTTATTCTGTATGAACGCAAACCATTTTTATCCCTTTCATTACCCCAGCATCAGCTTCATTTTATTCTGTATACCATTAGAGGATTACACTGTGTAACAAACTTAAACCTATTTTTTGTTTATATTGATATTTACGCTATTTCTGATCAGTGTCAATGCGTAGATTCCGAAATATGCTATTTGTTTTTGTGTAAATCTAGAGTTATAGGAATTATGCAACAACATATGTATCGTACAAGGACAGGAACTGCAACTTGTTACCATTTCAAGAATGCTGAAAATGTAAAAGAATTTATATATTTCCGGGTGTATATTATGAATATAAATAGAAAATCAGCAAACAGTAACATCACAAGTAATGCAGGGCACATAGTATCTAGAAATGCACTTTTGATCTTGACTTTCTTCTGTAACTATGATAACACACCTGCACAACAATCCCGAAATGTCATCGCCCATCATCGCTTCGTTCCACCTGTCCTGATATCAATCAGCAGAATGTCCTGGTGGAACCATTCGCCATGCTCCTCACTGACTGCATCCAAGCTACTTTTGAAGAAATCAAGGTGGGAATGCAGAGAGTGCAATTTGATTGACATTCTGCATCTAAGCCAGTGGAATGTACCGATCAGGCCATCGACGAGCTGTGAGGAATCTGGTCTCCTCTGGTTGCCAAGAAAACCTTCCACAACCCCTCTGAAAGCATTCCAAGCATGCTCTTCATCAATGGTCATTTTATCCTGGAGTTCATGACTTGCAAGCATTCTTCAAACTTGCGGCCCAGTGAATATGCCAGTCGTCACCTTAGCCACACTCAACTTGGGAAACATTGATCGGATGTGCAGAAACGCATCGACATCCTTATCAATGGCTTTCACGAATCGTATCACAAGACCAAGTTTTTTTTTGTGTGTGTAGCGGCGGTAGCAATACTTTCTCCCTGGAGATCAGTGGAGCTCTCAGAATATTGCATGAATTTGGTGTGAGACTCTCTCCGAGAGGCCAGTCTTTCCTCACAAAATGTTCTGAATTGCTCTGGCTGTTCCACAAACATAAAAAACATGAGTACTTCGCATTACCGCCTTGCATTCCAAGTAGGAACGAAAACAATTTGAAATCCCCACAAATCTCCCAATTGTGATCTGAGTACTTGATCACTGTCGGACAAATCTTCACATCCTCATAGCCTTCTTTCATTTCCAAAGAATGTGCAAGTGGAATTGATGGGAGTTCACTGCCATTATACAAAAGTATAGCTTTCAGGCTCTTCATGGAACTGCCTATGAAAAGTCGCCATTCTGAGGCCTTCTAATGCACTCCCATGGCTTGGAAAAAAAACCTTAACATCAAAACAATAACACAACAAAGTTTCTTCACAAAATCTGAAGAAGGATGCAAACTTGCCTTGGCGATTCCTATAACTCAACTTGCAACTGGGATCCAACGAGTTCCATTCACTCAGACGTGATGCCAGCAGCTCAGCATTGGACTTGCTTGGACCAAGTAATCCAGTTCTTGCTGATTGGGAGTGTAGAATGTCTCTGGAGCATTCTCCTACATATGATTTATCATCAGTTTCCCCTCCATCATCGACAATGTCCTCATCATCAGCCTTACTTCAGCCATTACATCGGTGCACAGTAACAAGACTGGAAATAAACAATTGCCAGTTGTCGACAAAAACCCATAGATACACAAACAAAACATACACCATTGGAATCAGCATGGAAAACTGAGTCTAAAAAGACTCTCAAAATTGAATGAACAAATTCTTTGTTACACAGTGTTATTACCCGTCCCCACCCAGGAGGGGCTCGGGGACAAGTATTGTTTTCACTCGGTTTGTCTGTCTGTTTGTTTGTCTGTTTGTCTGTTAACAGCTTTACGTGAAAACTGCCAATGCGATTTTGACTAAAACTCCAGGGATGGCAAGCTATGACCTTCTGATTACCTGAATAGAGTTTGGGCCAAATTGGGCCAAGTCCCAAGCTGTAGGCCCAAAAAATGTAAAAAAAAAAATGTTTTTTTCGCCATAACTCTTTTCAAATTCATCATATCGACATGAAACCAAAACCTAAAGATACAGCTTTCAAACCTGCCTCATAACATCAGGGGAGTCCCCCCTCAGTTAGCAGTAGGGAGGTCAGTGTCAGATGGGTCGGGTCTAAAATTTCACATTAGCATAAAATCGTCAATCTTCACCCGATTTACTCCAAATTTGATATGTAAAATCTTTGACTAGATATCCTACTGTGTTTATACGTCAGCACTAAAATGATTGCCAGGGCCGGGTTTACTGTGACTTGGCACCACTTCCTGTATTAAGTTAGGATGATATTTTTCATAATCAAGGGGTTAAAAATCATCTCTAGTTACTCATCTATTACAATTATATCTTTATTCACTCTATTCTAACTATAGGTGACTATAAAGTTTGGACATTGTCTAGAATAATGAATGGGATACATAAAATTATAGTTATAGCAAAACTAAAATGTATATTTCAGTTATTATTAGTAGTATATTTGACTGTCTTTACTACATAACAAGAGTTAATCCTTCACTGTTGTATATGATTTACATTATTACACTTCGCAGCTCACACCTGACAAGTTGATACACCAGTCCACCTCTATTCCTCGGCTCTAACCTCAGTACTCACTCCTTAGTCACAGACTTCCCCAACAACGGAGACAACTCCAACATATAGTATATCTATCTATCTGTCCATCCAACTGTCTATATTGATACCCCATGGGGTAAGGTGGTTATCTGGTAAGGAAAACGGTAAAACTGAGTTCAGTTTCATTTCGTATGTTTCTTGTTTAATCTGTTATTAATCTAGTTAATAATATTTGTTGAGATTGAAATACTGGCACTGGCAATGCTATATGTCTGACAATTTTGGAAGTTAGACCAAAGGTCATATTCTAGGTGGACTGAGATGCTTCGTAGCACATCTTTGCCCTTTTTACCTTGTTATTACGGTAGCTTATATGCTAAAAAAAAGTCTTTCTAGTACTGATGTACTTGACATCAGTAGCATAAGCTATAACATCGAAGAATCTGGAAAATAAAGTGATCTTCAATTAGGCTTTATATTTTTCTTTATTTATTTGGCCATGTGGAGAGGATGGAGGGTGAAAGACTGACGAAGAGAGTGTATGTGAGTGAGGTGGAGGGGGGAAGAGGAAGGGGGAGGCCGAGGATGAGATGGAGGGATGGGGTGGAGAGGTATATGAGAGAGGGAGGTGTGAGTTGGGAGCAGGGCAGTGAAATGGCGGGGGACAGGGCGACTTGGAGGCGATTTGTTTGTGGCCACCCCAAACGGGATTGAGGCGTCTGGCAATAGATAGATAGATAGATAGATTTATAGGGGGAAAAAACATATTTGCTGGCTTATGTCCTTACATTCTTATTTCTTACCCTCTCGCCAGAAAGCACGTTCAGTATATCATTAAGATAAAGTAATGAGGAACCCTCCAGTGTAAAGTAGAATACTACTTGCTATGACGATGTTACGTTTTATTATTCAATCACGAGTACAAATGTTGTCTCCACGTGGCTTATACCCATTTTCATTCCTTTCCTGAGAGCTTGGTATGAAGCCCGTGAACATCAAAAAGAGATGAATCTGATTTTCAGCCGTTCTCTCTCTCTCTCTCTCTCTCTCTCTCTCTCTTCATTTATTTATTTATTTATCGTACATGTGGTAACAGTGCGGGAGTGGCAGCCGACAACTCACCCATACGCCGCCTGCCAAGCTAGGTCACGTGGATGTTTGCAGGCAGATTTGCGTTTGCGGGAGTGCTTCCACAAGTAAAGTGCAAAACCGCAAATTTGGGTAGAGTTTGTTGCAAATGCAAATCCTCAAACGGAATCACACTTTCACAATTGTGGAATTTGCAGTTTGCAGAAGTGCTTGCGAAAGTGCCCAGCTGATATATATATATATATATATATATATATATATATGGAGCCTCTGTGGTACAGTGGTAGAGTGTGCGTTTCGTACACGGGTGAGCCAGGGTTCTTGCCCCGCCAGGGTAATAAACTTTGAGAGTGTTCACGTGGCCACGTACTGCACTGGTGGACACAAGGGGTGCTGTGGTTGAACCAGTGTCGCTTACGATAAAGTATGCGTGCACCCATTCGGCTTGTGCAGGCTGATTACACTTGGTTCACAAAGTACACACACATCCAAACCCACTCCAACAGTACAGTTACACTTACAAGCACTTGTCACCCTAAATGCAATCTCTACCAGACAGCTTAAGCCTCTTGGAGGAGATACATCGGCTGTATTCTCCCGACTTCGGTCGGGATAGGCCAGTCCTGCAGTGGATATATATATATATATATATATATATATATATATATATATATATATATATATATAAAATGAACGTCCAGTCCTGCAAAACTGTTATCGGTGTTTAACAACTCCATCCTACTGACCAGCAAAAAACGAGGCAGAACACATAAATATTCGCAAGTATATATCCAGACGTAAATATCTACATGTGTGCACAGCACACGTATACCATAATAAGTATCCACACGTAAATACATACATGTACGCATCCACACACAAATATCTACACTTAAATACCCAAACGTATATATCTGCACATAAATATCTATCCGTAAATATCTACATGCAAATATCCACAGCTAAGTGTCTGGGAGTAGACTGAAGCACCAGTCGAGCAGGGCAGTACTCACAAAGTGGATGTCAAGCTGATGACAGAGAGAGCTTGAGCTCCTGTTTCATCAGCCCTCAGGACTAGCTCCTGACCATCTCCCTTTGATGAACTTTTTCAGTGTTTCAACAACACAGTGTGTAAGCCAGCATGCTCTCCAATCCAAGTTTTTCTTACTGTCAACACCAAACTACATGCACATTACACACTTCACTTCCTATTCAATATTAGCAAAATAACGTTGCAACATCAATCCTCGGAGTCCCCAGGGTGGGGAACCATAAATGCCACGACCATCTGCCCCTCTCCCGGTGACGACAGAGCGAAATGCTTGGAACCACTGTATGACTCACTTCTTCATTTCTGCAACATTCACGGACTTTACAGTAACTTTCTCTCCACTGAGCACCATCTCTTCTCTAAACCTCAACTTCTCTTCCTAACTGAAACTCAGCTGTCTCAGGTGACTGATAGCAAACCTCTCTCTGTATCCTCCTACTTTCTCTATACTCATTTGAAAGCCAAAGTTGGCTGTTGTGCATATGTATGCAACGATATATCTTGCTCGTGTTCCTGAACTTGAATCTTCTGATTTCTCTACTCTCTGGCTTCGGCTTTCCTGTCATTCTGTGACTAAATATAGCTGTGCTGTTTACTTATCCCCTGCTTCTACTTACTATAAATAATTGTTTGACTATCTTCCTTCTAAGACAGAACACATTCTATCCATTTCTCCTTTCTCTGAAATCTCCATTCTAAGATATTTCAATTTTCACCACCACCTTTGGCTCTCCTCTCCTTTCACTGATCCACCTGGTGAACAAGCCTACATCTTTTCTACCCTTAATGACCTAGGGAATTGTACAGCACCCTACCCGTGTCCCTGACTGCCTTGGAGAGGGTTCCAACATACTTGTCCTCTTCCTTACAACTAATCCTTCTGCTTATGCTTTTAACCCGCCCCATCCCGACCACTTTTCCACCACTGACTCCCCCCAATCCCGACCATTTTAGGATTTTTTTTTTTTTTGGCTCAAACCTTTGCTTTTGGTGAGAAACATCGAAAATTCATAGAGAAATCGCTCACCTGAGGTTTAAAATACTCATTACAGGTAGGAGTGCCTCCTTACCTTACTGGGTTTTCTATCAGGCTGGCACCAAAGAAAACGAGTTCTATGGGAGGATAACTATTTCACACCACTCATAAACGGTATTTATTTATTTACTGTTAAGAATTTATATGTAGTACAAGAGTATATTGGTTTTCAAGCAGTAATATAGGCATTATAAGCATTGTTTCACTCACTAATACCTGACCTTTTTTTGCCACATTACCTGATCATCATTTCTAACTGTTTCTTCCTCTAATGCTATGTAAAGTTTGTCCTCCACATTGTCATTGATTGGGGAATCACCCTGGCCCTGAATTTCGTACCGTGACATGACATGGCTATACTGGCCAGGTCACTGACAACAGGTGAATTGCTGAGACAATGGCATGCAGGGGGGGGGAGGAGGTCATGCTGGGTAAGGCATTGTCCCTGCCTGGCATCTTGTTGAGGAAGGTGTCACGTGTATACGTACCAAAAATGACTCACGAAAATTGAAAATTGTGCAAATTAGGGACCTTGCAATTTTTTCACGTTTATGTACGTCGATGGGATTGGCAGTGACAAAACGTGTGGACGTAAAAGAACGTCGATGGGACGCCGCGGGTTAATCTTTTCTCTCAATTGGGCTCCTCCAATCACAACCCTATCACCTTAACCTGTCCTATCGTTCCAGTACAGCCTGTGGATCCTCCAAAGAAACGTTGGTTGTGGCACTTTGGAGCCACTGATTGGGAGGCCCTTAGGCAATACATCTTTGATTTTCCCTGGAATGATTATTGCTTCCATGGCCATGAACCACCTGAATGTGCCCTGTGCATTACAGTGGTTATTCTGTCTAGAATGGAAGTACACATTCCTTTCGAATACCTTTTGACTAATGCAAAAATTATATATATATGTATATATACTGTATACACGTACGGTTTAACCCCTTACCCACTGGCCATCACTATTGTGACGCTTGTTATGTAAGTACCATACCGCGGGGCGTCACTTCTGTGATCCAGGGATTTTTTAAATCACACGGGCTTTGAAGTGCAGTATTGTATCATCTATCAGTACTGCCAGTGTGTAGCTATAGGCAGCACTACTAATACCACTAGTACTCACATCCAGTGTTACCAGTTTAGCCAGTTTTCTGTGTTTGCCTCGCCTCCCCACCTCCTCTCCCTTACCCCCTCCCCTGCCTAGCTACAGCATGGCCGTGCAACACAACTCCAGGCCGGTTTTTTCCATTTGCTTTTTTCGTTGAAATGTGCCCTATGCCCTATTCTCATAATATATATATAAAAAAGGGAATATCCTAACTGATACTGCCATTGGCCATAAAGAAGCTAATTTATCACCTGGCAACACACCACGTGCAGTTGGTTGCTAATTTTCCCTGTTCATTACCCATTGAAATGTCCCTTATGACCTATTCTCATACTAAAAAATATGTATATAAAAGGGGAAAAGGCTAAGTGATACTTCCATTGACCTGGGAGTAGTAAGTCAGAGCGCTGCTACCCTCGCGGGAGGGGCATGGTGTGGTCCAGCCATCCCTGTGGGTAAGGGATTAATCACGCTTGTTCTAATGCTGTCCACAACAAGAAGGCCTAGAAAAGTTACCGAAGCCAAGTCACTCCTGAATCTCATCTCTTTTATGTTTCTGATCGGAATCATGCTAAATCTGTTCTTCACTCTGGTAAAAATAATTTCACCTGTACTAAATGCTCTGAACTCTCCAACTCGATTTCTTCCTGCTCCTTCTGGCACCTTGCCGAAACCTTTTCTAACAACTTTACCTTATCATCCTTCCCTCTTCTTTTCCATCCTGATGGCTCTATGGCTATTTCTTTCTCTGACAAACAAGAACTCTTTGCTCTGACTTTATCCTCCAATTCCATCTTAGATGATTCCGGCGCTGTCCCTCCATCACTTCCCCCCTCTGACTTCCTAATGGCTGACATTAAAATTTCTTCAACTGATGTATTTCCTGCCATCACTGGTCTCAATACTATGAAGGCATATGGGCCTGATGGGGTCCCTCCTGTTGTCCTCAAGAACTCTGCTTTTGTCCTTACACCATGCCAAGGTAAACTCTTTCACCTTTGTCTATCAACTTGTACCTTTCCTTCTTGCTGGGAATTTGCTCTCATTCAGCCTGTCCCAAAGAAGGATGACCATTCATAACTCTCCAACTATCGCCTAATTGCTTTAACATCCTGTAATTCAAAAGTTTTTGAGTCTATTCTTAACAAGAAAAAGCAAATTAAAGCATCTTTCTTATCACAACCTTTTTTCCGATCGTCAGTGTGGGTTGCTCCAGGGACGCTCCACTGGAGATCTCACCTATCTTTCAGACTCCTGGTCATCCTCCTTTCGGGACTTTGGCGAAAGCTTTGCCATTGCACTTGACATCTCAAAGGGTTTCATTTGAGTCTGGCATAAATCTTTAATTCCCAATCTGCCCTCTTACGGTTTCTGTCCTTCTATCTGTGCCTTTATCTCTCACTTCCTTTCTTGTCATTCTATAGCTGCTGCTGTAGACGGCCAGCGTTCTTCTCCTAGATCTGTCAATGGTGGTGTTCCTCTAGGCTCTGTCCTATCACCAACTCTCTCTCTTTTGTTCATCAATGACCTTCTAAGCTGTACAAATTTAACCCTATCCACTCAAACACTGATGTCTCCATCATTCATCTTACCATTCACATCCCACAATGTTCATCTCGGCAGTTACTTCAACAAACAAGGACTGAGGCTATGGCACACCTAATGTCTGACATGGCTCAAATATCTGATTGGGGAAAAAGTAATCTTGCTTTTAATGCATCAAAAACTCAGTTCTTATATCTATCAGCCTGACAAAATCTTCCACAGGAGTACCCTCTAATTTCTAACAATATCCAGCTTAATCCTGCACCATCTTTAAACATACTTGGGATTTCATTCTTTTCAGGATTTATCTTGCAAAGAACATATTACCTATCTCGTAAAATCTGCTTCCAAGAGATCAGGTGTGCTAGGCCGACTCCGTGTCTTCTTTACTCCTTCACAGTTGCTAACTTTATACACGGGTTTAATTCGTCCCTGTGTAGAGTACAGCTCTCATGTGTGGGGAGGTTCCCCACATACAGCCCTTCTGAATAGGGTGAAGTCAATGTCTTTTCATCTCAATCTCCTCCTCTTACTAGCTCCCTTTAATCTCTATACCTTCACCGTACTGTTGCATCTACATCTCTTTTCTATCGCTACTTCAATGGTCACTGTTTGTCTGAACTGTCTGCTTGCATCCCTTCTCTACTACGGCAGGTGCATAGCACCCGTTTAGGAACAAACTCTCATCCCTTTCCTTTCCAGTTCTCTAGTGCATGAGTTAACCGTTACTCCCAGTCCTTCATGTATGCAACTGGTCGACTCTGGAACTTCTTCCCTCTGTCTGTATTTCCTACTACCAATGATCACCAGTCTTTCAAAAGCAGTGCGTCCAGGCATCTCGAAATGAACAGTTCTTGAATTTAGCTCTCTTATCTCGTTTTTGTTTTTCTTGGAGGGAATAATTTACAGGCTCCTCGCCTTTGGTTCCTTCTTCCTTGCATAAAAAATAAATAAATTCCTCCAGAAATAACCTCCCATAAAAAATCAATACATAAATATCCATACATAAAATTCCATCCATAAATATATATATATATATATATATATATATATATATATATATATATATATATATATATATATATATATATATATATATATATATATATATATATATATATATAGCCCGACGCCCTAATCCCGCAAAGAGTGGCTGCAGACAAAACGCCTCCAAGTCGCTCTGTCACCCACCATTTGACTACCCTCCCCCAAGTCACTCCCCCTCCCTCATATACCTCTCAACTCCATCCCTCCACCTCATCCTCGATCTACCCCTCCCTCTCCCTCCCTCCACCTCATCTACATACACCCTCTTAGTCAGTCGTTCATTCTCCATTCTCTCCACATGCCCAAACCACCTCAGTGTATTTCTCCTAATCTTCTCAACCACATCCACATCCACCCCACAACGTTTCTTCACTTCTTCATTCGTCATCCTGTCCTTCCATGTCACTCCACATGCTCGTCTCAAGTAACTCATTTCCACTGCTCTCACTCTTGACTTGTTCCCCTCTTGCAAGGTCCACGCCTCGCTTACATACGTCAGGGTAGGGATCACAATACTATCATGCAGTGACTTCTTAACTTCCATACTCACCTCCCTATTTCTCATCACTGCTTTCGGTGAACCAACAATCTTCCTTCCCTGCTGTACCCTTTCACGCACTTCATCCCCCAAAGTTCCATCCTTATTCATCACACTACCCAAGTACTTGAATGCACTCACATTCTCCATATCCTCACCATCCAACCTCACTGTACATTCTGTGACTTCATTCCTCTCAAACACCATAACTTTACTTTTGTTTACATTAACTTTCAACTTCCTTCTCCTACACACTGTCCCAAATTCATTCACCAAACCTTGCAACTCCCATTCATCTTCACTCAACATTACTGTATCATCAGCAAACAGCAACACCGGAATCTTCCAAATCTCACCCTCATTCATTAGAGCCACCCCCACATCCACTGCCCTACCTTGCACCTCCTGTACAACCCCATCCATGTATATATTAAACAGCCATGAAGACATCACACAACCTGTTTCAGTCCTACATTGAGATGAAAGAACTCACTCAGCTCACCATCCACTCGCACCGTAGCCCTAGCTCCTTCGTACATACTCTTCACAGCACTCAACAATCTCCCCTCCACTCCATATATTCTAATTACCTTCCACATACCTGACCTATCTATTCTGTCATAAGCTTCCTCCAAGTCCATGAAGGCAGCATACATTTCTTTCCCTTCTCTAGATACTTCTCCACTAAACATCTTAGAATAAATATCTGATCTACACACCTTTTTCCCTTCCTAAATCCCCCTTGTTCTTCTCCAACTAGCTCCTCTGTCATATGCCTAACCCTATCAATGAGTATTCTACCATATATTTTACCATTCACACTAAGAAGGCAAATACCCCTATGGTTACCACATACTTCTCTCTCCCCTTTTCCTTTGTATAAAGGAACAATTATACCTGATTTCCAGTCCTCTGGAACCTTTCCCTCTTCCCAAGCCAATCTACACAACTTCCATATCCACTCAGAACAGTCTCACCCCCATACCTCAGCATTTCACCACACACTCCGTCAATTCCTGGGGCCTTTCCCAGCTTGATCTTCTTCATTGCTTCCACTACTTCCGCCCTACTGATCTCTTCCTCCCTCCTCTCATCTCTTCTTCTCCCAGCCATTCCCCAACCACTTATACTCACACTGCTCTCACTTTCAACATTCAACAAATCCTCAAAGTGCTCCTTCCATCTCCTCAATTTCTCTCTCTTCTCCACCAACAATCTATTATTCATATCTTTCACTCCCCTATTATTTTCCCTTACACACTGCCTTACTTTCTTTACCTCCTTCCAAAACAATTTCTTACTCTCCCTCCATTTCATACTCAGATTCCTCCCAAACTCTTCATCCACTTTCTTCTTACTCTCCTTCACCAGTCTCTTCACCTCCCTTCTCATGCTTACATATACCTCTCTCTTCTCTCTCTCATCTTCTCCCCTACCTCTGCTCGCTAACCATTCACTATATGCCTTCTTCTTTTGTTCCACAACTCGTTTCACCTCATCATTCCACCATGCTGTCCCTTGCACACCCTTGCATCTCCTCCTCACTCCACAAACCACCTCACACGCAGCGCCTATCTCTTCTGTGAATATCTTACATACATCTTCCACCCCTTCCATCTGCTCTAGCTCATACCTTCCCAATCTTTCTTCCACTATGCTCTTATACTCTGCCATTTTCTCACTCTCTTGCAATTTCTCCACTCTTGTCAGAGGAGCTGTTTCCTCCTGTCTTCCCCTTCGTCTCTTCAACCATTTTCTTTGCAGCTTTACCTTGGCCATCACAAAGTGATGGTCAGAGACTCCATTCCCCCACCCTCTCCACACTCTTGGATCCAACACTTGTCTTCTCATTCGCTCATCCACACACACATAGTCTATCATTGCCTTTCTTTCAACAAGCTCACCATCCATCCTCCTCATTACTCTCCATGTATACCGGTGGATCATCTTATGGCAAAAGTAGGTGTTGGCTATTGCCAACCCTTTACCAGCACAGACGTCCACCAAAGCACTACCATTCCTATCTACTTCAGCTGGCACACCCCACTGACCAACCACTCCATCCACTCGTCCATTCCCAACTTTGCCATTCATGTCTCCAATCAAAAACACTCTCTCGCTCCTCTCAGATCTGTCCATACATGCTTCTACTCTTGGCCAAAACTCATCTTTCACTCTTGCCACTCGGTCCTCTGTCGGAGCATACACACATACAATCACCCACGCTTGTATACCTACTTTCATCCTCACCCATACAGTCCTTGCACCCACTGTTCCATACTCTCTTATATTCTCCTTCCACTTCTTGCTTATCATCAGACATACTCCCACTCTTGCCCTCTCATTCTCATTAACTCCCGCACATATACCTAAACCATATTCCCATTCTCTCACCCTTTCACCTTTCCATTTAGTTTCAGTCAATCCACAGATATCCACTCTTGCATCCTCAAGCACCTGAACAATCTCTCTCTTTTTCACTTCATCATTCACTCCTCTCACATTCCAAGTTCCCACCCTAAGACTGTCCTTTGTCCGGTCCATAGTCGTCAACGCATGGTCCGTCCGGGTCCGAGGCGCTTTATTCGCTTGTTTAGTTCGCTCTTTTTATGGAGTGGGGCACTAACCCACCACCAACCCTTTTAGTCGCCTCGTATGACAAGCAGGGATACTGGATATTTACCCCTACCCCCAGGGGGGGGGGTAAATATCCACCCGGAAGAATCTGCACATCAATATCTAAACGCAATTATCCACCTGTAGATATCTACACATCAATATTTATACGTAATTATCATCATCGTATGAAGCAAAAATAAATATCCATTGTAAATACCAACTGGCAAATAACCACAAGCTAATATCAGTACCTAAATATCCCCACGTTAACAAACATTCAATTGTAACCAATACTACTGGGTGCTACAAATACAAAAAGATAAATAAAAAAACAAATCAAATAACAACATCAGGACCACACCTGGATTAGGACTACACAGATTTTTTTTTCCCCAGTATGACAATTTTCTCAGCATGACATTTTTCCCAAATTGACCTACTTACTCCAATGTGAAACTGAACAGTATGACGAATTTTCACTAATAAAAGACTTTCCTAAGATGACATACTTTCCCCAGTGTCAGTGTTTAGATTCGGGAGTGTCTCTAGGGGTGGCCCTCTACCCCTGAATGTCACTAACATTTTTTTGTCAACGAGGTGCTTCACTCCCGTGGACTTCAGCGTCTTTAGTAAAGCCTCATATGAGGATCCTGAAGCTCCTACATTTATGTAGTGGTCCTGCATCTATGTAGTACTTTTGTACTTCTTCTCGTACCATATATATATTCCCCAACATGACAAACTCTTCATGCAACAAACTTTACCTGTTATCCTGTTCCACCCATTTGTAAACTGCTTATATTTTATTCTGACAACAGCCAGACGATTCTCTTCCGTTAACCAGCAGACGATTTTATTTTGACAACCGACATGATTTTAACCAGCTACAGGAAATCCTTGGGATGAACAGAATATGACTAGATTTTTGTGCCAAAAAAACTTCTGCCATTCACCGAAACGGAAATCAATGACTGCAAAACTTACTAGTTCGTAAAAAAAAAAAAAACAACAACAACGAAAAAAATACTTTCCGAGATTGAAGGCTTATGAAGATTAGGCAAGTGTGCGGTGTGGCCCCATGACCCGACATGGATATTGGGCGTGATGAGGTGGCTGGTGGTAAGATGATTGTAGGGGTGTGGAAATGGAGTGGTGAAGTGGTGGTAGTGGTGGTGGTGTGGTAGTGTGGTGGAACAAGTAGCATAGTAGAAGTGATACAGGCTTACAATGTTTATGTGGTTAGGTTATGGAGTGATGAGGAGTGGTCGTAGCTGTGACGATGACGGTAGTGGTGAGGTTGTGATGAAGGAATTGTGGTTGTAGTGTGACGGTGGTAGTGGTGTGAGTATGATGACAGTAGTGTGGTTCTGTTATGATTAGATTAGGATGATGGTGCTGTGGTGTAATGAAATGGCAGAGATGAAACATGAGTATGGAGCGGTGGTAGTGGTGGTGATAGTGGTGGTGGTGTTGGTTGTAGTGGTGAGATGGTATAGCTGTGAGGTGGAGGGGGCAGATAATGGGGACTTTGGTTATTGTGACAGTGATGAAGTAGTAGTGGTGGCGATAACTGGATGGCATAAATGAGTGACGACAAAGATATGAAGATAAAGTCGATGTGAAATGGCTGATGTTGTGTGGTGATTGCTGTGGAGCTGTGCCGGTGTGCACGTTACGCGGCTGGTTCTCTCTCTCTCTTTCTGTTGCTTCTGGTTCTTTTCCGCTCCTCTTCCCCTCCTGCCTGTTTTACATTTATTTTTCCTGCCATATATGCCCTAACCGATTTCCACTTCATCCTCTCTCTCTCTCTCTCTCTCTCTTTCTCGTCATTTTTCCACTCCTCATCCCTGTCACCTAGCATCTCTTTTCACCATTTCACTTACCATTCTTCCTCTCCAACTCACTTTTTACTCCGGCTTAGTTAACCCGTCTCAGCTCCCCTCCCCTTCCACCTCCATATCTCACTTGCCCTTCATTCCCCTTTATTAGGCTCACAAATCCACTCCCCTCCACCCTAACTACATCACTCACTGCAGGTGTCCTTAAATGTATATTATTATTCATACGTAATTTTCCTCTACTCCTCATATCACTTCGCCTCCAGCTTCCTTACATAATTTCTCTTGTCCACTTCCATGAACCTCAAATTTCGCAAACTTTTTCGGTCTGTAATCCCCCGTCTAAATACAAAACACTTGTGCCTCTTCCCCCGGCACATTTACAATATCCATGCCGCCCCGCACTTATGCAATATCTGTGGTCGCTACCTTTGAAGATGCAAACAGAATTAATTGAAGGAGCATGTTTTGTATGGGATTATAACAACTCCAGCGATTAAAAATATGCACATACAGCAACACACAAAAACTGAACTGATAACTTGGTGGTACGGTTGAAATCGCATTTTTGCTGTTATGTGGGGGATAAACAAAATGCAAAAGTGATCATCTTCCATCTGAAATCGATTATGCCTTTTATTTTTTATGCTAAAAGGTTTGAAAAAACAGTTTCGCAATGAAATGTAGACGAAACTGAGAGAAACACATAGAGAGACAATTTGCAGACACCAAGGCAGTGTCCCATTCCAAAGCCAAACTCCATTAAGCTCTTCCGTTAGAAAATGTGTATGGCAAATGAGATGCTTCAACGTCCGAGTAACTGACCATGCACTGTCTCTATTACCTCCGGGAAATAATCATAAAAATTTACCATCAGTGACTTCAGATACTTAGATTACCCCATGGACCCCTGAAAATGCATCATGGCCCCCAGGAGGCCATGCCTCCCAATTTCGAGAGACACGGACTTAACCTCTCTCACGTCTCTTATCCTCCACTTTTCTTACCTCACCTCGCATTTTCCTCTCTTCCTTACGACCCTCTCTTGCGTCTCCTCTTCTCCAAATCCCATTCTACTCTGCCCTCCCTACTTTTGCTTTTTTTCATTGCACTTGTGCGCAGCAGGACCCAAATGAATTCACTTCCACTCCCTCCACATCTTTTCTCTACCCCTCCTCTTCTCTCGTAATATTTTGTTTTTCCATAACTCACTTTTAATGTGTCCGACTCTAGGCAAAGGCTTCATGGCCAATTTCTAGGGGACAGTGTGCTATCCCGAGGCCCAGTAGTCCTCCTACACCTCCACATGTAATCACTTCGGCGCTAACACCCACCGTCCATACTGAATACATGCTAGGGCTGTCTCATACAGGACTGCTGTACTGGTATTATCGGGAATACTTTTACAAGTCGGCGGGTCTTCTGGTAGATCAGGAAAGTCTGTTTCCATGAAATTCAAATCCTTAAACTGTTCCCTGCCCCAACCGGATTCGAACCTGGGTCCATTAGGACTGCAGGCCGCCTCTCTACCGATTCAGCCACCGTCTCCCCTGTGACAATATCCTACTCACCCCCTTAACGATTGATTATTTCTCGTCGTACCATTTTTCTCTCCTACTACACTGCTACACTACTCCTTGGTTCACTTCTGTCCTCACCTCACTTCCCTTCAGTCTTCTGCACGTCTCATATTCCCACTCCCCTCACTTCCCCTCTCCTCGCTTCACTTCCCCTCATCCCTAATCCCACCTCCCATGAGCTCACAAAACCATCTTTCCCGCATCTATCCTCAGACCATTCCCCCTCATCTCAAAACCCACCCATCACATCAAAATTCGCAGGTATGTAGTTGGCTGTTTCCCAACCAGGGATTGGCCAACCAGTACTGCAATGTTTGAAACAATTTTCGTACTAGTGTTTTCATGTACTGATTTCTTGGTACTGTGTGTGTGTGTGTGTGTGTGTGTGTGTGTGTGTGTGTGTGTGTGAGAGAGAGAGAGAGAGAGAGAGAGAGAGAGAGAGAGAGAGAGAGAGAGAGAGAGAGAATTGTATCTCAAGAACCTCACTTTACTGACCTCCGTTCCATCTCATACTCTACAACCTTAGTACAGTCTGGCTTTTCCTTTAGCTTATTATCATCTGTTTAAAACTAATTTTATTTTCACATTGCTCTCTCTCTCTCTCTCTCTCTCTCTCGTCCTGGCTTTGCATCATAGTCCCTTATACATTTCTGAAGACACAGAATTTGACAGTTTTATTACCCGGTCCCGCCCCGGAGGGGCTCGGGAACGAGTATTGTTTTCACGCGGTTTGTCTGTTTGTTTGTTTATTTGTTAACAAATTTATGCGAAAACTACAGGTGCAATTTTGACTAAAATTACTGGGATGATGGGTTATGATCTTCTGATCACTTAATTAAATTTTGGGCCAAATTGGGCCAAGGCCTAAGCTGTAGGCCCCAAAAATGTCAAAAATAAAATAAAATAAAAACGGGGACACGTAAAAATCGTTTTTTCGCCATAGCTCCTTTCAAATTCGCCATATCGACATGGAACCAAAACCTAAATGTGCATCTTTCAAATCCGCGTCCTATAACATGCCTATTTATATCAGAGGGGTCGTCCCCCAGTTAGCGGTAGGGGGTCAATGTCAGGTTGGTTGGGCCTAAAATTTCAATTTGGCATAAAATCGTCAATTTCCATCCGATTTACTCCAAATTTGATATGTGACATCTCTGACTAAATATGCTGTTGTGATTATATGTCAGCACTAAAATGACTGCCGGGGACAGGTTTGCTGTGTCTTGAGACCGCTTCTTGTTTAAGTATGAAACACCGCTAGGTTCTGCAGTCTACTAGGTGGAATCCGGAAAGTTATAAGCCGGAAAACGCCATTTTTAGAATGGCCACTATCAGTTCGGAGCCAACGAAGAAGTGCACTGTACATACAGTATTTTGATAGCAACGTAGTAGAGAGATGGTTTGGATTTCTATTGTAGGGTTTTCAGGTACGTTCGATAAAGTGATGGCATCAGAACCAATGTCAGACGTTGCATTAGCACCGGAAAACCAAGTTGGCCGCCAAGCAGTCTGTCAGACATGAATGCATTAATTACTTTCGACTTAAACGGAATAGAAAGATAAGCTTGCTATCTGTGACTAATTATGGTATGAATATGGTACGTTTTGAAGCAGAAAGTGGTAGAATAGCTAATAATAAGGTTAATTACTGTATAATAATATGTTAACTGAAAGAGATCACACACACACACACACACACACACACACACACACACACACACACACACACACACACACACACACACACACACACAGAACATCAATATAAACCCAATTAATACTTGTAACACGGTTATTTGTAGAGTGTTAATACGAAAAAAAAATCACAGAGTTTTCTTTGCATACTAATTAAAGCCTTATTATATAAAACAACAACCTAAGTCGTATTTTTGGGTGAACCAAACTGTTATGTTTCATCCAGACATTGGATGATCAGTAAATAATTACTGTACTGATCTATCTGCACAACCCAATATGTGACCTAATAGATCTGCTACTTATTGTCTTTGTTTTTGACAAAAGGAACACAGTTTTGCCCTGTTTATTTACATGGGCAATGCTCTGTCACTCTTTCCCATGCATTTACATAAAAGAATTCCACGGGGTATTGAATTTAGATTTTTTGCAGGCAAGAGGATGTCGTTACCAATCATCCATCCATAGTTTAATGGATCTGGAGTAGGCACGGGACCTTATGTAAAAGAAATGCTCCCTTGATTTGGCCACGAGTGACAATATATGGAAAGAAGGGCTTCCAGGGGTTTCGGCGTTGAAGGTCGGATATGGCACTAAACTCGAAGTTAGCTGAAGATCTGAGATTCTGTCTTGAACTTTGCACTTGCCCACACACGAACAAGATACTTTTCATCTTTCTGCGTGACCTCTTTAGTCAACTGACCTGACTCTGCAAAACTGGCAAGGAACTTCTGTGAGTCGCTGGAATGAACCGCGTGTTCTGTTCCAATCTGAATGAGAGCATCGTCGCCTATTTCAAGCATCTTCACTTTGGATTTCACTCTGTTCAATTTCATGTTTTGTTTCAGCAAACATACCCCAAAGGTTTCAAATCTGCTATTAGCACTCCAATGTCTACTGACAGTTCCCATTCATTACTTCGTATCTTCAGAACCACTCAGCTGTTACGTGTCTCCGCTCTCAACTCGTTCATTCTTTTATCCATATAAACATAAAACTGTGGTGATACGACAGAACCCCACTTTATTCCAACAACACAAGGTCAACCTTTCACCTAATCCAGCATCCACTCTCAGATGCTTTTGTTCTATTAGATATGATACTGGTAGTACCTGGCACAATGCCTGTGGACCAATAAATAAACTGGTAGTCTAAAGCAACTGGTCCTCCAGTCGTGGACCTGTTTGTCCCTCCTAATAACACAATGGGGTCACACTGATAAAGATTCCCAGCGCACACTCAACGTCCAGAACAAAAACACCCACCGCCATGTGCGATATTTAATAATGGCCTGAACGAGCCAGGGCCCGAACAAAAAGCAATTTGTTATAATTCCAGTACGTCACTTGGTCATGTTTCATCCACCACTAGATAAATGGCCAATTGGGTAAAAGCTTCAGTGGGTATTTATTGGTGGTGATCTGTCTTTGTCAAACCGATGAATAAGTGGGTGGAACAGAATTTAACGGTTAAGTGAGCAGGTGATTGATTTTTCATTGTGGATATAGTTACAGAATGCAGCAGGCGGAAAAAAAAAAAAGAGTAAGGAGTGGAGAAGGATAAACGAAGGAAAGGTGAGGAAAATATTGACACACAACTGACAGCTACACACAGGGAGCAACCATGGTTTCTCGGAGACTAAAGCTTTAAAAACAGATTCTCGTGAGATTGGGAAGCTTTCTACAGTAACACCTCCTCCTTTTTTCATACTACACCTTAATGTTCTACAATATCGTACTCATGCCACTTTTATATCGACACAGATGCATAGGCTATCATAGTGAAGACCATTAATACGTATATGCAAAAATTAACTGGTAAGGGTCAGATGAAAGGTCGACCTATTAACCCATGAAAATACCACAACACAATCATGTCCAACTTAATGACTTAATGAGTAAATAGTTCAGAATTTCTCACCTAAACACACACACACACACAAACACACATACACACAGAGTAAGCCAAGGTTATGCATACATGGCAACACTTATCCCTACCACTAGAAACATAAAGCAACTTACACTTCACAACTGTACTCGATCACATTTCTGAATCACTTCCTACACTTTCTTGACCAAACTTCTCTTAGCAACCACAGGCAAAATATGAAAGGAAGAAAATGGAATGGTGTGGAATGAAGGAAACGAAGGGGAGAACAATGGAAGAATAAGAAGGAAGTGGAGGGGAGGAAGGGAGGAGAAAGGAAAGGGGAGAAGAATGAAAAAACGAGAAAGGAGTGGAAGAAAGGAATGTGATAAAAATGTAGAAGAAGAATGAGGGGAATGGAGTCAGTATCTAACTTCTTAGGATCTTAATTCAGACAGCCAGAGCAATGAATGCGGGAAAAGGGAAATCACCTTGCGACAGATGGGGAAAAGAAAAACTACTCATCACACTACTGTTCACACTTCCTGCTACACTTTCATAGTAGCCTACCACGCCTAATACCACTTTTCATCATAATCTGCTACCGCTATAGTGTGGCTCGAAACACCTTCTACCACATAATTATTACCTGTGACCAGCTGCCCCTTTTACTATAGCCTACCACCAATTTTACCGTAAACCTGCATCTCTTTTACTATAATCTTCTGCCATTATTGAGCTCTACTACCACTTTTACTGTGTTCTACCACCATGTTCACATTGTCTACTACCAGTTTTATCACAGCCTGCTATCACTATTACTATGGCCTACGATCATTTTTCCTATAACCTACAATCGCTTATACTATAAACCTCTACCATATTTACTGAACCCACAACCACATTTACTAAAACCTGCTACCCTGCTTACTGTAGCCTACTACCACTTTTGCTGTAGCCAAATACCATTTTTTCTGTAGCCTAATCACTTTTATCGTGACCTAGTATTTTCCCTTGCCGGCAGTATTGGCAGAAGACAGTGGAATGAGGGAGGGTGAGAGGGATGACAGGGGTGAGGGAGGGGCTGGAAGGGATGGAGTGTAGTGAGGGAGGGGAAGTGGGTGGGATGAGGTGGGGTGAGATGGGGTGATAGGTTGGGTGGGGTGGGGTGCTAGTAATAACACAGTACCGATGGCTGTACAGATTGCCCCAGTGACTGACACTCGAGGTGAGGTGAAGCAACACAGAGTTCACCTCTATTTACCCAGAAGTGCAGCGACGGGTGCTGGTATCATTGGAAAATAGGGCAGATGATAACTATACAAACAATATTATCAACGCACTTTGGAAAATAGGAACGACATGACATCTAATTTCACCATTACCTGAATACATTGCAAAAGAGGGAAGGTGTATCTATTGTTTTGACATTATCTGCACAATGTCCAACAAACAAATAACCAGCATATTTCTTTAACACGTTTACAAAGCTAACATCATTTTTCTCTAGTTCTTACTGCCGCCAGACTAGCTTATTTAGCTTAAAGGACACCTGTTGTATCGAACAGACTATACTCAGTATCAAGTGAGGTTTCCATTACACTGAATATAATAGTCTGCCAGTAACAATGACACTAAAATGTTTATGAGACACTGCAAGCGACTTGGGGAAATTATGACATGGAAAACGAAAAATATATCTTCCATTTATATTCAAATTTTTCTCATTACCTACCAAATAATGCTTATGATACATATTCACCCAAGCCTTCACACCTTAAACATCGGAGAGTACAATACACAGGCTAAAAAATATAAATCTAAGAAAAAATACAAAGATGACAAAAAAGAAAAAAAAAACAATTTGGGACCTCTATTGCTATCTGCAACATTGCCAAAACAAAAGTTACTGGTACTGTTATTGTTAGTATTTCACCAGTCAAAGCCCTTCCTATAAATGCCAACAGACGACAAACCAAACGGCTCTACTAAGGGAGGAAATTCTGAGAAAATATTAGAAAGATAAGAGAAAACATTTGTTAAAACTTTGTCTACCGTTTCGTTTTGCTTCGTTAATAAAGGTTCCAGCATGCTTGCATGCATCGGCGGTGGTCATCCAATGGTGGCTCTCCATGCTGCTCGATCTCTAGCAGCCTCCCTATTCAATCCCTTATCCCTGAGGTTACACAATATGACCTCGTCCCAAGTCTTTTTCGGTCTCCCTCTCGCAACCCTACCCCTAACATTCACACTTCTCACTTTCTGCCCCCATTTGTCATCCCCCATCCCCTCCACATGCCCAAACCATCTCAGTTTACCCCTACTCATCACAACACCAATACACCCAATTCTGCTCCTTCCTCTCAAATCTTCCATTGTAAATATAGCCTCCATAGGCCTGTCATTCAATGATGCACTAAACCTCCAAATAATGACTGTCATTTCTGTAAGTCTGAGCCTACGGCTATCCTCTTCCTTTACTGCCCAGATCTCACTACCATACAGCATTATACTCATAACACATGTAGCATAAAAGATCCCTTAGTACAAAGGAAGAGCCCTCTCAATATCAGGAGAGGTAACAGCTCCCTGAACTTCTTTCAATCAATCCTCACTCTGACCACAGAGCTAGTTCCATCCCCATCTCCAGCACATAACATGTCTCCCATGTAAAAAAAAAAAACTCTTCCACACACACAAAAGACTTACCAGCCAAAGCAAACCTATCATGCCTGACAATCTCCACATTCTCTCCTCGACACACCACACACACGAAGTCAGCATTGTCTCGTATTCTACCTGTAATACCACTACAGTAATCCCTGTACTATCCAGATGCCCACTATCTGGACTCCCCACTTACTGGACATTTTGGGCCCGGGCCTTTTGAACCCCAAACTGGCCAAAAAAAGAGCAAAAAATGAGAAAAATCCGACATTTTTTTCATCTATACTTTGAAATTGGTGCGCAGTGCTGACCAGCTGTGTTTACCCTCGCTGCTTGCTTCCCCCATCTCTGCTGGCCTCCCCAGTTACCACCTAACTACCATCCTGACAAGACACTCGTTCAATGGATGCCGCACGTGCTCGTTTTTGTGAATAAACAGTGGATAAACTGCAATACTTCGCCACTAGACCACATGGGAATTTACAGTGTTGTGCAGTGTTATGAAATTAGAATTCAGAGTGCAAATATTAAGTACATAGTGGAAACCGGCAGTTGAAACTGGCGGTTGAAACTGGCATGGTGCAATCAAGAACAGTATGTGCCTTGTTAAAAAATTAAAACTCATAGTGCAAAGGATTAAGTGCAACACAACACTGGATTACTGTATGTGCTTCAAGAGCATTTTCACCACTGCCAGAGCCTTAGAGGAGGCGGGTTAACCTTCGTAACGAACGGCCACGGACGTGTTGTAAGTACCCTATACACTGCTAAATATTTTCCATACTCACTTCTAATTCCTCATTCTCTGGTTCCTTTTCATTTATTTCACACTTTCTGTCTTTTATTTGTGTAAATTGGGTCTTAAATAGGTGTTATGCATGTCCGGTAGAGAGTTATGCAGGTGGTTTTCTGAGTTAGGCTGGGTTAGGGTCCATAAGTACCAGTCCAGGAGGCAGGGGCTCACTGTCTGGACGGACCCACTTTCTGGACATGCCTTTGGCTCTATTACATCGGATAGTGGAGGGATTACTTGTACATCTCTTATGCATCCACTTATCACAAATACTGCACAAGATGCAATTACATCCCATGCCCTTGCCGCAAACTGGGTATGGCAACTCTCCCTCCTCTTTTATGATACCACCATGAGCCCTAGATATCATCACTTTTGTTTTATCTGTATTTGGAGCTTTTGGGGGGATGCAGTGGCTGAATTGGTAGAGAGGCGGCCTGCAGTTCCAATGGACCCAGGATCGAAGCCCGGCTGGGGCTGGGAACAATTTGAGGATTTGAACTTCATAAAAGCAGACTTTACTGATCTACCAGAAGATCCGCTAACATGTCACAAAAATACCTCCGCAAATATCAGTACACCAGTTCTGTATGAGAGAGCCAGTGGGTGTTAGTGCCGAAGTGGTGGCATGTGGAGGTGTGAAGGAGGACTGTTGGTCCTTGGGATAGGCCCTGAAGCCTTTGCCCAGAGTCGGACACACTAAAAAAAAAATCCTTCACAAGCCCTTGTGCCCCATACCATCTGTCCACTTCCTAAATATTTTCTCTGCCTCCCTTTCATTCTCTGCAGTCAACACCAGAATACCAGCATACTACATCTCACACGGGAGTCCATTTTTGAAGTCGCATGAGAGAGCTTCAAGTACTATGATAATAATAGGCTCAAGAGTGACCCCTGATGCATGCCAACATTCATGGAATATTCATCACTTAAATCTCCATTCACTCTCACGTGGGTGCAAGCACCTACATACATAGTCATAACCACTCCAACCAAGCATTCCTTGATTCCAAGCTTTCTCATTGCCCATTTCACTTCCCTAGGGATTCTGTCAAAGATCTTTTCCAAATTAACAAAAACAAAGTACAGATCTCTTTCTTTCCTATATATTTTCTCTGAAGCTGTTATACAATAAATATGGCATCAATGGTCCCTTCCCCTGACATAAATCCAAACTGCACCTCATCAATATTCACTCTTTCTTTAATCATACCTTCTAGGGCTCCCCCAGCCACCATTATTATCTGGTCCAAAAGTTTTATGCCTCTATAATTTACTCTTTCCAGGGCATCACCCTTCACCTTGTGCACATTTACAATCATGCTCTTTCATTAGTCATCTGGGACAACGCACTCATGTATAATCGTATTTCTCAAATCAGTAACTAACCCCACTCCTTTATCGTCTAAGGCCTTCAGCATTCCAGCAGTCAACCCAAACATGCCTACCGCCTTCCCCAGCTGTATCCTGCCTGTTGCCTTGCTCACAGTAGCAGCGTCAATCAAAGGTCAAGGGCCAAACACTGGATCCACTGACTCCAAACCTTCCCTGGTTCAGTGAAACTCCTCTTTCTGCAACCGTGTTTAATGCTTTCTCCAGGCGTCTTTAATATCCTCCCTTTTCACCAATACCTTTCCTTTATCACTCTTCAAGCACTGCTTACCTGTGTTATCCCTATTTTCCCCCATCATCTCATTTGCCACTTTAAGTATCATATTCTTCCTTTCAACACTATTTAATTTATCCAGTAAAAGTCTCAGAGACTCAGATTTAGCCCTGTATACCTCTTTTCTAGCTGTACACTTGACGGCCAAGTAATCTTTTTTGTTACCAAACCTTTTCCATTTCCAAAAAAGCCTTCTTTTCTCCATAATTTCAGCTTCTACACCCTCATCCCACCACCACGTCACTTTATAGCTTGAGGGCCCCTTATCCACCCACACACTGAATCAGTAACTCTTAGGAGATTGTTCTAAAGAGCTCTACATTGTTATAAAAAAAATTACCTAGGAGTTTCTTAGAATCGTCAGTGTCAACAATTATAATGATGTCTCATCTACTTCATTCTTTTTGCCACAGAGTGACTTCGTTCAGCTTGGAGTAGACCTGACAAGAATGATCCCCAACTATCTTTTCAAAATGACAACACCAACAATGAAGACAACACTTTTCTTCTTACATTAATTTTGTTGGGAATCATCTCCTCCCCATGATTTCTACTTGCTACCAACTACTGTATTCAGCTCTGGGAAGAGTCCATTTAGTGAAAGTATTAAGTTTCCACACACACACACACACACACACACACACACACACACACACACACACACACACACACAAACACACACACACTTAAAGCTGTCCTTCTACTACAGAAGACGATGGCCACTGTACTCATTAGGATGGAGTGCTTCTCAGTGTTAGGTGGCAATGTGTGTGACTGACTTAAGACTGACGTGTGTATGACGTGACCAATTCTGGATTCGCTAACTTTGCAACACAGTTGCCATGTAAAGTCTGGGTTTGCTAGTAGAACTATGTTTTTGTTGTGCCTCTGTTGTCTATGCCCTTCTCCGGCCAGGTTCCAAGCTTCTTTGAATTCAATGGTTCCTTCACTGCAGAGGGCTCGCCAGTGGTTTCAAGTTCTTTTGGTATGATGCTGCATTTCTTCATAGTCCTCCATACATGATCGTTATCTCTCTTCGTCTGTACTCCTGGGCTGCAACATGCCGCAGGGAGTTGACCATACAGAACCTAGCTGGGAAGGAGGTGCTCAGGCGTGCTGAACGTGTTCAAGCCATCAATGCTGTTTTTTAGCCAGCATGGTTGCTATGGTGGTTGACTGCCTGCTGGAGAATTTGTGAGCAAAGGACTTTATCCTCCCATGTGAGTCCTAGGATGTGCTGTAAGCACTGGATATGAAAAGACTCAAGCCGTTTGACGTGATGCTGGTAGGTAGCCTAGTCCAAGGTTCAGCACTATAAGAGGGTGGAGAGGCATACAGCTGTATATACTGATACCTTCGCCTCAATTCTCAAGTTGGTATTTTCAAAAACTCTGGACCTGAGGTGCTCGTAATAGGCTGAGGCATGGTGGATTAGTGCAAGGACTTTTGCATCAACGTTATGTTTATCTGTGAGCACACTTCCAAGGTAGGTATAATTCTCCACCCGTTTTACATTTTTGCGTTGTTTCTCTGAGATATTATTTCTGGTTTATTGTCATTTATTTGGAGCCCCATTCCATGGTATATGTTGGAAATGATGGTGAGAGACTGTTGTAGGGCTTCTGGGATATGTGCAAGGACAGCACAGTCATCTGCCTATTGCAGCTGTGGGAAATGAGCTATTTCAGTCTTTGAGTGTGCATGAAGACGTCTCAGATTAAATAAGTTACCATCTGCATGGAAATGTATTTTCATTCCATCATCAGGGTTCACATGTTGGTGACTTAAGTGGGTGACTGCAGTTAGATAGATGTTGTAAATAACGGGAGCCAGGAGACATCTCTGCTTTACACCCACATCCACATTAAAGAGTTCTGATTTGCCCTCTCCTAAAGACACACAAGCATTCATGTTGTCATGCATACTCTTCAGGATTGTAAGAAATTTGTATGGAATTCCAAATTGAGAGAGCGCTCCATAAAAGTTCTCTGCTGACAGTATCAATGCTTTTGTAAGATCGATGAATGCAATATACAAGACATGGTTCAGCTCATGGCATTTCTCTTGTATCTGTCGGGCAACAAAGATCATATCACAGGTATTTCGTTCCTCTTGAAATCCACATTGTATTTCAGGAAGTGTTGACTCAGTCATATGTTTTGCCCATCTTGATAACATTATCTTGGCTACTGCTTTGCCAGTATTCACAAGGTGGGAGATATCTCTGTTATTGGCACAATTTGAGCAGTCCTCTTTCTTCTTTACTATGGTTGCAGTATCACTTAGATGGAATTTGTTCTTTATTGCAAATAGTCAGTAGGATAATATGGAGGCACTGGTGAAGCAATTGGCCACCCTCTTTGATCTGTTCAAATGGTAATTCTATCAGGGCCAGGGCTTTTGTTATTTTTTATTGATTGGATGACCTGAGCAGTTCCTGCAAGTGCAGGTAAGACATCGAGATCTGTCGCTGGATGAGCGTTTGGGATGTTATCAAGGATATTGTGCACCACTGAGTTACTTCGATTCAGTAAGGTGATGAAGTGTTGTGCCCATCTCTCTAAACTTGCTTGCTTGTCTTTCAGGAACTGTCCTTTGGCTGCTCAAACAGGGTTTATGTTGTGTTTGGTTGGCCCATAGATGGTTTTAATGGATTTGTAGAGCCCATGCTGGTCGTCTTTGCAGCTCTTCTGTTTGCTCAGACCACCATTCGTTCTCCATGTGACATAGTTTTTTCTAGGTTTCACTTCTGAGATTCTGGAAATCAGTTTTTAGGGTCAAGGAGCTAGGATAAGCCAGTCAGTTATGTGCTCTGTTCTTCAGCCCAAGAAAGTCATGTATGTCCTCTGCATTTTCATCAAAGCAGTCTCTATGACGGCTTGTGGAGAAGCCTAGGGTTTCTTCTGCAGTGTTTTGGAACAGTGCCTTAATGTTTGGCCACTCTGTGTCATGGTCTGTTGCACTGTTGTTTTGATTAAGTGGTGGTCATTGATAAAGAGTCTCTATAATAGTGCTGCAGAAGGTGTTACAAGTTTCTACATCCTCTAAACTACTAAAGTTTCCTGGTGGACAGTCCGTGGCGCGGTTGTGGACGTATGACTAGTAGCAGTTAGCCTATGTGCCTATAAGGGTATGGTCTGTTGAGCACTCAGCACCTCTCATAGCATGGGTTGTAAGAACTTCTCTCTGATCTCACTGCCTTACAATGACAGTCAATTACAGTAGGTGCCAATGTCTACACTGTGGGGGTATCCACGTGGTCTTGTATTTATTAAGTTGAAAATGATGTTGATGATGACCAGACTTCTGAGCATAGGGAAAGCCTTCTAAGGTTACTGTTGTTCATGCAACCAACATCATGGCAGCCTGTAATGCCTTACCGAGATGATTATCTTCTACTCTGTAATTAAAATCTCCAAGCAGGATCAGTTTGTCATTAGGTGATACTGAGCGAATGGGAGCATCGAAAGAGTCAAAAAAGGAATCTTTGACGGTGTCATCAGAAGCAAGCATTGGGGCATAGGCACTGATGAGTGTTGCATATTGGCCTTTAGAGAGTGGTATGCACCAAGACATCAGCTTCTCTGATATACCCACTAGTGTTTCTTGGATATTCTGCAGTAGGTTCCTTTGGACTGTAAAATCAATGCCATGGTTTCTTCTTACATTGTCTCGGTATCCCCTCCAGAAACAGGTATACCCTTCTGCATTTATTAAGTTGCCCTCTCCTGAGAGGCGAGTCTCAGACAAGGCAGCAGTGTTGATTTTGTATCTTTTCAGGTCATGGGCAATAAAGGCAGTTCCACAGCGTGGTTATGTGTTCAGTATCAAGAAAAGTTCATACATTCTAAGCAGCAAGAGTCAGAGGGATTCTTCTGATTTTCCGACCTCAGTGTGGGATGCCTTGACAGGAGAGGTTATTTGCCCAGGTGGTGTCGAGATGTTTAGGCTACCTTTTCTAAACCCTTCCCCATCAGGCATAAGCAGTTGGACATTTGTTTCCAGCTGCTTAGTCACACTGGATGCTGCCAAAGGCATGACCTGCTCCTATGCCATCATACCAGCGACCACTGGGTCATTGCCGTCTATGTGCAGAACTCAAGCTAGCAACTTCCAGCCACATCTATGACCTGTCATTGTCACCTTATCCTGTCGTCATAAGTCTTTTGATTTTAATGAAAGGATGAAATAGGCGGTGAGCATAGCAGTGGTATTGCGCAGTGAATGGATCAGAGGCCCTATTGAAAGACAGACTGGACGGCCAATATTTACAGCTGTCCGCTGATTGGTTGGCTGACACGGCGGCATTTTGTTCAAACAGCCTACAGCCCAGGTGTGACTGACTGCAGATTCATCTAAATATACATCTTGTCACTTGGTGTGATACACGATTGGTTGATCACTAATATGTCACAATAATTGGGGTATATTTCATTAATTTGAGCTACTGAAGCTTTCAGTTTTAATCTTCATCTCTACATATGGATATTACTTCAAGGTTCAGGTAAACATCAATAATCGCTGAATTATAATTCTCACAAACCAAACTGTTAGTAACCACAAAATGGGTGATGATGTGTTCATTTACTGTGGCTTTTTTGCCCTTATTAATGGTTTGATTGTGCTGCATTTGCATGAAATAACACTGATGGACCCTCTATGCAACTTTTCCGACTCCCTTGTGGTCCACCAAGAAGGAAATTATGGGATATTAACCCTTTGGTGTTGATGGGTGCAATGCAAATTTTATGCAATCATTACAATTTAATGCAAGCTGTGTCTGTGCACATTTCAACTGCTCGTTACCATTCAACGCCGGTTGTGCCAAATGAAATGGCCTCTGATTTTTGGTTATGGAATGATTTTGCATCCATTTCTGGGCGAGAACAAAGCACTACTTGCATCCCCATGTATCCATCCGCTGCCCTTAATCCAATCCGTAACAAGTATCGTCCCAATGTCCCAGTCACTGTGCTATGAGCCCTGCTCGAACGTAAGATAATTTCCTTTTGCACTCTGTAAAATCAGCCCTAACTGACCTACAGTAATTCTTTATACACCAAAATATAGCCAAATAAATTCCCTATAACTTTTCCTCTGCAACATTTACCATAAAAATTATATTTCTATGAGAAAAACTGAAAAAAAAAAATGAAATAAGGCATTATTTACATTTGGCTGATCTTTTTTACAACACCATAAGCAAGTACATTTATTCAGGAATATGGTGGGAAAAAATTACGATTATATCGAAGCATAAATAAGGGTGTGAGGATAAATTGTTTATGAACTATCGATTGCACAGGAATAGTGCAGTGACAGGGGGTTCTCTCAGTATGTAGCCTTGGGTGCCCAGGACTGTGTCCCAAGTACTCGCTCACGGTTGGACACAGCCTGCGTCAATTGGTAATGAGGGTTATGGTGAAGACAGCAAGCTCGTCTGCGAGTGAGGATCGTCTGCTTTCCTAGGCAAGTATTATTTATTTTACATGTATTTGGCCCACATCCACAGAGGGGAGGTAAGCCTAGATAATATCCCGATGAAAACCACAATTACGGACAAAAAAAAGAACAACACTCTTTAACTTCAACCAAAACTCCATCAAACTTGAAAACCATGGCAAAATAAGTAAACACTGCTGGTGTTAATCGATCTAGCAAAACTCATCTCAGATCTTTGTATGCTTAAAAAAGTAGCCTACCTGATACATAAAGGTAAATCTAATTTTTAAACAGCTTTACTTACTAAGAAAGCACCTCTTGTGCAAACATAGCATAATAGATGTTCAAAATGCCCCATAAAATATGAAAAGTAGTTAAGTGGCCTGGTGTTATCTAGCAGCGATCACTGATCCTTATACGTACTTGAATGATGCCCAGCAAACATCCAATCGCAGAACCAACTTGCCAGCTGTCCAGTCTCAATATCTATAGAGTCTCTAGAATGGATTTTGTGTGATGGTGAGAGTGTGAGGTTCTTACCACAAAGTGACTTGGCTCTTAACAGCCTGTGATTATTGCATGAAGATTCATGACGAACACCCACTAAGCTGGGTTGCAGGAGCCTGCGGGAACTATGTCTGTCACACCCCGCCTTCTGTGGGACTCCACTCACAAATTTTTCGTTCGGGGTTTACTCCCCTAGCCTTGGCCCAACCAAGGCCAATCCACAAGGCAATGGAACTGGGAACACTTAGTCTGACCCCTCAATGATGGCCCCGCCCAGCCTGAGTAGTCCCCGTTGGTACAGCCCATCGGATTAACAGGGCACTCAAGCCCCCACCACGGCAAGGTGGTTCCCATGGACGGACGGACGGACAGACAGACAGACACTCACACACTGACGGGTACATCAAAATTTCCATGCCAATGGTTACTTGAGGAGTAAGGAACATTACGTTATTGCTGCCAAGACATTAGCCAAGGCGGCCAGAGAGAAGAGAAAGGGAGTTGAAGAAATGGCGGAAAGTAAAAATAGCTGGGGGGAGAGAAAAGTGAAAATAAGAAGACTGGAAGACAGAGAGAGAGAGAGAGAGAGAGAGAGAGAGAGAGAGAGAGTCTGTGTAGGAGGGAGCGTGAAGAGTCGACTCAGATCAAAACCAAGTGAAGATTGACATATAGGCTAATGAGCAGCCAGACGGGGAGACAGTTACACAAACACGCAATTAAAGATGAAGGACAAGGATACTGGAGAGCGTAAGGCTGTTAAAGGAGAGGCAGGAAGGGCAAATCTAGACTATATTTACATGAAACTGTTGGTGCCTAACCCAACCTGAATACAAGAGCTCTAAGCACAGTTATGTAGTCCGGCTGAACGAACAAGCATTGGCTTGGTAACACATTTCTCTACCAAGTCCCCCTCCCTCTTTATTGTCTCTGATCTAACGAGAATTGTCTTAATAAAAAAAGTCACTACCAAGTTCCTTTTCCCTGTTAATATCTCTGACCTAAAGGAACCTTTTAATGTCTGACCTAAAGGAACCTTTTAATATCTCTGACCTAAAAGAACCTTTTATTACCTCCGACGTAAATATATATATATATATATATATATATATATATATATATATATATATACAGGGTGTCCCATAAGTCTGGACCCATAGGGTTTTCTAATACTTTTTTATTATGTCGCAGGTAACCCATGTCACTGACTAGAGAGGAGAGAGTTCAAGTTATTTTGCTGGTCGGGACCCGCAGTCATCGGGCGGACACTTTGAACAGATTATCGATTGAATTTTTAGACTGTTTTGTAATTTTATTGATTTTTCCCTATGGGTCCAGACTTATGGGACACCCTGTATATATATATATATATATATATATATATATATATATATATATAATCATCATCATCATCATCATCATCAGCCACTACAAGTCCACTGCTGAACAAAGGCCTCCCCCAATCTACTCCATGAATTCCTTGACTGAGCCAATCTTTGCCACATTTTCCCTGCAAATTTCTCTATCTCATCTCTCCACCTCCTGTCGGGCCTTTTTCTGCTACACTTACCATCTCTTGGTGTCCAGTCAGTCAACCTCTTGCTCCATTGATTATCCCTTGTTCTTGCTACATGGCCTGCCCACCTCCATTTCTGTTCTTTTATAACTTCTATAATATCTTTGACTTTAGTCTGCTGTCTCACACAAGTTGATCTTTTCCTGTCTCTTAAAGATATTCCCAACATTGACGTTTCCATTGCTCTCTGAGAACGAATTAATTTATTTTCCATCGATTTTGTCAGTTTCCATGTCTCACAACCATACGTCATAGCTGGAATTATACATTCGTTATATACTTTTCGTTTCATACAAACAGGAAAGCTACTCTTCATAATGTCTCTATGTTTACCGAAAGCTTTCCATCCAATTGTAATGCGTCTTTTTATTTCGTTATCATTATCTTTCGTTAATTTTAGTATTTGTCCCAGGTAATTGTACTCCTCAATTTCAAGAATTTCACCACTTATTCTTATGACGCTCTTTGGTGTTTGAGGATTAAACATTACTTTAGTTTTACTCCGGTTCATCTTTAGCCCTACTTTGAGACTTTCTCTGTTCAGGTCATTTAACATTTCTTGCAATGTCTCTGCTTTTTCTGAGATTAGGACAATGTCATCTGCAAATCTTAAATGGTTTAGCTTTTCTCCATCTATGTTTACTCCTTTGTTTTCCCAATCTAGCTTTCTGAAAATACTTTCTAGGCATGCTATAAATAACTTTGGTGAAATTGTATCTCCCTGACGCACGCCCTTCTCAATCTTAATTTTCTCTGAGTCCTTATGTAATTTAACTGTAGCAGTTCCCTCATTATATATGTTTTCGAGCAGTTTTACAATGTTCTCATTCACTCCTTGTTCTCGCAATGAATTTATAATTGCTATGTGCTCCACTGAGTCGAAAGGCTTTTCGTAATCAACAAAAGCTAAGCACAGTGGTTTATTATATTTTGTAGTTTTCTCAATTAGCTGATTCATTGTGTGCAGATCTGTTCACGAGGTTGGTTTTCCTCCAAATTTGTAGCTATTCTGTTTGTAAGGACTTTAGTGAAAAGTTTGTAAATGACTGATAGCAAGCTAATGGGTCTATAGTTACTAACGTCTTTTGAGTCGCCTTTTTTATAAAGTAGAATAACAATTGCATTACACCATGTTTTGGGAATTTTCTTCTGTTTTATTCATTGGGTAAATAAGTGAGCAAGCCTATTTTGTACTTCTGCTCCTGCATCCAACAGTAAATCTGCTATTATTCCATCTTCTCCAGGAGCCTTCCCTCTTTTCATATTTTTAAGAGAAATATTTACTTCGTCTGGTGTTACCTCAAGTATTTCACTTGTGTCAACAGAAAAGTTAGCTACTGGTACTACTGTCTTTGATGCATACAGTTCTTTGTAAAATTCTTCAACTCTCTTCAGCATCATATCTCTGCATTTAATGGCTTCACCGTTTTTGTCTTATAGTGATGTAATTTGTTGCTTTCCAAGTGCCATTTTATTTCGGACTTGTTTCAGACTTTTTCCCTTTTTGATGGTTTCTTTGATTTGATCCATGTTTCTCTTTCTTTTCTCTTCTCTTTGTCTTTTGTTGATAAGCTTGTTTAATTCCGCTCGTTCTATTTCATCTTTATTTTTACTTTCATTACCTTTCTTTTTTTTTCATAAGCTCAAGTGTCTTCTCTGAATACTTCCCGGCTTTGGTTGTATTAGGTTTTCCTACTACCTCCGCTGATTCTTTTAGCACTTTTGTTAGTCTGTCATTCAGCTCATCAATGTCACATTCAGCATTACTTAGAGCCTGAAGTCTGTTCCTTATTTCCAACTGAAAAGCTGCTTTGTTTTCGCTGACTTTTATTGGGCATATCTTTTTGTCTTTAATCATCTTCTTTCTTTCACTTTTGAAATTGAATCTTGCTGTGCAACCCACCATTCTATGGTCACTTCCAATATTTACTTTGTTGACAACTGTGACATTTGTGATTGTGTTATTCTTATTTGCTATAACGAAGTCGATTTCATTCTTTGTTTCTCCATTTGGGCTTCTCCAGGTCCACTTTCTGCCTGTTCTTTTGTGAAAGAATGTGTTCATTATTCTCATCTTAAACATTTCTGCAAAGTTTACCAACATTTCTCCTCTTTCGTTCCTTTCTCCCACTCCAAATTTTCCCATACATGCGTCTCCATTTTTTGATTTTCCAACTCCCATGAGTATAGTATAGGTGGTCTTTTCTTCTTCCATAATCTGGGAGATGTCATCATAGAATGTTTCAATTTCTTCATCCGAGCTCTGAGAAGTTGGTGCATATACTTGTATCACTTTCAGGGTACCGGTATATTTTTTGCACAGTCTAATTACAACCACTGCTGCTCTGTCAGATGCACTGCTGAATTTAACAATGTTGTCTGCAAGATTTCTGTTAATTAGAAATCCTATACCACTAACTCTTTCATTTTCCCTTCCTCTGTGGTAAAATAGGTGGCCAGTCATTTAGCTGAATTAATTTTTCTTCTTTTCTGTGGGTCTTACTCAAATATACAATATCCCAACTAATGTTTTCCAGTTCAGCAATTAAGTTATCAAGTTTGTAATCTTCAGCGAGGCTTCTTACATTGTATGCATAGATCTTCATGGATTTAAGAGTGTTTAATATCCCAGTCTCTATCTTGTCAACACAGTGCTTACTCGCTTTCGGTGGCACACTGCCCATAAGCACAGGAGGCAGTGCGGTTGAACCTTTAATAGACGATGATCCAACAGGAACGCTCGTCAAATACTTTGCAATATAACTCATGTTTGATTGGGAGGATTGTGGCAAATAATCTCACCTCCCTGCCACATAGTTTCTGGTGAGATGCAATTTTTTCTGCCACCTTATTCGTTATATTTGGTGGAGCCCTATATATCTATAGGGGGTCCCATGGTCCGCGCCGTGTAAGACGGTGGCTTGTGTATCTACAAGGCCTTCCCCTATCCGCCACCCGGGGACACGCCCGGTAGCAGTGGGATCCTGCCCCTGGGTATATATATATATATATATATATATATATATTTCTTCTGACCTGACAAGATCTGGCTTAGTCAATCCTATCACTGTTATGTTCCTCTCCCTTTTATTATAGTATTCTTGTTGCTGCCTCATGACTTATGTTTAGCTTAAGGATGACATCGTGTGCTGAAGGGGTTAGGTAAAGTCTGTTACCTAACAGGATTTAAATATGAAGACATAGTATACTCTTGTTAACACAACGGGCTATAATATACTTAGGAATATTATCTTGTTATTTGTAATATGGTAAAGCACAGGTACATACTTAAGCAATCCTAACTTTTAACATAAAAAATTATAATAATATTGATAAATAAAACAAAAACACAGTAAAAGTGTCTAAGGACAATTTTGGTAAAGAACAACTTCCCACAGCCATTGCCCACTAGAAGCCAGGCTATAAAGGCACCTTGAGGTCAAGGTTACTGATCTTGTTCATGTAATCCTAGGTTATCACCATCTATAAATCCGCAAAGTTTGATGGCTCTAGCTTTTTTTTTCTTTACCCCAGGTGAGGTCAGGGTCATTCATCTTGTGGACTGTCACGTAAGACCATCACAGTCCATAAGTTCACCAAGTTTGGAGGCTCTAGCTTTAATCCTTTGTGGAAAATTTGGTGACATTCGGAATATCCAGAAAAACACACTTTTAACCCAGCTGATCTCACAGAATCATCAACCGATTGGAACTATACTGCCTTCCAGCCTACGATCACTTAAAGGCCATTTTGTAGTATATTTTCAGCTTCCTGCCTTAAGTGGTTCTTGAGATAGCGTGGCTGACCCATTTTTCTGAGCCCCAAATAATATGTGGAGATCCGGTTGACGGATTACCACCATATTTAGCCAGGGAAAGCTGACAGCTGTCCTACTAAGAAGACTAAGTTGGAAGGATATAGGCCAAATGGTCTTTGAAATATCGCAATTTAAAAGTACGTTATAATAATAATAATAAGAAGAAGAAGAAAGAATAATTATAATAATGATGATGATGATGATGATGATAGTACTACTACTACTACTACTACTACTAAAAATAATAATAATAATAATAAAAATAAAAATACGAAAACTTCCCACAGGGATGTTAGAAGTTTTAACAATATTCAGTCCTTAGGTGTCATTCTACGGCGGGGAGAAAAAGAATAACTCAGAAGCTTAGCAAGAATCGGTTCTGAAGTGTGAAAACTAAACGCAGCTACCTACCGAGGAATACTCCTAAAACCCAGTATGGTGCAACAGACGGACCAATAAACACACAAAACTCGTAAAATATCCAACCCGGCTGCTAAAACCCAACGACAAAATCCCCCTAAAACTCCGTTCTTGAAACCTACTAATTTACTCAATTTTCGGGGGCAGGATAAGTTCATTACTCACTCATAGACTACGCATATTTCACCCGAAAGTTCTTGGGTATATTATACATTGTTTTGTTTGCAAGTACAAATAATCATATCTTTTACCCAGTTCATTTACTGGATAGCATTATTACTTATGTCCAGAAAATAATACACAAACTGAAAAAAATCGAAGGGCTTATTTAGCGTCGGAAGGAATATATCAAGCATATTATTACCGCTTTGAACTAAATCGCCAGACAGCCGACAGGCGAAAGAAGGCCTGGGTGGCAATAAAGTGCACTACATTATTTACTCCAGCTCCAAACACTTTAAACACTTCCAGTCTTTTCTAGGCATATGTATTTTAACAGTGAACATAATAATGGTACTCAGTAATCCCACTGGATAAGAGGTATGTTTATCAGCAACTGCCGCAAACTTATGCAAAATAGATTCATGAATTTTCTGTCGCAGTATGTGTAGCTTGTATTTGGATTATGATACATTACTGGATGGTGCTTATCTCGCCTCTGTAATGTTAAAAAATAGTAGCTCTTAAAATCCAATAGTATTTAAAGGGCTTTCTATTATTTAGGAAAAAATAAAAAAAAATCATTACTGCTTACAAAAACGACTGTGAAAACACGACCCTTAAAATAAAATGTTTACAACCCCAATCTCATGCACAAGGGGTTTATAGTCATTATCTGTTAAAACACAACTCATAAAATTTGAACTTCAAAACTCAGTATCATGATGATGAAACCAATACAGAAGCATACCACACATATTACCGTAGAGATTCGTGCATTGGCACAAACCTCCTCAAACTTTTTAAACTCGAATTTGATAACACAACTTATAAAACCAAAACCATTAAAACCAAACTCTTCACCTCCAGTATCATGCCTAGGAAAGCCGAATTTACAGGTCGTCGAACCCAGTTTTTAAAACCTACGTCTTAAAACATAACTTTCCTAAACCAACATCATGCAACAGACTTGACACCCTTTCACTAGCAGGGGAGTCATATGGAGGGGGCAGCGAGGGGCGCTCGCTCCCCCCCCCCCAAGCTTTCTGAGGGGGCCTCCAATTCAACTACAGTTAATGGAAAAAAAAAATAAGGTTAACACCGTGAAATTAAAAATAATTTGTGTTTAGCCTCAATACGCTTTGAGTGAAATATATCTTGTGTGTGTGTGTGTGTGTGTGTGTGTGTGTGTGTGTGTGTGTGTGTGTGTGTGTGTGTGTGTCTGTGTGTGTGTGTGTGTGTGTGTGTGTGTAATAATCACAATAATTTACTAGGTATATTAAAGGATGTCACTGTAAATATGTTCCTAGCCAGCTATTCAGTTAACTTTTTTATCGTCTTCTGGCTATCATTAATAGCTTTTATTCATCAAGAGTTCATTTAGATCAGTGGTTCCCAAAGTGAACGTTGCTCTACTGGTTGAAGAACTGGAAGCTCTACAGGCATCATCATCCTATATAGTGGAAAAAAAAAAAAAAAATATATATATATATATATATATATTTATATATATATATATATATATATAGATATTGTGGTAGGTGGGGACGCTCACCATCCACTCATTCAATGTAGTGCTGCTCTCGGGTGTCTGTCCTGTCCTCTCCTATATCCTTCTTTCCTTCCATCTTCTATTTTTCTTTCCTTCATTCTTTCCCCGTCCTTCTGCCTACGGGTGACTTTACACTCCCTCTTCTGTCTTTCATTCCTTCATTCTTTCCACTCCCTTCTGCCTGTGGGTGACTCTACACTGAGTGACAAGCCAAATTGTTTCCTGTACACCAAGAAACCATTTACTACGCTGGGTGGTAACCATATAACCAAATTTTGGCGCCTGGTGGTTTAATGGGTAAATATTGTGCTCCAATCGGATTGAGCCGGTGAAGGTTTATATCCAAGGGGTGGTTGGGGTTTATTGCTCACGTAATGCCACTCAGGGATGAGTGAGGTTGGTCACTCTTATCTTAAATGTCAGGACCAACTGCCTAGCCCCGGGCTCCTACGCTCCTCATTGAGGAACGTAGGATTGGATGATATATATATATATATATATATATATATATATATATATATATATATATATATATATATATATATATATAGATATATATAGATAGATATATATATATATATATATATATATATATATATATTCAACCAGTAAAGCAACTAACAATACTAACTTAGCCACTACCTCATCCCCTAGTCTAGACCCAAATTTTATTTCTGTTGATGAAGCAGAAGTCACATTAGCTCATACTATTGCACTGAATCAAGATCAAAAAGATACAAAAGACAGTCCATCCACATCACAAACTCCAGCGACTCAAGCAGTTGATATATCTAAGTCCCCCTATGATAAACCCAGTCAACCAAAATTGCCAAGCTACCCATGCAATCAGAATAATGGGAAAATTAGAAGTCCCTAATTTGATATATTTTCTTGGTTAGAATACTCGGTCTGACAAGATGCGTGTTACTGCTCTCCATGTAGACATTTTGCTGGAGCATCTGTTCGTAAGGAGGAAGGATTAGGTAGGACACCGTTTATTGATGTTGGAACAAGGAAATGGAAAGATACCAGTACCTTTCTCAACAACATCAGGCAAGTGAAAGACACATTAATAGTATGATCGCTTGGTCTAATGTCAAGGATATTCAGTCAGGGTCCACTCAGTCTGTAGCATCTTCTTTATCTTCAGCTAGGCTACAAGGAACTGAGACAACAGGGAATATGTAAAGTTACTTTTAAAAGTCACTGCATTACTGGGAAGGCAAGGCCTGTCTTTTCGTGGACATAATGAGGGTGGTGATACATGAAATTCAGGAAATTTTGTAGATATTCTTCACCTAATTACTGAATCAAATCCCTCTCTAAAACAAAAGTTAGATCGACCAGAATGAGTTGATAATCAGTTGTTGGAAGACATATCAAGGACACAATTTGTGCTGAAGTACAAAAAGCCAAGTACTTTTCAGTTATGGTTGATGAAAGGAAAGACTTGTCAAAAATGGAACAGATGGCTATTCTTGTGCGGTACTTTAGTATGGGTATTGTGAAGGAACGTGTCATTGGAACCTATCACATGGAAAAGGATGATTTTTTTTTTTTTTATGCCAGGAAGAAGGAACCAAAGGCCATGAGCCCGCAACAGTTGCCTCCAAGAAAAAAAAACAAAATACAAGAGAGAGCCAAATTCAAGATCCATTCATTCCGAGATGCCTGGACACACTGCGTTTGAAAGACTGGAGATCATAGGCAGCAGGAAATACAGACAGAGGGAGACAGTTCCAGAGTTGACCTGTTGCATAAATGAAGGACTGGGAGTAACGGTTAACTCTTGCATTAGAGAGTTGGACAGAAAAGGGATGAGAGTTTGCTGCTAGACGGGTGCTACGCGCCCGTCGTAAAGGTGGAGGAATGCATGCAGACGGTTCAAAGGAGCAGTGACCAATCCCTTAAAGGCATATCTTCACCATATTGGGATATTGTTTTTGTAAAACATGTGGTACCTTGTCTTCCTTTGAAGATGCTGGCCAGGCCGTCCAGGTATGTGAAGTGTTTGCCTAGGCCTATTGTGTGAAGTAAGTGTGCTCCCTCTTGTTTTCCCATTGTAGGATTTATTTGCGTTTTTAGTCCATCAGACCTATCGTATGCTGTGCAGGACTCACGATTTTAGGACTTAACGTATGCTCTACAAGTATAACTACTATAGGAGTGTGCCACTATTTTTTTGGAAATATATGTGTATGACTGTTTTATTGTTATGTATCTTATGTTATTATATATTATATATATTATTTACATTATATATTATAGAAATACTATATATATACTACATATATTACACTTTATATTATACTTTATGTACTATATTATTTTATTGGTTTTTTCCTATTTTTTTTATATTTTTTTTGCTGATTATAAGTAATATTATATAAAGACTAAGATAAAAGTGGAACAAAAGACTAAAGTGAAGACTAAAGTGAATATAAAGAATATATCAAAGGCAAAGGACAAAGGAAAAGGTCAAGGAAAGACACTGCTGTCAGACATAGAACTAGAGACTCTTGTGAACACCAGTGCATCAAGTGTGACCTCTCAGTGTGTCTCAGCCACAGCTAAACCCTGTGTACCGATTGTGAGGGGATGTAGTTCAGCAAAAGAAAAAAAAACATTGTGTCTTATATTATCGTCATATTATCGTCATATAAAGTATCAGTCCTCATCATTTGGGTCTTAAAATCATAGTTTAGTGTCAAACGAAGTTTACAAAGTCATTAGGGTGTATATACAGGGAACCATAACGTCATAAAAAATTTGTATAGTGAAAATTTCCCTTTTTTTTTTTTTTTTTTTAGCTCTTTTCAGGGTGTCTTCCCACAGTGACCCTCATGAGCCAGAAGTGTGAGCCACTTACAGGATACGGCCACGGGACCTGAGAAGCAGCATATATAATCTCAGATCTTAAATCCTCATACGGGCCGAGTAATTAATTTTTTATTCAGTAACGTCAAAAAAAAAGGCAATTTTGGTGAGGTTCCTTTAGTCACCCATAAAACATTTTTATTTTTCAATAATTACTAAAGTAAGTATATCACAGGAAAGTAGAAGAGTTGTTCTTTCTTTTCATGGCCAGAAACCCAATAAAAATTGATTACAACCATGTGTTTTGATTTTTCGAAAAAGGAGTTGGTTACACTCAACGTATGTCATACAAGACAGGTCCAACAACGTATGCCTTTAAGGGTAGCGATAGAAAAGAGATAAAGATGCAACAGTGCGGCGAAGAGACAGAGGTTGAAGGGAGTCAGTAAGAGGAGGAGAGTTAATGAGACGAAAAGCCTTTGACTCCACCCTATTGGGAAGAGCTGTATGTGGGGAGCCTCCCCACACATGATGCTGCAAGAGTAGCTGATTTTATATTTAAGGAGATAGAACAATCTGGTTTAATTTGGTATAAGTGTGTGGCCCAGTGTTATGATGGTGCTAGTGTAATGAGTGGATGCTCTAGCGGGATTCAAGCAAGACTACGGGATAAAATTCCCCAAGCAGTATAAATACATTGCCCTGCACACAGGCTGAATTTAGTACTGGGCGACTGCATAAAGAATACCACTTGCCTCTCTTCATTTTTTTTCAATTATTAACACACTTTACACATTTATTAAACAGTAACACAGGGAACCAACTTTTCACACAGGCACAGAAAGCAGATCTTCAGGTTTTGACACTAGAAAGAACTACTATTACTAGATGGTCTTACTATTATAGGTCAATATCAAAGGTTAAGTTTCGCTACGGAAGTTTGCTATCAATGCTTCATACAGTTTCAGAGGGTTCTGATTCAGAAGCTGCAGCAGAAGCGAATGGACTGTACAAAAAGTTAGTCTTTCAGGTTCGTAACGGATCTACATATTACTGAACAAGTCCTTAGTGTTACCACTAGTTTGTCAGATCAGCTTCAAGCAAAGGAAGCCTTACTATCTGAAGCTTGCTCTCTCATACAGGCAACTAATAAAGAATTGCAGGTCTTGAGAACGGACGAGGCTTTCTCTGATATTTTTGACAAACCTGAAGATTTTGCTTCAACATATGAGGCAAATACCAACTTGGAAAATTCATATCAGTTGAGCAGACCTAAGTCTAAGAGAATTCAGACGGTATCATCAGGACTAAAGAGCTTCTTAAAAGATTCAGTTCTAAGGAGAAATGAGGTGAATACTTGTATTGCTCCAAAGACTGAAATCAAAAGAACCTATTCTGATAGATTTCTCTCAGAGCTTGATATTCGCTTCACACATAACATGTTCCTAATAGAAGCAAAGAATGCACTTGGCTGCAGTTCCAGAGACTTTCTAGAATATGAGAAGCTCTCTATTATAGTAAAGTCTTACAAAGATATAAACATAGATGAAATTCTTCTAGTTTCCCAAATATCTGTTGCAAAAAGATATTTTCTAAGTAAGAGTGAGCAGCCAAAGAATCTGTTTTAAATATATGAACTCAAACAATTAGATTGTGTGTATTCAGAAATAGTGAAAATTATCAAAATTCTTATCACTCTTCCACTAACTACTTCAGGCAATGAACGACTTTTTTCAGTACTTAGCTAAGTCAAGACATATCTAAGAACCTGAATGAGAAATGATCGCTTAAGTGACTTGCTACTTATGGCCTCAGAAAAGGAACTTGTTAAAAATCTTAACTTTGACACCCTGGTTGATAACTTTGTAAAGCAGAGATCACGGAGATATCCACTGTTGCACTAGTTTATTCATTTTTCAATGCAATAAATACACGTAGTTTAATTTTCAAGTTCCTCCAACGAATTCTGAAATTAATATACTCTTCTTACGTGAGCCTCTTCCAGAGTTACAAGCCATTATTTTATTTCTATCACCTCTTAGTGCAGAGCTTACTTTTTTCACATTACTTTATATGGTTCATGGTATTTTTGTAGCTAGTAAGCTAAAAGCTTTCCATTTTTAATTCAATTACAAGTTTACATCTTTTCATTCTCAGGTTTATATTATTTATCTTTTCATTAGGCTGTAAGAATGAAGTCAGTTTAAGCTTTCACCAATACAAATATTTTAATTGCTATTTGGCCTATTATCCAAGGCCATTAGCATATAATGCAATGATATGTACTTTACCATGCACTTTTAATTACATATTCAACTTCACATAGAAATACTGCCAATGCTAGAATATCCATTAGTGTATCATACAGGAAGTAATCGGTTTAACAAATAATTATATACAGTATATATTTTTGTTTACTGATATAATTCTCTAAATACAGCTTTGCATGTGGCTTCAAAAATGCTCGCTCGCCACCCCACCCATGTGGGGAGACGGGAGTAAGGGGGCCTCCTAAATAGCCTATGCTCCCCCCCCCCCAAGGAAAATTGAAATGACGCCCCTGTTCAGTAGAAGTAAAAAACGAATAGATGATGTAGCACAGATACTGAAAACGCTGACTGTGCCGTCCTCGCAACACAAAGATCGCTTGGCACAGTAGAAGAGGAACGTTAAACATGGACCACCCTGTTCTACTGAGTTTCATATGCCAACCAAATACCACCCTTAAATTAATAGCTTTTACACCCAAATGACCCCCCTCATCGTACACGCCAGGCTAACAGATGCATGTGATGAAAGGGTAGCATTACTCATCGGCATTTTTCGTCATTACGTTGGTGTAGCCTACAGTCCGTCATTACTCTCGTGGAGGGGGGAGGTGTGGAGGGGAGGAGGGAGCCAGAGTTTTAATATTAAAGGCACATCACAGGGGAAGTGAGTGGGTGGCTAGGAAGTGGGTAGAAGGTAATTAGTTTGTGAGGGGTGACAGTACGTAGGGGTAAAGTTATATGATGGTAAATGACAGGTAGGTCGTGCGTGGGTAATTTCTCCAGCAGGGAGTGGTTTACGGCTGAGTGGATGGTTTGTCAGCTAACAAGAACACCGTGCAGATAAATACACCAACTGCTCAGTGAAGATAACTACTTGAACATACTCAGTTGAGTTGCCTGCCCATGTCAGGCATAAGCTGGTTACAGTACATATATACATGTATACATACATACATATATACACTGATAATATGTATATTTATACGTTTTATACTCACTTCAACAAATAGATTGCAAAATGAGCAAGTCTCCTTGAATGCTCCAAAACACACACACACACACACACACACACACACACACACACACACACACACACACACACACACACACACACACACACATAATCAACAAATGGACTGCAAAACGTGCAAGTCTCCTTGAAAGCTACAAAACACACACACACACACACACACACACACACACACACACAAAATCTGTATGCAAAATATGAGTGACATACCAGGGATACTGAGAAATATGATCACAACTCAACATGCGTTGAATCGAAAAGTAATATTCTTGCAGCACGTATGTCTGATGACGCTCTGGAAAAATCAAGAAATAGCTATTCAAAACATGCAAAAGAGAAAAATTTGCAAGAACACCGGATGTCCAAGAAGCCATAAAATTTAGCCCAGTTCTTCGTGAGGCCGTCAAGTGTTTGATTGTGCTCGTAACACCTTGAGGGCAATGCTATGTTAGAGTCAGACATTATGCTATGTTAGAGTTCTTGGACACCCAGTGTGCTTGCAAGTTTTGTATTTTTGCATATTTTGTATTTTTCTTTATTGTTTCCAGAGCGCCATCGGACAAATGTGCCGCATGAATAATTTAGTACGTTTGGATTCAAAGCATGTTGAGGTGTGTTCAAACATATTTCCAATTATCCCTGCTATGTCGTTTATATTTTGCATACAGATTTATTCTTTTTCATTTGTGTGTTTGTGTATGTGTGGGGGGGGGGGGTTGCCTGCGTGTTGGCATGTATGGGGAATTTACTGTTGGTTTGTGATTCAAGTTCATCTTTTCTCTGCTGATTCATATGGTGTTAGGGTTATATTAATGATATGGGTGCTGGAGTACTGGTGTAAGTCCTGGTGTGGTGGTGTTAGGGCAGTGTCCTAACAGCGTCAGTCTCGAATAAGTGCAAGTAGTTTTTGAGTACCGTGACGTCATATAAATGTCTGGTGTTGTGGTGTGATTGGTGATGACCAGATGTGGCTGGTCGTGTAGTGGTATGAATGCTGTGTTAATGGTATTAGAGCAACATTAATTCCAAGTCATCGCAGATGGTTTATGAGTACGGTCGTTTCGTGCGCGTTTCTGGTATTGGGTTCTAGTGATGTCAGTGCTGGTGTGGGGATGTGGCTAATGGCGATATGGTATGGCTGGTGGTGTGGTAGTGTGGCTAGTGGTGTGGTGGTATGGCTAGTGGTGTGGTGGTGTGGTGGTATTAATGGTGTCAGTAGCAAATTCCTAGTTAGTGGAAGTAGTTTATGAATGTGGATATGTAGTGTCAATGTGTGGTGTAGTGATATGGGTGTTGTACACAGGTTTGCGTGTAGTATTGGTGACGTTAGTAATAAATTCAGAGTTAGTGGCGGTGACTTTTTAGAATGGGTGTGAGTGTCTGGTGTAGTAGTATGGGTGGCGGTACAATGTTGTGAGCTTAATGCTAGTGGTAATACAGCAACATAATGTAAGTCCCAAGCCAATGCAAGTGGTTTATGGGTGTGGTTGTGGGTGTGGTGATGAGAGTGTCTGGTGGTGGTGGAGTAAACACACCTGCACCTCCTTGTAAACACTGCTCGAGGGCAGCGTCAACCTTGGTTTTCAAAGTCACTCACAGATAACATCGTCTTACCAACACTGACCTATTTGTGCAGACATGTTTACATATTAAGTCATCACTCTCGTTCTCCTCATCGTCATCGTCATTCTAACCTAATTTCTCAGTGATACATACGATGGATGGAATAATAAAAGAAAATAGGAAGTGCATAAGCCAAATTAGGGATGGATTCTCAGGGCTTAATGAAATGGGCCTTATATGCAATATTTCTGTATTCTGCGACTTACGTTCTCGAAATTCTCGGCTTCAGTTAACTGGTCATCGATTCATACAAAACTGTACTTCTTAGTTTCTCTGGGGCGAAAATTTACAGTCAAAATTTAGTGGAGTCCACCCCCCGTCACATGCATATCATCACATATGTACTTCATATACAGTAGCGTTTTATGTACTTCTCCCATCCAATTGTTTTTCTTCATTAACTTTCAAGCCTCGCTGACGTACAGTCAGGGAAAGTTCTGCATTACCCGCTGTTCGGAGCATTGGTGGTCGACGAGTAGTCACGATGCAGCAGCCAGACCCCACATGTCTGGTAACTGTGAGTGGGAGGGAGGGTGGCTTGGGGTGGGAGGGTTTGGAGAGTTGCTCACGTCACAGTATAAATAGCCAATGATAAAGCGCCTAAAATAGGGGGGCTTTTTGATGCATGGTTGCGAAGAGTGAAGACGTGTTTCTGAGCTCTCGTCTAGCTGCAGGGTTGCCTCACCGGCTTTAGCTTTGTTTTGTCCGCCACTAGGGCGTTTTTCAATAAAGTTAGGTTAGCTAGACCTCATTTTCCTCCCTGGCCTTAGTAGATATAGTAGGTGTCTATATCTAATTTCTGAGATTGCCTTTGCTTACTCACCTCTGGAGTGTACCCCCCACTGATCGCTCTGGGGTGTGAGTCACACACAGGCGCGTCCTTCCGGGAGTGGTTTGAGAGGGTAATCTCAGCCTAGGTGGGTCTTCCCCAGGTACTTTGCCCCTTGGTCGTTTTTCTCTCTCTTCCCACTTCCCCTTCACGGGGGAAGTGGTAGCTATGATGGACCCCCCCTACTGCCTCCCCCCCCTTCAGGGTGGGAGGTAGTCCTGACGACATTCTTACCGTTACTGACCGGCCCCAGACTGACGGACGCCAGACTCGTTCCCCGCTTGACATCCCTGTAAATAACGCGACCTTCGTAACTCTTCATGCTCTAGGTTCCACTCCCCTGTCCAGACTCAATCCCTTCATTGTCAAGAAGGTGATTGACCACTGTGCGGGAGAGGTGGAACAAGTAAAAAAACTTGGAAATGGAGACCTCCTGGTTAAGACGTTCAACTCCTCTCAAGTTAAAGACTTGCTAAAGCTGCGTAAGTTTCACTGCCGTGATATCGAGGCCAAGATCCCAACATCCATGAATTCCTGCAAGGGTGTTATCACTTGCAGGGATCTCATGGTGATGAGTGAGGAAGAAATCATACAGGAACTTGCTCATCAGGATGTAATTGATGCCAGATTCATCACTCGTTATCAGGAAGGTGTAAGGACGAAGACAGTCACAGTTATCCTCACTTTTGGCAAAGTTTTGCTACCTACAAATGTCAAAGTAGGATATGAAATTGTAAATGTAAGACCGTACATCCTGAATCCCCTTCGTTGTTCAAAATGTCAGCTCTATGGACACCATGAAAAGGCTTGTCGGGCTTCCAACATCGTGTGTGGCAAGTGCGCAGCTGTGGGTCACTCTGCTGACAACTGTACATCCGAGACTGAGTGCTGCTTTCTCTGCAAGGATGCTCACTCCACTTCCTCGAGTGTTTGTCCCAAGTGGAAAGAGGAGAAAGAGGTCTGCACAGTGAAGGCAACTGAGGGCATTTCCTTTTATGATGCAAGGAAGAAGGTGAAGGAGTTGCATGCAACTCCCAAGCCTAATATCTTCTATGCATCGGCGGTTGTGTCCCGTCCCGTGATGTGCACCATTGAAACACAGACTGACCTTACATTCGCTCCTCGTGCCCCACGCCCTACCTCTCAGTCTAAGCCTCCTGTACGTTCCAACTCTCTTACGGATATCCCTGTTGCTACATCATACTCTCAGGCTGCAGCTGCTCCTTCGCAGTCAGTGCGGCCAAAACAGAAGTCTGACAAGTCTGACAAAATTAATTTGACCCCCCTCACTAAGCAGTCACGTCCTCATGTCCTTCCTGCTCCTGGTCCAACGAGGGAGAGAAAGAATAGCTCTTCCTCGGTGGAGTCTAGGAGCCTTATCATTGACGACAATATGGAAGTCTCCATGAACAAGAACCGGGAAAGGTCCCCCGGTAGCCACTCGCCTGGACGCGGGGGGCATAAAAAAACTAAGCATACTGGCCACCCTCGTAAATCTTAAACCGCTGCATTCACTCTATTACAGTGGAATTGTAGAGGTGTCGGGAATAAGTTCCACAATATAGCAATCTTGCTGTCAACACACAGGCCAGACGTTGTTTGTTTACAGGAGACGCACCTGGAGGATCATCCTGATCCTCCACAGTTCAAACACTATCACTCGTATAGAAGATATGAAGGTCACGGAGTTGCCATATACACACACAAATCACACCCACAAACGGAAGTGATTCTAAATTCTACTCTGGAAGCTGTCGCGTGCAGAGTAAAATTTAATAACACGTATCTGTCTATTTGCTCCACATGGCCCCATTGATAGTGATGCTTTAAATTCACTTTTTGAACATCTCCCTGACTATAAGTTAGTGTTGGGCGATTTTAACGTCCATCACTATCAATGGGGTAGCTTGAGGATTGATGGTCGTGGGGAGTAAGTAGCCGACCTAATACTACAGTCCAACCTCTGTCTTCTGAACGATGGTAGAGCGACTCGTGTAGATGATCGTACTGGTAACTTTTCGGCCATTGACTTATCTTTGGCCTCCCCTGGTATACATCAAGATTTCTCATGGGACCCTTACGACGACTCCTTGGGAAGTGATCATTTACCCATCTGTCTTTCTTATACACGCGACATCATTTCGGACCCTCCACCTCCAAAATTTAACTATAAGAAAGCAGATTGGGGATCATTCTCAAGGATCGTCAATTTAGATATATCTGGGGAGACCATAGATGTTAAGGTCGAAAATATAACCCAATCCATATTACAAGCAGCTGAGGCTGCTATTCCCAAGACTTCTACAGTTCATGCGAAGCATAGAGCACATTGGTGGACGCCGGATTGCCGACAAGCATTAAGAAAACGCAATAGGAGATACAGGATTTTTGATAGTCAGCCCACTGAGGACAATTTTATTGCATACAAATAGGCACGGGCTGAGGCAAGGAGAATAATAAGAAGGGCCAAACGTGACTCCTGGCGGTCCTTTGTGTCCACGGTGACTCATACAACACCATTACGTAAAGTCTGGTCCACTATAAGATTATTAAATAATAAACACCCATACTTCCCTGTCACCACCGTGCAGGTGAATAACACCACCTATGACGAGCCCGTGGACGTTGCTAACATCCTCGCCAGGAGTTTTTCTCATGTAAGTAGCTCAGCCAATTATGACCCGCGTTTCCAACATCATAAACGCACGGCTGAGCTACAGATATTAGACTTTGCCTCATAAGATGTAGACTCCCCGTACAACCAAGAGTTTACACTAGATGAACTGCTCCTTGCCCTTAAATCCTGTAAAGACACCAGCCCTGGACCAGACACCATCACGTACGGTATGATCCAGCATCTTAATCAGGACAACCTGATTAAGATGTTAGCATTGTACAATGAGATTTGGGTGTCTCGAACGTTCCCAAACTCATGGCACTTTGCACACGTCATACCGATACCCAAAGAGGCTGGTCATCTTATGAATCCCACTTCATTTCGTCCTATTGTGTTGACTTCTTGTCTATGTAAGGTCATGGAATGTATGGTTTACAATAGGCTTCTTTTTGTTTTAGAGTCGAAGAATTTGTTAAATGATCAACAATGTGGCTTCCGTAAATACAAAAGTTCACTAGATCATTTAATGAATTTGGAGCATTGTATTGCAGAGGCATTTGCCAATAAAGAATTCATGATAGGGGTGTTCTTGGACATCCATAAAGCCTATGACATGACCTGGCGACACGGTATACTAATGAAGCTCTAAGCTTATGGTTTAAGAGGAAATTTGCCTGTTTTTATTTCAAATTTCTTAAGGGACAGAACTTTCTCTGTCAAATTGCCCCGTAATGTAACATCGGATATATTTATCCAGGAAAACGGGGTGCCACAGGGAAGTGTGTTTAGTCCTACTTTATTTAGTATTATGATCAATGATATTCTGTTATCAGCTCCCATCCCGAGGAATCTTAAATACTCACTCTACGCTGACGATTGTGCAATATGGCACTCTTCCTGTAATGCACAATTTTCGGCTGGGCAGATTCAAACAGCCCTTGACTCCGTCCACCAATGGGCCTTGCAGTGGGGATTTAAGTTTTCCATCCGTAAGTGAGCCGCTATAGTCTTCACTAATCGTAACGTACCTAATTTGTACTTAACTTTGGATAATCAGGCGGTACCTTTTCAAAATTCTGTAAAATTTTTAGGAATACATTTTGATCGAAGAATGAATTTTAAACTTCACGTTAATACTTTGCTTGCTCGTTGTGATAAACCGTTAAATGTCCTCAAGTACCTAGTGGGTACTACCTGGGGTGCCAACAGAAAATCTTTATTAATGGTGTATAAGTCCCTTATTCGATCAAAGCTAGACTATGGCGCACAGGTGTATGGCTCGGCATCCGATGCCTCACTGAAAGGATTGGATGTGCTACAGAATAAATGTTTGTGAATGTGTCTTGGAGACGTCCAGTGTACCCGTGTGGCTCATATGGAAGTGGAGGCGAATGTGCCTCCCCTCCGTATTCGCTGTGACCACCTGGCCTTGTCTTATAGTGTAAGGACATTTAGGAAAAGTAATATCGGCAATGTGGCCTGTACCCCCCTGCATCAATACCACCACCTTCTGCGGGGGGTGCATCGGCCACTTGCCGCTCGCCTCCACTTACTGACTCAGGAGCTTGGTGTGGACCCCAGTGACTTTGACAAGTTGGTGTTAAAAAATATAGCGCCTTGGGAGCACCTGCCTTTACTGTTGATGTTACATGGCTCCCAGCACCAAAGGCCAAGGCGCCGGAGGCGGAGGTCCACCACTTGTTTCGTAACATCATCATTCGTCACTTGGGGTCCCACCACTTGTACACCGACAGCTCCAAGTCGAGTGAATGTGTGGGTGCAAGTGTGTGGTCGACTGAATGTGCCCCCAGGTATCGGTTGCAGACTCATACATCTGTGTTTACCTCAGAAGTTTTTGCTATTGACAAAGCCATAGACTATGCTCTCAATTCTAGGCATGACTCATTTGTCATATTTTCAGATTCAAAATCAGCCCTTCAGGCAATTGCATCTTGTACTACGAACTCTCACGAGATCCAGGGCCGCACTGTTAATAAGTTGCATTCAAGCAACAAGTCATTCACGCTGATCTGGGTGCCTGGTCATTGTCGTATCTACCGTAATGAGCAGGCTGACTTACTTGCAAAGTCGGCTGTAGAGCTCGAGGAGACTTGGGACGTTCCTCGTGATCTACGGTCGAGTCTCTCTCTCGGAAAGAAATCAATAAATCTTCTGTGGCAAGGTCAGTGGACCAGACTAAATATTCCAACCTGTAAGCCGTACCTGGGCGACTGGGACACCCCCAACCGCCCCAGTCGCCTGGAAGAAAAAGTGTTGGCACGATTACGGCTTAATGCCACCGTTTTAACACATATGAAACCTTACATGGAAAGACGCTTCCCACCGCACTGTGACATCTGTGATGCGGTGTTATCTATCAGTCATATCATCCTGCGCTGTCGGCGATTTATTCGTGAACGTGCTTCACTTATAAATTACTGCGGCGCAGCAGACGTCCCCTTCACCCTTTCCACCATCCTGGGTGATGGGGACATTGTTATGACTGATAAATTGATGGCTTTCTTGAGAGAGACCGGACTGATCAGAGTGATGTGACTTTTTTACTGTGTGGTTATGGTTTTTATCAACGGTAAATATGTATATATTGTAATATTAATTAGGGTTGACAGTTGACATATTTGAAATAGTTCCTCCTCCCATTGATCTATTTCTAATATAGATGTCCCTTACATTAAACCCCGTTCCTCGACTAACAGTCACCAGCTGATGAGTGCAAGTGTGCAATATAGAAAGGTATTGGGCACTTGCAGTCGATGGTGGTCTGCTGGCCGAGGTTCTTCACTTTTTGTACAAATTATGTAAATAAATTATACCATCTTGCTTAAGTTATTCTAATTAGGGCCGACAGCTGACGTATATGGAAATGTTCCTGACTCGTCTGGTTCCTTTTCATATATTGATGTCTCCTATATTAGGTTGTGCCTCGACTGACAGTCACCAGGTGATGAGTGCAGGTATGTAATGTAGAAAGGCATTACATATCTGTAGTCGATGGTGATCTCTTGGTCGAGGCTTTTTTACCATTAGTGTAGGTCTAGTTATTTGTCTCTTAGGATTTAGTATAGATTAGCGATTTGTCTGTTAGGTGATTAGTTTTAGGGTCTTTACATTAGGCATTTTAGTTTATAAGTAATATAAGGTTAAAAAAAAAAATAATAATATAAATAAAATTACAAAAAAATAATAAAATAAAAATTATTATATATATATGTACGTGTGCATGAAAGTGTGTATGTTCATATGCATGGATGTGTGTATGTATGTATGTATGTATGTATATATATACGTTCATATATATATGTATATATGTGTAAATGTATAAACATGTATATATTTTGCCTTAATGACCAGGGGCTCCGGCCTCAATGGTCGATAGGCAAAAAAAAAAAAAAAAAAAAAAAAAAAATAGGTAAAATATTCTCAAAGTGTTAAAGTTGTACGCTATTTGTATGGTATCACACTGTTTTCTGAGCCTGTCTACATTACTGATACATGTTTTCTGTCAGAGGAATGCTTCTTTGGCTTCGATTTGTAATGTTCGATAGGAAAGATAGTTACAGAGACTGATCTTATAATTGGGACTTCCCATGTCATTCTGTCTAAAGGAAAACGAAAAGTCTGTTAGTCGCTCATATAGATTGTTTTTATTTATTTATTATTATTATTACACACTACATTAGTTCGAGATGAACAGTTACCAGAATAACACTGGAAATGTTTACAGGCGGATGTTTATAGTGGGATAAAAGCGGATAGGTAATTAAACAAATTTATAAAAATTTACACACACACACACACACACACACACACACACACACACACACACACACACATCTGTCTATCTATCTCTATCAATATCTATATCTATCTCTATCTATCTATCTATCTATCTATCTGTCTATATATATCCATCATTCATCATCCAATCCTACATTGCCCCATGGGGAGCCTAGGAGCCCGGAGCTAGGCAGTTGGTACCGACATTTAAGATGAGAGTGACCAGCCTCACTCAATCAAAGAAAAACTAGAAGAAGACCTCAATCTCACATCAGACTCAGAGGAAGATGAGGAAGTAGTAGTTGACGATGAAATAGAAGATGACTCAGAGAACGAGAACCAAGAGTCGGTCCCAAAGGCAAAGCTAGCAGCCCAAACATCTCCTACAACACGCACAACAAGCCCCGCCCCCTCACCAACAGTAATAAACTCCCCCCCTCAACAGCAAGAATACCCAAATGGAGTAAAACCTAAAGCAACCCCACAATCCTCCCAAAACAACAAAACAACAAATCAAACAAAGAGAAAAACCCAACCCACCCATAACACAAGATTATCCAAACGATAAAGATCATACAGCACAATGTAATGCACTGGAGAAGAAGAAGCACGGGCCTCTGCAACATTTATAGAAATCTAGACGCTGACATTGTCCTCATCAATAGCCATGGAACCACGGAACAAGACCCCCCCAAAATTCCTGGCTACAAGACACACTCCACAAACTACTCAGAGAACATCCACGACGGAACTGCAATTGCTATCAGAACCTCAATCCCCCACAAAATTCACGACAACTTCATCTCAGACCTTCTAGCAATCGAAATAAACACTTCCACTGGCCCTATCATTATCTCTACCTTATACCAACCTCCTGCTAGACCATACCTTCCTACTCCAGACCTTTATCAACTCTTTCGTAAAACCATCCCTGTATATATGATCGCTGACCTCAATGCAAATCATCCCACACTAGGCTACAGGACTACTAACACAAACGGCAAACAAATAAACCACTTGATCAATAACAGAACAATAAATCACATAGGACCACACTTCCCTACATATTATTCTCACAACACAGCCACCACACCAGACATTATCCTAACGAACCAAAGAACATATCACAACACACACATTGAACAAGGCCCTTTAACCACCAGCGATCATATACCCATAATCTTCACCATCTCTACCGCACCTATCTTAACCCCCACCCCTCCTAGACCATGGTTCTCGAGAGCCAACTGGGAACAGTTCCTAGAGGACATCAATCAAAACATGCATAATAATGAGTCAATAGCCCATGCTTCCTTAGAAGAAATCGACTCTGAAATAGAGCAATGGTACACCACCATCAACAGAGCAATAAAGACGAACATCCCCATTACGCATTACATCACACTCCCACACACACCACACAGCCAACATACACAAAATCTAATAGCACAATTCAATAGCCTCAGAAATCACGCCTCCAGATATGGCTGGACACTACATCACTACCACCGATACATGGAACTTCGAGACACAATACACGAAACACTTCTAGAAGAATCCAACACACACTGGCACAACACAGTACAACACCTCTCAACACTCTACAAATACCCACCTGACTTCTGGAAAAAACTCAACCAGCTATCGGGCAACCACACACCAAACACACACTACCTCACAGACAACAACAACATACGACACTACTCACCCAAATCACAAGAAAAACTCCATAGAGCCCACTGGAGCAGAGTATACGTAGAAGACGAAGACGACGACGATGATGAAACAACCCAAACGGTAAAAGATTACCTAAATGATAACCTTCATCGAATCACACCCTACAACCAAGCAGACCCAGATAGATTAAGCCAAGAGAACCCGATGCTCACATCCCCCATAGAACCTGCTGAAGTTAAAAGTATAATAAATAGAATGAAAAAAACATGCCCAGGCCGCAGTGGGGTAAACAAATCAATATTAAAACACCTCCCAGACAAGGCAATCAACAACCTCACAAACATTTTCAACGCCACCCTATCAGCTGGATACTTCCCCGACACCTGGAAGAAAGCCACTGTCAAACTTATCCCAAAACCAAATAAAAACCCCAAGCTTCCAGAAAATTACAGACCTATATCGCTACTGGAAGTACCTGGGAAACTACTAGAAAGAATATTAAATAAAAGAATACGATCTCATTTAGAAAACGAAAATCTCTATAACAAACAACAATTCGGATTCCGACGAGGGCTCGGAACCACACATGCTCTAGCATTAATAACAGAGCAAATTGCTCAAAATAAAGCAGACGGAGGGCAGTGTCAAATAATACTCAGAGATGTCACGAAGGCTTTTGACAAAGTATGGCACCTGGGGCTTAAATACCAATTACTGCAACTGGATTTCCCCACCATTATAGAAAAAATTCTCTGTGACTTCCTGGAGGATAGAGAGGCCAGAATTGCAGTCAATCAGTATGTAGGAGCACCATTCCCCCTAGGATGCGGTGTTCCCCAGGGAAGTGTACTATCACCCACACTGTTCATAATATATACGAAAGACCTTCCCCCCTCTGTCAATGGCATTAATATACAGTACGCAGATGATGTCACGCAAGTAATCGGCTACCCCGGGAAATCTAAGATCATGATGAAAATAAGAGCAGAAAGAGAAATTAATTGCATCAACCACTATGAAGAAAAATGGAAAATAAAAACAAATATAAACAAATTCACCCCACTGGCACTAGGAACCAAATCAAACCCCCCACTATCAATAAACAACAACATCATCCAATACCAAGGACAGGGAAAATCCTTGGGATTAAAAATCAATAAATATGGATACAGTAAACACGCACAGGAGAGAAAAAATCAAGGCGAACAAGCACTTAAAAAATTATATAGATTCAGACACCTCCCCATCAAGATAAAAACTCACCTAGTAAAGGCAATAGTCATCCCTACCCTAGACTACCCACCAATACCAACTCACACTTTCAGCAACACACAGATAAGGAAACTGCAAAAAACACAAAACAAAGCTCTCAGATGGGCCACAAACCAAAGATACCCATACACACTCTCCTCAAGACAGCTACATGAACACACAAACACTGAACCCCTCAACATACGCATACACAAACAAGCTCTGAAAATCTGGGAAACCCTCCACCTACAAGACAACGAAACATACATGAACCTTATACAAAACTCAGACAGTATCAATAGATACAACAGATTCTTTCCAAGCAGCCTGATAAAAATCCAGACACCACCAGCACCAATATACAGCTAGCTAGCTAAAATAACAAACAACCAAACAATACACACACAAAAAAAAAAAAAAAAAAAAAAAAAACACACTACAAACAAATAAAAACCCACAACACAAACCAAATAAAAATACAAATCAAACAAAAAACCACAAAACAACCAAATAAAAATATAAAACAAACAAACAACTAAAAACTCAACTGACTCAGCAAGGTGGACTGCCCACCAACTTTAATCTACCACTGTCCTTCATCTTTCCCCCCTCTTTCCTTCCTTCCCCCCTTACCTCTTCATATTCCTACTTTCTAATAAAAAAAAAAAAAAAAAAAAAAAAAAAACTCATCCCTGAGTGGCATTACATGAGCAATCAACCCCAACCAACCCTTGGATATAAACCTTCACCGGCTCAATCCGATTGGAGAGCAATAATTACCCACTAAACCACCAGGCGCCAAAATTTGGTTATATGGTTACCACCCAGCGTAGTAAATGGTTTCCTGGTGCACAGGAAACCATTTGGCTTGTCACTCAGTGTAGAGTTACCCACAGACTGAAGGAAGTGGAAAGAATGAAGGAAAGAAAGACAGAAGAGGGAGTGTAAAGTCACCCGTAGGCAGAAGGACAAGGAAAGAATGAAGGAAAGACAGAAGAGAATGGAAGGAAAGAAGGATGGAGAGGAAAGGGCAGACACCCGAGAGCAGCACTACATCGAGTGAGTGGATGGTGAGCAACCCCATATATATATATATATATATATATATATATATATATATGTTATATCGTTATGAATATCTCCTGGGGAAACGTCTCACGTAAAGTCGAGCGGGAATGAAAGCATTCATACCTCTGTTCGAATCCAGCAAACTTTCATACCTTTCCAGACAACGCTAACTCTACAGACAGCTACGTAATTTTTCAAATAAAATGCTAGCATCATATTGTCATCTATCCTTACTAAATTTACTCAAATACACCGTCCAAGTCATACACTGCACATCTACACGTGATTCCCAACCTATCACCAAACCCTCCCCAGCCCCCAATCCCTCGCCTTCCTCTCCTTCACACTCACAGTTACAGACACGAGGTCTGGCTGCCGCTTCATATTCACCCGTCTTACACCAGTGCTTCGGGAGGTGGGTAATGCGGAACTTTCCCTGACTGTGCATTAATGATGTACATCTATCAATATCATGCTTGAACATCCACGCCCCCTCTCACCTTACAACTCATGTACACCGTTTTCAATATCCTCTTCCCAACCATTCTCTGTATTTAACCACGCCATTAACAATAGTTTCTTCAATCCTTTCATCTTTAGACTTCTTTACTTCATAGCCTTCACGAGTCTTTAAAGCCCATTTCCTATCCTACGCTAAAAATGTAGCAGAGATACATTCCTGAACAGACGAATTCTAAAGCTTCAGACATAAAGATTATGTAGGTTACGTATCACTCAGGCCTTTGAGAATGTCCTGTAATTTCAGCTTACCTTAACATCCTTCAGTTCTGATATTTCTAAAATGAAAGAGTTTACTCAGATAATATTCAAGCACCTAATTCAACAATGGCATATACAGGGTACAGTAATTTTAACGCATAATACGCTGTTCTGGTGTTGATGTGATACAATGCGATAGGAGAAATATACTTAGGTGGTCTGAACATGATGATAGGATGGAGAGTGAGAGACTAATAAGGAGAGTGTTTGTAAGTGAGACGGACAGGGTGAGAGGGAGGCGGAGGCCGAGGATGAGATAGATGGATGTAGTGGAGAAGTATATGAGAGAGGGGTGTGTGAACTGCGGGGGAGGACTGCAGCAGCAGACTGTAGCACCACTCGAGCAGGTCAGTACTCCCAGGGTGGATGGAAAGCTGATGACAGGGAGAGCTGGAGCTCCCGTTTCATCAGCCCTCGGGACTAGTTCCTGACCATCCCCCTTTCCTGAAAATTTTCAGTGTCTCAGTAACTCGGAGAGTAGATCGGCATGCTCTCCAATACAAGTTTCTCTAACGATCAGCACCAAACTACATGCACAGTACAAACTACACTTCCTCTCCCAAAATTTAAACAAATCATGGCTTCGCAACGCATAGCCTCGGAGTCCCCCGGGGGGGGGGGACATAAATGCCCCCACCTTCCGCCCCTCTCCTGGTGACGACTTGAGCTGCCTGGAACACTGTCTGACTCACTTCATTTCTGCAACATTCGTGGCCTTTCCTCTAACTTTTGCCTAGTTGAGCACCACCTCCCCTCCTCTAAACCTCATCTTCTTTTCCTAACTGAGACTCAGCTGTCTGAGGCAACTGACAGCAAACCCTTTTCTGTATCCTCCTACTTTCTCTATACTCATTTCAAAGCCAAAGGTGGCTGTTGTGTATGTATAAGCAACGACTTATCTTGCTCTCGTGTTCCTGAACTTGATTCTTCTGAATTCTCTACACTCTGGCTTCGGTTCTCCTGTCATTCACTGACTAAATATATCTGCGCTGTTTACTTATCCCCTAATTCTACTATCAAAAATTCTATGACTATCTTACTTCTATCATGGAACACATTCTATCCATTTCTCCTTTCTCTGAAATCTCCATTCTAGGAGATTTCAATGTTCATTACCACCTTTGGCTCTCCTCTCCTTTTACTGATCCACCTGCGAACAATCCTACATCTTTTCTATCCTTAATGACCTAGAGCAGCTTGTACAGCACCGTACCCGTGTCCCTGCCCACACTGGAGAGAGCTCCAACATGCTTGACCTCTTCCGAACAACTAATTCTTCTGCCTACACTGTCAATCTTTTCTCTCGGTTGGCTCCTCTGATCACAGCCTTATTACAATAAGCTGTCCTATTGCTCCAGTATGGCATGTGGACCCTCCAAAGAAATGTCAACTGTGGCACTTTGGAGCTGCAGATTGGGAGGCCCTCAGGCAGTACTTCTTTGATTTTCCCTGGAATGATTATTGCTTCCATGGTCGGGAGCCATCTGAGAGTGCCTTGCACATTACGAAGGCTATTCTCTCGGGCAAGGAAGCATACATTCTTTTTTCATATCCTTTGACTTATTCAAAAAAAAAATAAAAGGTTCTAATCACGCTTGTTCTAATGCTGTCCACAACAAGAAGAGGGCCTATAAAAGGTACTGGAGCCAACCCACCCCTGAATCACATCTTTTTTATGTTTCTCCCCCGGGAATCATGCTAAGTCTATTCTTTGCTCTGCTAAAAATATTTCCGTACTAAATGCTCTCAACTCTGCAACTCGAATTCTTCCCGCTCCTTCTGGCACCTTGCCAAAAAACCTTTCTAACAACTTTACCTCATCATCCTTCCCTCCTCTTTTCTACTCTGATGGTTCTGTAGCTATTTCTTCTACTGATAATGCAGATCTCGTCACTCAGACTATCTCCTCCAATTCCACTTTAGATGATTCCGGTGCTGTTTCTCCATCACTTCCCCCCTCTGACTTCCTCATGGCTGATATTAAAATTTCTTCAGCTGATGTATTTTCTCCCATCACAGGCCTCAGTATTAACAAGGCATATGAGCCTGACGGAGTCCCTCGTGTTGTTCTCAAGAACTGTGCTTCTGTGCTTACACCCTGCCTAGGCAAACTCATTCACCTTTGTCTATCAACTGGTGCCTTTCCTTCTTGCTGGAAGTTTGCTCTCATTCAGCCGGTCCCAAAGAAGGGTGACCATTCCCAATCCTCTAACTATCGTCCAATTGCTTTAACATCCTGTATCTCAAAAGTTCTTGAGTCAGTTCTTAACAGAAAAAATTTAAAGCATCTTTCCTATCACAACCTTCTTTCTGATCGTCAATATGGGTTCCGTCAGGGACGCATCACTGGACATCTTCTCACATACCTTTCAGACTCCTGGTCATCCTCCTTTCGGGACTTTAGCGAAAGCTTTGCCATTGCACTTGACATCTGAAAGGCTTTTGATCGAGTCTGGTCTAAATCTTTTATTTCCAAACTGTCCTATTACAGTTTCTTTCCTTATATCTGTGCCTTCATCTCTAGCCTCCTTTCTAGTCGCTCTATCGCCGCTGTTGTAGACGGCCATCGTTCTTCTTCTAGATCTATCAACAATGGTGTTCCTCAGGGCTCTGTCCTATCACCAACTCTCTTCCTTTTATTCATCAATGACCTTCTAAGCTGTACATATAACCTTATCCACTCATACGCTGATGACTCCACCCTTCACCTTTCCATTCGGTTCCCGCAACGTCCATCTCAGCAGCTACTTCAACAAACAAGGGATGAAGCTTTGGCACACCCAATGTCTGACTTGGCTTGTATTTCTGACTGGAGTAAAAATAATCTTGTTGTTTTTAATGCATCAGACTCAGTTCTTACACCTACCACCCCAGCAAAATCTTCCACAGGTGTACCCATTGATGTTTAATAATATTCAACTTAATCTTGCATCATCCTTGAACATGCTTGGGGTTTCATTCAATCGGGACTAATCTTGGAAAGATCATATTACATCTTTTGTAAAATCTGCTTCCAAGAGATTAGGTGTGCTAAGCCAACTCTGTTCCTTCTTTACCCCTACACAATTGTTGACTCTATACACGGGTTTTATCTGCCCCTGTGTGGAGTACAACTCTCATGTGTGGGGAGGCTCCCCACATACACCTCTTCTCAATAGGGTGGAGTCAAAGGCTTTTCGTCTCATTAATTCTCCTCCTCTTACTGGCTCCCTTCAACCTCTGTCTCTTCACGCACTGTTGCATCTTTATCTCTTTTCTATCGCTACTTCAATGGTCACTGCTCCTCTGAACTGTCAGCTTGCATTCCTCCACCTCTACGACAGGCGCATAGCACCCGTCTAGCAGCAAACTTTCATCCCTTTTCTGTCCAACTCTCTAATGCAAGAGTTAACCGTTACACCCAGTCCTTCATTTATGCAACAGGTCAACTCTGGAAATGTCTCCCTCTGTCAGTATTTCCTGCTAGCTATGATCTCTAGTCTTTCAAACGCAGTGTGTCCAGGCATCTCGAAATGATCGGATCTTGAATTTGGCTCTCTCTTGTATTTTGTTTTTCTCTTGGAAGAAACAGTTATTGCGGACCCGTGGCCTTTGGTTCCTTCTTCCTAGCATTAAGAAAAAATGGCGGGGATAGGAAAACACGGAGGCGATTTGTTTGAGGCCACCTCTTTCGGGATTAAGGCGTCTGGCAATAGATAGAAAGAATATGTTGATCTACCCTCTGAAAAGTCTAACAAATCACTAGTTTAAGTTTTCATTAGTTATGACCCGTGTGACTCAATATAAGTTATTAGAGTAACCTAATGTGTAATACTCCTGAATATAAATAACAACAGTCTACCGTGCGTCATCCCCTTGACAACGACGGGGGGGGAGGGCTCCTAAGTCGAACAAAGTCGAATGACGATATCAAAAATATATACAAAAGTCGTCAAAATGCTGAACGGGTTAACACCTTCACTACGAGTGGTCATCTCAGGTCCATCATATCTAGAAAAAAAAAAAAAAAAAGTACCCGGACTGAGGGGTTGGTATTAGGTGTGTCAAATGTATGACTGACATAGCTTGCAAACTAAAAAGGAAAACAGTTACAAATTCAGGTTCTGCAGAGGTCAGAGAAATTGATCACTGAAGCGAGCGAAGCGAGCGGAGGTGTCTATGTCCTCTTTTTTATCAGTTTTCTGCTATACATGAAAAAAAAAAAAAAAAAAAATTTATTAGTTCATTGGTTCAGTCATATCAAATACTATATGACCAAGAAAAAATTCCACCTTGCTATATACGGTAAGCGTGTAAAAATCCAATACAGGAGGTATAACGTTTTTATAAATCACAGGTAAAATTGGGATAAAATCCTTATTTACGAACCAATTTTGCTCAGCTTTATCTAAAAATTCCTTTTAGCTTGATACTTATGGGGAAATGTCAAAAGTAAAATATTCAGGCCATCAGGAGGCGTTATAAGGTGTGATACTTTTAAAGTTTGCAATAATTCTAAAAATAAAAATGACAGGCAGAAGTGGGATAAAAGCCTTATTTATGAACAAATTTTGCTCAGATTGTTATTAAATGGTCCTCCGAGCTTGGTGCTTATGAAAAAAATGTCGAAAATAAAAAATTCAGGCGATTAAGTGGCAGTATAAGCTTGTAATACTGAAACTTTGCAAAAATCAATTTTATCAATTATAAAAGTGAGATAAACTCCTTATTTATGGACCAATTTTACTCAGATTCTAACTAGAGATTATTCTGAGTCTCGTACGTGTGAAAAAAATATCATGTCAATTACTCAGGCCACAAGGTGGTGCAATAGGCTGATATATTTCGAAAGTTTGCAAAAGTTCTGAGGAAAAACCACTAGTAAAAGTGGGATAAAGTCCTTATTTATGAACCAATTTTGCTCAGATTTCAGCTAGGCATGCCTCTAAGCTTGGCACATATAGTAATCGTGTGAAGGCGTCCACGGGGTGGAACGCTGGTCACCTGAGCGAGGTGGCCACCAACTTAACAACTTTAGCACATACATTTTACAAGACAAGATGGTCACCTTGCTCCGGTGACCAGCATTGCATCCCATGGTCGGCTTCACTTGATCAGGTGTAATCTCAGACTCTCCTGACACCGTATAAAAATTAGACCCTATCTTGTCAGCAAAATATTTTAGCAAGTGTGGTCTCAAATAACCTTAACGTCTGGCATCAACCAACCCCTTCTGTATGAGGACGACTGTTATACTGCTGCAACTGCCAGACGATTTTATTCAACCAAGAGAAAATCTTTCGTCGTGAAAAAGTTAGAATCAGTATCCTTGAATGTCTTATTTATTTCAGTTTTGATTCCGTCTTGCTTCTCTTGTCCGGCGTTGTGGAGACCACCTGGGGCGGTAGGAATAACAAATTGTTCATATTTATCGTCCCTTTCTAGCAAGGCGAGGCAATATGGTTTGTGTGTGTGTGTGTGTGTGTGTGTGTGTGTGTGTGTGTGTGTGTGTGTGTGTGTGTGTGTGTGTGTGTGTGTGTGTGTGTGTGCCAAAATATCTCGAAAAGTTGTGGACGAATATTCACCAAACCTTCAGGAAATCACAACTATGTGGATGTGAAGAAACCTATTATTTTGGTGAGGGTTTGATCAAAGATGACCGAATGTCAGCCGCCATATATCTTGTAATATGGATTTTCTTTTTTTTTTTTGAAACGCAGTGACTGAGTTTCGTTGAGATTTGCGAATTTTCTTCAAATTTGGTTTGCTGGCAGCTTGTACGTACATTGGCCAACAACACATTATGGCGGGCAATTAGCATTCTGCCTCTGAATGGTTTTGTTTCACTTTGGCTTAAGTAATAACAGTATTCTAAACAAGTGGTGCAAGGCACAACAAACCTCGCCAGAAAGCAGTTATTTTATTTTCAAAAATTTTCAAGTTATATCCCTCTGAAAATATGTGCTCTTGCGTTTGACCTTTCAAGGCCACTCAAGTTCAAAGGTCATGGTGCCAAATGAAAGCCCATATGAGACTTCCTATTACTTGATAACAGTAATTATCTCTATCTTCAACCAGTTTCGAGTAATAGCCCCCTGAATATCCGTGACCTTGAGTTTGAACTTTCAAGGTCACTCAAGGTCAAAGGTCGTGGTGCCAAAGGAAAGCCCATATCGGAGTTCCTTTATGCTGATAATGGAAAAATCTCTATCTTCAATCGGTTTCAAGTTATAGCCCTCTGAAAATCCGTGACCTTGATTTTGGCCTTTGAGAGTCCTTCGATTGCCTCCAAAATTTAATCTCTTTCTTTTGGGACCAGTGGCCACATATCCTGAAAGTTTTGTGTATTTCCATTCAGCCGTTTTCCTGTAATGTTGCTAACAAACAAAGAAACAAAGAAGCAAAAAAACAAAACAAAACAAAGAAACGATCAAAAACATTACCTCGCCGGACTCCGTCCAGGCGAGGTAAATATGTGATACTAATATCTGTTCACATTTCTTGCTCACAAAATAAGTGTTCTTGGAAGAAGGATACCTGATGTTAAACTGCTTACATACCGTATATAGTTAACAGGCAAGTGTTCTAGTAGTTGTGGTATGTGGTATCAAAACTGCTCACATTTCAGATTACAAGATTACTGTTTCTAAAAACCGTGACGCCATATACACAACGTGGACGTATTTTCAGCTCTCAAGGTAAGTGTCTAATATCAATTTGAATCGCCTAATACCAAACTTGCTCACAGTTTTACTTCATATCATAAAATGCGTGTTTTAATGTAAGAACCCTCGCTGGCCATCAAATCACGGCTGCTTCGATTTAACAGTTGTCGGTAGCCTGGAGGTAACGCCGTCGTGGTAACTCTTGATGAGGATTAAGGGTAAACAGCTGGGCTAATGAGGCACTTAAATCCGTTGTCCCACATAGAATCCGACGATACACTAGAATCCGTTATTATATGGGGAATTCAATACTCGCCTTATCGTGAAAATTCATTACTGCGTTTACAATCCGATATCAAACACTGAATCCACTTCAGCGAAGAATCTTTACAACACTTTGAATCAGCTGCTGTGCTTAGAATTCAGTCTCATACTTTAACTTCGATGCCGTACTTAGAATAGATGCCGCACAAAGAATATGGTATCACACTGACACTATGATGCTACACTTCCATATTAATTCCTTGGTACGATGACGTCTGTTATTTTTTTCGTACTACCGCAAAATTAAATCATGACACAGACACATCGGTCGTAATGGAGTTTGTGTGTGTGTGTGTGTGTGTGTGTGTGTGTGTGTGTGTGTGTGTGTGTGTGTGTGTGTGTGTGTGTGTGTGTGTGTGTGTGTGTGTGTGTGTGTGTGTGTGTTATCCAATTCCTCCAAACGACCTCATAATCTCATTCAAGCTGTGTCAGTGAAGTTGTTTCAGTAAGCAGTTATTTTCTGAAGTGCTAACATATTCACAAGAAGAATGTCTCCACGAAGCAAAGTAAACTTACCCAGCGGTAACAGATTTTGAATTTTAATGAAATATCAACGTTCTAAACTGGTTATCATTTCATTTGGAAAAGTTCATCCTAAGTTGGAGAACCCTCTTATGGGGATGGATACAGAAATGCAGAAATGTCTTAACTCTAGTACTGTATATGGTTCATGAAGAATGTTTCTATCACAGTACGAGAGGCCCTTTGAGGAAGCAAATAAAATCTCTTTGGTGTGACAGCAAAATAGTAATGTCGTCATCGTCCTGAGGGTATGAATGGGTCGTAGAGGTAAACTGAGAACTAGCTACAGAGTAAAATTTTCACAGTACGAGTATATAACATTGTTCCCCTCACTACATCTTTCTATACGTTATTCTTCCCTAGGTGTAAGTCACTAATTTCTGATTCTTGCTGTCACAAGGCAATTTATTCAGATTAGGAGCGACGCCTCAAAGCGATGGAATCAGAAAGAATATCCATTATCCCCTTCCTTACTATGACTTCTTTTATTCGTAATGCCGAACAAAAGATTTTTAACTGCTTAAAAGCCAAACCTTTCGTAGAGAGGGAGGATCATTCTTATTCCCCTTAGTTTGAAAAGCCTTTTCTAAGTTAAATACAATCGTTACTAGACAGCAAGAACAGAATGAAAAAGACGTAATCGTAAAGAAAAGGTTCATCCATTCACTACAATCGCTTTCTACCAGCATTTTTCTCTTTCCAATATACGAAAAATCGATCGTAGATAAAGGCAAATTATCTATCCCCATAAGACCCATGCCACAGAGAGGCCTTCCATAAGTTAAGGAGTATTAAAGTCCTTCGTCGTACTGAAGAAGCTAAGGAAAACGGTCGCGGTCTTTTTTCTTTCATTCCTCCCCTACTCCCTCACCTTCCCCAACCCCAATCCCCACCTTTCTTCGCCATTCCCAATCCCAATCCTCCCCTACTAACCTCACTTTCCCCAACCCCATCCTCCCCAACTCCCCTCATCTTCCCAGCCCCAATCCTCCCCTACTTCTCTCATCTTCCCCATCCCCAACCCTCCCCTACTTCCCTCACCTTCCCCAACCCCAATGCTCTCCAACTACCCTCACCTTCCCCAATCCCTATCCTCCCAGCTATCCTCACTTTCCTCAACGCAAATCCTTCCCAACACCCCTCACCTTCCCCCGCCCCAATCTTTCTCAGCTCTCCTCGCTATTCCCTACTCTCTTCGCCTTCCTAACTCTTCTCGCCTTTCCCAATCCATTCCTTCCCTACTTCTCTCACCTCCCTCAGTCCAAGTCATCCTCTATTCCCCCCACTTTCTCAACCCCCATCCCTCCCCTCACCTTCTTCTTCTCAATTTTCCCTAACCCCTCCCACCTTCTTAACCCCAGCCATTCCCTTCCCTTCCCTTTCACAACCCTAGGCCTTCAAATTCAGTCCTCCCCTGACTTCTAAACTCCTACCTTCTCCCCCAAAATGAGAAAACCCTTATGCAACAGGTTTAGGTCGTTATGCGTTCCAACGCCAGCTGGTCTTTTACTGATCATTTTCATTACTATTTCCCATTTACGATTACAGGCCTCTGCTACGGTACTGCAGTTCTGTTATTCGTAGTGTGGCCCTTGTGGTCATTAAAATAACCCCGTTAAACTACTATCTTCGTACGGCTCCTGAAGCAGAGAGCCCAATCATGTGTTTAATATGATCGGTGGGTATTAGCGCCGAAGTGATGACATGTGAAGGTTCGTGGCACGCAGAAATATTGTTCAGCCGCAGATCTATGCTCAGGGTTGGACATACAGAAAAAAAAAAAATACAAAAAAAAAGAAAAAAGAATCTACTATCTGTGCTACATTCCACAAGTGTGACTCGAACCCCAGAAGTAATATGGAAGTCACTTTTGTTAAGGCCAGCCCTCACAGGATGCGACTTCAAACAACAGACAAGAGTTGCCTTTTGAAGGTGTTATCTGCCTGACAAGGAAACTACCAATACCTGTGAGGGAAGCAGAGCAGTAGGTGAGGGTACAGAGTAAAATCTGGAGGAAGTAAAAAGTGACCAGAGTGTTCCTCTACGTGACTTCAGGGCCACGATCTACAATCTTGGAAACGCACACGTGCATACGTGCTTGTCCTTCTGCTACAGAAGACGAAACCTGCTATACTCATTGTCTGGTGCCAACGTGCAGACCAATCCTGGATCCGCAAACTTTGCCGTTGTGACGGCATGTCGAGTCCGGGTTTTCTGAGAAAAATCTGTTTTGGTTGTGACTCCTTTGTCAACGCTCTTTTCTGAACACATTAATGGTAAACTGCAGAGGGCTCTCCATTGTTTTCTGTCAAGGGAATTGGTTTCAAGATCTTTCAGGATGATGTTGCATATCTTCAGAATTGTCATTCCATCCATCCATCATCCAATTCTACGTTGCCCCATGAGAAGCGTAGAAGCCCGGGGCTAGGCAATTTGGTCCTGACATTTAAGATGAGAGTGACCAGCCTCACTCATCCCTGAGTGGCATTACATGAACAATAACCCCAACCACCCCTTGGATATAAACCTTCACCGGCTCAATCCGATTGGAGTGCTGTAATTACCCACTAAACCACCAGGTGCCATAATTTGGTTATATGGTTACCACCCAGCGTAGTAAATGGTTTCCTGGTGTACAGGAAACCATTAGGCTTGTCACTCAGTGTAGAGTCACCCATGGGCAGAAGGAAGAGGAAAGAATGAAAGAAAGAAAGACAAAAGAGGGAGTGTAAAGTCACCAGTAGGCAAAACGACGAGGAAAGAATGAAGTAAAGAAAGACAGAAGAGGAAGGAAGGTAAGGAGAGAGGAGAGGAAAGGGCAGACACCCAAGAGCAGCACTACATCGAATGAGTGGATGATGAGAGCCCCCACCTACCACAATCCTTATATGATATTTATACTCATACTGTATATCTCCTTTTTCCCCCCCTGGCTTGCGGCGTGCTGCATGGAGTTGACCATATAGAACCTGGCGGGGAAGGCGGTGCTCAGGCATGTGGAGCACGTGTCTGACCCATCTCAGCTGCTTTTTAGTCAGCATGGTTTCTATGCTGGTTGACTTTGCTTGTTGGAGACTTTGTGAGTGAGGGACTTTTCCTCCCGAGTGAGTCATATGATGCAATGTAAACATCGGATGTGAAAAGACTTAAGCTGTTTGATGTGACGCTGGTAAGTAGTCCAGGATTCAGCAACGTATAAGAGGGTGTAGAGGCATCCAGCCGTATATACTGGTACCTTAGTCTCGATCCTCAAGTTGGTCTTTTCACAGACTCTGGATCTACGACGTCCATAAGAGGCTGAGGCGTCGCTGATTAGTGCAAGCGTTGCATATATGAGTACACTTCCAAAGTAGGTATAATTTTCCACCTGCTTTTCATGTTTGCCATATATGTGAAAAGCAGGAGGCTCTCCTTGGTTGTTTTTATGAGATATTATTTACATTTTACTGACATTTATTTGGAGCCCCATTGCATGGTATGTGTTGGAAATAACGGTGAGACTCTGTTGTAGGGCTTTTGGGACATGTGCAAGGACAGCACAGCCATCATCATAATGTAGCTCTAGAAAAACAGCCATTTCAGTCTTTCATTGTGTTTGAAGATGTCTGAGATTAAATAAGCTGCTATCTAGACAGAAACTGATTTTTAATCCATCATCAGGGTACATTTGTTGGTGACATAAAAGGGTGACCACAATGAGATATATGATGAAAATTACAGGAGTTAGGACACATCCTTGTTTACGCACGTTGCTCGCACCTATGGACACACCAGCATCCATGTTGTCATGCAGGGTCTTCAGGATGGTAAGAAATTTGTTTGGAACACCAACTTTTGACAAAGCATTTCATAAAATTTTCTGTGTCAAATGCTTTTGCAAGATCTATGAATGCAATACATAATGTAAGTAAGGGTTCTGCCTGTGGCATTTCTCTTGTATCTGTGCAACAAAAATATCACTGATCCATCGTTCCTTCTGAAATCCACATTGTGTTTCTGTAAGTGTTGACTCAAGCAAGTGTTTTGTCAGTCTGGGTAACCTTATCCTGGCTAGTTTGTGTGTGTGTGTGTGTGTGTGTGTGTGTGTGTGTGTGTGTGTCCGACTCTGGGCATAGGCTTCACAGCCTGCTATCAGGGCCCAGCAGTCCTCCTACATACCATACACCTCTACATGTCACCACTTCGGCGCTAACACCCACCGTCCATACTGAATACATGCTAGGGCTGTCTCATACAGGACTGGCGTATTGGTATTAGCGGGGGTATTTTTACGACATGTCGGCGGGTCTTCTGGTAGATCAGTAAATCCTGATTTAATGAAATTCAAATCCTTAAACTGTTCCCTGCCCCAGCCGGGATTCGAACCTGGTCCGTTGCTAGCATTTACAAGGAAACAAATGCCTCTGCTGTTGTCACAATTTGAATGGTCCCCATTCTTCTTGTAAATGGTTTCAGTATCATAGTGCACACACACACACACACACACACACACACACACACACACACACACACACACACGCACACGCGCGCGCGCGCATGCTTGCGCTTCAAGCAAAACATTATATCTTTAGTTCGTCCGTAAAGGTGTTTAAAAAAAAAAAAGTCTTGATAAAGGTTAAAATCCTGAGTAATATGACCTCCTGTTTGTGTTTATGCTTGCTATCGTCAAACTATAATATTCAGCTTTGGGAAGACATTTAGAACTGGAGACTTAGATTTAGCCTTCATTAACTTTCACTGCTTGGAGCTTCAGCAAGGCCGAAATTAAATTTGGTGTTGCTGCGAGAATTAGTCTCCAGTTTTACATTAGTTACCTGCACTCTAGTTTTGGGGTGGTCTCTTAGGAGGATGAAATCAGTCTTCTGTTCTGTAGCGTTATGTCGAGCAACTTGTATGAAATTAGGCGCATTGCTTAACACTCTCAGGCTCGTATAACTCTCTCGGCGCTGAATGCAATCGTCTGGTGTTAGCTGGAACACTATACCAGAACTGTCATGACCATGAGAGCATTAATGGTGATAGATCAACAAACAAACTCCTGTGACTCAGTCACTTCAAAATAAAAAAATCTGGCTTCAGCTGAATAAAATACTTGAGTGCAACCAACATGAGAAGTCCAAAAATCAAATGAAAGTTGACGTGAAAGTCAACATATGTCCAGAGCTATTCCGACTCGGAATAAAATGTTTAAACTTTTTTCTCAACTTCATCTTGATCATCTGAGCTCGCATCTTCACAGCCATGGCGTCTATCAACTACGCTCTTGCGACCGCCAGAGGATTATATTCTGCTTTGAAAATATTCTTCGAAGTTAAGGATTAGGAGCATTATCTACTGCCCACCTACCAGTTCACTTTACTCACCGAAGCCTTGAATAACCAACCCCCTGTAATGAAAGCTTTATCCTCTCTATACAGTTACTTACAGTTTCATTTTGCTCTTCCTCTTTATTCATTTCACTCTCATATAGTTTCAATTATATAATAGCAAATTTTTCTAGTACTTCACACTCTCACGCACTCTCTTCTCTCACATTTTCATTCTTGTTGGTCTCTTTACATTTTCTTCTTTGATTTAAAATATAATTTTGCTTTCACACTGTTCTTTTCTTTCTTTTTTTTTTTTTTTACTCAGTCTCCTTCATCCGTACTTTCTATAGCCCGCCTTTACCAAAGCAGAGCCCTAATGTTTTTGCCCGCCTCTGTGTGTACCCCCTCCACAATATGTCTACCCCCGATGTATATATGTCCCCCCCCAATGCATACATGCCCCCTCTAAACTTGCATGGTCAGCACGCTTTCCCAGGACCTGAAGCCTGGGAGGAAGGCGTTATTGCATCAGTTGATAGTAGGCAGCCAAGACGGGCAGACTATTTTACTGTGAGCTTGTAATAAACTCCTTATCTAGCTGTTTGTACACGGAGTTTCTATCACCAAAGTATTGCAAGTTACATTTGGTAGCAGCGGTGTTTCGAACCATCAGATTCTGACCGCCTCCACCGATTTTTAGTGACATCACAAGATACACGACGTCTCGCATCTGCCAGCCTCGCCCCTCCTCAGTGCCTCTAGTGGTGTAATACCTGGCTGTGCCTTCCGAGTGTACAATTTTTCTCACCAGTACTCACCTCTTAAACAACCCCACCCACACGCCTTGTTCCTGACCGCAAGTGTCACCGTCGCCGACCTACGCACCTGTTGCACCTGTTCCCAGCACCTGTTCCGCGCTCATCATAACTCCTGCCCCCACGGTGCCCCTTCTCACTGTCTGCCCACTGCCTGCCCACCACCATTCTCTGCATTTGGAACTCAACAGCTCTACACCTGCCTTGAACCAACATCTGCCCTCACCACCCACCACCGGCCCCGCCACCGCCACATCTGGTCTGCATTACGTGCGCCTCCTAAGACCGCCGCTCCCTGCCGGTGATTCATCGCGGCGTCTCTTCTCCTCTCCGCCCAGCTGTCTCTCCACCACCGCCCCGCATCGCCCTGCTTGCCCCGCCCCGCCCTGCCCCGCCCCGCCCCGCCCCGCCCCGCCCCGCCCCAGCCCAGCTATGCCCAGCCACCCCTGCACGTCATACATCTCGACACTCCCATCTCTCCTGTGTAACTATAGTATATCTTTCCTTTCTAAAGAGATTATCCTCGATTTTCTCTACGGATTGGATATTGTAAATATTCCATCTCATTTCCATTACCCCGTTTTCATCTTCACCTACGTTATCTATACTCCATCTCATCCTTCGCATTTTATTTCAACCATCCATCCCCGCACCTTCATTCATTTTCACGCCTACTGGTGTATTCCATTCTCTCATTGTTATTTATACATTTCCACCTACGTATCCTTCTTCATCCTTTCATTTTCCATTGCCGCATTAAATGTCATACTTTCCACGTCAACCGCTTAACACCAGCCCTCTCGCCCCGGAAACATCACCTGCTCATACCCCGTCTGCCGACTCTAACACAATCACTCATTTACGAAGTGGCAAAGAGTACCACCGCCCTGTGCCTGAGCCTTCCGTTTCACTTCCCGTAGAATCACTTACTACCCGTCCTACCCTCTTAAATCCAGATACCTCCTCCTCTTCTCCTGCCTCTACACTCTCTTCTTCTTCCTCTACTCCTTCCCCTGTCGTTCCCTCTCCTGCCTCCCTTCATACCCCGTCTTGCTCGCCCTTAACTGCCACTACCTTCTCTCTCTCCCACACCTCTCCTGCCGCCACTTCTGCACTTCCAGCCATGGCCAACCCTCCACAGTCTATCTATCTCGACGATGCCAATCATCCCAAATTTACCAGCCAGGATCCAACTTGGTCTGTCTATGATTTCCTCAGAGAAGTCGAAACAGAAATCCACAACAGACAAATAACCGATGAATCGTTCATAGTAGCCTACCTCCTAGGTCGCTTGCACCTCGGTAAATCGGACATCAGATCCGCGATCCATGCAGGACATTTCGATAGCATTCGTACCTTTGCTGATTTTCGTACGGAACTCATCAGCCTTTGTTGCCAGCATTCAAATACCGCGTCTCTCATGGGATTCATTAATCTCCTAAACCAACTAGATGAGGACTTGCGCATCCCAGCGCAATATGCCAAGCTCCGCGAAGCTGCCACCGCCATGAAAGCAACTAGTAGCAAGATGCTCCAATTACTGGTAGGCACGAATTGGTTAGTAGACAAGAATGGCGTTCCAATGCTTTCACTCACCAACTTTGCTGACTTAATTGGTTACCTCAGATTCCTTCACTGGCTTACTCCTAAACAGCGAGAGCTAGCCTTGGAAATCGGTTTCAATCCAGGAGATAAAATCATTCAGGTCACTAAAGCCATTCATGAAAGAACAGGTTCGAACTACATGCGTCAGGGCACCACCCAACCCTTGGCCTCCTCAGAGTGTCGCACCTCCACTATCCCAGACCAATCTCGCTCCCGTCCCACCACACGCGGCAGACCTGCCACACATCATTCTCCTACCGCAGGTCGTGATCAATCTAGCGCCCGACGGAACAGACAATCTTCGATTCTTTGCTGGCACTGTGGTCATCCTGGACATCGAGCATCCAGTTGCGACCGTACATACAGACGTCCTCACTCCCAAACCAGACAGCGTACGCCTTCCCGCTCACGTCGTCCACACTGCAAATACCACAAATCAAGCACGACTCACACCACTGAGGAATGTCGTTACCTCAACCGCCAACAGTCGGGGGAAGTGCCGCGCCCGTATCGGACCAATATCATGTAGAACCAGACACCCAACTCCCCATCCGCCATGTAGGTCCCATATCATCCTCGGGTTTAGTCATTCTCGGAAGCAGTCATGACATACCAATGTCATTCTTCTTGGACACAGGATCTATAGTAAATCTCATCTCCGAAAATTCCTTACAAATTATTCATCGCCATCACAACCACGTCAGTTTCCTAGAACCACCAGACATTCGCCTATGTGGTGTCGAAGGCTCAGAGTTTAAGGTTAAGGGAAGAGTCACCCTTGAAGTCAAACTCCACAGAGATTTGCCCCCTATCCCCATTGAATTTCATGTCACTAATGACTTGCAGTATCCCGCAGATGCCCTTTTTGGTTTCTCCACCATGGCACAACACTCCATTGCATTATTACCTGCTTGTGGTAGTATAGACATTTCTGGATTCCCGGTTTATACTATGGAATGTCCCCGTCCTGTTCTTATGATCAAATCAGTCCTTCAATTACCTCTGTCCCTATCACTACCAAAAAGTCCAACCCAGCCCAAACCACCACTATCATCATCTGAGAATACAGAGATCATTCCCTTACTGACTGCGAGCAAGGACATAAATTCCTCAATGTCTACTGATACATCATCTCAGCCTTCGGACATGGCTCTTACCTCCTCTCCCGACAACACTGTCGCTGACTCAGACATATCTCACTTACCTACCTCACATAGTGTGCATGATCTTCTCCAACACGCAGAGACTTAACGTGCAGTAACGAATACGTGCACAATTTTGTTACCGCATGAGTTCACCAAAGTCTGTGTTTGTGTTGCCGGTGCAAAAGAAGGAGTGGATGTACTAACCCTACCTGAGACGTGTTGTGTGAATGGCTTGACTTATGAGTCAGCGTGGTGTACAGTCTTAGAGGACAGTTTATGCTACATGTACTTGCTCAATGTCACAAATGCTCCACTAAAACTTAAAAGTGGTGTAAAGATTGGAGACTTCCTAGTATACCCAGTGGCTGTAAAGGTGTGCCAGGATTCCTCAATTCCTACTATTCAGACTGATGATAGTACGCCAATCGGTGTATGTACTATTAACTCTACGGGATCTGCGCCGACATATTCACCCGATATGCTCTCACATCTCACTTGCACAGATTTCCCAGAAAATACGCCTCAACTCCTCGACCTTCAGACCTCGTACAGAAACGTGGTTGCCTTACCCGGTGAACTGATGGGTAGAACAGACCTTGTCAAACATACAATTGAACTACTACCAGGAACTCAGCCAATTTACATACCAGCGTATCGATTTCCTCACAGCCAGAGAAAGCAGACAGATCAAATGGTACAGAACATGTTAGACCAAGACATTATTGAACCCTCCGTCAGTTCATGGAATAGCCCACTTTTCTTAGTACCAAAGAAGGACAGCAACCTTAGACCAGTAGTCGACTATTGTAAGGTCAATTCTGTCACCGTTCCAGACCTTTTCCCGTTACCTGTCCTCACTGATTTGCTAGAATCCCTTGGTGAAAATAACGTAGTCTTTTCATCTTTAGACCTCCTCAGCGGGTACTGGCAGGTCGAAATGGAAGAGTCCTCTCACCCAGTTACAGCCTTTAGCACCCCTTCCGGACATATTCAGTTTAAGAGACTCCCTTTTGGTCTGAGAAATGCTCCTTCCGTGTTAATGCGACTTATCCATTTAGTCTTCAGCGGTATGATGGGACACTCTCTTTTTGCTTACCTAGATGATATTATTGTTGTGAGTAAATCCATCCCTGATCATTTTACCAAACTCCAGCAAGTCTTGGAACGCCTCCAGCTCGCAGGCCTGAAAATCAATCTCAGTAAATGTGACTTCCTGCTAAAGAAAATCAAATTCCTAGGCCATGTCGTAGATGCACAAGGCATTCGTACTAATGAGGATAAAACTAAGGCGATTATTAACTTCCCAGAACCTACCACTACCGAAGCTGTACGAAGTTTCCTGGGCCTCAGTGGCTATTATCGTCGATTCATACGGGATTATGCAAAGATCGCCGCTCCTCTGACCCACTTACTCAAGCAGAATGTGCCCTTTGTTTGGACTAACGACCAGTCACAGGCCTTTCAAAAGCTAAAGACAGCTCTTGTAAATGCCCTTGTTCTAGCGTTCCCTGATTATACCACACCCTTCCTTCTCTGCACAGACGCCTCAGGCACTGGACTTGGTGCCGTTTTGATGCAACTCGATGAAGCATCAAGGAAGCGCGTAATAGCGTATGCTAGTCGCACCCTTACAACCGCTGAACGTAACTACAGTGTCGCAGATCTCGAAGCGCTAGCGGTAGTCTGGTCCTTGAAACATTTCAGAGATATAGTCTATGGTTATCCAGTGCATATCCAAACAGACCACCTTCCACTATGTGATTTGTTCAAGAATCGCAACCTAACAGGTAGGTTAGCTAGATGGTCTGTCATCATCCAGGACTTTAATCCCACTTATCAATATGTACCAGGCAAGTTGAATGTAGTTGCAGACACACTCTCACGTCACGTAGCAGCAGCTATAACATCACTGCAGCCTGAAGTAACTGAAAACACTACACTAACGTCAGAAGTTGTTCAAAACTTTCAGCGCCAAGACCCCATGTGGTCCAAAGTCATTTATTTCCTAGAATCTGGTGATGCCTCGACCTTACCTACTCTGCCAGTATCACTAGATGAGTTCATGCTAGATGATGATCTCTTGTACAGGAAAACACTGCTAACAGGCAAAGTTATGCCCAATCGCGAAGTACGCCAACTTGTTGTCCCCACTGCCCTGATACCAAAGGTTCTTCATATTGTTCATAATACTCCTCAAGCTTCCCATCCAGGTAAAGACCGATGCTTGCGCCAAGCACGTCTCAAATACTATTGGCCAACCATGCGCCGCAATATCAATGCCCACTGTGACTCTTGCCTCTCCTGCCACCGCCACAAAGGATCAACCGGCTTACCAGCACCTCTCTTACAATACCCAGTCCCATCACGACCATGGGAAACTGTCTCAATCGATCTCTTAAAACTACATCCCACAGAATCAGGCGCTGAGTACTTGTTCGTAGCGGTCGACCACTTCTCCCGCTACTGTGTCCTCGTACCCCTCTCCGACAAGACCGCGAAGAGCGTTGCATGTGCCTTTGTAGATCACGTAATTTGCCCGTTCAGTACCCCTCATACCATTCTTACTGACAACGGTACAGAGTTCAACAATAGCCTTCTCGATGAGATCTGTCACCGCTTTCATATCAGTAAGTGCAATGTCGTGCCTAACCATCCGGCTTCCAATGGCCTTGTAGAACGCCACAACCGAAAAATCTTAGAGTGCCTTAGAAATCTAGGCTCCCATAGTTCGTCCTGGGATGACTGGATTCCCCAAGTGGCATCCTCAATCAATAGCTCCATCAATGCATCCACTGCTGAATCTCCCTTCTTCATCCTCTCTGGTTTTGACAAGGACCTCCCATACTCTCTCTTATCCTCAAAGCCAGAACCCATCTACAACATGGATGATTATGTTAAACTAAAATTGGCCAACTTCCAGACAATCCACCAGTATGTCCAATCCACTTTGGCTTCCTCTCAGGAGGACATGCTGCAGTGCCAACATAAATCAGCCTCTCCTATCACCATCAATGTAGGCGATCTTGTCTTTGCTCACTCCCATACGCGTTCCTCTAAGTTGGATGACAAATTTACAGGGCCCCACTGCGTCCTCACTCAACAAGGCAACAAATTTCACCTCCAGGACCTGTCCACTAAGGACACCAGATGGGTCCACGTCGATGACTTAAAACGAGCACCCCGTGGCCTCATCTTGGAAGAGTCACTTACACAACCTCTTGCTCTCTCTTCCCCTCCTCCCATCCCTCAGTCTACCTTGTCTCCACCTATCCCTCAGTCTCCTTCCTCTCCACCTCCACCTGCTCATTCATCAACCAATCACTATCCGTCCAAACTGCGCTCTGCCCATCAACCTCTTCACGACCTCCCCCATTAACTCTACCCTGATTTTCTAGGTACGATGTTAGCGATCTCCCTGCTGGCAGTGCTGACCCTCCTGGGGTCTGGGTCAGGTCAGGACGATGGTGGAGTACGTCCCGGGGCCTTGGTCGGCTCAGGAGGCGAAGTCTACTTGCGCTACGATCTTGCGGCCCTGGCCAATGTAGCCATTGCCCTACCTGCCTATGCGCACCAGCTCCACAGAATCAGGACCCATCTCACGGCCCTCATGGGGACACACAACCCGAATGCATATCTCTATAACCTTTTCCTACCACTCTCCTGGCAATTGCAACACATAAGTAACAGATTCACTGAGCTCAATGACACATTTTCCATTCAGACACCCGAGGGTCGTTCTCGTGTGAAACGAGGTCTCTTCGACTTCGGCGGTGAGATTCTGAGTGGCTTGTTTGGCGTTGCTACAGCCCATGACATTTCTGGCTTCAAATCTGATCTCACTCATTTAGCTTCAGCCCTAGAATCACAACGCCGAGTTATAAAGCTCCAACACGCTATGTTACAGAAGCTCACGACCCAACTCAATGAAGTTACATCCACTCTAAACAATTTCACCGATATCTTACAACGCCACCTTTCAGATCTCAACGTTATCTCTCAGTTCTTCTACCTCAAACTCAACATGGATAATCTCCAACTAGCCATTGACTCTCTCTTGTCTCAAGTCTCTGCCTTGGTTCGTATCCTGGTCGATGCTATCAATGGACGTGTCACTGCCGACTTAGTCCCTGTCTCAGCTCTCCGTTCTGTCCTGGAGTGGGCTCACTCCACCTTTGGTCTCTCCCCAGTCCTCCCCTACTCAGCCTTGAATATTATTATCCTGTTCTCGAAGCCACTTTTCTCACCACATACATCGTCGTCCATATTCCTCTCCGTTCTGCCATAACCTTCAACCTTTTCCACATCATTCCCTTCCCTTTCCGCCTCAACAACTTCTTGTTACAAGTATCTGTTCCTTCAGAATATTTCCTCCTCTCCCATGATCATCTTTCCGTTGCCTTCCTTTCTTCCACAGACCTCCAGCAATGTTCCTCCCTTACTCCGACCTCTCGTCTCTGTGCTGCCCACCTTTTCGCTATCTTCCCTAGCAGTGCTACACCCTGTGAGTCTGCTTTAGTTCGCAACCATTCCATCTACTTGGCCTGTTCTTTTGTCCCAGCTCCTGACCTCCCGGTCCACCATGCTCACCTCAACCATGTCCAGTACTTCTTCTTTGTTGTTCCCATCTCTGTCACAATCATGTGTCCTGGTTCTTCAGTTCGATCCGTCCCCGTTAGTGGTCTCTACAAAGCACCTGACTATTGTACCGTCAAATCAGAGTCCGTCATCACTTACGCCACTCGCTATCACCAAGCTGTCCGTAAACACTCCTATGACATCTTTCAACCAATCGACATACCCTCAACCCTACCATCTGCCAACATTACCATCACCTCCCCTAACTTGCGCATGCTAACCTTCCTCAATGACAGTGATTTCATTATGGATCAATTTTCTCTGGCCTTCAGCCGTTCATGGGTTCATCCAACGGTTGTGTTCCCCCCTGCGGTTATTGCTTTCATAGGTTTTCTACTCATCATATGTGCAGTGCATTGTTGTGTCAGAAAAATGGAACGCCGACTCCAGGAAATCAGAGTCGCTACAGGCATAGTACGCCCTACACATGACGTAGAAACTCCCCGTACTTAGTGCCCTCACATTCAGTGACTACCAATGCCATCTGACAATTAACCAAACTGTGAACAGAACTCTGCCTACTAGGAAATGATGGTATTTCTTTAATGCATTCCTGAGTGACAGTGTATCCTACAGAAAATACAAAAGAAAAAAAAAATGAACGAAGAACAATGGAACTCTCATATCTACTCCTTGTTTATCATGTATCAAACTATTATTGTGTAACCATTATGTCTTAATCCTTGTATATCTTATATGTATATATCTTTCTAATTCCCTCCCCTCAATATGGCCATGTCTCCCCTACTGCCCCTGTATCATACTTATCCCTTGTACAAACCTCCCCGGTCCTGCCTTACCACTATCATCAAACCCCATTTAACTCCTGGTGTCAGGAGACACCATCTCAGCTACCCGGGGGAGTAGTGTACCCCCTCCACAATATGTCTACCCCCGATGTATATATGTCCCCCCCCCCCATTGCATACATGCCCCCACTAAACTTGCTAGGTCAGCACACTTTCCCAGGACCTGAAGCCTGGGAGGAAGGCGTTATTGCATCAGTTGATAGCAGGCAGCCAAGACGGGCAGACTATTTTACTGTGAGCTTGTAATAAACTCCTTATCTAGCTGTTTGTACACGGAGTTTCTATCACCAAAGTATTGCAAGGTACATGTGTGTGTGTGTGTGTGTGTGTGTGTGTGTGTTCCCTATATATTTCATAAACGGCTCGAGCTATCAACATAAAACCTTAAAGGTGTCAACATGTGGCCAAAATCTTGTACGAATTCAAAAACGAGCACTTGGGGTCTAGGTCAAGGTCACCAAAATCGCTGCCAAAGGTCGACTAGCTTTTATTGGCCGCCCCTACCCCCAGTATATCTCATCAACGGCTTGAGCTATCAACATGAAACCTTCAGGATATTAAGATATGGCCAAAATCTTCCCCGGGCTCTTCCCCCCACCCCCGAGGTGGTGCTCCAGCCTGCCCAGGGAGAGGCGCCACCATCCGTCCCCACCCGGAAGTGCCCCGCCCCCCGGCCCCCTGGAGAGGGGGAAGTGACCCCTGGCAACCCCTGGGGGTGGCGCCATCCCCCAGCCCCCTCTTGAGCGGCCGCCACCCCCCAGCCCCCCGGGGGGGACGGTCCCCCCCTGGGAGGGTCCTCGCCCCCGGCCCCCCAGGGGGGCCCGCACTTGTAACTTGACCAACAGCATATTCAGGCGGGAGAATAGCATTCGGCTTTCGAATATTTTTCTTTCATCCCCCCCTCCTTTTTTTTTTTTTTTCCCAGTACTTGTGTTTCAGAAGGCAGAGAAGGATGGAAAGCGATCAAGCTTAGAGCTGGCTGGCCTAACTGCTTTATCTTCATTATGGTTCGTGAAGGAACAGAATCTTTAAACTCTTGTATTTCAGTGCCAGGTATTCGACTAAGTTATTTTCCCACTCGTTCTATCCATCTGTTTCCTACAATCACTTCTTTTAAGTGGTAGATGAATGAAGGGAGATTATCCTCACCCCAGAAATAACTCTCCATCCATCCATCCATCATCCAGTCCTACGTTGCCCTATGAGGAGCGTAGGAGCCCAGGGCTAGGCAAGTTGGTCCTGACATTTAAGATGAGAATGACCAGCCTCACTCATCCCTGAGTGGCATTACGTGAGCAATAAACCCCAACCATCCCTTGGATATAAACTTTCACCGGCTTAATCCGATTGGAGCGCCGTAATTACCCACTAACCACCAGGTGCCAAAATTTGGTTATACAGTTACCACCCAGCGTAGTCAATGGTTTCCTGGTGTACAGGAAACCATTTGACTTGTCACTTAGTGTAAAGTCACCAACAGGCAGAAGGAAGAGGAAAAAATGAAGGAAAGAAAGACAGAAGAGGGAGCATAAAGTCACCCACAGGCAGAAGAACAAGGAGAGAATGAAGGAAAGAAAAACAGAAGAGGATGAAAGGAAAGAAGGATGGAGGAGAGGAAAGGACAGACACCTGAGAACAGAACTACATCGAGTGAGTGGATGGTGAGCGCCCCCACCTAAATCTCACCCCCTGATAACGTTACTCCATGCAGATCATCCTTATCAACACCCCCGGTGTTGTGTTGCAGAATTCATGACCTTGCGGTGGTTTCTACACGGTATAAAATAATATTTTCTACTATACCGATCTAGTTTTGGCTGATGTCAAAATTAATAGGATTGGGAGGTCGCGAAAGACTGCATATTAATTGGCATAAGGGTCCGTTGGCGCTGCTCACTGCTGCGAAAAAAGCCTAAAAACATTTTTAATGCATCCCGCTTTCGACATAGGCTACGAAGTCATTCCTGAGATCCAATGGTTCACCAACAACACGCCAACGGGGTGGGTGATGCGTCACAGCCCTCACACGTCAGCAGAACTTGAGCTCTAATATTCACCATTTCTCGTAAGGCATGATGAAGTCTCACATCTATATTTAGTGCTACCGAGCTAGTGGGGTGTTTTTATGAAGCATCGATAAAGATTTATGAAAGAGCAGTGAACTTAAACGCACCCAAAGGCCTAATCTGACCTTCTCCACGAATTCCTTGACTAAGCCATTCTTTGCCACATTTTGCCTGCAAACTTCTCTATCTTCTCTCTCCACTTCCTGCATGGCCTTTTTCTGCTACGCTTATAATCTATTGGCGTCCAGTCAGTCAGCCTCTTGCTCCATCGCTTATCTTTTATTAATGCTACATGATCTGCCTACCACATTTTTTTTTATAACTTCTATAATGCCTTTGACTTCAGTCTGCTCTCTTATCCAAGTTAATCTCTTCCTGTCCCGCAAAGCTATTCCCAACATTGTCCTTTCTATTGCTCTTAGAGAAAGGATTAGTTTTTTTTCCACTGATTTTGTCATCTTCCAGGTCTCACAACTGAATGTAATAGCTGGGATTATACATTTTTTATACACTTTTCGTTTCATACATACTGGCATGCCAATGTTTATAATGTCTCTGTGTTTACCAAAAGCTTTCCATCTAATTGTAATGCGTGTTTTTATTTCACTATTATGGTCTTTCTTTAGTTTTAGTATTTGCCCCAAGTATTTGTACTACTCTTTTTCTTCAGGAATTTCTTCGCATATTCTGATGACGCTCTATCAGGTATCTGGATTAAACATTACTTAACTTTTACTCTGGTTCATCTTTAGCCCTACTTTGAGACTTTCTCTTTTTAGGTCATTTAACATTTCTTGCAATGTCTGTGATGTTACTGAAATTAGGACAATGTCATGGGCTATAAAGCCCATGTGCAATATGCAAACAATATCGGTAAGGAAGATGTGCCACAGTATTTCCTACGCCAAGGAGAATACGGCTCAATCTCATTTTACTGCGTCGTAACATTACCAGATGTGAGAGGGGAACATATTTAAGTTACTGTAGTTGTCTTTGCTTCTGTTCTCATGTTCGTAGGAAATTATTTCTGTCTAAACCTTCACCATGCCAAAACCATGCAAACTACAAAGCCCATTTTCACAGGGTATACTCCCATCCCACTCCCTGGAAAAAAAAAAGTAAAAAGAAAACTGTGACATTGTAACTTTAAGCTTCCCAGCGGACTGTATACAACGTGCACCTACATATTGTGTAATTGTCCCTACCTACAACACTGCACACCACCATCCTTAACTGTCCTGTCAACTCCTCTCCATCCTCTCTTATTTTCCAGCACCGTATATCTCCGCTTGTTCTGTCTCCCTCATCTCCCACTACCCAGCTGACTGTCATACACTTTCATTGTCAATCTCTTACCCTCTATTCGTCCACTGTACCCAAACTACCAGAGAGCGTTGACTTTTATTTTCACATCACCCTCTCCACCCCACTTCACAAATTCCTTCATTTTACCAACTAATCCTTCATGTTACTACACAGGCATTTCTGATGTGATTCCTTCCAAAAGTTCTCACTCTTGATTTTTGTCTCTTAAATACTGTAATGCTGGAACAAATATACTACCATGTAATGTTTTCTGAATTTCCATGCTTACATTCATATTTCTCATCACTGCTCTTCATGACTCTACCATCCACTTTGTTCATAACACTGCCTAAATACTTGAACATCCACGCATTTTCCATTTCTGTACTACTCTGACTTATCCAACTCATTGTTTTGGTGCCTCTTCCAAACACCATTACTTTGTTCTTCACTGGAATCACTTCAGTTTAGTGTTTCACAAACACCATCAAACTTCCGTCACACGGAAACTTCCACTTTACGTCTGCTATTAGAACAGCATCATCTGCAGACAAGCCATAGCAGTTTTCACTCATTACTTTCTCTTGTCAGAAAAACTCCCAGCTAAGTGTCTTCGCTTTGACTTCTTTCATTACATTATCCATCCTGCACATTAAAATGCCATAGTAGCACAACATAACCCCGCCTCCATTCAAGAATCAAACTGAATCTTCCGCTTTATATCCCGTCTTGTCTTATATTTATCCCTGTTCCATCATACCTAGTCTGGATAGCTTTGTGTAATCTTTCTTCTGTTCCATGTAAGGTTATCTGAACTCGGTCCATTTTATCATAAAGTAAAGCTGCAATCTTTCGATCTTCAATACTCTATTGTAAACTGGATGAACACTATAATATTCAGATAATCGCGAAAGTGTTGCTGAAAGGATATACCGCCATGGTCGCCTTATTTTCCATTGAGCTACGGGAAATAAACTGGAAAAGGGAGAAAATCTTTACAAAGTGAAGGTGAAGGAATTATAGTACACATCCTACTGTCTGTTAATTTATAAACAGAGTTAATTGTGCAAATCAGCGGGTCCCCTCCCTCCATCACGAACCTGCTCCCCTCGGTAAACAACATAACTGGGCAAAACAGAAAAAGATTCCGCCACACGCAGCTGACGTCCCCGATAAATAAAGTCCAACGCCATGACATTCATACCTATTAATGTATTCCCGCCGTGGATGTGCTTTTTATTTCATTTTTGCTAATTTCAGACCCTTTCCTCCAGCGTAGAGGAGACTTTCAAACTGGAAGGGTTTGAGTTGTAAGCCTCTTTACCTTTTCGCTACTAAAGTTCTCTCCTAAGCTGAATGAAAGCGTTTTGGGGTAACAGGCATAAACCATGAAATGGATCACTGATTGAATGGGCTAACAACATAATTTGGCAACACTGAAAAAAAGATTAGAGATGTCATGTGGTGCTACGTCCAGGATTAAAGCACCATGACTCCGGTATGCAATAATGGCCGGAACGAGCTGGCAGCGGGAAAAGGGCAATTGAATATTTCCTGCACTTTATTATGTCATTTTTCATTAAGCACTACATAAAAAGTAATTAGGTGAACTCTTTAGTGGGCATTTAGTGGCAGTGATCCGCCTCTGTCAAAGAGATGGATGGGTGGGTGGGGAAGAATTTAGCAGAGAACTGACAGTCACTGCGCGTATGGTTTTGGGAAATGGATAGCGAGAAGAATACGGTAAAGAGTGGAGGGGGATAAAGGTAGGACAAGGGAGAACACCTGTGCCACATCACACAGCTAAAGAGAGATACAAATATGGACTCACATGGTTCGCTCGCAGCACACAAGCTCTAAGGCACGTATTCTCGAGGGATTTGGATTTCTACTGTGACATCTCCTCCTTATCGATATATTTCTGCATACTACGCCTTACTCTTCTAGTGTATTTGATTCATTCACATTAACACCGACACAGATGACATAAGTTACATTCGAACGTCAATGAAGTAAATTAAGGATGAGGAACAAAACCGCCTTCTTAACCCACGAAAACGCGGGCCTAAGGACACAACGGTCATACCAAATTTAAGGGCAAAGCTTGTAACTCATAATTTATTTTCCAGAACACACACACACACACACACACACACACACACACACACACACACACACACACACACACACACACACACACACACACACACACACACACACAACATTTATCCCAACCACTTGCGACACAAAACAGCTTATGCTTTAGAACTGTACTCTCTCTCTCTCTCTCTCTCTCTCTCTCTCTCTCTCTCTCTCTCTCTCGTTTCACCTACACTTTGTTGACCAAGATCTCTCATATTACTAAGCATTCCCGAAATATGAAGGGAGAAGGGAGAGATGGGAAATGAAGAAAGGGAAAAAGAGAAAAAAAAGGAAGAACGATAATGAAGTGGAGGTATAATCTGGAAGGAATGATGAATTTTACAAAAAAAGAGGGAAGGAAAAATGGAAGTGGAGAGGGAGGGAGAAAAGGGAGTAGGGGAAACAAGGAAGCAGGATTGAAGACTAGGAAGGGTGTGAAGAGAAACCTTAAAACGAGGAGGGAGGTGACGGTAAGGAAGGAATGAGGGGCAGATATATAAATCGGTCTATTAATTGGTCTACCGATATTTCTCTACCCACCGATACCTATCAGTCCATCTATCTATCTAGTTATTTTTCGCCGTATAAGTCCATTCCATTCCTGTGTACTGATTATTTATCAGTTTATCTGCCTATCTACTGATCTATATCCTTACCAGTCTTTTTATCTATTTCCTAATGAATCAAAGTATATATAAGTACCTACAATGCGTAAAGTATATACTGGCATCTGCTTACCTACCTACCAACCAACCTATCTACCAATATATCTGTTCCCGCTATATCTATGTATTCATCTACCTACCTTTATAGTCAACCATTTTTTTTTTTACCTTATTAAGCAACATAAAATCAGAGTAGCATATAGAACCCTACTTAACCTTCTGTCATTTTCGGGACAAGTGGTTGGACAAACTTGCATGGCAGTTCATTCAGGATCAAACACACATAACCCCGACACTACCACGACAACTATTTACGGTCTCCACAATATGGTGGAGATCGCTTCCTATTTGCCAAGTTCTTTTTTTTTTTTTTTTTTTTTTTTTCCTAAACTGTTTTCAGTTTGGTGCTATTCCATCATACCTTCGCCAGTTCACTTCGAATTTGGTACACTTAGTCCTTAGGCAAATACATCAAGACACCTTTCTAATTTTGTGGATTTATGCATTTTAAGAGCTTAAACGGGGTCAAAGGAGAAATCATACGAATACAAATACTGTACATACATTTAGTGAAATATGCCAACAAGAATCCGTGGAGTTTGCCAACTTTCGCGAGAAAGAGTGGGGACAATTACCTTTATGAGGGGTACAGTTTTTTTGTGGAGACCATGCTGCCTTCCCTTTGATATGTTGACTGTCGACTTCTTTCTATGCTTATTAACTACATACGAACTTATTAAAATTAGGATGACCTCTCACAGGGAAAAGACTAAAAACAATATTCACCACCCTGTACAGTACGATGGTGCCTTATTAGTCTACTGTTGCTGCAGCCAGATCATTTATTCAGCTCAGGAAAGACCCTTCGTACTGAAGGAGTTAAAACAATCAATTTAATCCAGTTTACACGATCAATGACACCCTAGTTTATTCTTTACATCGTCAGAAGATTTTATTTAGGTTACGAAAGACTCACCGCATTACAATGGTTAAAAACTAAAAAACAGTTTCTTTAAGTCCTTGGAAACCAGGGCCTGATTACCAGGTATAGGTAAAATTGGCAACTGCCTACCAGGCCACGGCCTGTCACAGGCCATCCAGACTTCCAGAGCGGAATAAATATACACTCTGGGCGTCCAAATAATGGACATCACCCACCAGGCCATTAAAAAAAGCCACTATTAGGTCAAGAAAAAATTTCACTGGAAATAACAGAAAAAAGAGATATGTTGCATGCCAACCGTCTGCGTTGCGTACCAGGCCACAGCACAGTTAATCCAGCCCTGTTGGAAACGATGACTATTTTTTTATTATTGGTAACACCATATAACTTTATTCATCTCTGGAAGGACGCAATGTAGTGACAAGAGGTAGAAAATCTCCCTTAACCACTTCATTACGAAGGCATCTTATTTATTCTGATCTTCTACTAAAGAGTAATTATTCTCTCTCTCTCTCTCTCTCTCTCTCTCTCTCTCTCTCTGTCAGGTAATTCACCCAACAATCAAAGGAATCACGTCCTGGGAATCACTATTCAAACTAACTTCATGAGAAGTACCCCTTTCACTGCGATAATCATATCCCATTTTATGCTTCGTTTCCAGGTAATTTTTGCAGCAGAGAGATATCCTGCAATGGGGCGCGCGCGCACACGCACACACACACACACACACACACACACACACACACACACACACACACACACACACACACACACACACACACACACACACACACACAAGGTCCTTATCTTCACCTTTGGTAACCTAGACAGACTAACACTTCTTTTGAAGCATGGGTTTTCAAATGAGGACATTCCCCCATGGGAGGAAATATGGGCATTCGAGAGGAAGGGGATAAGCAGATAAGGCCCAAATGGCCAACGCAACTATTCTGATGTTCTGTTGGTTATGGATTTGATATATTTTAAAGTAATTTTTTGTTTTATCTTTTGTGCTTCTTTTTTTCAGAGTACGGTCAGCATTTGGGTCCACAGATAATTAATTTGGTACATAAAGTATAAAATATTAAAAATAATCTCAAAACTTTGTAAGATTTCTACATTATCACAAGATTTTTTTGCATTACACGTAAAAAAAAAAGGTGGCTAAATGGAAACGAGCACCTCCAGAATCTAAATATTTTTTAATAATAAATCCAAAAGGGTGGACCTCCTCCTTTGCAAGCTGGGGGGAGGCGATTCATAACAGAGTTTCTGATATAAATGGGGAAAGACCAGGAAAAGTTTTGGAACCTGTGTTCTGGAGAAAGAAAGAAGAAAGGAAAATGCCCATTTCTAACCTTTCTCTATCACTCTATCTGCTGCCCTAAAACTGTACTTTAATTCGATACCCTTCCTCTCCTGTGACAGCCTTCCTTCAAACTTAGACATAAACGTATTTTATATATATATATATATATATATATATATATATATATATATATATATATATATATATATATATATATATATATATATATACTGGTTACGTTATCATCAGTAACTGGTTCATATCACTGCACGTACCTAAACTGACTCAAGAAATATGTGCTCGTGAGGGAGGAAGTGGTCACGTGTGACCATTGCAAGCGACTGGCACTTGATATATCCGCAGTTTGGAAACTGAAGATAAAGGAGGATCCGAAATGAAGAGGAAAATTACGTACAGACTGGGAAAAAGAAATCATGCCTGAGCACAGGGCAACGTTTTGATATTCAGACTGAAAAAGTGGTGTGCGATCCATCCCTCTTTATCAGGTGTCTTATGATCTTAATCTTCTCACAACCAGAGCAAATAAAGAGAGAAAGGGGAAGTCGCCTTGCGACAGACAGATAGGGAAAGAAAAATACTTATCATACGGTTACAGTGAATAGCGTTCCCCGAAGGCTGGATCAGAGACAAAACTGTAAGTGAGGGAGCAAATAAAAGTTCGTCAAAATATACAAAAACATACTATACCCTTTTTTTTTTTTTTTTTTTTATGGAGGCGAAGATGCACTTGACAGGTTGATGATGACTGGCTGAATGCAACATATCCAAAAATTATTTACTAACCCAAATTTGCCCCTCAGATATTTATTGTCAGTTAATAATGCTAGATTATGAAGCAATGTTGCATTCAGCCAATAATCACCAACCTGTCAAGTGAATCTTCTCCTCGACAAAAAAAAAAAAAAAAAAAAAAAATAGTTTGGAGTATTCCTCATTGTTCTTCCTCCACGTCCTCGTGCCCCTGCCTCTCTAAAAGAATAACTCAACAGCTCCATTGGAGCACCCCTCCTCCTCCTCCCAGCGAACCGATTTTCTATTCATATTCCACTCTCGTTCTTTTCCTCTCCTGTCCTCTCGTCTCTTTTCCTAATCAAAGTCTTCCCTTCACCTTACTCACATCCCCATAGCAAGTTCCTCCTCCACTCAGATCCAGAGTTCCACCATCTATCCCGTCACGCGTCCACTCACTCACCTGTGGGGAAAAATAAGCCAATTAGCACATGGGTTTCAATACATGGGCAAGGGATACAGTTGTCAAAGGATGTTAAAAAAAATAAAAAGTGACTTAACTTCCCTGCAAAAGCTGCTGAAATGTTCTAAAACACAAAAATGTCAAAAGAAAAAAAAAATCGTTAAGAAAAATGCAAATGCAAGTACAGTATCATTAACTAGGTAAGACTAAAAGTCGCCCCCCCCCCTCAAAAAAGTAGATCTAGTAACAAAACCGCTTAACTGGTGTTTCTATGTGAAGGATGGTTATAGAAGTGAAATGATAGAAAGTATTATGGTGTCTAGGACCTGCAGCGGCGGCGGCGACGATGATGATGATGGTGATCATGATGATGATTATTATAATTATGACCTTAGATATAAATCAATAGGATTTTTTTAAATCATCCATCTTGGTACGCCATACTTCTCACTATTACGTGTGGTGGACGGGTTTCAGGAATAAGAAAAGGAAGCTACAAAGTATATAAATCAACACAGTGTTTCACTGAAACATGCAATACATCCATGAAATCGTAATTCTCTCGTGCCTCTCAGGCATTGTTCTTGCACATAAGAATCCGCTGTATGTGAATGAACAGTTCTCGCAAAGTTTGTGGGGTATATCCCACTCTCTCTACACTGAAAAAAAAAAAAAATGGTGCTATCCTTATCTTTTTTTTTTTTTTTTTTTTTTTGAAGGGGTGGGGTATTTCATATATGCATTTCTGTCCGTCAATTCTTCTGCTTCGTTAACTTCCGTACTTCGCTTACACACAATATTCGCTCACCATATCCACCCAACTTCTTGGCCTTCCCCACCTCCCACCCTCACACCGACCCACATAATGCCCTACTGTATTCACCACTACATTCATATCCTTTTTTACGTTAACACGCCACCTAACCACACAGTTCTACGTTTAAGTCAACTGACTTCTTTAGGTCGCACTTTCAAGAACCTCTAACACTTAATCTATTTAATCTGTGTAAACTGCCACCGGGTAAGTGTTCTAAACAGTTTCATTTCTAATGCTCTCACTCTACACTTTATAAACTAACGTCATACAGTGTGTCATGTCAGTGACAGAGAGGGAAATAGAAGGCAAAATTCTGACAGCAACTTTCCTACGTTTGGCGATTTCTTTTAATGGTCTGACATTTCTTGGTGACTATCTAGATTCTATGTTCAGCCATATTCAATAAATATTTTAGAGTATTTTTGGACGATTATTCAGACACTGTATTAAGAGACACCCTGACATTTCAGCTTCTTAGTTACCCGTCCCCTTCCCCGAGTGGCTTGGGGACGGGTATTATTTTCACTCGGTTTGTCTGTTTGTCTGTCTGTTGACAACTTTACGCGAAAACTACTTGTGCGATTTTGACTAAAATTACAGGGATGTTGGGCTATGATCCTCTGATCACCTGATTAAATTTTGGGCCAAATTGAGCCAAGGCCCAGGTTGTAGGCCCGAAAACTTTAAAATAATGTAATAAAAAAACGATTTTTCTCAATAACTCCTCTCAGATTCGTCATACTGACATGAAACCAAAACCTAAAAGTGCACCTTTCAAGTCTGCATCCTTCATGCCTCATTACATCAGGCGGGTCATCCCTCGGGTTAGCGGTAGGAGGATCAATGTTAGGTTGGCCGGGCCTAAAATTTCAAATGGGAATACAATGTCAATTTTCGCCCGATTTGCTCCAAGTCTGATATGTGACATCTGTGACAAGATATCCTGTTGTGTTTATACGTCAGCACTAAAATGACTTCCAGGGACGTGTTTGCTATGCCTTTGCACCGCCTCTTGTTTCAGCTGTTCTCAATCAATTTTCACTTATTTCTTTGCGACTTGTTAGAACTTGTGCTATGAAGATTCTATCACTTTTGACTGCAAGCCTAGTGACATTAGCTGGTGAATTTCGTCTGGTAAGAAATGGTAGCAATGTGATGTGGGAAGAGGGATTATTGCCTGGAGGTCTTTTGTCCAGGTAATCTCTCACGGGTTGTGACGTCACGCAACAGACAGACACACAATGCTAAGATGACATGGATACATATACAAACATAAGTAAACGGATTAAACATATATGTAAATAAAGATTTTAAAAATCTCATTCCTATCAGCAGAGCACTCTGATCCAAACACCAACCTGCACAGTCAGGAACAAAAGGTCTATTACACGTCTCAACTTCCTACTGTCATTTGCTAGTTAATATTTCTGAGCATAGAAAGCATGCTGTTTCTACTCCCATAGATGATGCGCTGTGATACGTTGCATCAGGGGGGATATGATGGACATACCTTACAGTATGTGGGTAGCAGACGCAGTTAAATATTAGTCAACGTTTTGTTCCTTTCTATACTTTTTTCACGAATACGAAGCTACCATTCACTCAATTCCCCAGTCCAACACAGCCTTAATCTTGACTCCCCGATCCGCTTCGCCCTGGATCCGAAAAATTAAATCAGTGACCTTCCAGATTCATAACCACTTTTGCGAACAATCCATTCACATACCCAAGATTTGTCTTTGCAGGAATGACAGGGAAAGTTAAGCGCCTAAATCTTTCCTGTCTTTTCTTCTTCCTGCAATAAAATACATAACAATCAATTCTCTCTCGCAATTCTTGCTCTTTTATCCTCGTACCTTCACCCATGCACCTTAATGCTGACTCCATCACTCTAACTCTTTCCCATTTTCCCAGGCACAATCATCCTAACACGCTTATCCTCGTTCTTTTACACTAATACTCTCCCCAATCCTTGCTCCTTCATCCTAGCATTCCCACCCTAAGTCTTACCCCTTCACATTGGCACCCTGACTCTAGCACCCAAATCCTCACTACATCACCTTGGCATCCAGATCTCTGCACTTTAACGCAAGCACCATCAATACGATTCTCAATTTTTTTCGTTCTCTTTTCCTCCACCTAATGACGCTCTCTCGCCGTCCCGTGCAAAGCTTCACACCTTTAAGAGTAGCAGCAGCAGCAGCAGCAGCACGTCGCCTTTACATGATAGCCAACGGGCAGTAATGGTGTTTGATGCAAACTCCATTAGCCATTTCGATATGATATCATCATAATCATAATCATCATAACCAACTGTGCCACTAATCCATGATACTGGGATGATCGATAGAGGAAAAAGAAACAAGTGAAAAAAGAAAAAGAAAAGAAAACTATCAAGAAGAGTGCCTTGGGACGTGGGCAACAGAGCTGTTCATCCATCAGTCAAGCCACCAAAAATATCGGTTGCACCTCACATGTCTGTCGACCTAAAACAGCACTTCACAGTTAAAGGTGGCACTGAGAATATTTCACTGACTTCCATGTAGAAGTATAATAATAATAATAATAATAATAATAATAATAATATTAATAATAATAAAAATAATAATGAATAAGTACAGCCCTAGCACGTACAATCAGAGGCGCCAACACATCATCCTTTCTGCTTTCCACTTCTGTTGCTGGTAAATATTCCAGACCTAAGAGAAGCTTGGTATGTTCTCTGTGACCAGTAAGGAAAATGATCGATATGCCCTAAGCGTGAAGTAAACGCAGTCGGGTAGTACCTAAACTTTCCTCTCGGTCTGCACATCCCATACGTACAACATACGTCCATTTCTGTCCTCCATCATTTATACTGCTTTCTTTGTTTCCGTAACTCCCGTATTCACACACTTACATATTCCTTTCACCTTTTTCTTGGTCTGACGCGCCTCCTCCTACTCTCAAACTCACACAATATTCCCCTTATCACATCCTTTCTATGTAACAATCTAAGCACACTCTCTTTATCGCTAGATGATTATGTTCTGCCAGGCAGAAGCCAATTGATAATCATAAGATTAAAAGCAAATTACAATAGCCCTCTGAATGCAATGGCTACATTTGTATTTCATTTTTGCTGCCGACAGATGATTTTACCATACTTCTGCAATGGCTGATGTACAGTACGTACACACACACACACACACACACACACACACACACACACACACACACGCACGCGCGCGCGCGGCTCAAAACATAACACTAGGTCTTCCATCACATGCGTGGGGGCAAAAATAAATAAATAACACATATTCTCCGAGTTTTTTAAACGTACATAGTACGGAAATGTTTTTGCACATTGGACTTTCAGGTACGGCCGGTTCCTCTGATTGAATAACATATCAACAAATACTGCAATCATTTGGACCATGAATTCGGATCACACACCCATAAATATATTCATACATATACATACATACTCACACATGTATGTACTTACATATATACATACAGACAGACACACATAAATATATACAAATTCTTTCTACCCATCCACCTATCGACTGATCTACCTACCTGTTGTTATATCAAATCCCAATATGCAGATGACACATTTATAAATTTCACTTCATCCAGTTTTGATTACTCATTGTATAAACTAAATTGTCAAAATATTACCAAATATATTTGTGTAGTTTATCGCTCCCCCAGTGCTTCACCGGAACCCAGTGTATTTGATTCCATATCCACACAGTTGAGTAACCTTAACCTTGCCCTTAGCACCGAAATTACCATTCTGGGTGATTTTAACGTACATAATGTTGAATGGTTATTGCATTCTGCCAGGACTGATGACCCTGGTCTAGAGTGCGAGCTATTGGCAGAATCGTTTAATCTCATCCAGATGGTAAAGCAACCAATCAGAATACCTGATAATCCTGACCATAATGCCCATCTCTTGGATTTATTCTCGACCAATAATCCAGATCAATACAGGATAGAGGTACTGTCACCACTTGGATCCTCTGACCACAATCTCATCAAAGCCTCATTAGTTAACCCCCCCACACCTCCCCATTCTGAACCTGTCATGGTGACCCGATGGCACTTTGATAGGGCAAACTCGGATGGATTCAGGAGTTATCTTGCTGACATTCCATGGCAGTCTTTCTTCTCTAGTGATCCCAGTTCTACCCAGTCCTACATTTGCGACTTAATACTAGTTGGTATGGATTTATTCATACCAAGTCAACAGTTCACTAAAAGATCGAACTCTCCAAAATGGTTTGATGGCAACCGTGCCAGAGCAACAACCCAAAAGTCATTAGCATATAACTCTTACTTAAAATAAAAAAAACATCTGAATCACGCTCTCAATTTAAAATCGCTAGAAATCATGCAAAAGCTACAATAATTCTAGCTAAATCAAATTTTCTTCAAAAGCAAGCATCAAAACTACTTAACTACCCTAATGACAATAGAATATTCTGGTCAACCGTTAATTCTTTCAGTAATTTAACAAGTCATCATCCATTCCCCCTCTAAAATCTTCAGATGGCAAAATTACAAATTAATGACCCACGTGCGAAAGCAGATATTTTTGCCAGAACATTTGCCAGAAATTCTATCACAGACGATGCCAGCTAGAACGTACCAGTACTAGAACTTGACTCTCCCGAAATTGTTCCACTTAAAATACAGACAAGATACATAAAATCCATCCTAGACATATTACCCACCAACAAAGCTCCAGGCCCAGATGGAATTCTGCCAATTGTTTTGAAAAAGTGTTCCTCTGAACTTGCCTCTGTTCTAGCTTAATTATTCAGACTATGCATACGTACTTCTTCATTCCCAAATTCATGGAAAGAAGCCAATATCCATCCAATTCCGAAGAAAGGAAGTTCCTCTGACCCCTCTGATTACAGACCAATAGCAGTCACATCTTCTCTTGGAAAGGTATTTGAAACTTTTATTAATAAGCACGTAATTTAGTGATAAACAATATGGTTTTCGCCACGAGAGATCCACCATTGACATACTCAATCTCCTAACTCATACCATCCATCAATCAATTGACCTACATGAAGAGACTCATGCAGTAGCCCTTCTATCTATCTATCTATCTATTGTCAGACGTCTAAATCCCGTTTGGGGTGGCCACAAACAAATCGCCTCCAAGTCGCCCTGTCCCCCGCCATTTCACTGCCCTGCTCCCAACTCACACCCCCCTCTCTCATATACCTCTCCACCCCATCCCTCCATCTCATCCTCGGTCTCCCCCTCCCTCTTACTCCCTCCACCTCACTCACATACACTCTCTTCGTCAGTCTTTCACCCTCCTTCCTCTCCACATGGCCAAACCACCTCAGTGTGTTCCTCATAACGCTTCCTATCACATCCACATCCACACCACAACGCTTCTTTATATCCTCACTCGTCAGCCTGTCTCTCCATGTGACTCCACAGGCTCCTCTTAAATAACTCATTTCCACTGCTCTCATTCTTGACTTGTGTCCTTCCAACAACGTCCAAGCTTCACTTCCGTACGTTAGAGTTGGTATCACAATACTGTCATGTAGTAACTTTTTCACTTCCATGCTCACTTCCCTGTTTCTTATCATTGCTTTCAAAGAACCAGCAACCTTTCTTCCCTGCTGCACCCTTTCAAGCACTTCACCCTCCAAACCTCCATCCTTACTCATCACACTAAGCAAGTACTTAAACGTACTCACATTTCGAATTCCTCACCATCCAACCTCGCTGTACATTCACTGACTTCACCTCTCTCAAAGACCATCACTTTACTCTTCCCTACATTCATCTTTAGATTCCGTTTCTTACACACTCTCCCAAACTCATCCACCAAGCCTTGCAACTCCCCTTCGTCTTCACTCAACAACACAGTATCATCTGCAAACAACAGTACAGGGAGTTTCCAAACACTATCCTCCCTCACCAGGGCCACTCCAACATCCACTACCCTACCTTGTACCGCTTTTATTACCCCATCCATGTACAGATTGAACAACCATGGAGACATGACACATCCCTGTTTCAACCCAACTTTCACAGAGAAAAATTCACTTAGTTCACCATCCACACGCACTGCAGCCTTCGCACCATCGTACATACTCTTCACAGCATTCAACAACTTCCCATCTACTCCATATATTCTTAACACTTTCCACAATCCTTGTCTATCCACCCTGTCATATGCTTTTTCCAAATCCATGAAAGCCGCATACAACTTCTTTCCCTTCTCTAGAAACTTTTCCACTAAAGATCTAAGAATGAATATCTGATCTACACAACCTCTTCCCTTCCTAAAGCCTCCCTGTTCTTCTCCAACTAATTTCTCTGTTCTTTCTCTAACTCTGTCAATAAGTATCCTACCATACACTTTTCCTATTATACTAAGAAGACAAATGCCCTTATGATTACCACACACTTCTTTTTCCCCTTTTCCTTTGTACAAGGGAATAATTATACATGACTTCCAATCCTCCGGGACTCTACCTTCCTCCCAAGCCAATCTGCACATCTTCCACATCCATTCTACTACTATCTCTCCCCCATGCTTCAGCATTTTACCACACACTCCATCAATTCCTGGGGCTTTCCCCGATTTAACTTTCTTCATTGCATCCACAACTTCTATCCTACTGATTTCTTCCTGTCTTCTCACCCCCCTCCTTCTCCCAGCCATTCCCCAGCCACTTATATTCGCATTACTTCCATCCTCTATGTTCAACAATTCCTTAAAGTGTTCTCTCCATCTGCTCACTTTTTCTCTCTTCTCCACTAGTAATCTACCATTTATATCTTTCACTCCTCTGCTAACTTCACTTCCACCCTGTCTTACTCTTTTCACCTCTTTCCAGAACATTTTCTTACAGTCCCTCCTTCCAAATTTCTCATCCACTCTCTTCTTACTCTCTCTTACTAATCTATTCACCTCTCTCTTTCTTTCTACATATAACTCTCTCTTCCGCCTCTCAACTTCTTCCACGCCCCTATTTCTCATCCACTCATTGTATGCTTTCTTCTTTTGTGCCACAGCCTGTTTCACCTCTTCAGTTCACCACGCTGTTCCTTGCACCCCCCTTCCGTCTTCTCTTCCTTCCGCACACCACATCACATGCTGCACATATTTCTTCTGTAAATATCCTACACACACATTCCACATCTCCCATCTGCTCCAATTCATATTTGCTCAATCGTTCCTCTACTTCTCTCTCATACTCTGCCTTTTTCTCATCCTCTTGTAACCTTTCCACTCTCCTTGCAACTACTCCTTCCTCTTGTCTTTCCCTTCTTCTATTCCTCCATCTTACTTGAATTCTAATTCTGGCCACCACCAAGTAATGGTCAGAAAGTCCACTTCCCCAACCTCTGTAAACTCTTGCATCCATTACACATTTTCGCATCCTTTCATCCACACACACATAATCAATCATTGCCTTCCTTTCATTCAGTTCACCACCCACCCTTCTCATCACTCGCCATGTATACCTGTGGATCATTTTGTGCCTGAAGAGGGTATTGGCTATGACCAACCCCCTCCCAGCACAAATGTCCACTAACGCACTCCCATTCTCATCTATCTCAGCAGGCACACCCCACCCACCAACTTGATATTTCTAAAGCTTTCGATAGAGTATGGCACCATTCCCGGCTGTCCAAACTCCCTTGCTATGGGCTAACGTCTTTTGTTCCTTTGATTTTCTCATATCTCAGTGACAGGAAAATAAGAATAAAAGTAGATGATGGATATTCCAATTTCCACTCAATTAACACCGGCGTACCACAGAGATCAGTTCAGGCCCCAATCATGTTCCTGGTTCGTATTAATGATCTCTTATCTGTCACCCACAATCCCATCCACTCATGCAGATGACTCAACACTACATAGTTCATTCACACTCAGACATCCATTTACAAAGTCTAATATCTCTACCTCTCAATTCCGTACAGCCAACTCCATAAATCAAGACCTATCTATGATCAGTGAATGGGGACAACACAACCTTGTCTCATTTAATGCTAGTAAAACTAAATATATACAGTTTACTAATAGACAGATATTGCCAGATTCGTATATTACCTTCAGTGCTACTATTATTCCCATCTCCAAAAGTACTGAAATTCTCGGCGTCTCACTGGACCTTTCATGTTAGATCACTTGCTAAAACCGCTTCAAAGAAACTTGGATTAATGTACAGACTCCGTAACTTCTTCACTGACGAGCAGTTAGCTGTAATTTATAAGTCATGTGTGCTCTCAGCTTGAATATTGCTCACCCTTGTGGAATGGATGTGGAGAGGTTGCATTAAAACAACTAGACAAAATTCAGAACAAAGCAGTTAGAATTATTAACAACTCTGCCATTACAAATAAACTACCTCCCCTACAAGTAAGAAGGAATGTTGCCTCCCTTGCATTATTTTACAGATATTTTTATGACAAATGCTCAGACGAAGTTGCGTCCATGGTGCCACCACTCCATGCCTTCCCTCGTGCTACACGGGCATCTGGTAGCGCTCATGACTGGAATATCACTCAGCCATATTGCAGAACTTCTGCCTATCAGAATTCTTTCATTCCCCGTACTGTATCTCTTTGAAACTCGCTTCCCCAGAGTTGTTTCCCTCCAAACTTCAACCTAAAGCCGTTCAAGTCTAAGCGTTACATATATTTTATGAACAAAGGATACCTGTAATCTGGTGTATGAATTATTTTTTTATTCATTTGTTTTTACTTCCTCTGTTCTGTTATTAAAAAAAAAAAAATACTGTTGACCTCATGACTAATTTATTCAACGGAAAGAAATCCCCCGTAGTCAAATTATTAACATCACCACCATGAAGGATTTTGTGTTATAGTTGAGCTGCTATTAAGGTAACCCAGAAACTGTTAATAGTAGTTTTTTTTTTTTTTTTTTAATATTCGTATTTTGTAGGGGTTCCTAATCTCAGATCCAAGGAATGTTATTTTGTCATCTTTGGGGAACTATAGAAAATGTGGAAATCCCAAGTGGCTGCCCTGACACTGAATGGAACAGTCGACTATATCCTCTGAACAAAGTGTGACACAACTAATTTTCTGGTATCGTAACCTATGTTTGGAGGTATAAGGAATCCAATGGAGCTAGCTTAAAGGACGGTAGACATCGATATTATGATTTAATGAGAAAATAACTGCCATTTTTGTCCAATAATAGAGGAAATCATAAATGTAAAATCCTACACCGGTATATTAGTTCATTAAATTTCTTATCTAAATCTAGGTTTTTGATTGCAAGAACAGATATTTACTTTAAATATTTGTTGAATAGTAAGGTCTAAGTAATCCAACAGCATTTGTGATGCATGATAATGTAGGCTAACTTTACAGTTAGATAATTTCCCCAAAGTGGCACTTTTATTTTTAATTACCTGGTATGAATACCTCTTTCTACAGGCATTAAGTGATGGCTAGGAGTGTTTGTGCATTTGAGCCCTGCCAGGGCATGGAGCCCTGGCGTGCATGCACTGTGAAGGGAATTCGCACCATCATCGCCAGTAACAAGGCCCGAGATGATGACCTACACTTCACTATGCAGGCAACATTTGATTCAAATGGAGACTCGTCGCAGGTCGACTGTCACAGTAGTTGTGACTAAGTTTACACCTCAAAAACAATTATTGCACACCTGAAGTGTAAACATGGCCATGACACCGAAAAACTACCAAGTGAGCCCCCTGTTCGTAGGTGTACATCACAGTTACCTGAGTTCATGTTCCAGAATCACTGACTGACATGTGGTGATAAATGTCTCTGACCTAAAACACTGTAATCGATGGATGGGGATCATACATTTTCAAGCAATTGATAGATCTGGCCAGCCAACATTTAAGGAGGTGCTCCTAGATCTCTGTGAAGAAAGAAATGATCTGTCAAAAGAAAAAATGCAAATACAAGATGAGTTAGCAAAGCACTCCCATCCTCTGAATTATGTTAGCTCTAAGTTTTACAACACCGTAAATGCCAAGGTTGCAAATACTGATGTCAATATACACAACACTGTCCAAATTGGCAGGGAAATTACAGAATTTTTTTGCTCTTCCTATCCACATGGCTTTCACTTAAAAATCACTTGCAAAGTGAAAACCATGAAAACTGTTAAGTGCAGCATCAAGGTTGGTGGCAAGTTGGTATATAATATGGGTGCCATCTGCACCTGTTTATTGACTGTTGGGCGGCAACATGATGTACATCTTTCCCTAATATTTAAACATGAACTATGCACCATCCCACCATCCCTCATTGATGAGTATGGATATCTGCGGAAAGGGAACGAGGCCATCCTGGTTGACAGGTTGAGCGAGAAAGACCAACACCCTGTTGATCTTGAGGTGGTGATTGTAGATGGACAGCAGTTACTGTATCATGTGGTCTGGCAACAAACCTTTCCACAAACCTTTCCATGAGCATGAAGACCTGCCTCAGTTGCTACCATTCTGAGGTTCTAGTAGTGTTTGATCACAATGATGAGTGGTCACCCAAAGATCATGAGAGGATGTGTCATGCAGACAACGACTTTATTAAGTATGATGTTACCATATCAAGCCCTCTATCAAATCGTGATAGCATAATGAAAAATAAAGCTAACAAGAAGGCCTTGACCCAAGTATTGTGTATATTAAATCTTGGTCATAATATCACAGTGATAGGAAGAAACAGGGCCATCATCACTCATGATGAAGCAGATATGACAACGATTAGTTACCAACTACAAGCAGTTGAGAAATGGAAAAGGGTCATCTGTGTGCTATGTGATGATACTGATGTTTTTCTCCTACATGTATACTGGTGTTGGAAGATGCAACTGTCAGACCAGCATTCAACTGAAGCGTTGGGATAGACGCATTTTGGAAATTCCACTGTAGACTGACTCAGACCAAAGTGCCTTCAGATTCCAGAGATGCATACGCTGTATGGATGTGATACCGTGTCTTATCCACGTGATGGAGGAAAAGTCAGTGCCCTAAATATCCTGCTGTCAAGAAACTTCCACGGCTTACACACTGCAGCAGGAGATGAGGATGCCTCTCTTGAAGACTTGATGGACACGGGGTAGGAATTTTTTGCTGCACTCTATGGTGTAACTGAAGGCACATGCATGAATGAAGCCAGGTATGAGATGTATTTGAAGAAATCAAAAAGTAAACTTCCTTCATTGAAATCATTTCCTTCAACAAACCTCAATCTATTGTACCATGTTTTACATCACCACCTCCAGGTGATGATATGGATGATGATATGGAAGGCAGCTGACTAGCAAAAATCCACATGCTGTTGTTATCACCAAGTATTGATGGAAGTTTGTAGACGGACTTCATCGCATTGCATAGCATCAACACCCATTGCTCCACCTGATCCATGGATGTGGTGAGTTGCATGTGCAAAACTGAAGGAAAGCAATGTAGTATCCATGGATGCAGCGGTCAATCATCTAGAGTATCCTACATAAATTATTGTGTCTGTGTTGGAGGAATAAGTTGTTGCAACCCTCTCACCAAACAGGCTGGAGATGAGGATAGAAGTCTATTGTGGAAGGAAGAGGAAGAGGATAATGAACAAGATTTGTGTTAGATTAATGAGAACAGTGATGAATGGGTAGAATATGTAGCATATCCAAAATTCAAACACAAGTTCAAGCTATAATATGGATAACTTCTTTTTCATCTGTATATTAATCTGTTTATCATGTCTTGTAATAATGAAATACACTCAATCCTCGTAAACCGCGGCAATTTGGGTCTGGACCACTGCCGTGGATTATAAATTCCGCGGTTTATAAATAATAACTCTTATGTGAAAAATTAATTAGGGTCTGGACTTTGGCCAACCACCCCCCAAAGAACCCTACCTACACCTATCTAGGCACCATCAAACACAAACATACAAATTTAGGAATATTCAGTGCATGTATTAAATAGAAATAAGCAAGGTTAAGGGATCTCACCTTAATCCTATGACGATATTGCTTAAGTGAATGAAGTGGGGTGGTGTTGGGAAGAACTTAGAACCTCTCAGCATGAGGTGGGGGTGCTCACTCATGCTGTTCTCCCTTCTCCAGCTCCTCAGCCTCCCTCAGGAAGCCCTCAAAGTCGGCCTGGTTTTGTTTTGGTTTCTCCCTGGTTTTGTAGATCGTCCTTATGGTCGACTCGTTCCTCCCATATTCTTTCACCAGGCTTGCAAACTTCTCTCCTTTCTCAACACGACAAATGAGCTCCAAACATTGACTGTATGACAACGGCGGCTGCTTCTTGATGCCACAGGGCTTAGAGCGCTTCTTCAGGGGTATGGAAGGGGCCATGGAAGGTAGGAGGTGGGGGGGAAGTGCACAAAAAAAGGCAGGTAGCTCTAGTACCGAACGGTGATGCTCTGCACAGTGCGGGTTGGCGGGCAGAACAACAACATGGCGGCATTAGTATGCACACTTGCCACCAGGGACATGTGGTGACTGGTTGTTGAGTCGCGGTTATCAAATTGAATGCTGCGGTTTACGATTCTCCTCGGAAAAGGCCCACTTCGGTGCCTAGATCCACGATTTTTGTGACTTAACAGCGGTTTAAGGGTGCTGGCAGTCTGACAGCCACTTTGCCGCAGATTACGAATCCGTGGTTTATAAACACGCGGTTTACAAGGACTGAGTGTATATATGTTTATGTGCTAACATCTAACAGTTACTTAAGGTAGTCTGTCACCCCAAAACCTATGTTTATATATATATATATATATATATATATATATACAAACGTATATATACGGTATATATATATATATATATATATATATATATATATATATATATATACACACATATATATATTCTATATATATATATATATATATATATATATATATATATATATATATACCGTATATATAAGGCATATATATATATATATATATATATATATATATGTATATATATATATATATATATATATATATATATATATATATATATATATATATATATATATATATATATATAGGCTATGTAGCAGCCGTGGCTCAGTGGGTTAGAGCGCTCCGCTCTGACCGAAGGGTCAGAGGATCGAATCCACCCAAGGGTCATTGGTAGACATCAGGAAGGGCATCCGGTCATAAAATGCTACACGCTCCAGTCCAAAAGTCCTCTACCCAGGGGCAACGCCTTAGCCCTCCGGGGATACCTGGCATGAAACCAAATTATAATTTTTTTAGTATATATATATATATATATATATATATATATATATATATATATATATATATATTTATTTATAATAAACTTGACATTAACATATGCAAGTTTATATTTCTGGTTGATATTCCAAATTTTTTAAAACAAAATGGTGGCCATTTTCCAATTAAATCATAAGGTCGATGTGTACCGTCCTTTAAACTAGCGCCATTGGATTCTTTATACCCAAAAACATTGGTCAGGATACCAAAAACTCATTTCTGTCACGCCTTATTCAAAGGATACAGCAGACATTCTATTCTAGTCAGTGGTCATGGCAGCCACTTTAAATTTCCACATTGTCTGCAGTTTCCACAGTGATGTCAAAATGACATTCCAAATATCTGAGAATAAGAACCCCCAAACAATATGAATATGCAACAAAAAAAAAAAACTTTGTACTTTTAAGAAAATCTAGGTTAACTGAAGGTTTCATAGGACTGGCAACTCTACTATTACAATTATATTCCCCAGTTTACGAACTTTCATCTTACGAAGTTTGAAATACCAACATTTTTCAGACGAATACTCAGATTTTATTCAGTGACATCAGTCAGTAGTTATTAACCCCAAAACGCCAGGCTATTTTTAATGCAGCCGTCACCTCACTACAGGTAATTTCCTGGAAATTGCTTGTTTTCAAACATAAATATCTCAGAAAGTATTGCTTTTAGGGAAGGAAATTAAAGACCTTATTTCTCACCAACTCTTCCTCTTGTGAATGAAAGTATCCCAAGGTCTGTAGGTCATTGTGTTGATGTACACACAACAAAAAAACTATCGTTACACCTTCTGCGCGATATAAAATAACACACGAATGAAGGTTTTTGATAACAGCCTCCTCCATTGGTATCCCTGCATGTGTTTGTTGCATATTTATTATAAGCTATATCCATTGTTTCTCGCATGCATATTTCTACCTCGTCCTATTTGGCAACTCACCCACTGTCAGGCTTACCAACCCTAGCGAGACAGCCAGGTTGTTCAGTATGAAACACATCGGACCCCCCTGTAACGATAGTTTTTTTGCTGTGTGTACAATGATGTGGGGAAGAGAACTAATTTTGGCACAAGAACAGAATATGTTTGTGCGTCTGCCCGCGGCGCCAATTATGCCTTTGCTCTCAGTGTGATAACTTCTCTAATACTAGATAAACTAGACACTGTTACATCCAAGGCATGCCTTATGACATTATCACTGAGCCCTTTTTTCAGTTTCCTTGGAAAGAGGCCTGGCAGGGGTGGATGATGCAACTGGCTACAGGCAGTGCAGATTGAATCAGACAAATAGGAACATGAAGATATCATTGTACACCTGACAAAAGCACGGGACAGACTGACTCTTGCCTGTGTGCTATGGACGGACTTCCTCCCTGCCCTTTGGTGCTGAGATAAAATGGCGGCTAGTTCAAATGGTGGCGGGAAGACATTTGCGTGTATAGCCACTACCCGGCAGCCATATAGCACCCTAATTGCGATGTGTACAGATGGTATGCAGCAGATAGGGGTTAAGACTGAATGATAATTGTAGTACAGTACAAATGATCGAATACATCTGAATCACTTGGAACAAAACATGATACTGTACTTCAGTTTCTAACTGTGTTGCAGTATTCACTAATAATCTGTTCTCATTTGGTCTCATTTAACCCGCAGCGTCCCGTCGACGTTCTTTAACGTCCACACGTTTTGTCACTGCCAATCCCGTCGACGTAAATAAACGCGAAAAAATTGCAAGGTCCTGAATTTGACAATTTTCAATTTTTGCGAGTCATTTTTGGTATGTATACACGTGACACCTTCCTCAACAAGATGCCAAGCAGAGACAATGCCTTACCCAGCATGACCTCCTCCCCCACCCTGCATGCCATTGTCTCAGCAATTCACCTGTTATCAGTGACCTGGTCAGTATAGCCATGTCATGCCACAGTACGAAATTCAGGGCCAGAGTGATTCCCCAATCAATGACAATGTGGAGGACAAACTTTACATAGCATTAGAGGAAGAAACAGTTAGAAATGATGATCAGGTAATGTGGCAAAAAAAGGTCAGGTATTAGTGAGTGAAACAATGCTTATAATGCCTATATTACTGCTTGAAAACCAATATACTCTTGTACTACATATAAATTCGTACCAAGTAAATAAATAAATACCGTTAAGAGTGGTGTTAAATAGTTATCCTCCCATAGAACTAAACTAAACCAAATAGTGCCAGCCTGATAGAAAACCCAGTAAGGTAAGGAGGTACTCCTACCTGTAATGAGTATTTTAAACCTCAGGTGAGCGATTTCTCTATGAATTTTCGATGTTTCTCACCAAAAGCGAAGGTTTGAGCCAAAAAAAATATTTTTCCTAAAATGGTCGGGATTGGGGGGAGTCAGTGGTGGAAAAGTGGTCAGAATGGGGCGGGTTAATGGTAAATTTTAAGGTATTTTGAGTAAAAAACCAGGTGTTGATGGCAATAAAGCAGGAACATCATGATCAGGTGTGTATTATTGCTAGCACCAGGCAATTATATTCAGCTTACACGAGATAGACCATAGTGAAGAGGTTAACATTGTGATTAAAATGAGACGTGACCGAGATGGAACTATGTTTAAGGAGATGGGGCTGATGTTTCCTTAAAGGTGAATGAATACACAGAGAGATTTAACCATCATTACTGAGTATGTTCATCTGCAGTTAATGAATACACAGAGGGATTTAACCACCATTACCCAGTATGTTCATGTCCTTAATGAATACACAGAGGGATTTAACCATCATTACCCATTATGTTCATCTGTTCTTAATGAATACACAGAGGGATTTAACCATCATTGCCCAGAATGTTCATCTGTACTTAATGAATATGCAGTGGGATTGAACCATCATTAACGAGTTTTTATATATGGTACTGTTTGCATATCACTGGCTGTTTCTTTATCACTGGTGTTCCGAAGGTGGGCTATGAGCACAATAAAGTCCTCTAATTTGGCATCTGGTCTTACGGTATTTCAGGTCTTTCAGCAGTTTTCGTAAACAGTTCCATTATGAAAGTTCTCTGCTCTTTCGGCGGGGAGGCAGTGGCTCAATCAATATAGTGGTGGCCTGCAGTCCTACCAAACCCAAGTTCAAATCCCCTCTGGGGCAGGGAACAGTTTAAGGATCTGAATTTCATAAAATCAGACTACTAATATTCCAGAAGGTCTGCCGACACGTCGTAAAAATACCCCTCCTAATACCAATACACCAATCCTGTATGAGGCAGCCCTAGCATATATTCAGTATGGACAGTGGATGTTAGCGCCAAAGTGGTGACATGCAAAAGTGTATCGTATGTACGAGGACTACTGGGCCTTGGGAGCAGGCTGTGGTACTGAGCTGATCGGCACCTGGAACAGAGTCTCTGGCTCGCCTTTGGTATCTATGCACCCATAGTTGCCAATTTGGAGTGTTGGTGCTAAATCTAGCACCTTTAATAATAATTACTGCCAAGAAATATTAGATTTTCTTCTACATCTTGCATATTTTGAAGTCCAATTTAGAATAAAAATTTGAACAGTTCACCTACAGCTTAGCGCATTTTAAAGTTGAGCTTAGCGTTTTTTAAGATTATTGCTTGCCAACACTGCATGTGCCGTCAGCCATCATGGCTCGTCCCTGGCTTTGTGGGCGGGACCTTTTGAAAGTTGGGAAACTTTGTCGTGGTGTTTTACAATATACATATGTAAATACACCTACATTAAGGTAGGTTCATGTGTACTGTATCATTAAATACATTAAATGTAAGTTGCTTATGAAATATTTAGCGCTTAGAGTTGACCAATAATACTTGCTAGACACTGTGATTGCATTGGGGTGACCTCCCATGATTGCTTAAACTTCTTGGCAGGTTTTCCCAACCATCCAGCAGTTTCTGCTCTTTTGGCACCTGCATGGTCCCAAAGATGCTGAATGAGAGGACTTTTACTGTATTTGTTTTGCTCTTTCTATACCATTTTATTATTATTATTATTATTATGCTTTTAGGGTTTCCACGTTGCAGAAGAAAATGTACAGTTCACATACTCTTGTCCTCTTTAACCAAGATTCTGAAAGTTTTATGCAAATCCTTCGTGCTAAATTGAGTGGTATGTTGATTTTTATGTGTCTGGGGTGATTAGGATTGTAGGTTAGATAACGTTTAGTATCAGTTTCTATAAAATTTGTCATTAATTATTTTGTTATCCTGCCTAATAAGATTTATGTCTAGGAAAGTGACTGTTTCCACTTGTATCACGCGTAAATGTTCGTTTGGGATCAACGTTATTCATAATGTTTATGACTGCTGAGAAATGTCCAACTCTCTCATCCCGAGTCATAAATATACCGTCCAGATATTGCATGTAGCTCATTTTCATTTTGTTAGCTATTATTTTACCAAAATATGATGATGCTTGAGAATACAATGCGTCTTCTAAATATCTTAACACAAGACTGGCATAAAGTGGCTCAAATTTTGTCCCCTTTGCTGTTCCAGATTCTTGTAAGCGATTTTGCCCAGTAAATTCGAATGAAGTATTTTCCAAAAGTAAACTACATCTTTCTTTTATTAAGTCTGTAGGTATACAATTTGTATTATCATAGTGTTCATCAATACGGTAAGTGATAGTTTCACATCCAAGTTCATGACGAATTTTGTTATATACAGTAGGTTTACCACATCAAAAGTAACGAAAATTTCATAATGGAATTATTTTTCGCAAAGCAAAGGACAGACTTAGCACAGTTCCGGGCACACCTATTCCAAGCATGTGATCGACTAGAGGAAACGAGACTCAGGGGTCAGTCCAACCTTCTGACACGGATACTGCAGCTGTTCTAACCCGATGCTTTGTTTCATCTTGTCGACCATATGTCTCAGGCAAATGTGGCTGCACTCTTAGGGCTGCGTTCCATGACTGTGTGCCATCAATGTGGTTTATCTGATCGTGTTATAATAGCGTGATCTGTGTGTTTTGCATATTAACTTGCGTTCTGTTCGTGTGCCGCCACTGTATGCCCTGACTAAGTCTTGTCAATGGTATCCTCTGAATGCAAGTTTTGATTGCACTCGGACTGAGCTCTAATTTTGTTTTGACAGTGTGTTCTGACTGAGGTAACTATCCTCGGATTTTACTTCCAAACTGCATGCTCAAATTTCATGCTGTGCCTGTATTTTTAAAACTGAACGATATAACCGTTTCCTTTGACGGTGTGGTCCGCGTGTATGTTGTGGGCGTGTGCTTTGATGGCATGATATAATTAAGTGCTGCAGTTGTGTGATCTGACTATACACTCTGACAGCAAGCTCATCCCTTCTGTATGAATATTAATTAGTTCTATCACGTGTCATATCGGAATTCCAAATGAACCATCTACAACAGCCCTCAGAACCATTCAACCAGAAGAGTAAGCGGTAAATCATAAACCATCCATTGTTACAGGAATCACTGTGAACCATCCATTCTAAGCTTTCTTTTAAAGTTGAATTAACCAACCATTCCACTTTGTCTTGTCAACCATACATTATTTGTCTTCCTAGGAATCATCCGTTCCACTTTCATTTTGAACCATCTACTACACCCTTCATCTGAACTCCACCCATCTCAACCCACCCTCCGAACATTTCTAGTTCTTCCTATAAACAATTCATCCTATTCCTGCCCAGGAACCCTTCATCTCAAATGTCCCTATGAATCAACAGTCCTATTTCTACCCACGAACCATCTATACTGTCATTCCCATACATCATATATCCCAGTTCTACCTTTGAAAACATCCATTATACCTTCCTTACGAACCTCTCGTCCCAGTTCTTCCTATAAACCATCAGCCCAGTCCGTGCCCATGGTCCATACATCCCAACCCTTCCTGAGAAACCATCTATACAAGTTCTTCCGGAAAACTCTCCCTCACTACCTAACCATTCATCCAAGTTGTCCACATAATAATTTCAGTTCTTTCTACCGACCATCAGTTCTATCCCCGCCCATGAATGATCTTCTTAAATTTCCCAGCGAACGATGAAACCTTTGTTCTCCATCCCATTTCCTCCTACAGATCATCCATTCCAGTTTACTCTGTAAACCATCCAACCTGTTTCTGGCCAGAAACCATCCACCTATTGTTATAAACCATCAATCCTATACCTACCAATGAACCCTCCATCACCGATTGCTGTTGAAACTGTCACATTCTTCTCTGCTCAACATCCATCAGTCTTTTTCTGTGTAACATAACAGCAAATAATGAGCACAAAAATAAAAAACTACTGGAATTCGTTATGAAATATTTGACGAAATATTTATTTTGTGGTGAAAAAATACACCGCGCAAATCACAAATTAATAGTATAGAGAGAAGTTCTGAAAAAAAAAAAAAAAAAAAAAAATCAGTAGATTTTATCCGGTGCTGTTAAAAAGTTGCGGGCATTTCAAAAGCTATCAAGAGCCATTCATGTCGATGGCCAAATATCATGAAAAAGTACTCTTTAAATAAGTATTAGTTTTTAAATACCCGAATATTAGAATATGCCGTTGTCAGAACATTTTTCTTCCTTTTTCCACTACAATATGGAGGAGTCACATACACCATTAATTAATCCTTTCCATACTAGAAGGTTTTCACAAGTTGAAAATACATCATCCGGAGTTAAAAAGAATAAATAAAAATATCTGCTTTGGCTGAAAAGGTTTAATATGCGTGAGAGCTGTTTTTGTTGCAACTCTTGTTGTGACTGAGCTTAACCCTTAAGCCACGCTTCATTTATATATATGTTAACTACCTCCAGACGATTTCAATGCAGTTATGTTTACCACTTCCATACGATTTTAAAGCAGTTATATTTACTACTTCCAGACGATTTTAGTGCATTATGTTTACTACTTCCAGACGATTTTAGTGCATTATGTTTACTACTTCCAGACGATTTTAATACAGTTATGTTTACTACTTCCAGACGATTTTAGTGCAGTTAAGAAGGTATTTTTCTCACTATACACCCTTTTAATACAAGAGGTTTTCTTTGAGCTGAATACAATCGTGTGAGACAAGGACGTGAGAGAGGGAGACAATGAAATGTAAGGAAATAAAGGAAAAGAGAAAAAATGAAGGTAGGGAGAAAGGGAAATTAATTAAAAAAGAACTGATAAAGAAAACAGGAAAAGGAAGGAAAGCAAGCAGCAAAGAAAGATTACAGCAAGGAAAGAAGTATGAAACGAAGGAGAGAGAGAAAGAGAGAGAGAGAGAGAGAGAGAGAGAGAGAGAGAGAGAGAGAGAGAGAGAGAGAGAGGATGTACATATTTCAGAGAAGCATAACTGGACTCAGTATGGAGTCTAGTTCAACACATCATACACCCTAATTCGCAAATAAACTACAACTCTTCACTCTCCACACTTTATCATTACTCATACAAGCACCCCAGGAACAATACTCTGTGAAATACCAAAGTTTTATGAAAAGTGGCTTCTAATACATTCATACACTAAGCCACTACGGTTAATACATTATCATAATAAACACACGACATCGTACTATAAAAACTGCATAATATCCATGATTTAAATCTTCTCATACAATCAGAAACTTAACCACTAAGCCAACCCTTTCACACATCACCCATATACATTTATACACCACATTTTCGATACACATAATTATTAACTGACAAACTGCAGTGACATGTCTCTCATACATTTACACCTTCATACATTAAGCCCCTGCACCTAAGACTACCTACACGTTGCCACTATATATTTATACACCACTAAACCAATAGCATATGGACTGCCGAACTAATCAGTCAATATGCTATCACAAATATCTCCTCACACATTTATGTATTCATACACTGGAAGCCTTGAGCTTGGCTAATTTCTGAGTGGAGTGGGCGTGCTCCTAGTAATGTAGCTACCTAAGTATAATGAACTAAAACACACACACACACACACACACACACACACACACACACACACACACACACACACACACACACACACGATTTCAAGTTCTTATCCTAAACGCAAAACATGATTTAGAAAATTTTAAAATTCCCATATTGACTACAGGTCCCCTGCGATATTTTTGAGAAACTTCAGGAGGCTATTTTAGAGCTAATTTTTTGTGATAAATGATATATCAACACTGGTCCAATTCTCAACCGCTAAGTAGTTGACGTTACTGATGACTTTATGGATGAAAATGATCTCCCTCACAATTCACCTATAATGAAATCCATAATTGTATTACCATGACGGTTGAAACTGGACCCATACTGATAAAGTATTTTAACTACTAATTAGTCATACAATATCTTGAGATTCTCAAAAATCTCGTGGGACACCCTGTATACTCCATTAACTCTTTCAGGCACTCACGCATGCACTTGCACATGCACACACAAACACATGCACGTAACATACCCAAATCCCCTCACATACATACACACACAACGAACACGAAAGTGAAATAACAGATGACAAGTGTGGGATCTGCTACTTCCGCCTCAGGAGACGTATGAGGCGTCAGTGGTAATACCGCTGGCCGTGTGCCGAGTGTGTGGACCTCGCCACACAAAGGCCGCAAACGGACTTACTGTAAAGCAAAATGTCAGATGGTATCGATCGGGTAGAGGAACCTCGTTTCACTGGGCCACTTTCCAGGCATTCCGTTGTTCAGTGGCTAACACGATGTAGGTGACAATGAGAGACCCTGTGCCAAGAACGTGGCTCAGTGCAAAGGGTGTTCTTATTACTACCTGAGCTACCTCAACCAACACGAGACAATAATATGCATGACCTTGGTATGACGAGGCACTCTGAGGAAACTACAATTTTGTGAGTCAGTAGTGGATAGATCCCACCGACGGCCTCTCTGAATATGATTAGACTTTACTAATTTGAATCTGTATTAGGCTGTCAGTCTCTCAGGTGTCATATGTAATGATGGACACAGCAATTTCATACCATCTACAACCAGGACCCGATCACTTACGGATTACCCCAGTCGTTTCACTTGACCATTACATACGAAAGTATGAATGTTAGTGAATAAGGTTGTTTCCGCCTGTTCATATATATATATATATATATATATATATATATATATATATATATATATATATATATATATATATCAGCCGTTTGAGTGTCCACTGCAGGACCGGCCTATCCCGACCGAAGTGGGGACGATACAACCAATGTATCTCTACCAAGTGGCTTAGGCTGTCTAGTAGAGATTGTATGTAGGGTGAGAAGTGCTTGTAAG